>NC_037337.1:99787462-100421679 GCF_002263795.3 Bos taurus
CTAGTTCAAGTGAAGTTCAAATTCCTTAAAGTGAGTAACGTAAGAAGTTTAGGTAGAGCTTGGGAGTGCTCTGTTACATACTTATATCAAGTTTGTATTAAAGAAAAGTGTTGATGTTTCCATGTTAATTTTACCATGTCTTTATAAACATTTCCAAAATCAAATTCTTGGAAAATGGTAATCAAAACTGAATGAATGAAGCTCTTGGATTTTTCTTTTAACAGTTTGTTCAGGATTAGGAATGATAAAATAATTTCATTCATTCATCCAAAATCAGGCAACAAACATTTATCCAGCCATACCAGGAGCTGTTCTGGGCACTAAATTCAGACCAGTGGACAAAAGAGCCCAGTCCGCAGTCTCGTGGAGATTATAGTCTCACAGAGCAGAGCCAGGGGAGAGGCGGTAAACAAGTGACCGTACCAGACACTGGGCACAAAGCGAAGTGCCCGAGAAGCAGGCCGGGAGGGGTCGCTTCACACATCTCCAGCATCCGAAGGGGCTTAAGAGGATGAACGGGTTAATGACTTAATTTGATACACTCCTATGAGACAAAGCATTTGCCGTGCAGCCATGGAACTGAGGCTCTGAATCAGGCCTTGGTTCACCCTCCCACAGACGGAGGCCTTGTGTGTGTTGGCTGCAGGTGGTTCCCACATGGAAAAGCCTGAAGAAACAAAGCCCTTTATATGGACTCTGAATGCAATCCCTTCCCCCCACACACACCCCACCCTGGCCCCCTATACCAAGGGCTAGAGAGAGACTTATCTCCTCTAAAAAATGCAGATTCTTGTAAAGTTGAGAACTTCCCAGTTTCTCTAAAGCAAATTAGACCTTCCCTTAGAACAAAGTTGGTCTGGATGGGAAAGGTGTCCCTAAGCTTTCTTTGTTCCTCTCAGTGTCCTTCTTGGGGAGGCAATCCTTACCCAGGCTCCCTGTTCTTTCCCGGGGTGTCTTCACCCTTCTGGTCATGAACAGTAGTTCCTAATCGCTTCATCCAACAAAGTCAGCACTTCCTGTTTCCAGACCCTGTGCTGCGTTGGCAGTTTGAATGGTCTTTCTCCCTCTTCAGTTCCAGGAAGATGGTATCTTTGCTTGTAGACTTTGCTTACCCCAAGGGGAAACAGAAATCCGCAGACATGCCCACATGCTGAACCCAATATCTGAGTTAAAAATCATAAATACAGTTTTGCCCTTGGCCTTGCCAGGAACCTCTAAGACCTTTCCAAACCACAGTCTCTGAGATATCAGAGGATAGGGCTGTCTCCCCATCACATCAACCTAGGAAGCATGGGAGAGCTGAAGCTAGTGGGGGCCCAACAGCTGAGAGAAAGAAGAAAGGGGGTGACCTGATTCATGACAAATTAATCTCAGAGGCAAAACTAGACTTCCTGAGGTCAGCAAAGTCGCTGGGGTGCATTGTGATTGCCGTGGGCTGGGGGCCCTTTTCCTATGGGATCTCCTTCCTCTGTTAAATAATGTCACCAATTATATTTCTTGACTGTGTTGGTATAAGGAAGACTATAATCCAAGCATCATGAGTGTAGACTCATGAGGATTCTAGGCAGATTTTGTTCTTCTTATTAAAAATGAAATTAAAACAATCTTGTGGGCCCCTGCAAGTCCTGGGGGTTCTAGACGCTGCTTCCGGTGCCTCGCGGAGAATTCAGCCTGTGCTGGTGCCTTAGCTCCTTTGCTGTTTCTTCCAGACCAATATCCTGGGCGTCTAGTACCTTCCTCTGTCCACTGCCTGTCCTGCCCATAGACTTCATAAGGGCATCTTGGCCAGTCGTGGAGTGGGAGAAGATGTCCTAAACCAAGCGACTTCCTGCGTCCACTTCCTGCTAGCCCCATGAGACCTGGCCTCAGCTGTCACTTCTCCACTGAAACTGCCCCTATTGAGGTCATTAGGGGCCTCTAGGTTGTCAGAATTCATGCATGATGGTCAATTCTTACATTAATACTTTAGGTCTTTCTAAGACATTTGACACCATTCTCCATTTAATTAGCTTTTTTTGAGTGCTCACATGTTTCAGGTTGCATTGCAGATTTTGGAGGCATACTTCTCAACTAAACAGAAAAGACTCCAGCTCTCATAGGGCCTTCTGTGTGGCATGGAATCCAGATAAATAAACAGCAAGTAAAATTCATCTGGGGATGCTCTAGAATACAAAGGCCCCTAACTGGAACTTGAGAAGTCGGGAACTGCTTCCTGAAGCAGAGAAAACCTTACCTAAGGCCAGGAAGGTGACTAAAACATCACCTGGTGATTTGGGAGAAGCACGTTTAGGTGGAAAGAGTAAATTCACACACAGCTGGTGATAAGAGGACCAACTGCACACCCAAGGAATAGACAGTGATCCCACAGAGCAGGGGTCTAGGTGGCGTCAGTGGTAAGGAATCCGATTGCCTATACAGGAGACATGGGTTCGACTCTGGATCGGGAAGATCCCCTGGAGGAGGGAATGGCAACCCACTCCAGGATTCTTGCCTGGAAAATCCCATGGACAGAAGAGCCTGGTGGGTTACAATCCATGGGGTCACAAAGGGTCAGACATGACTGAGCCACTGAGCACTCAGGGAGTTTGCTCTGGGAGGTGTCATGAGCATGTTGGCATCGAAGGGAGATGACTCTGGTGTCAGTGAGGAGAATGAATTAGAGTGCGGTGGTCTGGGGGTCAGAGAGCCAACAGGAGGCTGTGGATGGGATCTGGACAAAAAAGGTAGTTTCTGAACCATGGAAGAAGCAGAGGGAAAGAGAAGTGGACAGATCGAAATGACTCCATCAGCAGGACTGGGTGCTAGACTGGATTTGGATGCAGGTGGGGAAGGATGGTATCCGTCTGGGTTCTTAGTGGCAGAAACTGAATCCTCTTTTCTGGTTAAGCAGAGTGAGTTTTGTTAATATGATATTAGGCTGCAACACAATCTTTGGGAGGGCTGGAAAACCCAGGTTAGAAGGCTCACTGCCAGGAGCAGAGCCATCCAGTCATAGCACAGGGCTGCAGGAACAGAATCACAGCTGCTTCTGGCTTTGTCCTGTAAGACTGGGCATGCGTGCTAAGTCGCATCGGTCATATCTGACCCTTTGCGACCCCATGGACTGTAGCCTATCAGGCTTCTCTGTCCATGGGATTCCCTAGGCAAGAATACTGGTGTGGGTTGCCTTGGCCTTCTCCAAGGGATCTTTTCAACCCAGGGGTCGAACCCACATCTCTTCTGTCTTTTGCATTGAGAGCCAGGCTCTTTACCACCAGTGCCACCTGCAACCAGACACCAGAAACTTTACCCCAGAAGGGTCAGATGCCTTCTCACTTATGTATGCCACAAGAGGCTACTCCCCTCTCCAATGGCAAAACCCAGACCTGAACCCAAGTCATAGTCCATCAACAGGAATGGACCAAGGAGATGTGGTGAATGGACATACAATGGACTACGACTCAGCCTATAAAAGGGAATGAAATTCTGCCATGCGCAGCAATGTGCACAGACCTAGAGAGTATTATGCTCAGTGAAATAAGCAAGGTGGAGACAAATACTGGAACACATCACTTATCTGTGGAATCTAAAAAAACAAGTAATGCGCATGGCAAGCAGAAACAGACCCACAGATATGAGGAAACAAACTCGTAGTCATCAGTGAGGAGGGGAGAGCGGGAGGGGCAAGATCGTGATAAGGGATGAAGAGATACAAACTACTTTGCATAATATGGCAACAAGGATATGTTGTGTGGCACAGGGAATTAGTCAATATCTTGTCATGACTTTTAGTGGGGTATAATCTGAATCACTTTGGAAGGACTGATGCTGAAGCTGAAGCGCCAACACTTTGGCCACCTGATGAAGAGTCAACTCATGGGAAAAGCCTCTGATGCTGGGAAAGATTGAACGCAAAAGAAGAAGGGGTCAGCAGATGAGATGTTTAATGGCATCACCAACTCACTGGACATGAATTTGAGCAAGCTCTGGGAGGCAGCAGAGGACAGGGGAGCCTGGCGTGCTGCAGTCCATCGGGTCCCAAAGAACCGGACACAACTTGAGCAACTGAACAACAACGCAGTTGAAACTAATGTCTCTTGTAAATCAACTGTGCTTTCAATTAAAAAATAGAGCTCAGGGCTGGCTGACTCCAGAGAGCTTTCTCTTTTCATAGACCACAACCTCCTCATCACCAAGACTGCTCTAGCTGGGACTGTATGTCTGGGAGATTCACATTTCTCAGGATAATTAAACATCATCCTTCACAGGAACTGAAAAGAAGAATCCACTCAGCCCAAACAAGCAAAGTGAGCAGGAAATCCAACCTCGAGACAGTAATTTTAGGGAACGAGAAGGCATGAGTCATGATCCAAAATAGAAGGACTAAAGCGTGGGATTCTGCTTATGCCAAAATAGATGCAGGGACTCAGTTTCAACTGTAGCATGTGGGAGGGAGAAGTTCTGCTGAAAGTTAGGCTGTCTGGAGAGAAATGGACATCCTAGACACATTGAAATGATTGTTTTCTAATGCTTCCTCCTTGGAATAAAAGCTATGACAAACCTAGACAGTGTATTAAAAAGCAGAGACATCACTTTGCCAACAAAGTTCCATCTAGTCAAATCTATGGTTTTTCCAGGAGTCGTGTATGGATGTGAGAGTTGAACCATGAACAAGGCTGGTCGTCAAAGAACTGATGCTTTCAAACTGTGCTGCTTTAAAACTATGGTGATGGAGAAGGTTCTTGAGAGTCCCTTGGACTGCAAGGAGATCAAACCAGTCAATCCTAAAGGAAATCAGTCCTGAATATTCATTGGAAGGACTGATGCTGAAGCTGAAACTCCAGTACTTTGGCCACCTGATGGGAAAAGCTGACAGTGGAAAAGACTTTGATGCTGGGAAAGATTGAAGGTGGGAGGAAAAGGGGATGGCAGAGGATGAGATGGTTGGATGGCATTGCTGACTCAATGCACATGAGTTTAAGCAAACTTCAAGAGATAGTGAAGGACAGGGAAGTCCAGTGTGCTGCAGTCCAGGGGGTTGAAAAAGTTGGACACGATTTAGCAACTGAACAACAAAACATTTTCTAATTGATGTCTGAAAGAGAGGTATATGTCTATTTAACAAACTCTTGTTATATTCTACCCTAAAAAGTTGTACTTAGTAACTTATGTCAGTATTGGACTCACTCAGAAAATTAAAATTTGACCTTATTTGGCTTCCCTGGCAGCTCCGTGATAAAGAATCTGCTTGCCAATACAGGAGTCACAGGTTTGATCCCTGGTCCAGGAAGATCTCACACGCCTCGGAGCAACGAAGTCCATGCACCACAACAATTGAGCTTGTGCCCTGGAGCCCAGGAATTGCGACTACTGAGCCCACGCGCCACAACCACTGACCCAAATGCCCTAGAGCCCATGCTCCACGACGAGAGGCCACCCCAATGAGAAGCCCACACCCCGCGACTGCAGAGTAGACCCCACTCCCCACAATTAGAGAAAAGCCTGCACGGCAATAGAGACCCAGCACAGTTCAGTTCAGTTCAGTCGCTCAGTCACGTCCAACTGTTTGCAACCCCATGGACGGCAGCACGCCAGGCCTCCCTGTCCATCACCAACTCCCGGAGCTTACTCAAACATGTCCATTGAGTCAGTGATGCCCTCCAAACATCTCATCCTCTGTCATCCCCTTCTCCTCCTGCCTTCAATCTTGCCCAGCATCAGAATCTTTTCCAATGAGTCAGCTCTTTGAATTACGTGGCCAAAGCTTTGGAGTTTCAACTTCAGCATCAGTCCTTTCAATGAATATTAAGGACTGACCTCCTTTAGGATGGACTGGTTGGATCTTCTTGCAGTCCAAGGGACTCTCAAGAGTCTTCTCCAACATCACAGTTCAAAAGCATCAATTCTTCGGCGCTCAGCTTTCTTTATAGTCTAACTCTCACATCCATATGTGACTGATGGAACGAGACAGACCTTTGTTGGCAAAGTAATGTCTCTGCTTTTTCCAAGGCAAACCACTCAATATCACAGTAATCCAAGTCTATGCCCCAACCAGTAATGCTGAAGAAGCTGAAGTTGAATGGTTCTATGAAGACCTACAAGACCTTCACAAACTAATACCCAAAAAAGATATCCTTTTCATTAAAGGGGACTGGAATGCAAAAGTAGGAAGTTAAGAGATACCTGGAGTAACAGGCAAATTTGGCCTTGGAGTATAGAATGAAGCAGGGCAAAGGCTAATAGAGTTTTGCCAAGAGAATGCACTGGTCATAGCAAACACCCCCTTCCAACAACACAAGAGACGACTCTACACATGGCCATCACCAGATGGTCAACACCAAAATCAGATTGATTATGTTCTTTGCAGCCAAAGATGGAGAAGCTCTATACAGCCAGCAAAAACATGACTGGAAGCTTACTGTGGCTCAGATCATGAACTCCTTATTGCCAAATTCAGAGAAAAACCTGCACAGCAATAGAGACTCAGCACAGCCAAAAATAAAAATAAATAAAATATGTTTAAATATTTGAACTTACCGTATTTTTGACTTTTTTATATTATAAAATATTCCACTGAATCCAAGTTAAAGTTATTCCAAAACATCCTTACTATCTACAATTATAGTAAGAAAATAGAATTGCTTGACCAGTTCTTTGAGCTATAAGAAACTGAATTTGATAGATTCGGTTCAGCTCAGTTCAGTTGCTCAGTCGTGTCTGACTCTTTGCAACCCCATGGACTGCAGCATGCCAGGCCTCCCTGTCCATCACCAACTCCTGAAGGTCACTCAAACTCACGTCCATGGAGTCAGTGATGCCATCTAGCCATCTCATCCTCTGTCATTCTCCTCTCCTCCTGAAACAGAGCAAGACCATATGGTTCTTGCCCACCCCTCACCATGTTCTCTGCCTGTAGACAACTTTAGTCAAAATATAAGTTTAATCAGAGAAGTGAGAAATGCTGAAACAAAGGAAAACAGTCTCAGGAGACTAAATAATAATGTGGTAATTAAGCATAGTCAAGGACCTTTAGTTCTCAAGGGCTATAGATAATATTCTGAGCCACATCCTGTAAGCCGTCTTAGATACCAAAACACCAGGTGGAGAAGGTAACTACATGGTGACCAGACTCTACCCAGGAGCTGCCACAATTCCGAGAACTGGCTGCAAAGAAATGGGAACAAGTGCACCCCAGAACTAAAGATTAACTGTGCCTAAAACAACCAAGATGATGCTAGTCGGACCACTGACGACCAATTGAAGATGACTGTTAGAGCTGACTGTGCTGTTTCTGCATGTAACCCACCCCCCATCACTCTGTCTATAAACGCTCTCACCCCCTGCTTGTCAGTGGGAGGGTGGGGGGGGGGAATCAGCCTTTGAACAGATGTCTGCCACCCTCTCCACCCCAGTTGCTGGCACCTGAAATAAACTTTCCTTTCCAGCAACCTGGCTGGTTTACTGGCATTTAAGTGGCGAGCAGCCAGACCTCCCACGCATACCTTTTGATAGCACTCCTGCCTTCAATCTTTCCCAGCATCAGGGTCTTTTCCAACGAGTCCACTCTTCGCAACATGTGCCCAAAGTACTGGAGTTTCAGCTTCAGTATCAGTCCTTCCAATGAATATTCAGGACTGATTGATTTCCTTTAGGATGGACTGGTTGGATCTTCTTGCAGTCCAGGGGACTCTCAAGAGTCTTCTCCAACACCACAATTCAAAAGCATCAATTCTTTGGGGCTCAGCTTTCTTGTCAGTTCCCAAATATCTGCAGTCATTATTTGGTCTAATATTTTCCACAGGCAGCTTGTGCATCAGGAACTGAGCTTTGAACTTTACATTATTTCATTTAATTCATGTAACAATCCAAAGAGGAAAGTACAATTATTATCCTAATTTTACCAAAAAAAAAAAAAGGAAATTATAGATTTAAAGAGGTTAAAATCTTGTACAATATAACTCAGCTACTATGTGGGAAATTGAGATTTAAATCTATGAATAATTAATATATTGTAATTCGAAAGGATCAGTCACCAGACCAGTGCCCTTTTCACGTGAACTCAAGCCTTTAAGTTCCAAAGTGGCTGAAATCAAGCTGCACAAAAGTGACTCAAAGTATTACTGAGTTCTGGACATGAAGATGAAAGGTCCTTCTAAAAGTGACATCTTAATAAACTGTTCTAAGAAACAGTGTCTCTAGGGGGCACAAGAAGATCTCATTCTTAATCACTGTGATTTACAGATAACTTGCCTCACTATCAGACCGTGAAAACCATCACAAGGAATTCAAACCAACAGACTCAAAAGAGCATATCTTCCAAGAACAAAGTCAGAATTCACTCTCAAAGTATGGACTTGCAGTTAACCTGCACCACCTTGTGTGAGTTACAGATAACGTGCCTCACTGTCAGACCGTGAAAACCATCACAAGGAATTCAAACCAACAGACTCAAAAGAGCATATCTTTCCAAGAACAAAGTCAGAATTCACTCTCAAAGTATGGACTTGCAGTTAACCTGCACCACCTTCTCACCCTGGGCTGAAAAGTAAAGAAGTGAAGGTGCTCGTCGCTCAGTCGTGTCTGACTCTGTGACCCCATGGACCACAGCCCACCAGACTCCTCTGTCCCTGGGATTCTCCAGGCCAGACTGCTGGAGGGGGTTGCCGTTCCCTTCTCCAGGGGATCTTTCTGACCCAGGGGTTGAACCTGGGCCTCCCATGTCGCCTGCAGATTCTTTACCTTCTGAGCTACCGGAGAAGCCCTGACTCTGATCTGAGCTGCGGATCAAAGGTGACTGCGTTTGTTTGGAACCAAGAAATGGACTTCATCAAGCACTATGATTTCCTTAGGCCGTCTTACTCCATCTGACACACAGATACTAAAACTTGTTTCCAGCCGATGGTTGAAAACTGAAATGAACTTTTGAAGAGGTGGAGGGCCAAAGGTATATCACAGCTGTGTCTTCATAACTTAGATCCTCAGTTCAGCCTAATGGTAGTGATGCTATGTTTCACACTTGGCAATTAACCTTCCTGGGCCTGCCTGCCCTTCTTAGCACAACAGTAGTCCTGAGACCTTTCACTCAAAGGCTTCTGATGGCTTTTTTTGGATCATATGGCAGATGACCCCCATTAAAATCAGAGGTCTCTGTTTACTTTAAAAACAACAGCAAAACCCATCTTCAGCCTTGTATGGAGACTTCCCTGGCAGTGCAGTGGATAAGAATCCGCCTGCCAATGCAGGAGACAGGGGGTTCGACCCCTGGGCCGGGAGGATTCTGCATGCTGAGAGCAACTCAGCCCCTGTGCCACAACTACTGAGCCCATGCTCTAGAGTCCATGAGTTGCAACTACTGAAGCCCACACACCTAGAGCCTGAGCCCTGCAACAAGAGAAGTCACTGCAAGGAGAAGCCCGTGCACCCCTACAAAGGGTAGAACCCCCCTTACTGCAACTAGAGAAAGCTTGCACACAGCAACAAAGACGCAGGGCAGTCAAACATAAATAAATAAATAAATTTTTTACAAAGACTCCTATGGGATTTGAGGGATGTTTGTTCTCAAGAAAGCAGCGTATTGCCACCCACCAAGAGTGACAAGATGGTATACTCATCTACCCACCAGGAGGGCAAACTCATCTGCCTCTCAACCCAGTGAAAGGCAGCAAAGTTCTTCATCCTTAATAATCACCATAATACACTCATGGGGGGATCAGATTTGCCTCCCATAGAGCAGCGGAGGGATTCTCAAGTTACTCCTGGTGGTTTCTCTTACAAGGCAGAAGTTGGAATTCAGCAAAGGCTTTCTAACACTGACTCTGTTCCACTAATCGACAGGCTAAGATTCGTGCATGCCAGATTCGATGCTAATATTCTAAATTATTCAAACATGACCCCAAAATAATACCATACACTCCCACAGATCCTACTCTGGTGATTCTCAGATAGAGATGAAGTAGCTCCTGTCTTAGGCTGCCTGGGGGTCCAGGGTCTTCAGTGAGTGGACTGCCTTCTAACAACGCCTCGTAATCTGTCTGCTTCACGGCATTGTTAAAAAGCACTGTTTAAAATCTGTATTTAAGAAGAAATGGTCCAAGGGACATTCTAACCACCTCATTCTCTACAGCAAACAGTTTCAGCCCAGACTCTTCTACCAAAATCTAGATTGACATTCCTTACCTTGAGGAGAAAAACAGCTTGAACAATATAAGATATTTAGAGATGCCATTAACCTGTCCTTGGCCGTTAGGAATGCTAATAAAGATCTTGCACTATGATCCCAATTACAAGAGTCAAAATTTTTGGATGGAATCTTCAAGCATGTAAGAAGATAGCCATGGAAGTCCAGAGTGGGGTTTTTTTAATTATTTGATTTCTTTTTTATATAATTTATTTATTTCCAATTGGAGGCTAATTGCTTTACAATGTTGTGTTGG
The DNA here is from genome assembly GCF_002263795.3 of Bos taurus. NCBI lineage: Eukaryota > Metazoa > Chordata > Mammalia > Artiodactyla > Bovidae > Bos > Bos taurus. The sequence continues at coordinate 99,797,875 of NC_037337.1, forward strand.
TTTCTGCCATACATCAGCATGAATCAGCCATAGGTATATACACCCCCTCCCTCTGGAATCTTCCTCCCACCTGCCACCCCATCCCACCCCTCTAGGTTGTCACAGAGCACCAGGCTGAGCTCCTTGAGCTCAATACAGTAGTAGTTTAAGAAGGAAAAAGGGAGGGGGGATCCAGAGTGTTTTGTATCCCACATCCCTTTTTTCTTTTTAAATAACTGATTAATAACTTGACTGCATTCATGGATTAAGTGTAGTAGTGTTAGTCGCTCAGTCGTGCCTGACTCTAAGTGACCCTACAAACTATAGCCTGCCTGGCTCCTCTGTCCTTGGGATTCTCCAGCAAGAACACTGGAGTGGGCTGCCATTCCCTTCTCCAAGGGATCTTCCCAACCCAGGGATCAGACCCGGGTCTCCTGCATGGTGGGCAGATTCTTTACTGTCTGAGCTGCAGGGAAGCTCTGTACTGAGCAGTACAGTAGTAATTTAAAAAGGAAAAAGGGAGGGGGATATCCAGAGTGTTTTGTATCCCCACATTCCTTTTTCCTTTTTAATAACCGATTAATAACTTGATCCCATTCATGGATTTTCCACACCCCAGAAACAAACAAGAGAAAGCAAGCATTTCTTCATATACATATAAAATCTTCTTTTAAGAACAATGGGTCTCAAATAGGAAGGCTGTAAGTAACAGATGACCCCACGAGATAGTATTTGTCAGAAATAGGGTTGCTGCTGAGTTAGCTACTATTCAAACTATGTTCCTTGTTGTACTGCTTTCTCTAAATGCTATCCTGGTATCTTGCTAAATCATCAAAAATGCAGGCAACATCAACTTCATTCTGACAGAAATACCTCCTTTGAGTTACGATTTAGTGTGAGGTCCTTGGCCAAAGAGAGATTTTTTTTCCCTGCAAATTTTATAGACATAAAACTGTGTTGATGACATTTTTGGTGTCTTTCATCTAAGAATCCATGTTGTAAATTCCTCTTAGGATGTAGGGACACAAAAACTTGTAATACCCACAAATTAGTTTATAATAAAACATCAATGTGTTTCTCTTGTTTTCAGAAAGATGAAAAGGGAATGGAATCATCAACCACTTTGCTCTTTCTAAAGCAATTATTTTCCCATACTCCTGAATGATTCCAGTTTTTTCTTTTCTTTTTATTTAACTGTCTTGCGTGTATTTATATAAAAAGCATGTTTTTGTAATGTGTATGTGTCTTATTATGTCACTATAAACCCTGTCTATAAAAGGATCGTTTATATACCCATATATGATAAATGAATACATACCTAAATATCACAGATCTGTGCTGTGTGTGTGTGCACGTGTGCTCAGTCGTGTCTGACTCTTTGCAGCCCTATGGGCAGTAGACCACCAGGCTCCTCTGTCCATGGAATTTTTTCAGCTAGAATACCGCAGTGGGTTGCCATTCCAACCCCAGGGGATCTTCCTGACCCAGGGATCGAGTCTGTCTCTAGCCTCTTCTGCACGTCCTGCACTGGCAGGTGGATTCTTCACCACTGGGAAGCCTGTACGTGATGAATACATGCATACGCATACCTAGATGTGATGGAGAGCCCACCAGAAGCATTCCAGAAGCAGACCGCAGAGCCCAGCTCTTCCGTCGGCATCAGGTGGGCTTGAGGAGGGGGTGAAGATGTTCTGTGTCCTGGCCTCCTTGGCCCCCCTCTGATGATCTATTGCTATGTCGCAAATCACTCCCAAACAATGGTTTAAAGACAGTAACAGTAACTCACAAATCTGGGGCTGACTGAGAACAGCTAGCCAGCTCGGGATGGTGTTTCCAGGGAAGTGTCGGGTGATGCTTTGAGTAGTCACGACTGGGGAGGCGCTGCTCGCATCTAGTGAGCAGAGCCCAGGGAGGCGCCGGACGAGCTGCGGCACACAGGGCCGCGCCCTCGGGGAGAGCCTGTCTGCTCCGCAGCTGAGAAACCTCCCACTAGGCAGTTCTCTTTTGAGGTCTCTCGTACAGTTGCGATTAGGTGGCCGTGGGACTGAGGTCATCCTGTGGCTTCTTCACTCCACCTCTGGTGCCTGGGCTGGGAAGCCCCGATCAACTGAGGACTGAAGTGGCTGGTGCGCCTCGGGTCTCTCGCCCTTTCTCTCTGTGATTCTGTACAGTTTCCCCACAGGGCAGCCTTAGGAAATCCACGCTTCTCACCTGAAGCGTGGCTGAAGGCTTGCAGAGTGGACGCCATCAGGGATTCCTAGGAGCTGGGTGGCCTTCTGAGCCCAGCCTTGGAAGCCCTTCACTGTCACTCCTGCAGTGACAAAATAACAAAGATACCCTCCCCCTGGTTATCCAAAAAGAAAAAGGGGAGAACCACCCCTCAATCTGGCAGTGATGAAGCACATCAGATCTGGGAAAGCCAGCAAAAACCCAATATTCAAATGAAGATTCACATCCTTATAACATAAAACCCCAAGGGTCCAGCTTTCAATCAAACATCACTTATACCAAGAACTAGGAAGAGCTCAAACTTAATGAGAAAAGACAATCAACAGATGCCAACACCTTAATGACATAGATGATAGTAAAGGTTAACTGACAAGGATTATACACCAGTCACCAAAGAAATGCTTTAATAAGCTATTATGAAAACACTTGAGACAAATGAAAAAGCAGAACATCTTACCAAAGAAAAAGAAAATACAAAGAAGAACAAATGAATATTTGGGAACTAAAAATTATAAAAGCCAAAATTAAAATTTAAAAGTCAGTGAAAGGGCTAACTAGAAAAATGGAGGAGACAGAGGAAAGAATCAGTGAGATTGAAGATACCTAATTTGAAAAACAGAGAGAAAGCAGATTGAAAAAAGTGAACAAAACCTCTGAGACATTTGGGACTACAACAAGTCCCAGAAGAAGAGAAAAAAGAAAAAACAGTCTAACTTGATTCTCAATGTAGGTAGAGGAAATATTTAAGATGAGGGAGAGTAAAACGTTGGGAAAAAAAAGTAAGGTTTTTGCACTTCACTCGGAGAAAGCAATGGCACCCCACTCCAGTACTCTTGCCTGGCAAATCCCATGGACAGAGGAGCCTGGTAGGCTGCAGTCCATGGGGTCACTAAGAGTCGGATACGACTGAGCAACTTCACTTTCACTTTTCACTTTCATGTATTGGAGAAGGAAACGGCAACCCACTCCCGTGTTCTTGCCTGGAGAATCCCAGGGACGGGGGAGCCTGGTGGGCTGCCATCTCTGGGGTCGCACAGAGTCGGACACGACTGAAGCGACTTAGCAGCAGCAAACATAAAATGTTGATACCAGTAGACTATGATGAGTTGTGTATCTAATACCTAGACTAACCACAAAAAAAGCTGTACAAAGATATATGCTCAAAGACACTATCAATAAAAACAGAATTCCAAAAATGTTCAAGCCAAATGAAACCAGAAAAAAAAAGTTCAATTTATTGCTCACTTTACAGTAAGGGAGAGGTAAGCTGGTTTGATACAGTCTCTCTGAGCTGAACAAAAGTACTGATATTCTACTAGCTTTGGGGAAGCACAGAGTTCATTCATGGATTTGGGAGACTTGCAGAGGTATAAGAGGTTGCCTTCCTCTGTAGAAGCATGGTCACGTGCTGACTAGTTAGCAGTCCTGGTATATTTACCAGGGTTAGTCCACCGCTGATTGACTTTTAGAAGTAAAAGACGACACTGATTGCTTTACTTGCTGAGCACTGACTGCATGTTCACTGAGCGGTGGGTATTGCCTTGATCTACGGGAACAGACTAGAGAGGGTGTGGAGAAAAGGGAACCCTCTACACTGTTGGTGGGAATGCAAACTAGTACAGCCACTGTGGAGAACAGTGTGGAAATTCCTTAAAAAACTAGAAATAGAACTGCCATACGACCCAGCAATCCCACTGCTGGGCATACACACCGAGGAAACCAGAATTGAAAGAGACACGTGTACCCCAATGTTCATCGAAGCACTGTTTAATAATAGCCAGGACATGGAAGCAACCTAAATGTCCATCAGCAGATGAATGGATAAGAAAGCAGTGGTACATATACACAATGGAGTATTACTCAGCCATTAAAAAGAATGCATTTGAATCAGTTCTAATGAGGTGGATGAAACTGGAGCCTATTATACAGAGTGAAGCAAGTCAGAAAGAAAAACACCAATACAGTATATTAATGCATATATGTGGAATTTAGAAAGATGGTAATGAGGACCCTGTATGCGAGACAGAAAAAAAGACACAGACATAAAGAACAGACTTTTGAACTCTGCGGGAGAAGATGGGGGTGGGATGATATGAGAGAATAGCATTGAAACATGTATATTATCATATGTGAAATAGATCGCCAGTAAGGTTCGATGCATGAGACAGGGTGCTCAGGGCCAGTGCACTGGGATGACCCCGAGGGATGGGACGGGGAGGGAGGTGGAAGCAGGGTTCAGGATGGGGAACACATGTGCACCCACGGCTGATTCATGTCAATGTATGGCAAAAACCACTACAGTATTGCAAAGTAATTAGCCTCCAATTAAAATAAATTAATTAATTTAAAAAATGATGCCAGAAGCCATTTGCTATCATGGCTATTAAAAAAAAAATCCATCTTTTCTTAAGTTTGTAGGCACTTTTTAAATTCTCACTGTCATTTCAAAGTATGTATTTTAAACCTTATTTATAAATTTGCAAGTCTTTTTACCCAGTAAAAGCATATCTGCTTTTATCAAAGTAGGGTTCAGTTCAGTTCAGTTGCTCAGTAGTGTCTGACTCTTTGCGACCCCATGAATCACAGCACGGCAGCCCTCTCTGTGGAGTTCACCAACTCCCGGAGTTCACTCAAACTCACGTCCATCAAGTCGGTAATGCCATCCAACCATCTCATCCTCTGTCGTCCCCTTCTCTTCCTGCCCACAATCCCTCCCAGCATCAGAGTCTTTTCCAATGAGTCAACTCTTCGCATGAGGTGGCCAAAGTACTGGAGTTTCAGCTTTAGCATCATTCCTTCCAAAGAAATCCCAGGGCTGATCTCCTTCAGAATGGACTGATTGGATCTCCTTGCAGTCCAAGGGACTCTCAAGAGTCTTCTCCAACACCACAGTTCAAAAGCATCAATTCTTCAGCACTCAGCTTTCTTCACAGTCCAACTCTCACATCCATACATGACCACAGGAAAAACCATAGCCTTGACTAGACGGACCTTTGTTGGCAAAATGATGTCTCTGCTTTTGAATATGCTATCTAGGTTGGTCATAACTTTCCTTCCAAGGAGTAAGCATCTTTTAATTACATGGCTGCAATCACTATCTGCAGTGATTTTGGAGCCCCAAAAATAAAGTCTGACACTGTTTCCACTGTTTCCCCAAAGTAGGGTAGGAAAAGTTTATAAAAAGGGAGTAGGGCATATTTTCCCTTTTCCCCTGCTCATGACAAGTTGTCCCGCTTCTTCTGATGGCAGCATTGATTCCTCCACATGCATCATCCATCATATCTTTGGAGATATTTTTTGCTTTCCTACAACACACCTGCGATTCTGATGAGAGGTCTCGGTCTCCCGGCCAGAGTGATGGACATGTGATCCAGGCCTAGCCAATCAGAACACCACACTTGCTTGCTTAGAGTCATGTCCACGAAGGAACTTAAGCTGGGCCCATCAGAGCCCTTCCTCTGTCATCGCACCCCTGGACCTTCAGTATGTGGGTGTTGACTGTGAGCTCCTTGAAGGCAACGGCTGTGTCTGATTCACTGATGTATACCCAGTGGAGATCATAACGCTGGCATCTATTAGGTGCTCAGCAAAAGTTTCTTGAATGAATGAGTAAATGCCTGAATGGGTCATGGGTCAATAAGTGAGTATTCAGCTACTGTTTATCAAATAAATGTAGAAAACTCTTAGGAAGAGTTTAGGGAAAGTCTCCCCACCTCCCCACTTTTCCCCAAGAACCCCCTTCCTGTACAGTTGCTGGAGTGGTGAGTCCTGGAATGGTGAGCTCAAGGAGGGAAGTCCTTGACCCTGGGGGACAGCCAGGTGTGTTGTCCAAAGCAGCTCTGTAGCTTCTGCAGACACGATGGCTGGTGCCCAGATTGGCCCCATATTCATATCCATCAGTCATTCTGAGCATGGGTACAACTGCTTCTCTAAGAACTCTCAAGCAAGTAAAGCAGTGGTAACATCCATGGTCAGCGGGATAGACCTCAGGTGTCAGGGAATCTCCGGGACTGATGGCAGCCCAGGCAACCTTAGCTGTGCCCCAGGCAGGCTGGAGACAAAGGCACCTGGGATGACCTGTATCTTCCTAGGACCCTGGAAAAAAAAGTGAAAGTGCTAGTCACTGAGTCGTGTCCGACTCTTTACAACCCCACGGATTCTGCCAGGCTCTTCTGTCCATGGGAGTCTCCAGGCCAGAATACTGGAGTGGGTTGCCATGCCCTCCTCCAGGGGATCTTCCTGACCCATGGATCAAAGCCAGGTCTCCTGCATCAAGGAAGGCTTCTTCCTTCAGAGGTAAAGAATCCACCTGCAAAGCAGGAGATACAGGAGATGGGGGTTTGATTCCTGGGCCGGGAAGATCTGCAGAAGAGGAAATGGCAACCCATTCCAGCATTCTTGCCCGGAGAATCCCAAGGGACAGAGGAGCCTGGCAGGCTACAGTCCAAAGAGTCACAAAGGGTCGGACAGGACTAATTGACTGAGCACAGCACAAGTGCTGGAAAGCATCGATCCAACAGGAGTCGATTAACTTGGTCTCTGGTACTGACTTTGTTACTTCCTTATCCTATGATCTTGAGCTAAAAATCCAGAGTTGGACTGCTTCTAGATGTCAAGACTGAAACATTCCTGCAGTCTCCAAGACTAATGCTTTGGCCAGAAACCACCCTGTCTGAGCGTGGTGGTCTTCCTTTCCTCATCGTTTGTCTCCTCGCTCAGTGAGTGAAAGCCTTTGACCACTCAGAGCCTGTTCCCTTTAGAAAGCATCAACTTCAAGGTTATCACCTGGTGAGAGGTGCTACTTTAGCACTGATTGGGAACCTCAGTGACTGCCTGGCTGCAACAGGAAATGTCTCGGCACTTAGGATCTTTCCTTCAGATCATTTTGCATGAACTTTTCTGAAGCTGATATATAGAATATGTATCTTTTGAATTTTCATAAAATTTTCTGAACGTGATATACATAGCAGTATTACTGGCAGGGTAATTATGGATTGGGACAGTCTTTCATGATGTATTCAAGGGATAATGATGATAGATAATAAGAGTGTTCACATTTTATGATCTTGTTTCCAGATGTAACTATAATTAGGAACTAATGATGCTGACAGAAATGTATTTAAAACGCAGTGAAGAAAAACGGAGTCCACATACTCCAGCCCCACTCTCAGATCAGATCAGATCAGTCCCTCAGTCGTGTCCGACTCTTTGTGACCCCATGAATCGCAGCACACCAGGCATCCCTGTCCATCACCAGCTCCCGGAGTTCACTGAGACTCATGTCCATCGAGTCAGTGATGCCATCCAGCCATCTCATCCTCTGTCGTCCCCTTCTCCTCCTGCCCCCAATCCCTCCCAGCATCAGAGTCTTTGCCAATGAATCAACTCTTCGCATGAGGTGGCCAAAGTACTGGAGTTTCAGCTTTAGCTTCATTCCTTCCAAAGAAATCCCAGGGCTGATCTCCTTCAGAGTGGACTGGTTGGATCTCCTTGCAGTCCAAGGGACTCTCAAGAGTCTTCTCCAACACCACAGTTCAAAAGCATCTATTCTTCGGCGCTCAGCCTTCTTCACAGTCCAACTCTCACATCCATACATGACCACAGGAAAAACCACAGCCTTGACTAGATGGACCTTTGTTGGCAAAGTAACATCTCTGCTTTTGAATATGCTATCTAGGTTGGTCATAACTTTCCTTCCAAGGAGTAAGTGTCTTTTAATTTCATGGCTGCAGTCACCATCTGCAGTGATTTTGGAGCCCCCCAAAATAAAGTCTGACACTGTTTCCACTGTTTCCCCATCTATTTCCCATGAAGTGATGGGACCAGATGCCATGATCCTCGTTTGGCCATGATCCTTGGCCATGATCCTTGGCCATGATCCTTGCCATGCCAAGACCAATGTTGAGCTTGAAGCCAACTTTTTCACTCTCCACTTGCACTTTCATCAAGAGGCTTTTGAGTTCCTCTTCACTTTCTGCCATAAGTGTGGTGTCATCTGCATATCTGAGGTTATTGATATTTCTCCCAGCAATCTTGATTCCAGCTTGTGTTTCTTCCAGTCCAGCGTTTCTCATGATGTACTCTGCATAGAAGTTAAATAAGCAGGGTGACAATATACAGCCTTGACGAACTCCTTTTCCTATTTGGAACCAGTCTGTTGTTCCATGTCCAGTTCTAACTGTTGCTTCCTGACCTGCATACAAATTTCTCAAGAGGCAGATCAGGTGGTCTGGTATTCCCATCTCTTTCAGAATTTTCCACAGTTTATTGTGATCCACACAGTCCAAGGCTTTGGCATAGTCAATAAAGCAGAAATAGATGTTTTTCTGGAACTCTCTTGCTTTTTCCATGATCCAGCAGATGTTGGCAATTTGATTTCTGGTTCCTCTGCCTTTTCTAAAACCAGCTTGAACATCAGGAAGTTCATGGTTCACATATTGCTGAAGCCTGGCTTGGAGAATTTTGAGCATTACTTTACTAGCGTGTGAGATGAGTGCAATTGTGCAGTAGTTTGAGCATTCTTTGGCATTGCCTTTCTTTGGGATTGGAATGAAAACTGACCCTTTCCAGTCCTGTGGCCACTGCTGAGTTTTCCAAATTTGCTGGTATATTGAGTGCAGCACTTTCACAGCATCATCTTTCAAGATTTGAAATAGCTCAACTGGAATTCCATCACCTCCACTAGCTCTGTTCCTGGTGATGCTTTCTAAGGCCCATTTGACTTCACATTCCAGGATGTCTGGCTCTAGGTCAGTGATCACACCATCATGATTATCTGGGTCATGAAGATCTTTTTTGTACAGTTCTTCTGTGTATTCTTGCCACCTTTTCTTAGTATCTTCTGCTTCTGTTAGGTCCATACCATTTCTGTCCTTTATCGAGCCCATCTTTGCATGAAATGTTCCTTTGGTATCTCTGATTTTCTTGAAGAGATCTCTAGTCTTTCCCATTCTGTTGTTTTCCTCTATTTCTTTGCACTGATCGCTGAGGAAGGCTTTCTTATCTCTTCTTGCTATTCTTTGGAACTCTGCATTCAGATGTTTATATCTTTCCTTTTCTCCTTTGCTTTTCACGTCTCTTCTTTTCACAGCTATTTGTAAGGCCTCCTCAGACAGCCATTTTGCTTTTTTGCATTTCTTTTCCATGGGGATGGTCTTGATCCCTGTCTCCTGTGCAATGTCATGAACCTCATTCCATAGCTCATTAGGCACTCTATCTATCAGATCTAGGCCCTTAAATCTATTTCCCACTTCCACTGTATAATCATTTGGGGATTTGATTTAGGTCATATCAAAGGGATTTGATTTAGGTCATACCTGAATGGTCTAGTGGTTTTCCCTACTTTCTTCAATTTGAGTCTGAATTTGGCAATAAGGAGTTCATGGTCTGAGCCACAGTCAGCTCCTGGTCTTGTTTTTGCTGACTGTATACAGCTTCTCCATCTTTGGCTGCAAAGAATATAATCAATTTGATTTCGGTGTTGACCATCTGGTGATGTCCATGTGTAGAGTCTTCTCTTGTGTTGTTGGAAGAGGGTGTTTGTTATGACCAGTGCATTTTCTTGGCAAAACTCTATTAGTCTTTGCCCTGCTTCATTCCGTATTCCAAGGCCAAATTTGTCTGTTACTCCAGGTGTTTCTTGACTTCCTACTTTTGCATTCCAGTCCCCTATAATGAAAAGGACATCTTTTTTGGGTGTTAGTTCTAAAAGGTCTTGTAGGTCTGCTTAGAACAGTTCAACTTCAGCTTCTTCAGCGTTACTGGTTGGGGCATAGACTTGGATTACTGTGATATTGAATGGTTTGCCTTGGAAACGAACAGAGATCATTCTGTCGTTTTCGAGATTGCATCCAAGTACTACATTTCGGACTCTTTTGTTGACCATGATGGCCACTCCATTTCTTCTGAAGGATTCCTGCCTGCAGTAGTAGATATAATGGTCATCTGAGTTAAATTCACCCATTCCAGTCTATTTCAGTTTGCTGATTCCTAGAATGTCGACATTCACTCTTGCCATCTCTTGTTTGACCACTTTCAATTTGCCTTGATTCATCGACCTGACATTCCAGGTTCCTATGCAATATTGCTCTTTACAGGATCGGACTTTGCTTCTATCACCAGTCACCTCCACAGCTGGGTATTGTTTTTGCTTTGGCTCCATCCCTTCATTCTTTCTGGAGTTATTTCTCCACTGATCTCCAGTAGCATATTGGGCACCTACTGACCTGGGGAGTTTCTCTTTCAGTATCCTATCATTTTGCCTTTTCATACTGTTCATGGGGTTCTCAAGGCAAGAATACTGAAGCCCCACTCTAGATATTATTAAAATAGTTTTTCATAGAAGGGGCTGAGTTAAAAGCCTTATCATCTTTACTTCTTTCAGATACATATGAAATATACAGCAAAAAAATTTTTTTTAATTTCTGAACAAATGAGTTGCTTGTTGAAAGAAGAGGTTGATGTTGTTGTTCAGTCATTAAGTCATGTTGCACTCTTTGTGACCCCATGGACTACAGCGCACTACGCTTCCCTGTCCTTCACCACTTCCCAGAGTTTGCTCAAACTCAGGTCCATCGAGTCAGTGATACCATCCAACCATCTCATCCTCTGTCGTCCCCTTCTCCTGCCTTCAATCTTTCCCAGTGAAAGGTTGTTGTTGAACCACACAAAGACACCAGGATTCTTGGCCCCCAGAGGAGAAGAATTCAGTCCGGGGCCAGAGATGAGGCTTGATTGCTCAGAGCTTTTGTGTAATAAAGTTTTATTAAAGTATAAAGGAGATAGAGAAAGCTTCTGACATAGGCATCAGAAGGGGGCAGAAAGAGTACCCGCTTGCTAGTGTTAGCAATGAAGTTATATACTCTCCAATGAATCCAAAGAATGTCTGGAGGTTGTAAAGACCTCCCATAATTTACATTTTAAGATAACAGAATTAGCCAGAAGGTTTAATCCAGAGACTGTCCTCAGGCATTACATTATATTATATGTTATATATGTTATATTATATATGTGTTATATTATATATGTTATATTATATAACATATTATATATATGTTATATTATATAACATTATTGTTATATAATCCTAAGGAATGTAGAGAAGGAAAAAAAGTTTATCCTTTCTTCCTCCTTGAGAATTCCAGATCCCTCTCTCCTGGGGGACCCCTAGACTCCTTATCAACCTGCCTAGGAAATGACTCTCTCACCAGCATCAGGGTCTTTTCCAGTAAGTCAGCTCTTCACATCAGGTCGCCAACGTATTGGAGCTTTAGCATCAGTCCTTCCACAGAATATTCAGGGTTCATTCCCTTTAGGATTGACTGGTTTGATCTTTTTGCTGTCCAAAGGATTCTCAGGAGACTTCTCCAACACCACAGTTCAAAAGCATCAGTTTTGAACTCAGTCTTCTTTATGGTCCAGCTCTCACATCTGCACATGACTACTGGAAAAACCATAGCTTTGACTATACAGACCTTTCTCAGCAAAGTGATGTCTCTACTTTTGATATGCTGTCTATGTTTGTTATAACTTTCATTCCAAGGAGCAAGCATCCTATAACTATGGCTGCAGTCACCATCTGCGGTGATTTTGGAGCCCAAGAAAAGAAAATTTGTCACTGCTTCCACTTTTCCCTATCTGTGTGCCATGAAGTGATGGGACTGGATGCCATGATCTTAGTTTTTTGAATGTTGAGTTTTAAGTTTTAAGCCAGATTTTTAACTCTCCTCTTTCACCCTCATCTCTTTAGTTCCTCTCTGCTTTCTGCCATTAGAGTGGTATCATCTGCATATCTGAGGTTGTTGCAGACAGAAGCAATAACTACAATTCCACAGCCTCCAGAACAAAAACCACAATCACAGCAAGAAGAAGGTGTGGTGTCACACATTTTTAGAGAAAAAAAAGAATTTTCAGCATAAATAAAAATCAATTCTTAGTTTTTCAAATGAGAAGACTGGAGATCCATATGGATGAGGTCCATATGTAAGTTGCTCAGAAAGTTAATCAGCGGCTGTCAGATTACACATGAATCTCCACATATGATGTCTCTCCATCTCTATGTATCTAGAGCTAGATTCTTAACATCTATCCTGATACCCAATAGATACCTAGTAGATATCTACTCCTCCACTATTTCCCAAATTTCAGGAGTTCATGATTCCCAACCTGTGCCATTCATACCTGCCAACTTACTATTGTTTGCTTTCTTTAAATCAGCTCACATGTTCACTTAAATTTCTTTAAAAGCACCATATCACTAATGTAAATAGAAAATCAGTATCACCTGCCATAAATGGGTGATTAAAAAAAAAAAAAAAGCTCTTTTGTATCTGAGTGCAGGTAGACATTTACTTTCCAAACTTTGTTAAACTCTCCCAATATCACAATCCTTAAAAGATCTGAAATCACTGGTCTAAGATAAAAGTCATTATAAGATACATGTGGAGCCTTTAAAAAGTGACATGTTGAAATATGAAAAAAATGGTTTTCATTACAATATCTTCCTTTTCCAGCTCAGACAATTGACTATTGGCTTGTAGAAGTGATAGCCCTTGAAATCCTCCATTATATGAGGCAGGGAAAATAAGTCTTGGGAATAAGCTGTTGCATAAATAGAACCCGAAGTCAGGGAAGCATTTCTGGTTGGCACAATTCCAACTCCACCTCTTGCTAGCTGTGCAATACTGGCCTAGCTTTTTTAAAACTATTTTTTATTGGAGTATAGCTGCTTTACACTGTTGTGTCAGCTTCCACTGTACAGCAAAGTGAATCAGCTACACACCTACATACATGTCCTCTTCTCCGGATTTCCTTCCCATCTAGATCACCACGGAGGATTGCATAGAGTTCCCTGAGCCATGCAGGAGGTTCTCATTAGTCACTTATTTCAACCATAGTAGTATACACACATCAATCCCAGTCTCCAAATTCACCCCACCCACCCCTTCCTCCTTTGGGATCCATGTGTTTGTTCGCTACATCTGTGTCTCTATTTCTGTTTTGCAAATAAGGTCATCTATACCAGTTTTCTAGACTCCACATATATGCATTAATATACAATATTTACTTTTCTCTTTTGACTTATTTCACTCTGTGTGATAGTCCATGTCTCCACAAATGACTCAATTTTGTTCCTTTTCATGGCTGAGTAATAGGGGCTTTCCTGGCGGCTCAGACAGTAAAGAATCCACCAGCAATGTGGGAGATGTGGATCTGACCCCTGTGCTGGGAAGATCCCCTGGAGGAGGGCATGGCAACCCACTCCAGTATTGTTGCCAGGAGAATCTCAAGGACAGGGCAGCCTGGCGGGCTACAGTCTATGGGGTCACAAAGAATCAGACACGACTGAAGTGACTGAGCACACAGCCCAATAGTCCATATTATATATGTACTACATCTTCCTTATCCATTCCTCTGTTGATGGACACTTAGGTTGCTTCCTTTACTGTCTCATGAAACATTTAAAATGAGAGATTCTCTCATTTTAAAAAAAGGAGGCCATCAGCGTCTTTCAGGGCCACTGTGAAGATTAAGGAGGAAGTATGCAGATAGCAATTAGCATGGCACAAAGAACACAGTGGCCTCTCAGGATATCGGACTAAATGGTAAACTGGGTCTTTGCTGTTTTCCCATTTCTGGAATCTGATGTCTTCAAGGTCTTTGCAATGTTCCAACATGAAAAGCAGTGGGAGTTTCTTTCAGTGTTAGGAATTGCAGTCAGTTTTTTATCCCATCTTTTAAGACAGGGAAACTGAGCCGTAGGATGGGTCTGCTATGTGGTCCTAAGTGAAGGCAACACGCTGTGTGTCCTGAGAGCTTAAGCTCCCAATGCTCTCCTCTGCGCCACTCACCAGGGCAACTGAAGAAGCTGCAAACGTTTTGACACTCACCCTTTCTAACAAGAAGTGGGTTCCCTGCCCCCTCCTCTTAGAGCTGGCTTGCCTCTGTGGTTATCTAATGGAAGCTGGAGTAAATGAGGCTCTGCCAGTTTCCTGGCGCAAATCTTCAGAGACTGGTAGCTTTCGTTTCCTGTTTCTGCAATTACTCATTCTGAGAGCGGAGTCTGCCTGTGGGAAATCAGACGGCCCTGATGGACAGGCCACGTGCAGAGTCTTGAGACTCCATGGAGGGGAAGAATGGCCCAATGGAGTCCCCACTTCTAGCCATCCCCCCAAAGCCCCAGATGTGTGAGGAAGGACTTTTTGAACCCTCCAGAGAAAGCCAGCCACTACCTGAATACCAGCACAGTTCAGTTCAGTTCAGTTGCTCAGTCCTGTCCGACTCTTTGTGACCCCTTGGACCGCAGCACACTAGGCCTCCCTGTCCATCACCAACTCCCTGAATTTATGAAAATCACTGTCAATGCCAGAGGAGCAGAATAATCACCAAACACAGCCTGACCCAAATTCCCAACCCAGGGATTGTGAGTTGTTTTTATTTTTTTATTTACTTTTATTGGGAGCTTCCCAGGTGGCTCAGTGGTAAGAATCCAGCTGCCAATACAGGAGACACAGGAGACATGGGCTCAATCACTGAAGATCTCCTGGAGGAGGAAATGGCAACCCACCGCAGTACTCTGCCTTGAAATTCCCGTGGACAGAGGAGCTGGGTGGGCTGCAGTCCATGAGGTTGCAAAGAGTGGACCATAGTTACTCTACAACACTGTGTTAGCGTCCACTGTAGAGCAAATAAATCAGCCACATGTATACATCTATTCCCTCCCTTCTGGACTTGCTTCCCATCACTATTTACAATAGCCAGGACATAGAAACAACCTAACTTTCCATCAACAGAGGAATGGGTAAAGAAGATATGGAACATATATACAGTGGAACATTCGGTTCGGTTCAGTTGCTCAGTTGTGTCCGACTCTTTGTGACCCCATGAATCACAGCACGCCAGGCCTCCCTGTCCATCACCAACTCCCTGAGTTCACCCAGACTCACGTCCATCGAGTCAGTGATGCCATCCAGCCATCTCATCCTCTGTCATCCCCTTCTCCTCCTGCCCCCAATCCCTCCCAGCATCACAGTCTTTTCCAGTGAGTCAACTCTTTGCATGAGGTGGCCAAAGTATTGGAGTTTCAGCTTCAGCATCAGTCCTTCCAAAGAAATCCCAGGGCTGATCTCCTTCAGAGTGGACTGGTTGGATCTCCTTGCAGTCCAAGGGACTCTCAAGAGTCTTCTCCAACACCACAGTTCAAAAGCATCAATTCTTCAGCACTCAGCTTTCTTCACAGTCCAACTCTCACATCCATACATGACCAATGGAAAAACCATAGCCTTAACTAGATGGACCTTTGTTGGCAAAGTAATGTCTCTGCTTTTGAATATGCTGTCTAGGTTGGTCATAACTTTCCTTCCAAGGAGTAAGCGTCTTTTAATTTCATGGCTGCAGTCACCATCTGCAGTGATTTTGGAGCCCCCCAAAATAAAGTCTGACACTGTTTCCACTGTTTCCCCATCTATTTCCCATGAAGTGATGGGACCGGGTGCCATAATCTTTGTTTTCTGAATGTTGAGCTTTAAGCCAATTTTTTCACTCTCCACTTGCACTTTCATCAAGAGGCTTTTGAATTCCTCTTCACTTTCTGCCATAAGGGTGGTGTCATCTGCATATCTGAGGTTATTGATATTTCTCCCAGCAATCTTGATTCCAGCTTGTGTTTCTTCCAGTTCAGGGTTTCTCATGATGTACTCTGCATAGAAGTTAAATAAGCAGGGTGACAATATACAGCCTTGACGAACTCCTTTTCAACCAGTCTGTTAGTCCATGTCCAGATCTAACTGTTGCTTCCTGACCTGCATACAAATTTCTCAAGAGGCAGATCAGGTGATCTGGTATTCCCATCTCTTGAAGAATTTTCCACAGTTTATTGTGATCCACACGGTCCAAGGCTTTGGCATAGTCAATAAAGCAGAAATAGATGTTTTTCTGGAACTCTCTTGCTTTTTCCATGATCCAGCGGATGTTGGCAATTTGATCTCTGGTTCCTCTGCCTTTTCTAAAACCAGCTTGAACATCAGGAAGTTCATGGATCACATATTGCTGAAGCCTGGCTTGGAGAATTTTGAGCATTACTTTACTAGCGTGTGAGATGAGTGCAATTGTGCAGTAGTTTGAGCATTCTTTGGCATTGCCTTTCTTTGGGATTGGAATGAAAACTGACCCTTCCCAGTCCTGTGGCCACTGCTGAGTTTTCCAAATTTGCTGGCATACTGAGTGCAGCACTTTCACAGCATCATCTTTTAGGATTTGAAATAGCTCAACTGGAATTCCATCACCTCCACTAGCTTTGTTCATAGTGATGCTTTCTAAGGCCCACTGGACTTCACATTCCAGGATGTCTGGCTCTAGGTCAGTGATCACACCATCGTGATTATCTGGGTCATGAAGATCTTTTTTGTACAGTTCTTCTGTGTATTCTTGCCATCTCTTCTTAATATCTTCTGCTTCTGTTAGGTCCATACCATTTCTGTCCTTTATCAAGCCCATCTTTGCATGAAATGTTCCCTTGGTATCTCCGATTTTCTTGAAGAGATCCCTAGTCTTTCCCATTCTGTTGTTTTCCTCTATTTCTTTGCATTGATCACTGAAGAAGGCTTTCTTATCTCTTCTTGCTATTCTTTGGAACTCTGCATTCAGATGTTTATATCTTTCCTTTTCTCCTTTGCTTTTTGCTTCTCTTCTTTTCACAGCTATTTGTAAGGCCTCCCCAGACAGCCATTTTGCTTTTTTGCATTTCTTTTCCATGGGGATGGTCTTGATCCCTGTCTCCTGTACAATATCACGAACCTAATTCCATAGTTCATCAGGCACTGGAACATTACTCAAACATAAAAAGGAACAAAACTGGGTCATTTGCAGAGACATGGATGGACGTAGAGACTGTCATACAGTGTGAGTGGTTTTAAGCAACTATAATTTCTAAGCTTTGTTACCCCAGAAACTGGAACACACTTACCATCTCACATGATTAGCATACAACCCACCGAAGTAGGTAGCGCATTTCCATTTTACAGAAAAGGAAACCATAGAATATTAAAGTAGCTTCCCTGAGATTCCATGGTACACAGTGGCAAAGCCACACTGCAGCTGGATTTCTGGACTCAGCCCATGCTTGTACCACTGGATGCCGCTTCTGTGCGCCGAAGAGAAAGGCTCTTCAGTCTTGCCATGGCAACCCTGCCTCCCTACGGGTGTCCGAAGGAGAACGGTACTCGGAGGGCTCCAGCTGTCTCCAGCCTCTCTCTGCCTCATTTCTCATCTTCACAGCCATGCCAGCCCCATCACCCTGGACAAGCCCATCTTTTCCTGTAGTAGCTGTGTGTTACTGAAGTTACTGAATGTTCTGGAACAAAGAAATACTTTAAAAGTATCAGCTGTTAGGGAACAAATGTATGGATACCAAGGGGGAAAGGGAAGGGTGGGATGAATTGGGATAATGAGATTGATTTCTACGCAGTATGGATACTATGCATAAAATACATAACTAATGAAAAGCTACAGTACAGCACAAGGAACTCTACTCAGTGTTCCCTGGTGATCTACATGGGCAGGAAATCTAAAAAAGAGAGGATTATATGTATATGTTTAACTGATTCACTTTGCCACACAGCAGAAATGAACACAACATTGTAAAGCAACTAAACTACAATATAGATTAAAAACTAAAGTGATTTTTTTTAACTGAAAAAAAAGTATCAGCTGTTCTCATGATTCTGAATTCCAAAATTCTTCTCACAGTCAAACATTGTGAGGAATAAAAGCCCTTAGACCTAGAGGCTTTGGAGTCTACCATAAATTCTCCAAGCGAATGTAAACATTGTATGTGACCAGAGGCCCTCCAGTCAGTCTACACACGTAACGTGTGACCCACCTTTGCTGGTGTGCACACACTCGGTGTGGTGTTTCAGATGTATGCTCGGGACCCTGTGCTGTGCATCTGCCACAGTTTATCTACTGATAATATGTCAGGATCTGTGCTGAACTCTTTACTCAGGTTATCTCATTTACTCTCCACAAGAACACCATGAAAAGTATTTTTAGTGAATTCACATATGATTTTATGATTCCACCATCTCATAAACCACTCCAGGTGCCAAAGTCATCTAAAGCAAAAGACCAAGATGACTCAATGCTTCTCTTTGGTGAAGCTATTTTATAACAAAGAATCAGGCATAGAGAATAGTTAGAAACAGAAGAGGGCAAGAAAAAAATATATGATTTTTCTTCCCATTGTTCCCCCAAAGATAGTGGAGATTATTTCCTGAAGACTTGAAATAAAACTTTTTTTAATTCATGTTCCCTTTTACTTCCTGAATAAATTTATCAAGTATCTCCTGTGTGCCAATGTGTTATTTGGGTCCTGCAAGAAGCAGGCATCAAGACAGGATAAAACATGCAAGAAGTATATAAGGGGGAGCATGTAAGGCTTCAGGAAAGGCTGAGCAAGCCCTCGGACCATGGTGCAGGTCTGACTCTGAGTGAAGGAGAGACAGAAGGAAGGAAGAAGCAGGTGTGGGTGGGCGTTTCCTAGGTAGCCATGCAGTTCAAGGAAAGTTCGGCAAAGCCAAGGGGCAGTCTCAGAGCCCAAGGTGCCCATCAGAGGAGTCTCAGGGATGGGCCTGCTTAAAGTCTTGGCCATGCACAGCCTCTTCCTGGGAGCAGCCCATGGCGAACATGGTGCAAACATGATAAGGTTCAGAGCCAAGCACCTGGAGCTCTCGGTCCCTACAATTGGAAATCCGAGGGCCATATCCTCATGGAACCACAGACAGGAACTTTTCCATCCACCAGAAAAGAGAAGGACTGTCACCCAGCCTGCTCCTTGCCCACTCCCAATGCCCCAGAATGCATTCTGGTGAGCCAGCAAAAGCCTGACTCTTCTCACCAATCCTCCCAAACCTGGAGACATGCAAACAGAACGAGAGAATTTTTCCTTTTGGCCACACAAGAGGCATCTAGGATCCTAGTTGGCAGACCAGGGATCGAACCCACACTCCCTGCCTTGGGAAACAACCACTGGATCACCAGGGAAGTTCTCCCAAAAGAATTTTTTTTTACCTTTATTCAACTCGTTTGTTGATATATTCCTGGCTGGTTTGTACACCCTTACTCGCATTTGGTAAAGAACCACCCGCCAGTGCAGGAGACACAGGAGAGGTGGGTTCAATCCCTGGGCCAGGAAGATACCCTGGAAGAGGAAAATGCACCCCACTCCAGTATTCTTGCCTAAGAAATCCCATAAACAGCAAAGACTGGTGGGCTACAGTCCATGGGGTCTCAAAGAGTTGGACACGACTGAGCAGGCACACACCCACACACTCTCATTAACCAGGTATTAGAGAAGATAAATTATGTGAATTCAATTCACCGTCGTAATTCATTTGTTTTTTACAATCACATCAGCTATTGTGTGAGGAGTGGATCAAGAAAGGCAAAATAGAAGCAAAGAGATCACTTAGTGCCCAGACTGAAGCAGTCAAAATGGAAGTGGAGAAGAGAGGACTGACTGAAATTCTATTTGGCCGATATAACCAACAGGCCAACTGGTAGACCAGATGTCCCTACCTTCAGCTATGACACAGTTGGACACATTATGGGACTGGAGGTTGTGAAAAGGCCATCACAAGGGTAAACTATTGCACTCTGTCACCTTTAGCTTCTCCAGTGACCCTCCTATGGAGTGGCCATCTCAAAAGATGTTTTTAACTCCATCTGATCATGTACCATCCTGCTGTGATTGCCACAGAAAGGCCCATCACTGTCATTTTGATGACTAATATTGGTTGTTTTGTTTCATTTTGTTTTCCAAATGAACTCATCTATTAAAGACAAATGAGAATTCAAACCATTTTATAATACTATCTGGAAAATAATGTTAGAGCTAAGCAATTTTCAATTAAGTGGAGACAATATCCAAAATAGGAAATTCACCTGAAGGTTGGAAAGAAGTTACAAAAGCACATATAAGTTATCAACATTATAAAAGTCTCACATCTTGAGACTTTCATGTCTACAACCTAGACCCCCACAACTGAATTTTTCAATGAGAATCCAAAACTACCTTTAAAAATTGGATTTCCTTTCTGGGCACAATACCTGCCTCATTTAACCTACATGGAAGCTCGTTCTATGAGACAGAGATCAACCTACAAACTTACCTTCAGATTTCATTCTTGGAAAAAGTCTAGGGTGAGTGTGCAACAGTGTCTGCCCCTTCCCATGCACACCCACCTTGCTGCCATGCCCTTCCTGTGGGGGATCACTGAAATGTCCTCAGAGAGGGCAGTGCAAGTTCACATCCAGGGGAAAGAGCTTGAGCTCCACGCAGGAGGGAAGTACCTCCAGTGCTGCACGGTTGGAAAGTGAAAGTCGCTCAGTTGTGTCCGACTCTGCGACCCCATGGACTGTAGAGTCCATGGGATTCTCCAGGCCAGAATGCTGGTGTGGGTAGCCTTTCCCTTCTCCAGGGGACCTTCCCAACCCAGGGATCAAACCCAGGTCTCCCACATTGCAGGCAGATTCTTTACCAACTGAGCCACAAGGGAAGCCCAAGAACACTGGAGTGGGTAGCCTATCCCTTCTCCAGCAGATCTTCCCAACCCAGGAATTGAACCAGGGTCTCCCGCATTGCAGGCAGATTCTTTACCGATTGACCTATCAGGGAAGCACGGTTGGAGGAGATCTAGAAAGAAAAGTCACACCTCAGGAGGATGTTTGGGGAGGTCTGCTATGTGTGGGGTAGGCGCTGTCCTCTGTCTCACCTGTGAATTCCTCTGTGATACCTACATTGCACAGGGAAGCAATTCAATGAATGGACTGAACTCAGTGAGGATACAAACAGGGACAGATTTATTTTTCTCCTTCCATGGCTTCCAGCATGTTCTGATGGATCTCCTTCCTTCCCCTTTTAAGGGCATGACAGGCAGATCTCATGACCTTCTTTGGTTTCATGAACAATCTCCCTCTAGTGATATAGATTCCTTTTCACATTCTCTAAAGTCCTGTCCAATCTAAAACAAAAGTTGAACCTCCTATCCAATCCTAAGCTCTACCAGTCTCCTAAGTGTTAGTCACTCATTCTTGTCCTACTCTTTTCGACCCCATCAACTGTAGCCCACCAGGGATTCTCCAGGCACTCATGTGGGCATCCTCCCCTTCTCCAGGGAGTCTTCCCACCCCAGGGATTGAACTGCTTTGCAGGCAGATTCCTCACCATCTGAGCTACTGTCCCTTTCCTATTTCCACACCACCTGCCTCCACTGTCTACTCCTTTCCACAGGCCTGACCCTGTTTAGGGGACTTGCAGTGGAAACTGAACATGACTTTTGCC
Organism: Bos taurus; assembly: GCF_002263795.3. NCBI lineage: Eukaryota > Metazoa > Chordata > Mammalia > Artiodactyla > Bovidae > Bos > Bos taurus. Next base: position 99,819,419 of record NC_037337.1, read on the forward strand.
TCCACCTTCTGCCATCTCTTCTGCACTTTCAAGGTCAGTACATGGAAAAGATAGAAGAGGGGAAGAGTCAGAAGCCTTTTTTCCCCTCTGGTCACTCGTATGTTCCCCTTTGACTCCAAGTGGCCACCACTTCTGTGCTGAGTGAGTGAGTGACGGTTGCTCAGTCGTGTCCGACTCTTTGCGACCCCATCAACTGTAGCTTGCCAGGCTTCTCTGTTCATGGAGTTCTCCAGGCAAGAGTCCTGGAGTGGGTTGCCATTTACTGTTGCCCCTCCTTCAAAAGCTGGCTTTATGTGGGACACATGGTGGGTCCTTCCGAGTCACTGTAGGAACTGCGGTGTTGCTCTGTTCCTGAGGGAGTCATTTGCTCCTGGGTTGCTCTTGCTGGACTACCTCTGAGTTCCTGCCTCCCATGGGACTCCCCACAGTGCAGTGAGCATCCTGTGCACACTGTTCTCTTGGAAAGATTCTTTCTAAATGGCTGTCAGACTGTATATTTGTGTTCCTCCAAAATTCATATATTGAAGCTCCAGTGCCCAGTGTGATGGTATTTGGAGATGGGGCCTTTGGGAGGTGATTAGGTCATGAGGGTGGAGCCTCTGAGACAGGATTAGTGCCCTTATGAGAGACAGTAGGGCTTGCTCTCTCTAGTCCCTGCCATGTGAGGCACGGTGAGAAGATGGCCATTTGCAAGTCAGAACCTGACCACGGTGGCACCCTGATCTTGGACTTCTGAGCCTCCAGAACTGTGGGAGATAAGTTCATGTGGGGTAAGCCACCCCATCTATGGTGTTCTGTTATAGTCAGTCCAAGCTGACCGGGACAGTGGCTTAAGCCTGACCACCACCCTCTGTGGGTGAGAGACATGCAGGCCAAACCCCGAGCCTCTCTTCCTTTTTCTCCTCCCGGCCATCGCAGGCTGCACCATCCACCCTCAGACCTCCAGAATGTTCCAGGTTGTAATGAAGCCTCCTCCATATTCAGGAAGCAGCCCACACGCCAACATCAAGGAGTCAAGCCCTCAAGCGCTCTCTCCTCTGCCACCTGGTGGCAGGCTGCAAATGCTGCCACGCTTCTGAGCTCAGCCTGCATGCAGTCAGGGAGTGAGACGCCAGCCTCCCTTTCCAGAAGCATCCACCCCAAAACCCTTTGACAGTTCTCCGGGAATCTTGTCACTTGAATATGGAGATGAGAACACTGCAGTATTCCCCATGTGGCCAAAACTTCACATCAATGAACCCGGGATGAGCTGCTTTCAAAAGTCACATGCCTGCTTCATACAGGATGTTTGGGGTGGGGGAGGGGGAAGGAGGCGGTGATAGTAACATGATCAATAGATCACCTCTGAAAGCCATAAAGGGCACGTCTGCTATCTCCCTGTCACTCTCTTGAGAACACTGGGGAGCTTGTCTGCTCTCGGCTTTGGAGCTTTACAAGAAACTCTGAGGAAACAGAGTCTCATGCATCAACAGGTTGTGCACCCCAATTGAACTGGTGTCCATGGATCATTCGCTGGACATATAAAGAGATGTGGAGGCTGTGTGTTAAGGTTGGGGTTAGCTGCCTGGGTCACGGGGCGTGCACAGTGAATACACAAACGGAGGTAAACTGATAACCAGAATCTGACCATCCCTATGAGGAGTGAGCAAAAGCACACCAGAGACACGTAATGAGGGCATCTCCAGTCAGCCAGCAAATACTAGCAAGAACCTGGATGGTTTTGCAAATGAGACCTGTCCCCACTCCATGACCAGGCACTGTGACTGGTGTTGGAGGAGTATTAATAGAAATGATCAGGACCCAAGGGTAGTGGAGGGGGGCCAGGTCTCATTTGCCCAACCATTCAGCTACCCAAAGGGTAAATGAAAACAAACCAAATCCCGGATCACACGCCTTCCTAAATGGATTTGCAATTGCATTCATTGGCAGCAGATTGCAATATCAATAACTACAGTATAATGAACTGACTTGCTATTCAATCTTCATGGGGAAGCGTGCAGCTTCTCCACTAAACCATGAATCATATTTATTTGAAGATCAATCCCTCCCTGCCCCCAGTATTCACAGGAAGACGTGCACTCATGGAAGAGACACAATTAGCCCCCCAGTTCCCCAGCCTCAGACTCAGGAGAGCGCCAAGCCTCATACATCATTGCCTCTGAACTGTCGCTAACTTCTCAGTGTTTTAAGCACACTGAATGTTCTTAAACATTCCATAAATGGTTATCTTTAAAGATGCATCAAATTGGGAGGGGGAGGGGATGAATAATATCCTGGACTTAGGATCATTCAATTCAATCAGTGAGCATTTCCTTTCACTGACTGGCTCTTCCATCACCATGACTACCCACTTCCCACAGGTAATGACTCGGCTCCATTTACTTGCACAAGAAAAAGTGTTTTAATTTTTTTTTTCCCTATGTATTAAAATCTTACTAAGTGCTGGGAACTCTACATAGATTATCTCTTAAAACAACCAATGAGGGCTTCCTTGGTGTTCCGATGGATAGGAACCTGGCTGCCAGTGCAGGGGGACACGGGTTCAGCCCCTTGTCTGGGAGGATCCCACGTGCTGCAGGGCAACTAAGTCTATGAGCCACAACTATTGAGCCTGTGCTCTGGGACATGAGAGCCACAGCTACGAGGCCAGTGCACCCTACAGCCGGTGCTCTGCAGAGAAGTCCCCACAGGGAGAAGCCCGAGCACCGCAACCAGAGAGCAGCCCCGCAGGCGGAAACCAGAGGAAGCCCACTAGCAGCAGCGGAGACCCAGTGCAGCCGGGAAAAAAAAAAGCAAGTAATGTGCTTCCCATTTAATAGGTGAATAAATGAGGCTCGCAGATATTAGGTAATTTGCTGACACTCATGCAATTAGCAAGTGTGGCAGAGAATTTCTAGCTAGGTCTCTCTAACCCAGAACCTACACCCTTCTCCCCCATCACCTCTTTAAAGAAGATTAAAGAGAAATATTCTGAGAAACGTAGCCAAGTTGTGGGAAAATAAAGCTCACCCACTTCTACTAAATAGATCCATAGCAGCTACACCCACATTAGATATATTGTGGGCCAAACACTTGAGAGTTCTCTAAAAATCCCCAAGATGGATAACGTTAATTATGAAGTTTCTTTATCTTAGTGGTGTTACACCAAAATAAGAATATCAGTCTCTCGGTCCTGCTCCATTTACGAGTCTCCAAAATCAGGGAATCTCAGAGTAAGGTTTCTGCATCATCTGGTCCCACAGTTCCTTCTAGACTCCCCATATCTCCTCCCACGGGTCCTCCAGCCCTTGCTCAGGCAGAGTTCAGAATGAGAACTCATTGATACCCCAGGCAGCCCCTCCCATCTTTGCAAAGCTCTGGGAAAAAGCACTTCCTCATTCTGAGCATGAGTCTCACGCCCTGTGGTCTCCATCCACGGGTCTTCCTTCAGGGACCCAGAACAATTTGAATCCATCTTTTACATGGTAGCCCCATCTCATATTGAAGCATCCACACCTCTCCTAGCTTTCTAAAATACAAAGACGACATGATTTTTAAATCCCTTCATTATTCTAGTCACTCATTTCTGGTCTCTGCTCTTACCCTTTCCTCTGAGCCTGGCCAATTACAGAAGCTTCTTGACTGGTCTTCCTGAAAGTGAAAGTGTTAAAGAGTTAGTTGCTCAGTCGTGTCTGACTCTTTGTGACCCCAGAGACTCTACAGTCCATGGGATTCTCCAGGCCAGAATACTGGAGTGGGTTGCCATGCCCTCTTCCAGGGGATCTTCCCAACCCAGAGATCAAGCCCATGTCCCTATGTTGCAGGCAGATTCTTTACTGTCTGAGCCACCAGGGAAGCCTGCTTCACTTCTAAACTCCTGGAGTCCAAACAAACTCTGCTCAGAAGCTGGGATGTTTCTTTTAAATGTAAAAATGATGGTGTCTCTCTCCCGCCCCAAACCTTCAAAACAACTCAAGTGCAGAACAAAATTCATACTTCTTTCACTACTGTAGCAGAAGCTCTTTCTTGTTCTCAGAGTGTGACGGACAGCCAAGCTGAAACAAGAAAAGTTGTGCATTGCTGGGTGATTTTGCAATTGCTCTGTATTTGATTTATTAATACATTGTGTGGAATATGAACAGAGAAGTTCAAAGGTGAATTTGGTTTACGTAATCTGAAATGCATGCAGATCTAAAAGTGAAAAACTTTCATCTCTGGTTCTGACCTTGGAAATATTTTACAAACTTTTCAACTCCTTGTAGATTCCAGCTCTTCTGACAAAAACCCTGGCTTTCCAATGTTATGAACATCTAATATGTAGCAAGTTTGTTTTTAATTTTTTTAATTAATTTAATTGGAGGCTAATTACTTTACAATATTGTAGTGGTTTTTTTCATTAAAGAAGGACATTCCCCAGTCATTCTTAATAAGCCCCAAATAATATAGCTGAAAATATTATTGAAGCATATTTCATGTTACAGCCTCTAAACCAGGAGTGTTTGGTGTAGAATCCATGGGCCCTAGAACTGCATATGAAACTCCCTGTGTGTGCGGTGGGCATGAGAGGTTAGGAGGGCGAGGGAAGGAGATGCACATGATGGACCCTGGCAACCTGCACTCTCTATGTGGACTATACAAGGGTGTCTACTTGTCTGACTTCCCCAGAAACTGAATTCTGTGAAGGTAGAGTTCAATTCTGCCCTCTTATCCTCAGTTCTACCCCATGGTCTAGTGTGGGGACTGGGACCTGCTGGGCATTCAGCCAATACAGGTTTAAAACATCATAAATTCATGGAAGGGTGACCAGACGCCCCTTAATGAAAACCCCTGAGTGAACCACTGGAGCCACATGGGAAGATCAGATGTGTCCACCTCTCATCCATGCCTTCATCCTCAACAAATGTCTCCTGAGTTTTTACTGAGAGCCAGCACCACACGAAGCAGAGGGCGTCGGAGAGACTTCAGACAGGCCTGCCTGCCATGTGGAGTTTTCAGCCCCGTCTTGGACTGAAATTTACATTAAATTGGTAATCATAGAAATGTGCAATTACAGACTACGAAATTCTAGGAAAAGCACAGGAGAACCTAACTTAATGACAAGGTCTTAGAAAGTCATCCTGGGAGAGTGATATTTTAACTAAGAGCTAAAGGATGAAAAGTATTATAAGTAACTAGGCAAAGATCTCTGCCAGGCTCAGCACAAAAAGGTCTCTGCTTCTCAATGGCGAGGTTTCCTGGGAGACATTCCAAGAGATGGGACTCGCTTCATGTCGTAACTTGTCTCCAGAGATGATGCCCTCCGTAGCTCCTCGCTTTGTACCCACACACCGCTCCATTGTCTTGAATTTGAATTGGCCTTTCATGGCTTTGGCCAATAGAACATGGCAGAAGGGACGCTATGCTAGGGCACCTTCCTCCCTCTTGGAGCCCTAAGCCACCGTGTCCAGCTGCTCAGCTGCAGCGGGAGGTCAGGGAGGAGCACTGGGGCCCAGAATCGTGGTGGAGGAGGCCCTGCTGGACGTCCAGCCCACACTAGACCATGGGGTAGAACTGAGGATAAGAGGGCAGAATTGAACTCTGCCTTCACAGAATTCAGTTTCTGGGGAAGTCAAATGGCAGCTGACCATCCAGGCATGAGAGCCTCCAAACCAGGGAGGTCAAGCTGAGCCTTGTCCACTCACAAAACCATGACAGATAATAACAAATTATTGTTTTAAGCCTGTAAATTTTGGAGTGGTTGGTCACACAGCAGAAGATAAGCAGTGACCTTGTTAAGACTCATTTGGGGACTTAATCTAAGAGGCCTAGGTTTCTATCAGCTGACAAGTCCTCCTGAGAATAACACATTACAGGTGTTCTTACTTGCAAGACAAGAAAGAGTTTGATCCTCTCAATGGATCCAACCTCTATGTGCCCATCTGTCAAGCTTTTCCTTTTTCTGGACTGGAAAGGAGTGGCCTTTGACAAGGCCCTACCCTGACCTTTGACCTCAGTCTCTTTTAGAGACTCTCAGTTTCTGGCAGCTAATTACACTTCTGTGATTTCCAAACCTTCCCTAAAAGTCCAGCCTCAAGGCAGACAAAGGTGGTGCTTGACTTGCAGTTCCTGGGGCCCATGGATGCTACACTGGCATTTCCTTGTTGATTTCATTTCTTGCTTTACAGGACCCAGTAGCTGGTGGAAGCCACCTACTTTCTGCTACTATCCTGTCCTTCAGGTAAGTCTGGGAGGGAGAGCAGGGCAGAGGAGGAACCACGCTTTGAAACCGGTCAGTGTTTTTGTTTGCACAGCTTGTGTTATTAATACTCCTGTTTAGCATAATTAGCTACCTTCCCCGTTTACACACAACCTGCGGTGTTTATGCCTCTGTTTGAGAGCTGAACCATCAGCAAAGGAGTCTAGCTCCCTGAAGGCTGAATGCAGGTGGTTCTGAATGCTGCAGGATGCCAGTTGTTCAGAAAAGCCAGAGACACAAGCTTTAATTGTGGCTAAAAATACACTCACTAGAAGAATCAGTCTCCTTAGGACTGTTTGGAGTGGATAAAAGCATACATGGATTCAGCAGTCTTCAGAAAGCCCTGCAGAACAAAGTAGAAGTGGGCAAGTGGAAACAAATGAACTTTATTAATGGGTGGGGAGGTGAAGATCGCTAATACAGGACAATATGACTTCTCTTTATTTGAATAATTGGCAGTCCATTTTACTTAGCCAGTGACTATTACCTCGGAATATGATTTCAGACTCAACAAAGCAGTGTATTTTAAGTCCGTCATGACTTCTTGTCAAACTTCAGGCAGGCTGCAATAAATAATTCAGCATCCTTTATAGAATCACAGCCTATTAAGGTTGGAGGAGAGCTTAGAGATAGAATTATGCATCGTGTGATATATTATTACATGATGTATTATTATTATGATATAATTACATGTACATTTCCATGTATATTAACTGAATTAATATTTTTCCATCAGCCACTAATTCACTACTCAAGAAAAAAGTTATCTGTGAAGGAAAAAAAAATAACTCATTTTGACTGGTCAGAAACGAGTCGAGATAAAATGATATACGCGTATGAGCATAGGTAAAAGTGACGCTCTCCAAAGTTGATTTGTGGAACGCCGCCCTGACATCCAGCAGGACCCAGAAACCCCGGTCAAACAACACTACCACAGTGTTCATTATGTGCTGGACACTGTTCTCAGTGTTATCTATATCTAATTCATTTAATCCTTTAAAAATCCCAATGAGGTAAGTAGTAAGAGCAAGCCGTTTTCAAATTAATAATAAGAATACGTCGTGAGCCAAGGATTATAATGAACTTATTTCTGTTTTGTTGTTCAGTCACTCTGTTGTGTCTGAATCTTTGCAACCCCATGGACTGCAGCACATCTGGCCTTCCTGTCCTTCACCATCTCCTGCAGCTTGCTCAAACTCATGTCCATTGAGTCGGTGATACCATCCAATCATTTTGCCCTCTGTCGTCACCTTGTCATCCTGCCTTCAGTCTTTCCCAGCATCAGGATCTTTTCTGATGAGTCAACTCTTCACATCAGGTGGCCAAAGTACTGGAGTTTCAGCTTCAGCATCATTCCTTCCAATGACTATTCAGGACTGATTTCCTTTAGAATGGACTGGTTGGATCTCCTTGCAGTCCAAGGGACTCTCAAGAGTCTTCTCCAACACCACAGTTCAAAAGCATCAATTCTTTGGTGCTCAGCCTTCTTTATGGTCCAACTCTCACATCCATACATGACTACTGGAAAAACCATAGTTTTGACTAATGGTTTACATGGGCCTTTGTTGGCAAAAGGTCTCTTCTTTTTAATATGCTGTCTAAGTTGGTCTTAACTTTTCTTTCAAGGAGTAACCATCTTTTAACTTCATGGCAGCAGAGATTTTGGAGCCCATTTCTGTACACCTGCAATAAAAATGGAAGAGGAGGAGGAAAGGAAAGAAAGGACAGGAGGTCCAGAACTTGCTCGCTTCCTTGGACAGGGAGCTCAGATTAGACTCTCCAGTCCAGTGCTTATATCCACTCTTAATTCAAGTCCTAAACACCTGGAGTCCCTAAGAAGAGTTCAGAAGATAGCAGTTATGTTAAACTGTATGTAATCTATGAAATCTTGAATGGATCTACCCATTTTTTCCTCATGCCAAACCTTCCTAGTCACGCCTTGTCTTCTGCTACTATTCTTAGAGAAGAGTCTGTGGTGCCTGGAGAGACAGCCAGGACTACAGTCCCCCTAATTCTTCATAACCAACTACTCTGATCATAGCAGATTAATCTAGGGTGGTCACTGATTCAAAGACAGCCATTGATGATAGTCTGGCCAAAAATCAATAAAGAAGTCATAAGCATCAGTTGGACTAGATGGAGTAGTGAGACTTAGAAGATATCTTCGGTGCATGTCCAAAGCTAATTCCATGTTATTTTGATGTTCCTCTGGAAAAAGCAAGAGAGTTCCAGAAAAGCATCTATTTCTGCTTAATTGACTGCCAAAGCCTTTGACTGTGTGGATCACAATAAACTGTGGAAAATTCTTCAAGAGATGGGAATACCAGACCACCTGATCTGCCTCTTGAGAAATCTGTATGCAGGTCAGGAAGCAACAGTTAGAACTGGACATGGACCAACAGACTGGTTCCAAATAGGAAAAGGAGTTCGTCAAGGCTGTATATTGTCCCCCTGCTTATTTAACTTCTATGCAGAGTACATCATGAGAAACGCTGGACTGGAAGAAACACAAGCTGGAATCAAGATTGCCAGGATAAATATCAATAACCTCAGATATGCAGATGACACCACCCTTATGGCAGAAAGTGAAGAGGAACTCAAAAGCCTCTTGATGAAAGTGCAAGTGGAGAGTGAAAAAGTTGGCTTCAAGCTCAACATTCAGAAAACGAAGATCATGGCATCTAGTCCCATCACTTCATGGGAAATAGATGGGGAAACAGTGGAAACAGTGCCAGACTTTATTTTTCTGGGCTCCAAAATCACTGTAGATGGTGACTGCAGCCATGAAATTAAAAGACGCTTACTCCTTGGAAGGAAAGTTATGACCAACCTAGATAGCATATTCAAAAGCAGAGACATTACTTTGCCAACAAAGGTCCGTCTAGTCAATGCTATGGGTTTTCCTGTGGTCATGTATGGATGTGAGAGCTGGACTGTGAAGAAGGCTGAGTGCTGAAGAAGTGATGCTTTTGAACTGTGGTGTTGGAGAAGACTCTTGAGAGTCCCTTGGACTGCAAGGAGATCCAACAAGTCCATTCTGAAGGAGATCAGCCCTGGGATTTCTTTGGAAGGAATGATGCTAAAGCTGAAACTCCAGTACTTTGGCCACCTCATGCGAAGGGTTGACTCATTGGCAAAGACTCTGATGCTGAGAGGGACTGGGGGCAGGAGGAGAAGGGGACAACAGAGAATGAGATGGCTGGATGGCATCACTGACTCGATGGACGTGAGTCTGGGTGAACTCCAGGAGTTGGTGATGGACAGGGAGGCCAGGCGTGCTGCGATTCATGGGGTGGCAAAGAGTCGGACATGACTGAGTGATTGATCTGATCTGATCTGTCCATTGAAGAAGGAAACGGCAACCCACTCTAGTGTTCTTGCCTGGAGAATCCCAGGGACAGGGAGCCTGGTGGGCTGCCGTCTATGGGGTCCCACAGAGTCGGACACAACTGAAGTGACTTAGCAGTAGCAGCATAGGGAAATCAGATCAGATCAGATCAGTCACTCAGTCGTGTCCGACTCCTTGCCACCCCATGAATCACAGCATGCCTGGCCTTCCTGTCCATCACCAACTCTCGGAGTTCACTGAGACTCACGTCCATCAAGTCAGTGATGCCATCCAGCCATCTCATCCTCTGTCGTCCCCTTCTCCTCCTGCCCCCAATCCCTCCCAGCATCAGGGTCTTTTCCAATGAATCAACCCTTCACATGAGGTGGCCAAAGTACTGGAGTTTCAGCTTTAGCATTATTCCTTCCAAAGAAATCCCAGGGCTGATCTCCTTCAGAGTGGACTGGTTGGATCTCCTTGCAGTCCAAGGGACTCTCAAGAGTCTTCTCCAACACCACAGTTCAAAAGCATCACTTCTTCAGCACTCAGCCTTCTTCACAGTCCAGCTCTCACATCCATACATGACCACAGGAAAACCCATAGCATTGACTAGACGGACCTTTGTTGGCAAAGTAATGTCTCTGCTTTTGAATATGCTATCTAGGTTGGTCATAACTTTCCTTCCAAGGAGTAAGCGTCTTTTAATTTCATGGCTGCAGCCACCATCTGCAGTGATTTTGGAGCCCAGAAAAATAAAGTCTGGCACTGTTTCCACTGTTTCCCCATCTATTTCCCATGAAGTGGTGGGACCGGATGCCATGATCTTCGTTTTCTGAATGTTGAGCTTGAAGCCAACTTTTTCACTCTCCACTTGCACTTTCATCAAGAGGCTTTTGAGTTCCTCTTCACTTTCTGCCATAAGGGTGGTGTCATCTGCATATCTGAGGTTATTGATATTTATCCTGGCAATCTTGATTCCAGCTTGTGTTTCTTCCAGTCCAGCGTTTCTCATGATGTAATCTGCATAGAAGTTAAATAAACAGGGTGACAATATACAGCCTTTACGAACTCCTTTTCCTATTTGGAACCAGTCTGTTGGTCCATGTCCAGTTCTAACTGTTGCTTCCTGACCTGCATACAGATTTCTCAAGAGGCAGATCAGGTGGTCTGGTATTCCCATCTCTTGAAGAATTTTCCACAGTTTATTGTGATCCACATGGTCCAAGGCTTTGGCATAGTCAATTAAGCAGAAATAGATGTTTTTTCTGGAACTCTCTTGCTTTTTCCATGATCCAGCGGATGTTGGCAATTTGATCTCTGGTTCCTCTGCCTTTTCTAAAACCAGCTTGAACATCAGGAAGTTCACGGTTCACATATTGCTGAAGCCTGGCTTGGAGAATTTTGAGCATTACTTTACTAGCATGTGAGATGAATGCAATTGTGCAGTAGTTTGAACATGCTTTGGCATTGCCTTTCTTTGGGATTGGAATGAGAACTGACCTTTTCCAGTCCTGTGGCCACTGCTGAGTTTTCCAGATTTGCTGGCATATTGAGTGCAGCACTTTCACAGCATCATCTTTCAGGATTTGGAATAGCTCAACTGGAATTCCATCACCTCCACTAGCTTTGTTCATAGTGATGCTTTCTAAGGCCCACTTGACTTCACATTCCAGGATGTCTGGCTCTAGGTCAGTGATCACACCATTGTGATTATCTGGGTCATGAAGATCTTTTTTGTACAGTTCTTCTGTGTATTCTTGCCATCTCTTCTTAATATCTTCTGCTTCTGTTAGGTCCATACCATTTCTGTCCATTATCAAGCTCATCTTTGCATGAAATGTTCCTTTGGTATCTCCAATTTTCTTGAAGAGATCCCTAGTCTTTCCCATTCTGTTGTTTTCCTCTATTTCTTTGCATTGATCGCTGAAGAAGGCTTTCTTATCTCTTCTTGCTATTCTTTGGAACTCTGCATTCAGATGTTTATATCTTTCCTTAATGATCTCTGTTCGTTTTCAAGGCAAACCATTCAATATCACAGTAATCCAAGTCTATGCCCCAACCAGTAACGCTGAAGAAGCTGAACGGTTCTATGAAGACCTACAAGACCTTTTAGAACTAACACCCAAAAAAGATGTCCTTTTCATTATAGGGGACTGGAATGCAAAAGTAGGAAGTCAAGAAACACCTGGAGTAACAGGCAAATTTCGCCTTGGAATACAGAATGAAGCAGGGCAAAGACTAATAGAGTTTTGCCAAGAAAATGCACTGGTCATAACAAACACCCTCTTCCAACAACACAAGAGAAGACTCTACACATGGACATCACCAGATGGTCAACACCGAAATCAGACTGATTATATTCTTTGCAGCCAAAGATGGAGAAGCTCTATACAGTCAGCAAAAACAAGACCAGGAGCTGACTGTGGCTCAGACCATGAACTCCTTATTGCCAAATTCAGATTTAAATTGACGAAAGTAGGGAAAACCACTAGACCATTCAAGTATGACCTAAATCAAATCCCTTGTGATTATACAGTGGAAGTGAGAAATAGATTTAAGGGCCTAGATCTGATAGAGTGCCTGATGAACTATGGAATGAGGTTCATGACATTGTACAGGAGACAGGGATCAAGATCATTCCCATAGAAAAGAAATGCAAAAAAAAAAAGCAAAATGGCTGTCTGGGGAGACCTTACAAATAGCAGCATAGGAAAAGAAGGGGCAAACGTTGAATTCTGTGTTTATGTTTTTGGCTTCATTCATAGGATATAAAGAAAAACGGATAACAAAGAGAAAACAGCAAGGACAACATGCCCAAACTCCCTTGCTGGGCATGTGTCTTGCTCAAAGAAACTGACAGAGGAACTGTGTGGCAGAGAGTTCTTGAAGGGTGTGGTGCAGCCTACAGCACTCTTGGTGACCTGGGCTGGGGAGGAAGGATGGACTGGTGGGTTAGGAGGCTCTGACCATCCCGAGACAGGGACTGGTACAAAAGCTTAACCCAGCTGGTCATTCAGTCCTGGAGGATATTTTGGGGTTCCTGTCGCTTCAGGCTGAGCCCAGTTTTGACTGATACTCTGTCCAGTCAGATGCGTCGTTCCATCTCCTCAGGCCCTGAGTGAGGGAAGGCGAGGTCAAGAGGCGGGGGAGCAGCCCTGAGTGCTACACTGATTGATGTCCCTCCACACGGAAGCGAGCGTTAGCGGGGAGGGAAGAGTTCCCCTTCTGACAAGTTATTCACTCGGCAAACAATTACATACCTCTTGCTATAGGCCAAATCCTGCTTTAAGTGCTTCACAACTGACAGTGTATTTAATTTTCATAACAGTCCGACAAGTAAGCAGGACTTAGCCTTGGTGGGAACTGGCTGACCCCACCAATTGTTTGTATGGAGAAGACAATATTGTTGGCGGACAATAAGGCCGGGCATGCTCAGTCACTTTAGTCGTGTCGGATTCTGCAACCCTATGGACGGTAGCCCACCAGGTTCCTCTGTCCATGGGATTCTCCAGGCAGGATTACTGGAGTAGGTTGCCATTTCCCTCTCTAGGGGCTGTTCCCAATCCAGGGATCGAACCCGCGTCTCTTATTTCCTGCATTGGCAGGTAGGCTCTTTACCACTAGTGCCAGCTGGCAGAAATGTGTATACGTAGAGGGGAAAAATGCAGAAGCCAAAGGCAGTAGAGGACATGCATAAGAAGATACCATGGGGTAGAAAGAAACTGAGTTGAAACCACTGGTGGTTGAATGTGATAGGAGGGCAGAAGCAGGGCAGATATTGACAGGCAGTGATGGAATCCCCACAGTGATGGGAAAATAGTCTAGGAATGATGGATTCGACCCTGCTGAAGGGGTAAGCACAAGCCAGGGCATCTCAGGTGACCACTGAGATAGTCTTTATTTCTCCGGCCTCTCCAGCTATCCCAACATAAACATCCTTCACTTGAGGTAACACAGGAGGGTCTCTGTACTTGTTCCTTCTAGGAAACTGCCTGGTGTCGCAAGGGAATGCAGAAGAGCTAGCCTGCCTAGGGTTGCATCCATGCTCCATCACTCCTGAGCACTGTCATCTGGAGCAAGTTACCTGACCTCTCTGGGCCTCTGTTACATCATCTGTGGAGGAGTTTATCATGGGGATAGTACTAGTATTTACCTTGTAGGACTGTTATGAGAATTAAATAAACTGCCAGGGCCTGAGGAGATAGAATGACGCATCTGATTGGAGAGTGTGTCAGTCAGAACTGGGCTCAGCCTGAAGTAACAGGAAACCCAACTATCCTCCAGGACTGAATAATAATTAAACAAGATACAGGTCATCTCTCTCCCATAAATAAAGTCTGAGGTGAGCCAGTCCAGCTCTGGCATGATGTCCCCGGGGTCCCATCCTCAGAACTCAGTTTCCATTTCTTGGTCCACATGGACACTCTTGCTGGAAGGGAAGAGGAAACCTAGTGGGAAGAATGCAGACCCTCATTCATCCTAGAATGAGGCACAAACCCGTCCTTTTACTCCCACGTCCTTGAGCAGAGTCAAATGGCCACACCTATTGCAAGAGAGATTGGGGAATGGCATCTTTATTCTGAGGAGCCCCCAGGCCCCACTGAAAGATGGGGGCTGTATTACTGTCAGGGAAGGGAAGAAGAGCTTGAGTGGGTAACCAGCGCCATAGTGAGTTTGTGTGGAGAAACCAAATGCTTCGTTCATCCCTTGTTGGGCAAAAGGCTTCTCTTCATCTAGCAGGGCTGGTGGATGTCTGTCTGACTCTAGGCTTCAGGATTAGAAAGTCGCCTTGACCACCAACAGAAACTGTGTTCTCCAGTATCACTGTTATCACCACAAAGGTGATATATTTATTTCCCCCGATGAAAAATTGGCCTTGTTTTTAGTTGTTTCTGTCCTTTATCGAGCCCATCTTTGCATCCCTTGGTATCTCTAATTTTCTTTAAGAGATCTCTAGTCTTTCCCATTCTGTTGTTTTCCTCTATTTCTTTGCATTGATCGCTGAGGAAGGTTTTCTTATCTCTTCTTGCTATTCTTTGGAACTCTGCATTCAGATGCTTATATCTTTCCTATTCTCCTTTGCTTTTCGCTTCTCTTCTTTTCACAGCTATTTGTAAGGCCTCCCCAGACAGCCATTTTGCTTTTTTGCATTTCTATTCCATGGGGATGGTCTTGATCCCTGTCTCCTGTACAATGTCACGAACCTCATTCCATAGTTCATCAGGCACTCTATCTATCAGATCTAGGCCCTTAAATCTATTTCTTGCTTCCACTGTATAATCATAAGTGATTTGATTTAGGTCATAACTGAATGGTCTAGTGGTTTTCCCTACTTTCTTAAATTTAAGTCTGAATTTGGTAATAAGGAGTTCATGATCTGAGCCACAGTCAGCTCCTGGTCTTGTTTTTGTTGACTGTATAGAGCTTCTCCATCTTTGGCTGCAAAGAATATAATCAATCTGATTTCGGTGTTGACCATCTGGTGATATCCATGTGTAGAGTCTTCTCTTGTGTTGTTGGAAGAGGGTGTTTGCTATAACCAGTGCATTTTCTTGTAAAACTCTATTAGTCTTTTCCCTGCTTCATTCCATAACAGTGTCAGACTTTATTTTTGGGGGGGCTCCAAAATCACTGCAGATGGTGACTGCAGCCATGAAATTAAAAGATGCTTACTCCTTGGAAGGAAAGTTATGACCAACCTAGATAGCATATTCAAAAGCAGAGACATTACTTTGCCAACAAAGGTCCGTCTAGTCAAGGCTATGGTTTTTCCAGTGGTCATGTATGGATGTGAGAGTTGGACTGTGAAGAAGGCTGATCGCCGAAGAAGTAATGCTTTTGAACTGTGGTGTTGGAGAAGACTCTTGAGAGTCCCTTGGACTGCAAGGAGACCCAACCAGTCCATTCTGAAGGAGATCAGCCCTGGGATTTCTTTGGAAGGACTGATGCTGAAGCTGAAACTCCAATACTTTGGCCACCTCATGTGAAGAGTTGACTCATTGGAAAAGACTCTGATGCTGGGAAAGACTGAAGGCAGGAGGAGAAGGGGATGACAGAGGATGAGATGGCTGGATGGCATCACTGACTCGATGGACGTGAGTCTGGGTGAACTCCGGGAGTTGGTGATGGACAGGGAGGCCTGGTGTGCTGTGATTCATGGGGTCGCAAAAGGTCGGACACGACTGAGCGACTGAACTGAACTGAACTGAGTTGTTTCAGAACCCTGGTGCGGAAGAAGCGAGATTGTTTAACAGACTCTTCCAGTTTCCAGGATAGCTCAATGAGGGAAAAGACCTGCACAAACTTTGTCATCACACACAGAAGTCATATGTTGTGGACTCATGGCATAGAGAGAAACCAGGGTGCATTTCTGGCTATGTTTCAACTGCACTCCTCCTAGATCCAAAATGTGCTTGGTGACTAAATATGTCTGGATGCAGTCTAAAAAAAAAAAAACCTCCAGTCAAAGCAATGCCATTATACATATTCCTTTCTGGGGAGATTTTCTGTTGAGTGGTATCCAGGGCTTTTGTGTTAATCCTTTAGCAGAGTTGGGGTTTTTTTTTTTATCTAAACTGACTATTCTCCACCATGTACTCTTTTAACATTTAGAAAGTGTCCATTTTTAGCAAAAGCACAGCTGTGTGAATGCAGCATATTGGTGTGGAGGAGGGTTATATTTCACTTTTCTGTATTAGAGAAGTAAGAAAATCACTGATTTTTAGATTTGGAAGGAAACTTAGGGATCTTCAAGCCAATCCTTCCTATTACAGATGAGAAAACTGAAGCCCAGAAAAGGAAAGAAAAGCTGATCACTCAAGCTAATAAATTATAGATTTAGACAAGGGCCCAATAACTACCACTTCCATATACCTACAGGATACCTACCACCCGAGGCAAAACTCCCCTCCACTCTTCCATGCAACACCTTCCCTACAATCAATACAATTAAGAGATGAGATGGGTTATTTAAACTAAGTCTCCATGCCTCGTTTTCCCACCTGTAGAATGAGAATCATGATGACTGTCTCACAGGGCTATCCATAAAGGTTAAGTTAGATAACTATGCTAATACGTGTGTGCGTGCTAAGTCACTTTGGTTGTGTCTGACTCTGCGACCTCATGGATTGTACCCCGCCAGGCTCCTCTGTCCATGGGATTCTCCAGGCAAGAATAGTGGAGTGGGTTGCTTTGCCTTCCTCCAGAAGCTCTTCCCAACCCAGGAACCAAACCAACGTCTCTTATGTCTCCTGCATTTGCAAGCGGGTTCTTTACTGTCAGTACCACCTGGGAAGCCCAACTAGGCTAATACTCTTACACAAACAAAGTAAATGTACCTCAAACAGAATATGGGCTCACAAGGAGTTTTTATTAAAAGAGAACACCATGTAAAAGGTTAAAAGCTCTAAGCGGGTACTGAGGTCATATCACTTCTGTCACTTGTTCATTCATTCATTCAATCAAGAGTAAATACATAGTTATTTATCTGCTCTGTGGCAAGCATTGAGCTGAATTCTGAGGATATAAAGGTGAATCTGATCATGCTCGTGGTGTAGAAGAGGAAATAAGTGATTACCTAATATATTAAAACCAAAAAATGGAATGGGTAAATACAGGTATGAGGTATAAAGAGTGTCCAATGAAGTCTCTTGATTAAGGCTGGGAGCAGAGAGAGTAACGGAAAATATTTCCTGAAAGAAGTGACTCCTGAGTTTGATTTTCAAAGAAATAGCAGGTGCAAAGGCACTGAGGCATGAGACACTATGTTACTCATGGAAAAATAACAGAGTTCAGTGTTGGAGAATAAGGTGCAAGGAGGACAGAAATAGGAGCTGAGGTGGATAGGAACCAGATCATGAAGACTGTTCAGTCCATGTTGAGAACTAAGAGTTTATGTCCAGGCAGTCAAGAGGTTGGTGCATGCTTTTTGAGCAGAAAGAGATGTGGCCAGATTGCTTCTGGTATGAGTTGAGTAAAAGGAGCAATTTGGGAGGCAGGAAGCAGGAAAGCAAGTTAGGCGACAAGGTCAAGACTGTAAGCTGTTCACCAATATCCATCCAATATCCATTCTCTCTTCTTACATAGGGGTTGAATTTTTACCTGGACATAGGCTGCCCAGAATGAAGACTACATTTCCTAGTTAATTCCTTGCAATGAAGTGGGGCCATGTAACTAATCCTGCTCAGTGGGATGGGATTCTAAATTACATGGGAAACTCTAGGTTCCTACTTAAAGGAAAGGTTAAAAATACCCTCTCATTTCTCATATCCCCCTTCTTTCTTCCTGGAATTCAGGGATGGCGGCAAGCCATCTTGGACCATGTAGATGAGAGCACCACCAGAAGGAGGAGGAATTCCCTAGCAGAAGGAATCTGAGCTTCTGAAGAAGAAGAGGCTGCAGACCAGCCTGGATTGTTGACAGAGAAAAACCCTCCTGTCTTGTGTTTTAAGCCACTGGTACTTAGGTCTTTAGCCAACAAAGGTCCATCTAGTCAAAGCTATGGTTTTTCCAGTAGTCATGTATGGATGTGAGAGGTGGACTATAAAGAAAGCTGAGCACCAAAGAATTGATGCTTTTGAACTGTGGTGTTGGAGAAGACTCTTGAGAGTCCCTTGGACTGCAAGAAGGTCCAACCAGTCCATCCTAAAGGAGATCAGTCCTGGGTGTTCACTGGAAGGACTGATGCTGAAGCTGAAACTCCAATACTTTGGCCACCTGATGCGAAGAGTTGACTCATTGGAAAAGACCCTGATGCTGGGAAAGACTGAAGGCATGAGGAGAGGGGGATGACAGAGGATGAGATGGTTGGATGGCATCACTGACTCAATAGACATGAGTTTGAGTAAACTCCAGGAGTTGGTGATGGACAGGGAGGCCTAGTGTGCTGCAGTCCATGGGGTCGCAAAGAGTCGGACACGACTAAGTGATTGAATTGAACTGAACTGAACTTTAGGTCTCGGTCACATGCAGTCAAACCAGTTTTGTCACAATTCCATGAGATAGTGAAGCGTAGATGAAGGGAGACCATCTAAGCTGAGGCAGAGGGAATGGAGCAGAGATAACATTTGAGAGAAGCTGTAGGACTTACTCACAGAAGACACGAGAGAAGAGGTGTCAACTGCAGCTCCCGAGTGCCTTTGCTTGAAGACTAAGTGTGTGATGACATCATCAAGGAAGAAAGACAGGAGAAATTAAATGGCTTCCAAACATTTTAAAGACTTGGAAGTTTTCTGGACAAGATCTCAGTTTTCAGTTCATTTATTCATCCATTCAGAAATCCTTTACTGAACTTGCACAAAATGTAAGTAACACATAATTTTTTCAAGTTATACATTAGCAACAGTCAGTTAAAAAAAAAAGGTGATTTCTAATGTAACAGCAATAAAGTACAGAAATCTCTAGACTGTGCAAAGATGTGTGAAATCCTCCATGACCTGAGCTATCAACAGAAAGGCATCTCTTAATGAGTGTGGTGTTGCTCCAGATTTGTACAGCCAGTGAGCCTGGAAAAGGGAAGTGTGAGGGGCCCACTCTGAGCTGAAAGACTTCATTAAACCCTACTTGTTTGGAATCGAGGTGCTGTGAGAAAGAGAAAATCCTTTAATCGAGGAAGATTCCAGGTAACCAACTCACTGAGTTATGCCATAATCCCAACTATCCTTAGGGCATCCATTTTCAACTAAATTGTTGGCACAAAATAAAATATGAGTATGTACATGCCTTACATCTTGAAACATAGTCCTGTTTAGATAATCTGTGCACATTTTCACAGCAGACTTTTTGAAGTGTTTATCCTCCTACACAAGCAGTTTAAATAATCACCCCCATGTGATATTCTGGACTTCCTCAGTAGAAAAGTTTTTCTCATATTGATTAAAAATTCAAAGGATATCTATAAATCAGGAAACTCATTTTACATTTGTGTTACCATCTAAAAATATTAGGCTGCCTCCAACATATCCTAAAATAGGTTTCTTAAATATAAAATACACAGGAAGGAAGATAAACAAGCTGATTTATCCTGTCTTAATGGACTGTTGAGATCCTCTCGTCTCTGTTGCCCTCAGAATCCTCTGTCAACGGTTAAATGAAGGTATTTCTCAACTAAGTCAGACGAAGGTAAAGTGTTGGTTTAATTAACTGGCATTCAGTGCAGTTCTCCAGGTTATTTCTAGAACACCTGCCAGAACCTGCCCTAGGTCTGTAGGATCATGTAAATTATGTACGTTATGCAGAATTATGTAAAATTGTTGCTCTGTTACAGATGCAAGCAGAGAGCCCTGGGATCTAGAGGCAAGGATGAATTCCTTACGATTAGAATCAAAACACTTCCTAAAGATTCCTACATTTGAGCTGAGCTTCAGGAAGGAAGGGCTGGACCTGTCAAGGAGGCAGGTCTGACATTCCAGACAGAGGGAATTAGTTTCTATGAGAGTTGGATGATCAGTACAGAGCCTGGTGGGAATGGGCTGTCAGCTGTGCAGGAGGTATGTTTATGGGCTGACTTGTGTCTCTCAAGATTCCTGTGTTGAGGTCCTAACCCGTAGTTCCTCAGACCATGACTGTATTTGGAGACAGAGTCTTTGAAGAGGTAATTAAGGCAAAATGAGGTTGCTAGTGGACCTCCCCGGAGAAGGCGATGGCACCACACTCCAGTACTCTTGCCTGGAAAATCCCATGGATGGAGGAGCCTGGTGGGCTGCAGTCCATGGGGTCTTGAAGAGTCGGACACGACTGAGCGACTTCACTTTCATTTTTCACTTTCATGCATTGGAGAAGGAAATGGCACCCCACTCCAGTGTTCTTGCCTGGAGAATCCCGAGGGAGCCTGGTGGGCTGCCATCTATGGGGTCGCACAGAGTCGGGCACGACTGGAGCGACTTAGCAGCAGCAGCAGCAGTGGACCTCCCAGGCGGCACCAGTGGTTAAAAAAAGAAAAATCTGCCTGCCAGTGCAGAAGGCAGAAGAGACTTGGCTTCAATCTCTGGGTCGGGAAGATCCCCTGGAGTAGGAAATGGCAGCCCACTCCAGTATCTTTGCCTGGAGAATCCCATGGACAGAGAAGCCTGGCGGGCTACAGTCCTTGGGGTCACAAAGAATCAGACGTGACTGAGCACAGGTGCACACACAGGGCAGACCTAATCCAGTAAATGACTGGTGTCCTTAGCAGAGGAAGTTGGGACACAGACACTCACAGAAAGAAGACCACGTGATGACACAGGGAAGCCAAGGAAACAGGCCTCGGAGAGGCCAACTCTGCCAGCACCTTGATCACAAGCTTCTAGCCTCCAGGACTGTGAGGAGATAAATTTCTGTTATTTAAGCCACTCAGTCTGTGATACTTTGTGATGGAAGCTCTAGCAAATTAATATGAGGGTGACTTGTCAAAATTTGTAAAAGACCTTCAAGTGCATGACGGTTAGTCCTCACATCATCCTTGCCAGGTACACATTGTTGTGCACATTTAAGGAAACAGGCTCACAGAGGATAATCAACTTTCCCAATGTCACACCTCTACAAGTAGCAGGAAAAAAAAAATAGGTAGAGAACTGGAATCACACTGCACATATTATTTGCTCATTTTTACTTATTGGTATTATCCTAGACACTCTCCATGCTCAGTTGCTTCAGTCACATTCCACTCTTTGTAACCCCAGACGATAGCCCACCAGGCTCCTGTGTCCATGGGATTTCCCAGGCAAGAATACTGGAGTGGGTTTCCATGGCTTTCTCCAGGGCTCTTCCCAGCCCAGGGATTGAACCCACATCTCTCAAGTCTTCTGCTTTGGGGGATGCTCTTCACCACTAGTACCACCTGGGGACACTCCCCATATCAGTAAAAACCCAAGCCTGTCGATGTGGGTTTGCCTATCTCAACTTTGGATAAGCTGCCAAGGGATTCTATGTAAGACAAAAACAACCCTGAAAACTACACTGGAAAAACCAGAAATGAATCATAATCTGTTAAAACTGGTAAGGAATTTCGTGATCACTCAGGAAAGTCAACCGTGTAATAGATGAGAAGAGGGCCATGGCACATCATGGAGCTGGAAAGGCAGTCCTGGAGTATGTGAATACTCTGGGGAGGACTTTCTCATCTTCCTGGAGCTCAAGACCCATGAAAAGCTGAACGAGTGGCTGATTGCTCCCTCAGTCAGTCAGTCAGTTCAGTCACTCAGTCGTGTCTGACTCTTTGTCACCCCATGGACTGCAGCACACCAGGCTTCCCGGTCCATCACCAACCTCCAGAGTTTGCTCAAACTCGTGTCCATTGAGTCGGCGATGCCATCCAACCATGTCATCCTCTGTCATCCCCTTCTCCTCCCATCTTCAATCCTTCCCAGCATCAGGGTCTTTTGCAATGAGTTAGTTCTTCGCATCTGGTGGCCACTTCAGCATCAGTCCTTCCAATGAATATTCAGGACTGATTTCCTTTAGAATTCCTCCCTAACCCTGGATCTGATAAAACAAAACTGATGGTGGTGTTAGTGCTCACCTCACAGTTTACAGAAGGAAAGAATGGTCCACAGGAACACTCAGGAAACATAAATTATGAACTTTACGATTTGCAAGATAAAAATCAAGAGTACTGTTCTTGCCTTTTGTCTCGAGATTATCCAATTCATTCTTTATAACCATCTTTCAGACTGATGTGGTGATTGTTGCAAGACCATATGTCTATCTTCAGTGAAATCCATTGAAGAACTGGGATCACTTAAGGAGAAAGAAAACATTCATCACCTCGTGAATTTTACTATCCAGTTGAAGATAACCTGACAAAATCTTCTTTTAAAATTAGAAAGAAAAAGACAGGAATATGCTTAAAGCGGCCTTCAAATTATTTTCTCAGTAACCTAAGGAGAATCTATGTGGTGGCTCCATTTTTGGTTTTTTGAGGAACCTCCACACTGTTCTCCAAAGTGGCTGTGCCGGTCTACATTCCCACCAACAGTGCAGGGGAGTTCCCTTGTCACCAGAGCCTCTTCAGCATTTATTGTTTGTAGGTGCTCTGGTGATTGCCATTCTGACTGGTGTGAGGCCGAAGCTCATTGTTGTTTTGATTTGCATTTCTCTCACAATTAGAGAAGTGCACAGCTCCTGCATGGGCTATAAAGCATGGAATAATTGAAAGAAATCATGAACATTCATCTAGCATTACAGGCTTTGGGTGTCCATTCTAATCCTAGCAGCCAGGCCCCACAACTCCTGTGAATCACTGGATTCACTATAGTTTTTTTTTTTGGCTTGCCTTCAACAACCCCAAATAGGACATTTTATTACTTATTCATTCTTTTAACTCTAAGTGAACTAAGTTATGCTTGTAAATGATTGGGCCATGGCAATCAAGTTACCTGACAATTTCCATGGAAGTCACAGTGCTAACCTAATGCAATGTGACAGCACTTTCCTGTTCCACATTCTCAAAATTTGATTATACAGAATAAAAAAAAAAATTCATCAGGAGCCTCACTCAGATTTCACAAGGCCTGTTCAATATCCGAATGCAGAGGTTAGGCTGCAGGAGTGACAGCCTAGAGCAGCGGCCTGCCTGTCAGTCATCTTTCTTGGGCTCCAAATGGAGCAGAATTTATGTGTACTGGTTCTGTTACCTTTTTCAGGATTCGGGGCTTCGCTAGTCCATGAATAATGAAATCCACCACTAGTCATAAATTGGAAGAGATAGTCTGTATTTTGACTCCACAAAAGCAATTTAAAAGGATTTCCCATAGTTATATACAGATGTGAAAGTTAGACTATGAAGGTTGAACACTGAAGAATCGATGCTTTCAAACTGTGGTGCCAGAGAAGACTCTTGAGAGTCCCTTGGACTGCAAGGAAATTAAACCAGTCCATCCTAAAAGAAATCAATCCTGAACATTCATTGAAAGGACTGATGCTGAAGCTGAAGCTCCAATACTTTGGCCACCTGATTCAAAGAACTGACTTTGGAAAAGATCCTGATGCTGGGAAAGATTGAAGGCGGGAGAAGAAGGGGAAAACAGAGGATAAAATTGTTGGATGGTATTATCAACTCAATGGAGATGAGTTTGAGCCAATTCTGGAAGACAGTGAAGTCTGGTGTGGTGCAGTCCACCAAGTCTCAAAGAGTCAGACACGACTTAACAACTGAGCAACAACAAAGCCTCTGGCACATTCCTAGACCTGGCACATTAGAGCATCCAGAGTAGCTTCCACCCAGGTTCTTCATTCCACTGGTATTTGTTGCATATTTCCCGCAGGTGTCTAATTAGTAAATGACATAAAAGTGTAGGCGTTTGCATTACCCTGGTTCAGTTCTGGACTGGAAAATGCAGCTTCTCTTTTCTCTATTTTCACTTGGTGCTTCTCATTCTAAGTGTCTACAACCCCTCCAAGGCCCCCAGCCACCAGCAGGGCACAGTGAACATTTAGTGCCATAAAGACTAAGCATGGGATTTTCACCAGACTGAAAGGGCAGCAATCCCAATGAGGTAGGAGGGTGAGGTAACCTCAGAGCCACCTACGACGTCATTCCAAGAAACCACTGACAGGGCAGGATGCTACTTCTCCCCAACTCTCCCTTCACCAGTGAAGAACTCTCAGGATGTCTGAAATTAACACAGGTTGTCCCATGTCTTGGCTGTTGTGAATACTTTTGCTATGAACATAGGGGTGCAAGTGTCTCTCTAAATGATAGTTTTGACCAGATATATATGTTCAGAAGTGGGACTGCTGGATCATAATGGCAACTCTAGCTTTTTGAGGAACCTCAATGCTGTTTTACATACTGGCTGCACCAATGTATGTTCCAACAGTATGCTGCTATTGCTGTTTAGTCGATAATACGTGTAGGACTGTTTGCAACCCCAGGGACTGTAGCCCTCCAGGCTCCTCTGACCCCATGGACTGTAGCCTGCCAGGTTCCACTGTCCATGGGATATGCCAGGCAAGAATACTGGAGTGGGTTGCCATTTCCTTCTCTAGGGATCTTCCTGACCCAGGGATCAAACCTGAATCTCCTGCTTGGCAGGTGGATTCTTTACCAATGAGCCGCCTGGGACGTAGAGACGGCTAAGAGGAATGTGAAAAGATGCTCAACATCGCTAATTATTAGAGAAATGCAAATCAAGACTACAATGAGCTATCTCCTCACACCAATCAGAATAGCCATTATTTAAAAATTCACAAATAACAACTGTCCAACAGTGTAGGAGGGTTCATTTTTCTCCACACTCTCTTTAGCATTTATTTGTGAACTTTTTGATGATGGCTATTCTCTCTGGTGTGAGGCAATACCTAATTGTAGTCTTGGTTTGCATTTCTCTAATAACTATCAACATTGAGCATCTTTTCATGTGTCTCTTGACTATCTCTACATCTTCCTTGGAGAAATATCTGTTTGGGTCTCCTGCCCATTTTCGACTGAGTCGTTTGTCTTTTTGTTAAATGCACTGGTTGCATATTTTGGAAATTAAGCCCTGTTGGTTGCATCATTTGCAAATATTTTCTCCTAGTCCTTATGTTGTCTCTTTGTTTTATGGTTTCCTTTGCTGTGCAAAAGCTTGTAATTTTGATTAAGTCCCATTTGTTTACTTTTGCTTTTATTTCTATTGTCTTGCTATTATTTCTATTGTCTAAGAAAATATTGGCACAATGTATGCTGAAGAATGTTTTGCTTGTGTTCTAGTTTTTTATTATATATATAAAATTTTGTTTCTATTTACTTGGCTGTGCTGGGCCTCTGTTGCTGTACAGGGTCTTCTCTAATTGCAGTGAGCGGGGGTGCTCTCTAACTGCTGTGCAGGGCCTTTGTTGCTGTACAGGGTCTTCTCTAATTGCAGTGAGCGGGGGCTGCTCTCTAACTGCTGTGCACAGGTTTCTCATTGCAGTGGCTTCTCTTGTCATGGAGCACAGGCTCTAGGGAACCTGGCTTCAGGGTTTGTGGCACATAGTTCAGTAATTCTTGCTTGTGGGCTCTAGAGCACAAGCCCAATACTTGTGGTGCACAGGCTTATTAGTTGCTCTGAACCACATGGGATCTTCCCGGACCAAGGATCCATGTCTCCTGCTTTGGCAGGCAGATTCTTCACCAATGAGCCACCAGGGAAGCCCCTCTTATAGGAGTTCTATGGTGTCATCTTATATTTAAGCCTTTAAGCCATTTTGACTTTATTGCATATAGTGTGAGGGTGTGCTCTGACTTTGCATGCAACTGTCCAACTTTCCCAACACCACTTGAAGAAACTGTCTTTTATCCCTTGTATATTCTTGCTTCCTGTGTCAAAGATTGACTGTAGGTGTGTGGGTTTATTTCTGGGCTTCCTAGTCTGTGCCATTGATCTATATGTCTGTTTCTGTGCTGATACCATGTTGTTTTGATTACTGTAGCTTTGTAGTATCAACAATGAACCTTTTTGAAAAAAGAAATATGTATCTTATACACTGAATCTTTACTATAAACTACAAAAGTATATCATGTTTTACAAGTAATAATAAAGTGTGCAATATTTATAGAGCATTATATAGCTCTGTGAATACACTAAAACATCACTGGTTGCCTAGCTCTTAGGTAAAGTGAATGGGGAATGAGAATAACTACTAATATGTATGGAATTTCTTTTGGCAGCATTGAAAATGTTCTAAAATTATATCATGGTGATGACTGAACTGTGTGAACAAATCGAGAAACACCACTAAATGGAAAAGCTTTATACTTTCTGTCTCTATGAATTTGCCTATGCTCAACATTTCACAGAAATGGAATATAACAGTATATGTTTTTGTGACTACTTTTTTTTATCATGAATTCCACACAGCAGTTGATTCCCACAGAATGTTCTCCTTGAGTTTGACTGACCTTTTGTCTCCTTAGATAACCAATATTATGAATTATCAAATGTAGTTCCAACATGGAATAATATTTTCATTATATTCAAGAGTAAAGTGTGAAAGAATGAAGACATATCAGAATGTCAGTCATTCATCAAGGAAAAGCCATAAGCACAACACACTTTTAAGTTTAATCTTGATTATTAACATTTTTCTCCATCACTTTTAAAGTCTAGACTAAGGATCAGCAAACTTTTTCTTAACAGGACACATAGCACATACTTCAGGCTTGTGGGTCATAAAGTTTCTGTTGCAACTACTCAACATTCCCATTGTAGTATGAAAGCAGGCATAAGCAATATGCAAATAAGTGGATGTATTCTAGGAAGATCTAGTTTACAAAAACAGATCACAGACCCACAGGCCATACAACAGAATAAACAATCAACAGAATTTATTTATAGTGTTTATCAATGTCTGATATGTAAATACTTCCACCACTCCCACCAGGATTTCAAGCTACCAGTATGACATCACTGAATGCAAAGTTATGAAGAGATGCATAGTAGGGGGTGGCATGGTGTTCTACTAATAAAAGGAGATAGAATAATAGAGTGTCAAAAGCATAGTATGCAAAATATGAGATCCACTGACTGTGTGCTTAGTCTCTCAGTAGTGCCGGACTCTTTTCAAACCCATGGACTGTAGCCTGTCAGGCTTCTCTATCCATGGGGATTCTCCAGGCAAGAATACTGGACTGGGTTGCCACGCCCTCCTCCAGGGGATTTTCCCAACCAAGAGAATGAAATGAGGTCTGCCATACTGCAGGCACATTCTTTACTATCTGAGCCACCAGGGAAGCCATAAGGCATCTTCATGTTCTATTTTCTGTCATGATTACTAATGGTCTTTGGCCATTTTCTCAAAAGATAAGTTATAAGGAAAAAGAAAGCTTCATGTATTTTCATCAAGCTCATAAGCAGTATTCTTCGTTGATAGAAAACCAATTAATACTGTAAGTGGCTGAAGATATTCTATTTTCTTATGAAGTAATAAACAGAATAGTCTACATAGATTTTAAAGATATAAGAAAGTAAGTTTCTAATAAACACATCAACAAACCTTACTCCAGCAATGGATTTTTTTTGTGTTTGTGTTTGTGACTTAAAAGAAACAACAAAGAAACATATGTATTTATGAGGTTATATTGGATTTCAATGACAACTGATATTCACTGTCTTCAATAATTCAACAATATAGTTTATTTTTAAATTGTAATAAAAACTCTAAAATAAGATGTTGATGACATGAATATAACATTACTTGACTTGAATTCTGTTGGGAAGCGCAGTGCAAAATAGCCTGGAAGGAGAAGGTCCTTGGGAAAATGGCAAAGGGCCAGAAGTACCCCAGCTTTACATACTGCGGGCTGAAAAACATCTCTTGCCTTTAGCTATGCTCGGTGCCAAGATCTAATAATAAATATTAAGGATGTTGCTTGGGAAAACGGGTCATGGGATAAACACCTGGGTCATTTAGAATGCACTGTCCTTGAAATATTTTTTACTGATTATGTCTTAACCCCGTACACGCTCTGCTGGCCATATACTCTAAGCTCTTTGTTCCTGCTTCTATAAAAAGGCTTGACTGCAGAAATAAATTTGTCAGTCCTTGCAAGAGACTGTCCGAGTGTTGTTCTTTCAGGTTCGTCGTTTCCTAGTCCCGGGGAGAGAATCCCCACAAATTCCTTATGTATTAACAAGAATTTGATGAGTGCCTACAAGATGATCAGTCTACTCTGCTAAGTAATATGAAGGATGAAGAGATGAATAAGACACTCCATTTCCATTTCTAACACTCTGACCCAGGTTCTTGTCACTCATGTCAGGATGACTGCAGTTGTCTTCCAACTCATATATCCAACTCATATATACTCCCTACTTTCTTTAATTCACCTTACACATTACCATGTCAAAATTTCTAAAACACTACTTTAGTAATACCACTTTCATGTTGAAAGCTTTTAGTCTCCTTGGGGCTTCCCAGGTGGCTCAGTGGTGAAGAATCTGCCTGCCAGTGCAGGAGACTCAAGAGACAGGGGTTCGATGCCTGAGTCAGAAAAATCCCCTGGAGGAGGAAAGGGCAACCCACTCAGTATTCTCACCCAGGAAATCCCATGGACAGAAGAGCCTGGCGGGCTATCGTCCAAAGGGTCACAAAGAATCAGACATGACTTAATGACTAAGCAACAATAATAGTTACAGTAAAGCACAAACTTCTTAGCTTGGTATTCAAAGTCCTCAACAGTGAAGTTCCTCTTCAACCCTATCTCTTCTTATACTCTCTCGTCTCCAACTACTCTTTGTCTCTCAACTATATCTTTGGAATCGGGACCATTGCCTTTTTACACATTCTATTATCCTGGCTTGGAATATTATGCAGCAAAAGGCTCCTCCCCATCCATCTAAGTCAAAGTTTTAGTCAATCGTCTCATCTTACCTGCCCTTTCCCTGAGGATCTCTCTAACTCCTGACTTCCTGTCACTTGATTCTGCCTGTCATCTGTACCACATATGGAACAATTACAGTTGTATGGACTATTGACTGTGTCAACTGTATTAGTCAGGACTCCTAGAAATCCAGCAAGATGTATTGAAAGAATACTGGGGTAACTTACATTATTAAGGGATTGAACAATCCAATGGCAAGGTCAGAGGTTCAGCTGGAATGCAAGAGCGATTGAAAATGAGCAATTCCTGGACTCTGGGTCTTGCCTTTGCTTCTCACAGTCTATTTCCTTCCAAGGTAGATGATTTCTTCTATATGACAGAAAATAGGACATCCAACAGTTCCTAAATATTTCATTTCATCATGCCTCCTTCCCCCATAAAAGAAAGCCTTTTTTTCCTACTAAAGTCCAGTCAGAAAGATACTAGGGAAGGATTCAGGTTGATGTGACATTGATCAGGCACCCAATTCCTGACTTAGTCAGTTACAGCCAAAGGCACAGCATTATTTAGTATTTGTGTGGCTATTGAGAAATCAACTGCAAAATATCAAGGGCTGTTCCTAGAGTAAAAAGAATATTCACGAATAAGACACTAACTTTGAAAAATGTCTCACACATTCCCCATCTTGACTTCCCAACATTAAGTGCATGAGCACCCATGTGTGGGGGCATGTTCAACCCACATACACACACACACATCCTGTTTTCAGGGGACCTGAGTGTCATAGCCATAAATGAAGACAGAGTTCTCACTGAAGTTGTTCAGTTGCCCAGTCGTGTCCACTCTTTGCAACCCCATGGACTGCAGCATACCAGGCCTCCCTGTCCTTCACCATCTCCCAGAGTTTGCCCAAGTTCATGTCCATTGCATTGGTGCTGCCATCCAGCCATCTCATCCTCTGTTGCCCTCTTCTTCTGCCTTCAGTATTCCCCAGCATCAGGGTCTTTTCCAATGAGTCAGCATTTCGCATCAGGTAACCAAAGTATTGGAGCTTCAGCTTCAGCATCAGTCCTTTCAATGAGTATTCAGGGCTGATTTTCTTTAGGATGGACTGGTTTGATCTCCTTGCAGTCCAAGGGACTCTCAAGAGTCTTCTCCAATATTACAGTTCAAAAGTTTCAATTCTTCAGTACCCTGCCTTCTTTATGGTCCAGCTCTCACAACTGTATGTGACTACTAGAAAGACCATAGCCTTGACTCTATGGACCTTTGTTGGCAAAATGATGTCTTTGCTTTTTAACACGCTGTCTAGGTTTGTATAGCTTTCCTTCCAAGAACCAACTGTCTTCTAATTTCAAGGCTGCAGTCACCATCCACAGTGATTTTAGAGCCAAGGGAGAGGAAAACTGTCAGTGCTTCCACCTTTTCCCCTATTCGCCATGAAGTGATGGGCCGGAGGCCGTAATCTTCGCTTTTTTTTTTTTTAATATTTAGTTAAAGCCAGCTTTTTCACTTTCTTCTTTCACCCTCATCAAGAGATTCTTTAGTTCCTCTTTGCTTTCTGCCATTAGAATGGTATCATCTAGGTTGTTGATGCTTCTCCCAGCAGTCTTGATTCCAGCTTGTCACTCATCCTGCCTGGCATTTCTCATGATGTGTTCTGCATACAAGTTAAATAAACAGCATGACAATAAACAGTCTTGTCATACTCCTTTCTCAATCCTAAACCAGTTTTTCCATACAGGCTTCTAACTGTTGCTTCTTAACCAGTATACAGGTTTCTCAGGAGACAAAGAAGATGGTTTGGTATTTCCATCTCTTTAAGAGTTTTCCACAGTTTGTTATAATCCACACAGTCAAAGGCTTTAGTGTACTCAATGAAACAGATGTAGATGTTTTTCTGGAATTCTCTTGCTTTCTCTGTGATCCAGCAAATCTTGGCAATTTGATCTCTGGTTCAAATTTGATCTCTGGTTTTCTAAACTCTTCAGCTTCAGTGGTTGGGGCGTAAACTTGAATGACTGTGATGCTGAATGGTTTGCTTTGAAAATGAACCAAGATCATTCTCATTTTTAAGGTTGCACCCAAGTACTGCAATTCAGGGTCTTTTGTTGACTATGAGAGCTACTCCATTTCTTCTATGAGATTCTTGCCCACGGTAGTAGATATAATGGTCATCTGAATTAAATTCGCCCATTCCTGTCCATTTTAGTTCACTGATTCCTAAGATGTCAATGTTTACTCTTGCCATCTCTTGCTTGATCACATCCAATTTATCTTGATTCATGGACCTAACATTCCAGGTTTCTATGCAATATTGTTCTTTACGGCATCAGATTTTACTTTCATCACTAGACACATCCACAGCTAAAGCGTCACTTCCTCTTTGGCCCAGCCACTTCATTCTTTCTGGAGCT
Source organism: Bos taurus (assembly GCF_002263795.3). Taxonomy (NCBI): domain Eukaryota; kingdom Metazoa; phylum Chordata; class Mammalia; order Artiodactyla; family Bovidae; genus Bos; species Bos taurus. Next base: position 99,850,636 of record NC_037337.1, read on the forward strand.
ATTAGTAGTTCTCCTCCACTTCTCCCCAGTAGTATACTAGACACCTTCTAACTTAGGGCTCATCTTTCAGTGTCACATCGCCTTGCCTTTTTATACAGTTCATGGGGTTCTCACGGCAAGTATACTGGAGTGGTTTGCCATTCACTCCTCCAGTGGATCACTTTTTGTCAGAACTCTCCACTATGACCTTGGGTGTCCCCACACAGCATGGCTCATGGCTTCACTGAGTTATGCAAGCCCCTTCACCAAGGGGCAGTGACCCATGAAGGGGCTCACTGAAGTGCCTGTAGATACATCCACTGGATCTGAGATGGTTATCACCATGTCCCTGAGTGCCCAAGAGCCATGACTTGTGAAGCCATTTGTCAGTTTCCTCAGCCTTTCTGCACTGGGGTAAGGTTTGTAGACCCCTAAGCACAGCTGCTACTGCAGCCCTGTTCTCTCAGTCTCTGAACCCCTACTCCTACAGGGCTCTAGGATCTTGTCCAGTAAGTCAAACGAGGGCCTGTCTCTAGTCCCACACTATTCAAGGCTACCAAAAACCTCCATTTGACCCCACGGACTGTAGCCCGCCAGGCTTCTCTGACCATGGAATTTTCCAGGCAAGAATACTGGAGTGGGTGTCATTTCCTCCTCCAGGGGATCTTCTTGATCCAGCAATCAAACCCGCATCTCCTGCATCTCTTGCACTGGAGGCAGATTTTTTTAAATCACCGCACCACCTGGGAAGCCAAGGACAATACAGCTTTTGGCAATTCAGCTCAAGACAGCAGGGGAATAAAGATTCTCTGAGCATAATTCATTGCAATTATGAGGTTTGTGCTGGCAATATCAAAGGGCTGCTTGCCTCTGGGTTCTACCCAAAGGATCTGAAGTGATCACCCCTTGTTCCCCATGCATTCACCACCAACACTTCATTTTCTTACAGAAAAGAATCAGGGGTAACTGGATGACTATCCAGAAGTCGTGCTTAGAAGAATCCTGGAATCCTGATGCAGGATCCTAGGACCAGAAACTAAATGGAAGTTATTGGGAGGGGACATACAGTCTAAAACACAGAAAGTCTAAGACAATATACAGCATGAGGACTGAACCTGGGAGACTTCCCACTAGACCCAGGATGTAGGAGTTGGTACCATAGAGAATCCTGGGAAGAGCTAGATAGAACAGGGACCACTCACAAATCCTCCATCCCATCATGAAGCAATGGATTCAAGAGGGAGAGCCAAACCTGAAGCAAAGACCTCTTGAAAATTCTTCTGAAATCTGGATATGTGTAACCTGCCAGGAGCTTAAGTTGCTTAATGTGGGGCTTCATTCTTCCCTTCGACCATGAAGAACCTAGTCCTCCTCCATTACATTGTTGAGTCCAGGGTCAGCAGAGTCATTTCCCACTGCTGGAGTCAGTCATCTAGACAGGCTGCCTCTCCATGATTCTCCCAGGAGTCACCTGGATCACCTAAATAGATGACAGGTAGGTAGGTAGATACAAAAGTAGATAAAGGATTTTTAAACTAATCTCTTTGAATTGGGTTTTATTTCAAATGAACACTACCATAGTCAGCACAGACACACCTCTTTTTTTGTGTTTCACTTTATTGAGCTTCATGGATACTGCATTTTTTTGCAAATTGAAGGTTTGTGACAACCCTGTCTCAAGCAAGTCTTTTGGTACTATTTTTCAACAGCATTTGTTCACTGCATGTCTCTGTCACATTTTGGTAATGCTTGCAATATTTCAAACTTTTTCAGTAATATATTTGTTACAGTGATCTCTGATCAGTGATCTTCGATGTTACTATTGTAATTGTTTGAAGGGCACCATGAACTGCACCCATGTAAGGCAAAGAACTTAATCAACAAATGTTGGATGTGTTCTGACTGTTCTACCAACCTGCCATTCCCCCATCTCACTCCCTCTCCTCTGATCTATTTCCTGAGAAACAACAATATTTAACTGTGTTAGTAAGCCTCACCTAGAGTCAGACTGCCTGGAATGTGAAGTCAAGTGGGCCTTAGGAAGCATCATGAAGAATTACGAAGAACAAAGCTAGTGGAGGTGATGGAATTCCAGTTGAGCTATTTCAAATCCTGAAAGACGATGCTGTGAAGTGCTGCACTCAATATGCCAGCAAATTTGGAAAACTCAGCAGTGGCCACAGGACTGGAAAAGGTTAGTTTTCATTCCAATCCCATTCCAATCCCTTTGGCGATGCCAAAGCATGTTCAAACTACCACACAATTGCACTCATCTCACATACTAGCAAAGTAATGCTCAAAATTCTCCAAGTCAAGCTTCAATAGTACATGAATTATGATCTTCCAGATGTTCAAGCTGGATTTAGAAAAGGCAGAGGAACCAGAGATCAAATTGCCAACATCTGTTGGATCATAGAAAAATCAAGAGAATTCCAGAAAACATCTACTTCTGCTTTATTGACTATGCCAAAGCCTTTGACTGTGGGGATCACCAAAAACTGTGTAAAGTTCTGAAGGAGATGGGAATACCAGACCACCTGACTGGCCTCCTGAGAAATCTGTATGCAGGTCAGGAAGCAACAGTTAGAACCAGACATGGAACAACAGACTGGTTCCAAATCAGGAACAGAGTACATCAAGGCTGTATATTGTCACCCTGCTTACTTAACTTATAAGCAGAGCACATCATGAAAAATGCTGGGCTGGTTGAAGCACAAGCTGAAATCAAGATTGCCATGAGAAATATATCAATAACCTCAGATATGCATATGACACCACCCTTATGGCATAAAGCAAAGAGGAACTAAACAGACTCTTGATCAAAGTGAAAGAGGAGAGTGAAAAAGTTGGCTTACAACTCAACATTCAAAAAACAAAGAGCATAGCATTACTTCATGGCAAATAGATGGGGAAACAATGGAAACAGTGAGAAACTATTTTCCCGGGCTCCAAAATCACTGCAGATGGTGTCTGCAGCCATGAGGTTAAAAGATGCTTGCTCCTTGGAATAAAAGTTATGACCAACCTAGACAACTTATCAAAAAGCAGAAACATTACTTTGCTGACAAGGTCCATCTAGTCAAAGCTATGGTTTTTCCAGTAGTCATGTATGGATGTGAGAGCTGGACTATAAAGAAAGCTGAGCACCCAAGAATTGATGCTTTTGAACTGTGGTGCTGAAAAAGACTCTTGAGAGTCCCTTGGACTGCAAGGAGATCAAACCAGTCAATCCTAAAGGAAATCAATCCTGAATATTCATTGGAAGGACTGATGTTGAAGCTGAAGCTCCAATACTTTGGCCACCTGATGCCAAGAACTGACTCACTGGAAAAGGCCCTGATGCTGGGCGAGATTGAAGGCAGGAGGAGAAGGGGATGACAGAGGATGAGATGGCTGGACGGCATCACCGACTCGATGGACATGAGTTTGAGTAAACTCTGTGATGGACAGGGAAGCCTGGCGTCCTGCAGTCCATGGGGTCACAAAGAGTTGGACATAACTGAACTGAATCCAGAGCAAGGCCTTTAACTCTCTTCATTTGTCTTGAAGGATAGAAATGAGGAAGCTGCAGAAGGAGAACTTGAAACTAGCAGGGGTTTAAGGAAAGACACTATTTCCATTAACATTAAAAAAAAAAAAAAGGTTTAGCAGTTTAGTGCTGATGTAGAAGCTGCAGCAACTTATCCAGAAGATTTAGCTAAGATAATGAAGTGTTCGTTGTTCAATCGTGTGCAACTCTTTGTGAACCCATGGACTACAGCCTGCCAGTCTCCTCTGTCCATGGAATTCTCCAGACAACAATTTTGGAGTGGGTTGTCATTTCCTTCTCAAGGGGATCTTCCCAACTCAGGGATTGAACCCAGGTCCTCTGCATGACAGGCAGATTCTTTACCATCTGAGTCACCAGGAAGATAATGAAGGTGGCTACACTAAGCAACAGATTTTCAGTGTAGATGAAACAGATTTGTAATGGAAGAAGATATCATCCAGCTGGAGAGGAGAATTCAACATCTAACTTCAAAGCTTGAAAGAACAGGCTGACACTGTTAGAGGCTAATGCAGCTGGCAATTTTCAGTTGAAGGTTGTATTTATTTACCATTCTGAAAATCCTATAGTCCTTAAAAATTGTGCTAAGTCCTCTCTACCTGTGTTCTATGAATGGAATGACAAAGCCCAGATGACAGCTCATCAGTTTACAACATGGTTTACTGAATAATTTAAGCCCATCGTTGAAACCAAATGCTCAGAAACAAATTTTTCATAATACTGCTACTCATTGACAATGCACCTGATCACCCAAGGGCTGTAATGAAGATGTATGAGATTAATGTTTTCGTGCCTACTAACACAATATCCATTCTGCAACTCAAAGAGATCTGCAACTTTCAAGTCTTATTTAGAAATACATTTTGTACAATTATAGCTGCCATGGAGAGTGATTCCTCTGATGGATCTGGGAAAAATAAATTGAAAACTTTCTAGAAAGGAGTCACCATTCAAGATAACATTAAAAACATTTGCAATTCACGGGAAGAGGTCAAAATATCAACATCAGTAGGAATTTGGAAGAAGTTGATTCCAACCCTCGTGAATGACTTTGCAGAGGAAGCAATTTCAGATACCGAGCAAATAGCAATAGAAGTGGACCTGAAGATGTGACTGAATTGCGGCAATCTCATGATAAATCTCCAGTGGATGAGGGCTTGCTTTACAGATGAGGAGAAAGCAGTTTCTTGAGACGGACTCTATCCCTGGTAAAGATGGTGTGAAGATTGTTGAACAACAATCTTCTTTGTTGAGCAGCAATCTTTGTTGTAAAACAACAAAGCATTTAGAATATTACATAGATTTTGTTGACAAAGCAGCAGCAGAGTTTGAAAGGATTGACTCCAATTTTGAAAGAAGTTCTACTGTGGGTAAAACCCTATCAAAGAGCATTGCACACCACAGAGAAATCGTCTGAAAACAAGACTCAATCAAGCTAGCAAACTTCATTAAGAAACTGCCACAGCCCACCCACCTTCAGCAACCACAACCCCGATCAGCCAGCAGTCAACATGGAGGCAAAACCCATCACCAGCAAAAGAATTGGGACTTGCTGAAGGCTCAGAGAGCATTTTTTAGCAATATTTTTAAATTAAGGTTATGCACATTGTTTTCTTTAGACACAGTGCTATTGTATCCTTTATAGACTACTGCACAGTGTAAACATAACTTTTATATGCACTGGGAGACCAAAAGCTCCAGCTGACTCGCTTTATTGCAATATTTACTTTATTGCGGTGGTCTGGAGCCATACCTGCAATATCTCTGAAGTATGCATGTATAAGCCAGTGTGACTGAAGCACACACAGTGGCCACACTTTTTGCTGTAAGGACTACTTTTCCAGAGGGAGGAAAATCAAAAGTCAACAAGAGCTGCAGGTGTAGCACTGTCCTGGAAGCTAGGAGGGCACAGACTCCTTGTCTATTGTTGCCATGACAAATGACCACCCATTTAGTGACATGAAGCAACAAAAAGTTCATTCAGTCACAGTTCTGTCGGTACGGTGGGCTCACCTGGTTTCTCCGCTCCTCCTGGGTCTCAGGGCCAAAACCAAAGTGTTGGCCAGCCACAGCAATTCTGTGGAGATTCTGGAAAGAATGTGCTTCTGGGCCCATTCAGGTTGTCGGTAGAATTCAGTTCCTTTTCCCTGTAGTGCGACTGAGGTCCCTGCATCCTCCGGGGCTCTCAGCCAGAGGTTGTCTCAGCTTCGACAAACTTAATCAGCTCTCTTCGTTTTTAGAGTCACCAACGGGGAGTGAAATGCTTCCGGTGCTTAAAACCCCCCCGCCTTCTCCTCCTGCCGCCTTCCTCGGTCTCCAGCGAGAGAAAAGTCACTGCTTTTAAAGGCTTGTGTGATTAGATCTGGCCCACCTGGACAATCCAGGATACCCTCGCTCTCTCAAGGTCCGTTACCTTAATTACATCTGCAAAATGGCCTTTACCATGTAATGTAACATATTCACAGATTCCAGGGATCGGGGCATAGACATCTTGGAGGACCATTCTGCCGACTGCCGGAGACACGGCCAAGTGCAGAGAAGAGGGCGTTTCTGGCCAGGACAGATGCCACTGTCACGTGGGATTTGTTCTTGAGTTATCTTGTTTCATTCAATACAAAGGAAAATGATACAAAAATAAATTTGTTGATTTCAATATATTTTTTCTGATTGCATATAAATATATGATATACATTTAGAATATATGTATATGTACACATGTAGTCAAAGGGCTTCCCAGGTGACCCTAGCGGTAAAGAACCCATCTGCCAACGCAGGAGACGTAAGAGACCAGGTTCAATTCCTGGGCCAGGAAGATCCCCAGGAAGAGGGCATGGCAATGCATTCCAGTATTCTTGTCTGGAGAATCCCATGGACAGAGGAGCCAGGTGGGCTACTGGACACGCCTGAAGCAACTCAGCATGCACGCATATAGTCAAAGCCTTGGAGCTTTATATTTAGCTCATTCAATTTATGAAAAATATCTAGCACATAACCTACTTAGCAGAGCTAGTCCTACCATCAGGAAAAAAAAAAGACCTCTGACCTTTACCCAAAGTAATGAATTATAAAATCCACAAATCCACTGAAAAAAAAAAGATACAAATCACAATGGTAAGTTTACAAGACTGTAAAATAAACTGTAAAATGTTGTCAATATTAAAATGACACAGATCTATTATCATAAAACTATAAATTTTTCTTAGTTACAAAATCAACCATAAATCTTTTTGTTGTATTCAACTAGTTAAGGTATACTGTTGTATTCAGCTAGTTAATGTATGGTTTAAATTGCACAGTTTTTGGAAAAGCAGGCTTAGGATGAAAGGCAGGGTGCCATTCAGTCAGCTGGGCGCAGGCGTGTGCGCACTAATGCCAGTGTTTGGCTTTGGGGGTGTGGAGGAGACAATTACCTTGATCCAATGGTAACTTCCACCTACGCTCTCAGGTAAGCTCTCTCAGAGGTCATAGAACACAAAGGTTCACCAACCAAATCAAAATATATGAATTACACAGGTTATCTAATCAATTTAAAGCACAGCAAGAAGCCAGGGAAAGAGAAGAAGTAGGCTTAACACATGTAGGATAGGACACAAGCAGATGGAACCAGCACAATTTTCCACCAGGAATTGTAGACTCAGTACCTAGGGTCCATGGCGCTTTTACAAGTCCACAAAACTGTTTAAACTTCTTTTACCAGAAAGAAAAAAACTGTCATCCAGCCTGGATTGTATTCATCTTTATACCAATGTAGAAGTACATGCAGTTTTTAATACTTCTCAATGGAAGAAAGGGTCCCAGAAGAAAAACCCAAATGCTCAGGGTACAGGGCAAGTATCTTACAGTACACAATGGGATGACCACACCACCCATGTTTCCCGCATCAACATTCTGCACTGACGACTGAGGTTTGAACACAGGGCTTTATAGACAAAGCGCCTGGAGCCAACACAAACACTAGCTTTATCCAAGAGACTCGGACCAAGGAAGCCTGGGCAAACAGCTTGGCAACTAGCCTGCTCCATAGCCCTGGGTCTTCACGAGCCTCTTAGACAGTGGGCATGTGGGCCCGAAATAGGACCATAGCAGGAGCCTCAATGGATGGCCGATATAAGGATGCTCAGAGGTGGCATCAGCCTACTTTAGGATGGCTTTTCCATGTCTTTGAACCTATAAGTAACCCTCTTATTTGTTTCATCACACATTTCATCTATCCCATCTTCAACCTGTCTCACAGGTTACTTACTATCTATATTCAACACATGTATTCTGCCTGTGTCTCATAGGCTACTGTTTGGCCATTGTTTATCCCAAGCACGTGCTGTCAATTTTGCCTACATTTCGTAAGTTACTAGCTTTCTTACTATGCTTACCACTTCTTATGAGTTTTATTTGTCCCATTTGTTGTCTTGCTTTTTATAAAAGAACTGAATGTTCTCAAATAATATTGAAAACATGTTACAGGAAAAGTTTAATAAGAATAATGTAGAAGGGAAGAAATAGCACCAATTATTTCATGAGAGGACTTTCCTTAGACTTTGTGATCAAACATGTTTTATGCAGATAAAGTTACAAATCGCAAAAGACTATGTGGGGTTCTAAATGTCCATTGAAAATCTCTAAATGGATAAAGAAGCTGTGGTACAAATATACAATGGAATACTACTCAGCCGTAAGGAAGAATGAAATAATGCCATTGGCAGCAACATGGAGGGGCCTAGAGATTATCATACGAAGTACAGTAAGTCAGAGAAAAGAAATACCACACATCACTTGTATGTGGAATCTAAAAAAGATGATACGAATGAACTTAGTTACAAAACAGAAACAGACTCACAAACATAGAAAACAAACTTACGGTTACCAAAGGGGAAGGGGCGGAGGAGTTATAAACTCCTAAATTAGGAGTTCAGGATTAATAGATTCACCCTACTACATACAAAGCAGATGAACAACAAGGACCTACTGTATAGCACACAGGACTATATTCGGGATCTGGTAACCTATAATAGAAAATAATATAATATATATACACACACACACAGCTGAATCGCTTTGCTGTACACCTGAAAGTAACACAGCGTTTGTAAATTAAATATGTGCTCTGCTTAGTCACTCATGTCCCACTCTTTGGACTGTAGCCCGCCAGGCTCCTCTGTCCATGGGATTCTCCAGGCAAGAATACTGGAGGGGGTTGCCGTGTTCTCCTCCAGGGAATGTTTCCCACCCAGGGATCGGACCCAGGTCTCCCACGTTGCAGGTGGATTCTTCTACCATCTGAACCACCAGGGAAGCCCAAGAAGACTGCAGTGGGTAGCCTATCCCTTTTCCAGGGGATCTTTAAGACCCAGGAATAGAACCGAGGGTCTCCTGCATCACAGGTTGATTCTTCACTAGCTGAGGTACCACAGAAGCCCTAAATCAACTATACTTCAATTTTTAAAAATGTTTTAATAAAACAATTTTAAACACTGTGGTTTATAAACTTTTCATCATGCTTTCATCATGATGTTGCTATTTTATATTAGGAAGTAGATAAAATTAAAACATAAGGTGAAGTAAGATGAAAATTTTCTGTAGTTTAAGTGTCTATTTACCATTATGATTATAATGTAGATTTACACTATACAGAATCACACAAAATTTTTTTCAAGGTAACTTGAAACTTCGACAGCTCCTGAAAATGATCCAGTTACACTTTTCACATTAACCATCTTTGTTTAACCTATCTACAGAGTTGGACACGACCTGGTGACTGAACAAAAACCTATTCTACTTGTGCACTTCACAGGTGTATTTCTTTTTAGGTAAAGATGTCACAGGGACAAGCATTAGCAACAGGTAAAAAGGATCTGCTACTGCCGCTGCTAAGTCGCTTCAGTCGTGTCCGACTCTGTGCGACCCCAGAGACGGCAGCCCACCAGGCTCCACCATCCCTGGGATTCTCCAGGCAAGAACACTGGAGTGGGTTGCCATTTCCTTCTCCAATGCAGGAAAGTGAAAAGGGAAAGTGAAGTCGCTCAGTCATGCCCGACTCCCAGCGACCCCATGGACTGCAGCCCACCAGGCTCCTCCATCCATGGGATTTTCCAGGCAAGAGTACTGGAGTGGGGTGCCATTGCCTTCTCCAGTAAAAAGGATCACTTATGTGAAATATGCCGATGGTGAGGGTTCCAAGGGGGAGGCCCATTTTTAGTTTTCCTTATTTCTTATCAATACTTGTCTTAATTTCATCAAACTTGCAAGAGCTATGCATTTCTCAATAATAGTCAGGGATTGTCAGGGAACATTTAACAGGATTCCTGCATGCTGTTTTCTATTTCTCAAGGGTTCTCTGTTCCTTATCAGTTCCTATTCCGAGAGCGAGTAGAGCTGCACACAGCTCTCAGGACTGAGATCACAGGATGAGACACGCAGTGACTCTTTTCAGCATCAGCGACCTTGTATGTGTTAGACTATCCATGTTGTGGCTGTTGATAAAACTTCATCCTGTGTAATAGCTGAGTAACCATCTTACTAAAGATATATAAGCCTGCATTTCTGCTAATAAAAGCACCCTTGCTGCATCAGAGCTTGGGTCCCCATGTCTTTCTGTCTTTCTTTCTGTCTCTCTCTCTGTCTCTTTCTATCACTTTCTTATCATCGAGTCCAGACCGCCAGGGTCTGGTCCATTAAAGGACCGCAACAAGGGATGAAAGAGAAGGTCATGAAATAAAAACTAGACCCATGGTCTACTGTCAGTGTATTTTAGGACAACCAGCAAGAGCCAAAATACTTTCCTTTCCAGTGCCATGCTTCATCCTCAACACAAATATATACAAGATAGGAAAGGAAAGAAAGATCGGGGTTGGGGGAGGTTCTTGACGTCTCCAACTAAAAGACAAGACTCTTCCCTCAAGTCAGTATTTCAAATCAATTGTGCCCTGCAGCGGGGAGAGGGTGTTTAGAAGCCAGAGCCAAGGACCACAGTAAGAACTGGAAAATGTCAAGTGTATGCCTTTCTTAGACAAAGCAAGAGATGGGCTATAAAAGGGGGGAAATGGGAAAGGACAACTCTCTTGATGACAGGGAAGAGGACCCCAGGGCTCTGATAGCGCGGTTAGAAAGGTATTTATCTGTAATTCACAATTCAGCTGATAATTGTTTACTGACATTATCATCATAAAGTGTTAAGAGTTGAGGACCATTTCTTCTACTCTATCCCCCATGGTTCTGCATATATAATAAGGAACCAGTAATAACTATTTCCTTGGAAGAAAAGCTATGACCAACCTAGACAGCATATTAAAAAGCAGAGGCATTACTTTGCTGACAAAGGTCCATATAGTCAAAGCTATGGTTTTTCCAGTAGTCATGTATGGATGTGAGAGTTGGACCATAAAGAAAACTGAGCACCAAAGAATTGATGCTTTTGAACTGTGGCATTGGAGAAGACTCTTGAGAGTCCCTTGGACTGCAAGGAGATCAAACCAGTCAATCCTAAAGGAAATAAATCCTGAATCTATCAATCCTGAAGTTCTAATACTTTGGCTACTTGATGCAAACAACTGATCATTGAAAATAACACTGAGGCTGGGAAAGATTGAAGGCAGGAGAAGAAGGGGACGATAGAGGATGAGATGGTTGGATGTCATCACAGACTCAATGGACATGAGTTTGAGCAAGCTTTGGTGCCGGGAGCCGGCATATTGCATATTGAATGCATATTGCATATTGCATATTGAGTGCAGCACTTTCCACAGCATCATCTTTCAGGATCTGGAATAGCTCAACTGGAATTCTATCACTGCTGGGAGCCAGCGTGAGGAACTCCGCCCATGACAAAGGTCATGAGGAAGGAGGCTCAGCACACGCAAAAGCGGGATCAAGCCTCAGGAGTCCCCCTGGAAATTCTCGAGCATTTACACCCAAAACCAGAGTCTGCCTACTTTCTGCTTTGTGCTTTCACCTACACCTCTGACTTTACGGGGGGCTGTCCCCCACTACCTCTCTCTGAAAAAAGAGATAGCTTACAGCTCCAGTTAATAATTCCTGGGTGTGACAGTGTTTCAACCTACAAACTCCTTTGGAAGTCTTCTAGCCTGCCTGAATAGGTTTTTCCGGCCACATGTGATTGCTCAGAGCCTCCCAACTGTGAGAGGCATGAGATGTTCTAAACTGTCTGAATACAGATTCCTTTGAGCAGTTAAAAGATTGATTAGAAATTGTATTGGTGAAGGGTTTTTCACTTGTTGGGCCAATGTTTGCTGCTAAGTTTCCATATCCCTTACCTGCTGTGTCCCTGGCAGTGTACTGATTAATATAATTGGTGTAAGTAGTAGTTTTAATGTTTGTAACCTGGGACCCTTGAGTTAATTCTTTTTCTTGTTATAGCCCACCACACCTTTGCTCTGTAGGAATGCAAATTTATCTAATGCTTTTGGAGGGTGGCGCTTGACTAATCACCTTTAGAGAAAAATAAGTTTTCTGAAGAAAGGGTCTTAAAATGTTAACAGGCCTCCGGGCCAGAAGATGATGCAAATCACCTAAACTTTTGCATATGATAAGTTTGCAGGAAGAAAGCCTGGCTTACTGCATGACTACCCCTTCCCCCATTATCCTCTATGCATAACTTAAGGTATAAAAACTACTTTGGAAAATAAAGTGCGGGCCTTGTTCACCGAAACTTGGTCTCCCCATGTCGTTCTTTCTCTCACCTTCTGGCTGAATTATTCAGCCTCTTTTCTCCACTGAATTTCCTCACTGAGCTATCCTTATTTCAGCCTCTTTTCTCCACTGAATTTCCTCACTGAGCTATCCTTATTCTATTACTCTTTATATCCTTAATTAACGTTTAATTAAGCAGTTGTTTCCTGATCCTCGCCGACGCCGTCTCCGCTTCGAATTCCCTGGATCCACCGGGGCTGGACCCTGGCACTTTGGGAGTTGGTGATGGACAGGGAAGCCTGGCATGCTGCAGTCCATGGGGTTGCAAAGAACTGGACTCGACTGACTGACTGAACTGAATAACTACTTGTTGTTCACCCCGTTATTTATTCATGCACGCATTTGCCAAGAACCTGTTGCTGTATACCAGATGCTATATGACAATTAAGCCAATGAGCATTTACTGTCACTGACTCTGTGACAGGCACTGCACTAGACACTGGAGGGAAATCGTGAACAAAACTGTGTCTTGGAGAAATTAATTGATTAGCACTTGGCTCTATACATTTATAGACTAAGTTCCTGGGTCCCTTTTATTTACAGTCTCTCTGATTCTGGCCTTACTGCACTGTTTTTGCTTCATGTATGTATGAATTGAGGAGAGGTCAATATGAAACTATTCTCACCTCGCAGACCACACACCAGAAGAAGTGATGGGCCAGATTTGACCCATGCACCATAATATGTTCACCCAACTTAATAAAAGTAGAAAGAGAAAGAAAACCAGGGAGCAAGATTTCTACAGCAACAATTATTCATATGTGCTGAGACACCATGACTGGTTTTACATCATTGTCCAGAGAGCAAGCAAAGAATGATAGTTGTGATTTGGGGTTTATTTGAGAAGAAATGATTGAGAGGGACATCATTTTTTTTGAGCCAGCTGCAAAGATCAGAGATTGTAGGAAGCAAAAAGGACAATGGAGATAAATAGGGTCATGAGTCATTTGATTGTCAGGACATTTTAAGGCCTCCACCACAACCAGGCTCATTTCTCTTAATAGCTTGGCTAAAGAACACCTACCATCAAGGCAACTATTACAAGAAATTCACCACTGAAACTGGTTGGGCTTAAAATTGTCAGAAATGGTTGTTTTGAGCTGAGTCTTTCAGTAGGAAAATGTGCATATCTATGAATAATGTGCTGTTATTATTATTTTTTTTTTTTTTTGCTTTGCTTTTAGGCAATGTATTGGCTTCCTAATACGATAACGAAGTCTCCTCCTCCCTTCCCCTTCCCCCACCAACACCTATACATTCTCCATCCCCATCTCCTCCTGCTCAACACGGTTACCACCCTGCTTATAAAAGTATGAGTCTATATGCTATTGATAAGTAAGACACGCAGCAAACTCAACTTGTTTTTTCTCTTTTCTGAAACCCATCTTGCTTTTTCCTGGAGCCAATTATTGCCTTCCTTCCACCCCTTTGTTTCCATGTTCGTATCAGTAACTCAACTTCAGATTTTCTAGCAGGACCTTATGGCATGTATCCACCACACTGGGTATTCCATCAGTTTCGTCTCACTGGGGGAGTCTCTCCCAGAACCTTCAGACCTGTCCTGTCTAGACTGGAGACCGAGACACTCCATGGTCCACTCCATTCATCCTGGGGGTTTTGCATGCTTTGCTGTCATATTGCATCTCCTAGTTTTTATACTACGTTTTGTTACAGTAAGAATGCTTCTCACCGTCAGTCGTAGCCATGTATCTTATGCTTGGTCTCCACTAAGTAGGCCATCCATAACAAGGGCCTCCAAAGTTGCCTATGAAGAAGAGACAGCTGGAGGATTGTTAAGGGCCAGGCCTGGAAATGGTTTACATTACCTCTACCCACCTCCCATTGGCCAGAACTCAAGTTATAAGACCTCAACCTATGGGGGATTGGGATACATAGTCTTCCGTGTGTCAGAAAAAGTGGTATATGGAACATCTAGCATTATGTCTGCCAAATCTACCCAACTTATCACCAAGGCATTTTATTTTTCTTCCAATGTGTGTACTAAAGACAGTCTAAACCAATCAATAATCTCCATCGGTTCCAACCCCCTTGGTTTGTTAATGAACTAAAATCAAAACTCATCAGTTATATAAACACAAACTAGAAATTTAGCTTACAGACAAAAAGTACTTCTAGCAAAAGTGTTGAATAGCAGACCTCAGATTGTCACCGCCCCTTACCAATTCTGAAATCCATTCCTACACTGCTGCTGCTGCTGCTAAGTCGCCTTAGTCGTGTCCAACTCTGTGCGACCCCATAGATGGCAGCCCACCAGGCTCCCCCGTCCCTGGGATTCTCCAGGCAAGAACACTGGAGTGGGCCACCATTTCCTTCTCCAATGCGTGAAAGTGAAGTCGCTCAATCGTGTCCAACTCTTAGTGACCCCATGGACTGCAGCCCACCAGGCTCCCCCATCCACGGGATTCTCCAGGCAAGAGTACTGGAGTGGGGTGCCAATGCCCTCTCCATTTCCTACACTGGGAGGGCCCAACCCTGGGGACAGGGAAGTTCCTGTCTGGAGCCCTGTGACTCCGCCTCTGGAAGGAACTCCTTTAGCAGTTATTCTCTGTGGCCCTTTTCTCTGCTCTTTGGGAGACTCTTGATTTTTAGTCTCCTTGGTCGTATCTGATGAGAGTGTTGTCAAGTGTGTCCCTTTGGGAGCCCTTGAATCCTTTTTTCTGGTTGTGAAGTTTGTGCTGCAGGGGTTATTTTAGTTCACAAACTGAGGTTTGTTTTTTTTTTTAAAACAAGTGAAAGTGAAAAGCATTAATGCTCAGTTGTGTCCAACTCTGTGACCCCATGGGCTGTAGCCCGCCAGTCTCCTCTGTCCATGGGATTCCCCAGGCAAGAAGACTGGAGTGGAATCAAACCCAGGTCTCCTGCATTGCAGGCAGATTCTTTACCGTCGGAGCCACCAACTCACTGCCAATATAATTCCTTCCGTCAAAAGCCAAAATTTTTAATGTACTTGTTTTTTGACCAAATTCATAGACACAAACCATATACAAAATTCTTTTCTAAGCATAGCCCTGCCTTCTAGATACAGACTTATTTCATTGCCTCCTCCTCCCCTCCACATCTTTCTCCCCATTTAATGACAACCACATGGCACCTATTAAGCTTGAATGGTACCATCACACCCACTTTCAACTTTGAACTTCTTTTCAACCAGTTCTCCTTGGGCTGCTGGATTCCACATTACAGCAAGTGATACTTTTTCAAATGTTTGCCACTGCATAACTTGGGTGCCCACCTTCTCAGTTTCTGTTAATCCCTTTGCTGCCCACCATGGGGCACTGAGCCGCTGAGCAAATGCCACACAGTTTGTGTTACATTAGCATTCACTTTCTCTGAGAGTGAGAAAGCTATACTAGTTGCTACAATAGACAAAATCCAAATCTCAATAGCTCAGCACAATTTTTTCTCACTCATGTCTGTCCAGTGCAGATCAAGTGGCTCTCCATCCCATAAAAACCCACCCAGAACTCAAAGTTTCAAAGTAATAACCACTGAAAGGAAAGAGACCAGAAGACCATTCTGGACATTCCCATACCCAGAGGGGTGACATCCCTTCTTCCCACCTTCCACTGTCTGGGATTCATTCACATGGCTCCAATACAACCTCAAGGGATGCTGGGATATGTAATCTTCCTGTGTGTTGGGAAGAAGAAATGGTACAGTGAGCACATAGCATTGACTGACACACCATGTCTTCTGATTAATTTTTTTTAATGGAACCCATTCTCCAATCAATTCTTGAGAAGCATTATAGAGAGGCAAGATTTGGGGGGAGCTCCAATGTCTGAAAATTGCTTTCTTATAGCCTCACATTAATAGCATATTTGGGTATAAAATTTTTGATCGAAAATTTTTGTTTCCTCCAGAATTTCATAGCCTTTGCTCTAGTATCTTACAATTTCCTATATTTGTGTGTCTTTGAGAAGAGTCTCATCATTCTGATTCTTTTGTATGGGACTGAAGAGGTTTCTTCAATGTCATCTTCTGATTATTGAATCTTCTTTTTCACTATTAAGTTTTTATTTCCAGAAGCTCTTTTATAGTCTTAGTATATTAATTTATGGGAGACTGTTCTTCAGCCGTGGATAGTACTATATCTTTTCTTAAAAAAATTTCTTCAAGAATGTTCTTTGCTTGAAGTTTTTCATGCACAATTGGTTTCTTTTCCAGAAGGCTTCTTTTTGCTTTTACTATTGCAAGTCTTTTCCAGCATCTGCTAATTGTTGGTTGTCTGCTCCCATGCAGAACTAAATGGCTACCTAGAAGGTTTGCCCCCATGAAGGAATCTATTGACTATGAAGACTCAATCATATTTTTCACACAAAATACTCCTTTTTTTTTTTTTTTTTGGCCTGGATTCCAGTATTCCTAAGCAGAATGGGGGTAGACACCTGGAGGTGGGACAGGGATCTACATCCCATAGACATATTTTGAATTTTTCAGTTTGGCATCCTGCCTTCAATGATGCCTGACTGTTCCTGGTCCACAGACCTACTTTTTTGCCGTTCTAGTTAAGAAGGGCGGTCTATTTCCTGAGTGATAGAAGGGTAGTTATCTCGGAAGTATGGAACAGAAGAAAGAATACAGGGGTCTCACCAGCGCTTAGACAACTCCTCTTTCTTATAGGAAATCATCACCTCTGGAAGTCCCTGAATCTTTCAATTTCAAACCTTTCGGGGGATTTCATAGTTAAACCAGGTTGATTCCTCCTTTTCCCTGCTGTTGGTTACAGAGTGAGCCTTCCTGTGTCTGCTAAATCTGTTGCTGCTTATTCATCTTGTTTTCCAGTTTCCAAAATTCTGTTACTCTGGGCTCTTCTCCGGTTCATCCCCATCGGTCCTGCCTCAGATCTGGGCAAGAGGGAGACTGACTCTGAGCATCTCCCATCCCCAAGAGAGAAGAGCAAGCAGTATGCTCACTCAGGGCCTTTACCATCCCCTTTGGGATCACATTCTGGGTATACAAGACCCCCAAATTCCCTTTCCAAGTAGCCCCAGAACATGTCTAGGACCTGCCTGGGTTCCTTTCTGAGTCAGTCCAGCAGGTTGCACTGCTAATGTGTTCACCCTAGACATGAGGGATGCCAAGAAAAGGCTCTTTGCAAAGGCTGAGTATAGAGCCAAATGTGTTCACACGTGTGCACTACTGCCTCGTCTCAAAGCAAGCCACGGCTCTGACAAAAGTGAAATGAATTTTGACACTGCGCTTCGAGGCTATTTGGCATGAATATACAAATACATTTCAATTTTGTCACTATGAGGGTGTATTTGTCAAGGCAGAAGGATAAACTATAATAGTTAGCTTGATTTATAAACTTTTCAATATTTAAACATGTGACATGGCCCTCCACACTCTCGCTGTGGGGCTCCACAAACATCACAGGCATTTCAGGAGGGAGCAAAGTTAGGCGTGTCTGTCCAATCCGAGGGAGCAAAGTTAGGCGTGTCTGTCCAATCCGCCAACTTGAGCCACAAGTGTGCTCCTGCCTCCTTCCCTACTTGAGGTGCTCCTGGGATACCTGATATTCTCACAACCACTGTGGCTCTTCCCTTCCTTTTGGATATTTCATTGACACTCTCAGCGTCAAGTATAACCAGAGGCGTTTCATAAGGAATATTTATTCTTATGCTTTTATCCAAGAATTCTGCTGCAGTTTCCCCTCATATATACATATACATATATCCTTCTCAGGTTAATTCAGTTTTTGTTTTGTTTTTTTTTATAGATAAAGCACACTAATCTTTTTTTAAGTTTTTGACATCATTTCCTTTCACTGTATCTCATCATCCTGCTTCATTCATCCTTAAGTCTCACACAATGTTTAGCCTAATTCCCTGCCTGTAGTAGAAATTCAATAAATATTTCTTCAACTGCCCGCACTGAATTGTAAAATCTTGAAAATCTATGCCGACGGATGTTATCTTGAGCTGCCGCCGAATCTCCCCCTCCTCTTCGCTGACAGAAAACAAGTGACACTGTCCCTGGACTCCTTAAGGCAGGATTGTGTTTGTGTGCTTCCTGCTAAAAGAGTGCCTAATTGTACTGACCGGTTGCTTCAGAACTGTGTGAGACAGCCTCAAAGGCACATAATCAAAAGAGCCGAAATGCTGCTTTTGTGCAGACTTGTGATTCCTAGTGCTAAGGACCATCTGATAGAAAAGTTTCTGAGCTCTCAAAAATTACTGTTCACAAAATACTTCCATCTGGACATGTCCCCTGGCAGAGACCCCTAAAACAAGAGAAGAGGAGCCTCAGCCACCAGCCAAGCTACAGCCAGTAGAAGGGCACAATATGAATCCAGCAAAGTCATCAACCAGCACCAAATCCTCACGGCTGTCAGACCTGTTGTGAAGACGTTCCCAGAGAGCAGGACGATTGAAGTTCAGAGAGCCAGCAGAGCAGTGAATCTGCGTAGGGTATTGTTTGAAGTGGACCACTCTAGTGATCATTTAAAGACATGCCAAGCAGTCTGTACCCTCCTGGAAGAATAAAAGTATCTAAGAAAAGTCGTCCTCTGGCCAAGCAACTTTTAGGGTTGGGCAAGATTCTGATCCTGGTAAGGCGACCGAGGGAGCTTAAGCATGAATCCAGCTTGACGGCTGTCTCCAGGGACCTTTGCCCTGACTTTGTGGCCATTTGAGACATCTCTGTTCAAAAGACCTCACCACAGCCTTGCGTTTTGACTTCCCCTTCATTGTCAATTGCTTAAAATGGAAGTGATGCACCGAGGAAACCAGAATTGAAAGAGACACGTGTACCCCAATGTTCATCGCAGCACTGTTTATAATAGCCAGGACATGGAAGCAACCTAGATGCCCATCAGCAGATGAATGGATAAGAAAGCTATGGTATATATACACAATGGAGTATTACTCAGCCATTAAAAAGAATACATTTGAATCAGTTCTAATGAGGTGGATGAAACTGGAGCTGATTATACAGAGTGAAGCCAGAAAGAAAAACACCAATACAGTATACTAATGCACATATGTGGAATTTAGAAAGATGGTAATGATAACCCTGTATGCGAGACAGCAAAAGAGACACAGATGTATAGAACAGTCTTTTGGACTCTGTGGGAGAGGGAGGAGGCGGGATGATTTGGGAGAATTGCATTGAAACATGTATATCATATAAGAAATGAATCGCCAGTCCAAGTTCCATGCCAGATACAGGAAGCTTGGGGTTGGTACACTGGGATGACCCAGAGGGATGGTATGTGGAGGGAGGTGGGAGAGGGGTCAGGATTGGGAACACGTGTATACCCGTGGCAGATTCATGTTGATGTATGGCAAAACCAATACAATATTGTAATTAGCCTCTAATTAAAATAAATAAATTTAAATTTTTAAAAAATGGAAGTAATGGTCCTGACTCCCTGCATTTAAAAGTAACGGTGATTTATTAATTTGGGGCAGTTGCTATGGAAATTTTGGGTATGAACTAGGTCAAAGCTAGGTATAAGTTTGGTTAACCGAGCCTCTTAGAACCATGTCTGAGTTTTCTCCAGGATGAGAGAAAAACAGAACTGAATCCTCAGTAGGAAATTCCAGTTACAAAAAAATAAAAAGCTTTTACAAGTTTTGTGCTACAGCTCGTACAAAACCAGGGACTTCCAAGATGCCCACTGGGTCTCCTCCACTGTCTTTACTGGACACACTGCTGTGCTCCCTCCACTTGCCACCTTTCTTACTCTTGGGAGCCCAGAGCATGTCTCCCATGCTTTTCTCATACCATCAAAACAGACCCCCAAAAAAGTTCAGTTCAGTCTAAAAGCAATTTAAAATATGAGATTAGTAATGAGACATCTGTCTCGCTATAGA
The DNA here is from genome assembly GCF_002263795.3 of Bos taurus. Lineage (NCBI taxonomy): Eukaryota > Metazoa > Chordata > Mammalia > Artiodactyla > Bovidae > Bos > Bos taurus. The sequence continues at coordinate 99,870,706 of NC_037337.1, forward strand.
GGAAAAAACAGTAAAATTAACAAAAGCCACATTTTAATGTTTGAGTTTGAAATTAAGGAAAAGGTCTTATGGACTAGAATTTGGATCTTAAGCCCTGTCTCCTTCTGAAACAAAAGGCAACATAAACATAGCTTCCAGAAAGGCTCTAATACCCTCCACGTAACAGGTCTCTCTGTTTAGGTTTTAAATTACCTAATAATAAATTCAGCTTTGAGCCTTCCAACTTTTGTTGGAAGTCCATGGCAGCATTGGAAAGAGAACCCAAGATCCCTGCTTCTGAAACCCTATTCACCTGTTTCTCCTGCCTCTGCCTCTGCAATGAGGAAGTATGACTCAAGCAATGCTTTGTCATCTACAAAGACAAGAATAAAGAAGAACAGCCCCACAAACAGTCCTTGAGGACCTTAGCAATGCCTTACTATTCTTTGGAAAACATTCCCTTGAGTCTTTAATATGGAGCTGCCAGCACACACCAAAGAGAATGGTCTTCAGGTTGGGATATGGTCAAGGAGAGCAGTATACAGAAGAGAAGTCAACCAGGACCATTAACATAAATGATTGATCTTTCACAGAGGAAGCTTCCATAATGTTGAGGTTTCCATATTTCTTGTTTGCATGTGCTTAAGTATGAGGTTCCTGAAGTGAACTCAGAGAAGAACATGCTCTTGGCGCTGATGAGAAAACACCTCACCTGCTTCTGATTCTTAATATGAATACAGATAATGAAATAGAGTTTCTGGATTCTTCTTGGGGGATTTTAAGTGGAAGGTGTCAGAAAAGTTCCCAAAGGCATCAATGGCTCTTGTCTGTCATAGGAGCTCAGTTTGATCCTTTTGACCCTTCAAAGTGAGTCCTTCCTGTAGAGAAAACAGACTTGGCAAGCACTGAATTTTTCATCCTAATGCCAGTGAGGGGGCCGGGGCAGGGGGATGGAGGGGAGGGAGGGAGGGAGGTGCCTGCAAGTGAGTCCGTGGAGAAGGGCTGAAAATTACCTTGGAAAAAGTTCAGTCAATCCCAGAAAGCGTCTTCTCCTGGCTCTCGAGAGGGTAGTGTGGTCTGGAATGGGTCTTCCCTGTGATACTCTTGCCTTGGAAAGCACTGTGGTCTGTTCCCCTCGGGCAAATTCTTGCCTGCCCTTAAATACCAGGTGGAGAGAGACATTTCCCACCTGAAACTAACCATTCTCTTGGTAGGTCTTCAAAATAAAGCCAGTGTAGCTAACAGTAAGCTAATATAGCAAGCTCCATCTGTACATCTGGAATACAGGGATTTTTTGGTTTTTTGTTTTTGTTCTTTTTTTATACAGGGTTTAACTGGGTATATGATACAATCAAGAAATTGTTTTTTCCCCTACCAATGCCTGGGTCAGATTCCATCACTTTCAAGTCAGTTTCAGCCATTAAAATCTGATTCCATATTCAGAAATTTTAAACTCTAATCCAGACCATTCTAAGTCAAGGCTTTAAACTTGAGTTCAATTAAAACTTCTCCACTCAGCTCAGGCTTGAGTTCAGGCTCGGGGATCAGCCCCTGTGGAGAGGTCATTGCCTGGCCTTCTCTCACAACAATACCTCCTGCCCCAGCAGCTCAACACGCCCGGTGCCTGCTCTTTGGTTCTCCAGGTACAAAAGAGATGAGAAGGAAAAGATTAAAGGAATTTTACTTAATTGGTGCTGTTTCAGTGCCTTGATGTGCTTCCGTCACCTAAGCGCTGACTTTATTTTGCAGACAGCAAGCAGGTCGGGGTGTACTGAAGACCACAGCTAGGGCTCCTCCTTGGAGCAAGCTGTTCTCCCCCTGGCTGAGCCCCTAGAACCCCAGACCCATTAAGTCCTGCCCTGGCAGTATATCTCTGGGGTCTGCTTGCCCAGGAAAATAGGCTTCTTGGACAGGATCCCTTCAAGACAACTGGAGCCCAGATCTGCTTCCACGTCTGCCTGATGCCTTGGGAATACGTTTTTGCCCCTCAAAGCAATCAGTGCAAGTACAGCTTGCTCAGCCACTGAACTTACTCCTGTAAGCCACCCCCAGCCAGCCTCCTACCTCTAGACTCCTCCAGCGGACACCTGTCAATCTTTCTAGAGAGTTCTGTGCTCAGACAAGTAAGATAACAAGTTTCTGAACCCCAACCGATGTTCCGCAAGGAAATGTGACATGGTCACCCTTCCAGCAGGTAACACTGAAGTCTAGCAGAAGTTCTGGTGGTTTTATTGAGTCTTCTTCATTTGGCTCATGAATGAGAGCAAAAAAAAGTGACACTTTCTCCTCTTTTCCCTTCCCTGAGGAGAAGACTCAAAGCTGGCTTTACTCCTACAAATATCCCTTCAAAATAATTCACAATAAATGCCAATCTTCCAATAAGATGGATGGACCTGGTTTATGGGTGCAGGTGTTCAAAGATGAGTCCTCTTTGGTAAATTCTGAATGAATGTGAAGTTATTTATTTAGCCCACTGCCCTCAACTTTAAGGCTTTAGCTGAGATTCCAGTGCAGAGAGAGAAGTCTCTTTTCATAGGTCATTTCACAGATTCTGCCTCTTCATGAATGAGGTTGACTTCTACTAGGACAAAAATAAACACGAGGTGACAGTGAAGTGTTCACTTCAATTGTCTCCCCATCTCCCTGCCTCCACTGGGCGTCTCTTTGGCTATGCCAAAGAGTCTTCAGCACTGACCCTCTGCTCAAAGTCACATGCTCAGCCCCAGTGTTATGAACTTGGACCCCTGTTCAGGAGGTTAGTTTTCCTTCCCCGCAAAGGCTCACTAACCAACTTTCAAGGAGCCTTCAGACACCTGGATGTGTCTTCAGCCTTTACTTCCCGCTAAGGCACTGAAGCGTCTTATTGGGAGAACTGGCTACTTACACGTGAAAAATTGAAAAGCCTTAACCAGCAGCATATGATAGCTCATTAAACATGAAGTGTTTCTTTTAACAAAGGATACCATCAGAAGTTGCCAACCCAAGGCACACCCAAAGATAAGTGATAACACGGAACTTTGCAATTAGCGTCCCCTTTCAGCTCCCCATTTGCAGTTGATGGACAGGAAAATGCTCATCTTAACCAAGCTCAACTTAAGCACTGTTCACCTTCCTCTTGTGTTGCTGTGACATCACAAAACAAAACATAGCAGAATATCACTCCCCCGAAGGCAAGGAGACAGTTCATTTTGCTCAGGGGGGAAAAAACCACATAGAACATCCTAAAGTCAAACGCAGATTGTTTATAGAAATTCTCTTAACATTGCCTGCAAGTGATGCAGTGAATGTGATAGGAAAAAGCAAAACATGCACAGGCTTGGATTTTTTTACACATCAAAGCGGATGGCAAGGAGAGTGAAAGACGTGAGGTATCACGGGTCCAACGCAGGTTCGCCCTTTCATCCTTCTGAGTTCCCAGCACTGACAAAGCAAAGTGCACAAAGTCATTTCCACTGGGGTCCACCCTGAACGCTCAGAGTAACGGCGGCCATGCAGAGGAGGTGATGAGCAGGAGGGGCGGGGCCGGGCCTCTCAGCCAGAGCACAGCCCTAGGACGCAGTCCAGTCTGGGCCAGCTCCCCAGTATTGGCGCTAGAAAGGAGTGGGGCGGGGTGGGGCGGGGGCGGGAGGGCAGCTGAGAGGGCTGGGCACTCGGGCCGCATCTGCCGCCCCACAGGGCCTCCAGGGCAGCTGGCCCCACGGGATCGCGGCAAGCCACTCACGCTCCAGCTCTGCTCCCTGTGTCCCCTCCAGCACCCTCCTAGCTTCACCGTCCCCGTGAACTCCAGAACCCTGGCCTCACCTCCCTATCCAGCCTAACAGTGTTCCCTAGGTCTCACAGGTCAACGTGTCAGTGTGTCTTCCACCTTTGGACGCTTCCAGAAAGGCGCTTAAAGGTTCAACTCTCCTGACGCCTGCTTGGGGCAGTCCGGTCAATTCCCCCCTCACCATCCTATCCGCCTCCCACTGAGGGCTGTCACAACTGGGACTGTTCCCATCTGAGAGTGTCACCTCTGACCCATTCACATCCTTTAAACTGCTCTTCCTTCCTTTCCCAGTTCCCTTCTGAGCTGGGCCGAGCTGATGTTCAAAATATTTAACAACCGGTAGGGTACGGGCTCCAGGCAATCAGAACGGATTCCAACAGTAAACGATCATCCCAGGAGGGCTGGTGGGCACCTCTCGCAGGAGCCTGAAGCCGGGATGGAGAAACACGTAGGCCCGCATTGAAGGCCCATGGCTGTTCTTCCATCGTCAGTCCTTGTGTCCTTGGAGAGCCTCAACCCCGTCTACAGCTGGACCAACCCCTCCTCACTCACGGCGGGGAAAACCTGCCTGTGTGGGAGCAAGCGGGGTCGTGCCTATGTTGCGGGGCGGGGGGCGCTGTATGCAGCGCTGGGGGGCCGTTGAGGTTCTCTTTTACACTTGGACAATGTCCTCCCCTCCCTCCTCGATAAATAAACATCTCCGCGCATAAATTTCAACATGTGTATCTTTCTGAAATCACGCCCCTTCCAAAGGAAAAGCCCTCTCCGTGTTGCCACGTGAACTACTAGGAAATCCCAGGGCAACCCGGCCCTCTAAAGGAGGGCTGCTTCCGCATCCAGCGGCCAGGAAGAAGTAAGCCGGCTCTCACGGACTGTCCTCGGCCGCCGCCCCGACGGGGCTGGGCCAGCTGTCCTCTTCCTTTCCAAATAAAGTAGACCCATCGGCATCTGAGAGAGAAGCCACCGATGAAGACGCCCAAATATCAATTCTATTTTCGTGGGCAAAGTCAGGCGTCATGATTAAGACACCAACCATTTCCTGGAAATAAAAGCCCACCCGGAGGTGTTCAGTAGCTGAAAGTACCATCAACAGAAGCTGGCAGTCATCTCAGGAAACAAACAGCTCCTCTCCTGTCTCTGTTACAGGCTAAATATACTCCAGATACATTTTAAATATAGATGTGCTATCTATTTCTGGCATTCCCTGGGGCTGCCAGCGAAAGACAAGGATCATCCCAACAGTCCAGGCCTCACAGGGTACTCACTGGGGAGATGCACACATCTGCACAATGGGGCTGGATTGAACATATTTAAGAAACGCTAACTTCTCTTCCCCGCAAAAAATATTTTTCATGAATCTCTTGAATTATCTTTTACTACTGAATTGGTACAGCACAATGTGTTTAAATCAGGGCAGTGGAATCTGTTGCAAACCTGCAGTTATAAACCTCTGCTTTCGCCATGGGTTTTTTAGGCTGAAATATATATATATACACATACACACATAAATATTCAGTCAAAGTAGTTGAATAACCCTAAAGGCCCATGACTGCCAAAGGAGAGAAATTTAATACTTGTACTACTGGATGAATGGCCTTATCAGAGAGTGAGGGCATTTCTCATGTAATTTAGCATTTCTGTGGGCTTTTCTGGGGTACCATAAGAGGAAAGCTGTTGCATCAAAGCATAAGGGTGAAAAGCAACCACGTGACAAGAGTATTGGACACAGTTTCCAATTTACTCAGAAAACCCTGAAGTCCGTAATCTGAGGCTAGCAGAGATGTGGCCCTGCAGGGCGGTAGACAAGAAAGGGGCCACTGGAGTCTCAGAGCACGAAGACAAATGCCAGCTCAGACCAGTTTCACTTGCCCCAGTGAGCCAGATTTTATGGAGACTTCAAGAACCTGATACCCTCTAACCCCTCTTTGTGCTTCTGCACATAGAAAACATATCCATGGTTTCATACGAACGTGCTCTGATCCCAAGCTGTAACTCTCACCTCGAGACACGGTTATCATCCTTAAACTCTGTTCCTCCTAAGTTCCTCACGGAGGCCAGCTACACAAGACTGTGCTCTGAACACGTTCACATGTTCCTCTGGCAGAGATTTAACGTTGGCTTTGAAACATGCCACTGATGAAGCTAGAGCCAAGAGCACAGTTGGATCGGAGACAGACTGGGTCAAGCTACGGTCCGTCCAGGACCAAGCGCCTTGTAGGGACAGGAATACAGAGGCAGATCAAAGGGCAGCCAGGGTGGGAAACTAAAATGCTTTGCATCAAGACTCTGGATCAGCTCCCAGGCTGCAAGGCGCACAAGGCACAGGCAGAAACATCCTCCCTGCATGGGCTGGGTTGGATTGAATCAAGATAGAGGGGCCAACGATCGTGGACCCAAAGTCTGTCAGCTCCCATCACCTCCTAGGCGCTGTGCTGAGCAGCCGGGTCACAGACAGCCTGGCGTCAGAAGGATGGAGGGTCCAGCCCGGTCCAGGTTGTGATCGGCTAACTCCCCTAACAAGTCAACTCTATCACCAGCCACCACAGGGCTAAGCGTCTGTCTGCAGGGGACGGTTTTCATACCATGCGACTCTCAACCCAGATGGCGCCCAGCTCTGCGCAGCATCCAGCTCTGCGCAGCATCGGCGTGGCGGGCCTCTGAGGCCCCCTGCACGCCCAGCCCCGCTCCCCTGTACCCCCGCCGCAGCTGGCCCCTGTGCACGCTGTTACCTCACCTTGGTCTGGGTCCAAGCCAAGCCAGGTGCCAGGAAGAAAATGGTGGAGTCGCTTCAGTTCTCCTCCCTCCCGACGCCCCTCCGACCCCTGCCCCGGCCTTGCCCTTCCTACCCCGCTGCCTATCTGGCCAGGCCTAGCTTCAGGGTCCCCTGCCTGCAGACTGACAGGGGAGGGGTGCCCACACTCGATGGCTAGGTCGCTGGGCCACACAGCTCCGTGCCTGGACCCACCCAGGCGGTTGTCTTGACCTCGAAGCCCCAGGACTGATCCCCAGGCTCCCACACATCCCCGAGGGCAGGTCACTCCCCACCCCCACCCCCCACCTGGTGACCACACAGTCAAGGCTTCGCATCCCACACAGAGCTCCCAAAGCGATTCCCTTGGGCCCCAGGTCACAGAGCCGGGCGTCTGCCTTGTATCCCGGGTGCTCAGGTCCTGCGTTGGAATGCTCCAACCTGGTCCTCCAGGTCTGCTATCCCAGTTTTCCAGATCGAAGCCCCCAGCCCTAATCACAACCAAGTCAGGCTTCTCCAGCCCAGTGGTGGGCACCCTCTGCTGGAAAGGTGACCTCCACTCAGGTTTTCCAGCCCTCGCTTGGGCAGGATCCAGACCGAAAGCAGAACCCCCCTTCTCTGGATGCCTGTCCCGACCCCCACCAGCCCAGCAGGGTGAAGGGCCTCACCCTGCGGTTTCAGAGCCCCTCCCCTGTCGCTTCTCTCCAGGATCCTGCTTTTGTGTTCTTTTGTAATTCCACTCCAACTTGACTGCCTGGTCTAGGAGCCATGACCTTAAAGGCAGAGATGAGGTTTTTACCATTTCCGTATAACCGGGGATGCCACATTAAAATGCAAATATGTTGCCTGACACAGAGAGAAAACAAAAGGTGTGCTAGTGAAAAGAATTTTGGATGGATGAATGAGGAAATGAGTTTTCTTGTGGACAGCAGCCAGCCCAGCTGACTTTCTCTGCACCCCCACGAATTTTCACAACCTGGGTCCAGCTTCGTGATGAGAGTTCGCTGGACCACCCAGGAGACTAAGCAGCCCTGCCCACCTGGACAGTCTCAGATGTGGGGGGCCGTGGCTGGGCTCAGCGCCCCAGAGGCCAACCCAGCCCAGCCATGATGTTGGGGGCAGCATGTCTAGAACCGCCCCCCAGCCCTCCTTACTTTGATCATGTCCCACAGAAAGCCAATGGTCTGTCCACACTAAAATTCTGTAGCTCAGCACCCTTTTAAGTGGTGTCTGAAACTGTTACCATTTTTAGAACAGCATTAACTCCTGTCTATTCTTAAAGAATATTCCTGCAAGAAGCCAGCTAATGTTTCAGAAACCACAAAGTTCACAGGCTATGGAAGAGAAGAGAGGAAGAGCAAGGAGGGGCCATTTTTATAATTTACCAAAAGAACAACCTCTTGAAATTCACTGAATATCAACACGGAGAGAACCTGCATTCAACCACGACTGCTGGCAAGCTTCGGAATCTCGTGTGTTGTTTGTCCCAGCGCCTCATGAGAGTACACAGATAAATACTCAGGAGACTCAGGTCAAAAAGAGCCCATTCTACTGGGGGGATGAGATTTGGAGGGCCCCCGGGACCAAGGTGTGGGACCCTCCCCCCACCATGCTGGACTTTCCAGAACAGTCCTGATTTCAAATACACAGTCCTGTTGTACAGACGCTGCATGTTCTGGGCACTCGGTGTGTAGCCCTTTCACTGGATAGATCAGAAAGGAGCTTCTTAAGCCTCTGTGAGAATCGTCAAGAGAGTCTGCAGACCATGCCCACCCTCTGGCAAGGGTGGGGAGGGTATTAAAAAACAGAATATTCTAGAAAGCACCCCCACACACCTGCAGAAGGTGGGCAGAGGATTCTCTCCTGGGACAAGGCTTGTCCAATGAGGCAGGAAACCGGGAGAGACCCCAGGCATTGAGAACTGCAGTCCCTGACAACTCCTGTGGTGCTGCCTCCTGGGGCTGCTAAAAGCCTCTTTCAGATCAGTTGGGATCAAGTTCATCGCAAGTGTGAACCACTAGACTCTACAACAGAATGTACCCACAGAGTTTCCGAATTGGATCCCCCAGGCAGTCGGGAGGTCTAATAGTGCTTTGGAGAAGCCTGGGACCCCTCCTGTCTCTTCCTTTGTGGACTGCCTATCAAAGTCCTTATCAAAGTCCACAGTCCTTTGGCATTGTCTGTGTTATCACAGTGCATCTTTTCTAGTCATCAGTCTGACACTTTTCACATTTGCATATAAACCTCTAACTTTGCAGGCGCTCCCCTCAGCTGTGTCATCTTCCCCCTACATGTGCAGCTGCCTCACGGCTGGGAAGAGGCGATCCACCTTCCATCCATTTTGTCAGAGTGAGTTTGCTGCTAAGTTGGCACCAGCCACTGCCATTCACAGAGTCTCCAGTCTGCACTCACCACACAGCTAGCACATCCCCAAGCCTAGCATCCAATAGGTGGTAGAGTATTGGAGCAGCTATTAAAGACATGTATCCTTCTTTCTGTCTCAACTATCCATTGTCTTCCAGCCACAGTGCAGTGGAGAGATGAATGTAATCTGGGGAAAAAATAGAATCTTGCCACATGTCCTATGGAAAACAGTCTTCCCATGAAGGAGAGGCTCACAAAGCTCACTGTATCCCTCCAGCCAGAAAATCCCCTTTTGGCATAACTTCAGGTCACATCCCAATAGTCCCATCTTTACTTTGGTGCCTGGCCAATGCCTTACAGGATTCCTATACACTCTCTGGTGTGCAAAAAGAAGAACAGACAAAAACAGTGGTTTTTAAATCAGGGTCTGGGGTCAGAGGGAGAAGGGGGCTGGGGGCTGTTGCCAAGGGTCCATAAACACACTGGAATTATGTGTAATGTTTGTCTTTCTGCAAATATGACTTTTGTCAGCTCCCAGAGAAATCCATGACCCAAGTGACGTCAAGCTCCAATGCTCTAAGATATGTTCCAGGCAAGTAAGAGTCGCCATCTGGTACAAAATGGAAAACACGCCATTTTCCTGTGCCAAACCTAGAAAACCACTGGCAGGAACCATTTGACTTTTGACTTTTGAACCAGAGCCATAACCCCATTGCCTTCCTGTTCTGTCAACCTCTTTCCCCAGGCCTGTACCCCAAGTCTCCCTGGTTTCAACCATGACTGACCCCCCAAGTCTCTGCTCACAGCCCACACATTGAGGTGACTCAGTCTGGGGTCCCAGAGTTCATCACTAAGGAAGCACCTGTCGCCATGGGTACCATGGTGTGCCCTTGTGGAAGGGCACAAACCAGAAGAACAATTTCTGGGTGTTCCCTTTCTCCACCTTCAGCACACCATTCCATCAGGGGGTCCTGGAGACTGTCGTCATCTAGCAGTAGAAAGGGCATCCAAAGGTTTGGGATGGGGGGGTCTGCCTTGTCCCTGAACGCTTAAATGCAACCAAGCACACCTCTGCTCTCCTCTGTCGAGTACAGGTAGGTCATTACAAGCAAGGGTACCCCACGAGTGGTTCTCCCAGAACCACTGCTCTATCCTGCCAGGAACTACCTGACTATGCATTTCCCACTACTTCCTGTGGCTCTTGATTTCAGGAGAGACCGGGTTCAGTCAACTTCGTTGGCTCAATGACTTGTTCAGCTCTTGCTTTTTACCTGATGCCTTGGTTCTGGCCCTCGTCAAGAAAGAACACACTAACCCTTTGGCCATGGAGAGCTTCTCCTTCCCAGTCTGGCTACACTCCCTCACTTTCCACTTCTCATCTCCTCAGATCTGCCTATGGAGGTTCCCCAAAGAGTTTCTCATATTTACTAGTTTTTCAGAGCCTTGGAGGAAAGAAGGGCATTTCAACCATGGCTCCAGGCAGTCAATTTGTCCATGTTTTGTTCTTTGAAATTTCTAAAAGCGAAGAAACTGAGTACTGTGCTGAAGCATCATTTTTCCCTCTTCTCTGATAGAAGGTGGAGCCCTGGTCCTCACTGGGAAGATGTTCAGATGCTCCCTTGCCATCACAAATGAAGCCACAACAAGGAGAAAGCCTTCGTCTCCCCTGCATTCTCCACTGCCCAGCTGGCCGGACCTCACCGTAAAGGTTATTACTTACTTGCCAGGTGGGCTTGTTGGTTCAGGGGAGCTGGGAGGAAGTTTCTTGTGCAGCATTTTGTGGCCCTGCAGTGTGACCCCGTGCGACGTTGCCTGCCACATTCTGGGAAGCCAGGAGGGCGAGTGCCGCGGCTCCCGTGGCGCTGTCCATGGTCCTGACCTGCACACTCCCTGAAGGCAATCTCACAGTCTTTCCTTCCTGAGAATCATCCAAAAACAGATCCATCTGGACTCAAGCTCCTAGATAAACTACAGAGTATTGTTGGTATTTGGGTAGGGAAATGGGTCTTTTCGGCTGGGCACCCTCTGACCCTCCGTGGTAGGGTCTACCCACCCCATGGAGTGATGAGATTGGCCCCAACGGCCCCATCTCCCCGGGAATCTGAGCAGAGGAGGGCAGCCCAACCCCGTGGGGCTCCTTCCAGCCCGGCTGCCCCTCTCCTGGACACCACTGCCCCTTGCCTCCTTCCCTCCTGCCCCTTGGGCTCAACCCTTCTCATTTCCTTCCCCCTCCCTCCCCTTCAGACAACGTCCAAGGGCAGATCCATCCAGAGAAGTCTGGGCCATTAAGGGGTGATGCACTGGGTAAGGGGAGGGAGAGGACGAGAGCAGAGCACCCTCTTTACTTTGTTGCTGGAAACGCTGGCCCTCTGCGATTTTACAGAATGAAGGCAGCAAAGATCTATGCCTCATAGATCGAGATTGCAGAGCTGATTATGTCTTCTTCACCTTTTGACCATGAGGACACTGCCCACCTTTCCCTCAGCAGGAAGAGTCATGCACAATCTGCTTTGCCCTCTGGTCAGAAAGGCAGAAGCGGGGCAAGGAGCCAGCACCCAGAGTCCCAGGACCCAAGGCTGGGGTCAGCCTGTGCAAGCCTGTTCACAGAACCTCGGGGCCTCAGTTACAACTTGTGCAAAATGAAGACAGATGGGCAGTGCCCTCTGGACCTTTCACATCCCCCGTGGGCACCCAAGTGTGTCAAAGCATGGATTCTGAAAATGTCATCTAAATCCAAAAGTACACAGATTTGAACAGACGCAGCTGTAGTCCATGCCTTAAGTGTTCCAGCATTTTCTGGGTGGGAAAGCTGGGCCACCAAAAAGCCAAGAGTCCCCTCAAAGGTGACAGAGCCCTTCTTCACCCAGAAATCATGAGAAGTCATAACGTCTTTCTGCCAATCCCTGATATGCAACGATTTTTCCTTGTATTTATTTCTCGAGGAAAGAAATATGATACAGTACAATGAACTAATACTAACAGCATGCGTGGTAATAGGCATAAAGACTGGAGGGAAGTTCTCTAACTTAATCCTTAATCTACTGATTTTTTTTTAAGCCATTTGTACCACAGATGGAATTGGTTGGACTAAAATTCTGTCCCCTCTCAGAGACTCTGTTAAATTATGCATCACGAAAGGACAATCGCCCTCGACCTGAGCCCTTCCAGTCCAGCCACACTACACGGTCGTTTCCAGCAGGGAGTGATTGGCTCTCAAAACTGGACATCTTAATAGACTGGATTCTGCTTGGGTAGCTGGTGGGGAGCGTGGGTGGGGATGCAGGACCACCTGGCTTCCATTAAGGAGTTATGAATAGTGAGGGGAAAGCAAGGCCACAAAGAAGAAAAGCAAAACCCAAACTTGGAAGCAGCCCTGCATTCTGTCCTTTTGGCTCTCGGGAAGAGACTGCCCTGACGCCTCCTTCGCCCAGTGCACACTACGTGTCAGAGGCAGAGAGGTGGCCGGTCTGACTGTGCGTCCGAGGGTGAGGGCAACCCCCTGCAAACAGGGCGTCATTATAAAGGGAAGGCTGCCATGCTTCTGTTTGTCCTGTTTGTCTAGGACTCGCCCAAGGTCACTGAGGGTTGGCGCTGAGATCTTGGATCACTAACTCCACTCAGCCACCCAAGTTTTCTCTTCAGTGAGGAGCACACCACCGCCAAGCCACTGGCCTCTCCCAGGACCAAGGTAAGGAGTAAATCCAGCAGCAAACCTGATGCAAGCCATTCACAGGCTCCTCTGCTGTCGGCAGAACTGAGAGCAGGGTGTGCAGGTGTCTCCAGCCTCTATAACACCTTGACTCTGTCCTACATGCTCTCAACACTGGAGGAAGGGAAAAGGCTTGTGTTGAAAACACCCAGGAGTTACAACTTCTGCCTGCTAGGAAATGGCATGATCCACCTCCTTGCTGAGGTGGGTCGTCTTTCTGTTGAGATGACTGGGGAGTGAGGCCGCTGAGCTCCATTAAGTGTGTCCAGCCTGAGCCTGAGAGACCTAAATTGCTTTGCTTTAATAAAGCACCCAGAGAGTCTTGGAGCCCTCAGGTGCAGATACCACTAATGAGAGGCCTGGTGACTTGGAAGAAATGGAGACTAAGTAGGGTACTTAGCAGCGATTGCCGGGAAGGGGCGAATGATAGAGGAAGAGGAGTAGGGGGAGAGGGACCGGCAGGAAGGCCCCCAGAGCTGGGGAGAGCTAGTGAACGTTGTCTCCTCTACTAGGCAGTGCTAAAATCCCCACTAACCCCAGCCTTCAGATACACAAAGAAAAGGGGCTACGTTTCATTCCTCCTAAGGCAGAAAGAGCAGAGTTCCAAGGGGCTGGGAAGAGTGAAGGAGGGGAGTCAGTAGGCGCAGGAAAATGGAAAAAGGAAAGAACCCAAGAAATTCAAGACTCAGAGAGCGCCCTTGGATGTATTTGGGAGAACAGCAGACCCCTCAGAGCGCGGACTCTGACCTGGCGGCTATGCTGTGCTTAATGCCTCAGTCGTGTCCAACTCTGCGACCCCATGGACCATAGCCCATGAGGCTCCTCTGTCCAGGGGGGCTAGCCAGGCCAGAATACCAGAGCGGGAGGCCGTGCCCTCCCCTCCAGTGATCGAACCCAGGTCTCCCGCGTTGCAGGGGGAGTCTTTACCGTCTGAGCCACCATGGAAGCCCCTGATCTGGCAGTGTGTGGTTACTAAAGGAGAGCCCAGATCTGGGGAGACAGGAAGGACACAGGGCCTGCGTCCCCAGAAAAGAGGGGAGCTGCACTGTAGCTCTCTCACTGCCCGTCTCAGGCCAGACCCTCCCGGCCACCCTCCAGTCCCATCAGAAGCCAGTCAGCCTCCAGCCCAGCCAGAAGCTGGCTCTGTTTATTGAGTTTTCCGGATGTGGTCTCTGTCACCGTCTCTAGCGCTCGCCCCGCTTCGCATGTCCAGAGGCCCTTGCTTCTGTGGAGTATCCACCTTAGGAGTCTGTGCTCAATGCTGTGGCTACCCTGGAGAAAACGCCCTCTTCTTCTCTTCATTCCCTCACTCTCCTCTCCTAACAAACTCACTGGAAACAGCACAGAGAAGCTGACCTCTCCCAACGCCCTTTTACAGCTGCCCTGTTCAATGCAGTTCAGTCAGAAAGACTTTCATTGGCATGGACGTTGTATCTTCTCCCGGATCTGTTAAGTGGTGAAAGCACAGAAGATGATTCCTTATAAGATGTCCAATGCAGACTTTCTTTTAGAGTTTGTACAGGGGCGTGCCTGACACAGTCATCCATCTTTGTCCTTCTAAAGCTCTGTCCCTTAGACATTCAACAGTCAGGCAAGCCTAGTGCCTGCAGACTGGCTGATGCCGTGGGTCACCAACTCACCCTAACTTGTACTACTTTTTAATGCAAAGGATATACTACCTTTTATTTTCAAAGTCTTGTTGCATGTATCTTACCAGCCGACCCCAGCTGTACCCTGAATTAGTTCCTAAGGCTGTCACCTCTAAATATTCTGATCCATCTATGCAGGACAGACCCCACAGGAGTCAGGCCAGAAAAACATGGTTAAATGTCAGGAAAAACTGGAAAGCCCCATATAGCCCTGCCTAAAGTCTGCTCTTGCAAAATGCCCATTTGCTTCCCTCAGCCCCACAACCCGGCATGCCATTTTTACCTCCCTAGTCAGGACACAGAAGCAGCGTAAGAGTGTGCAGAGCCCCCTCTGCTTTCTGGTGCCAGCTAGGCTGGAGCTCTGCCACTCACTAGTCGTGTTTACCTTGGGCAAGTCCATCTATTTTCTCTGAGCATCAGTTTCTGCATCTGTAAAGTGGAAATAATTACTCTACCTGGCAAAGTTCTTAGGAAAATTAAATTATGTCACGTAGGTCAAGTACTGAGCTGAGTATCAAGCAAAGAGTGGATCCTTCATGAAGGTGACTGCCTTTCCCTTCACCTCCCTCCCTCTCCTCAGCTGACCAGGTTGCACCCTTTATCCTTTGACATAAGGACCATCTCCTAATGTGGGCGAGAGAGTGACTGGGAATCAGCTTTGCCTTTTTCTCTTTGCCTTTTTTCTTGGCCATTTTCATCTCCAAAATGTCACATTCAACTCCATCCTTGGATACACAGGTAAGGAGAGGTCATTATACCTTCAAATGCCCACCAGTCAACATGTGAGCTTATCTTCTAGCATACGGAAGCTTATCCTCTACTGGCAACACTTCCTGGAGTGCCACCCGTGTTTCCAATGAGCTTCTAATATGTCATCTGAGCTGTCTGGCTTCAAGCCACCATGATGCTTTGTCTGTATCAGCTGAGGTGGGCCATTACCCCCTCCTGGAAAAGGAGCAGCTTAACCAAAACAACAAGTCCTTTTCAGGTAGGCAGAATGCAAATACAAGTTTAGACCTCTTTGGAGCCCTAGGAAATTTAAGCAGTCCACGAAAATTGGGAGAGTCAAGCTGTTCATAGAATCAATCATAATGAGGAATCCTGGACTAGGTTTTTCTTAAGCAAACATGTCACAAGTTAACATCAACCCAGCTGAAAGGAAATGCACCGTGCAGGGGAATCATGAGGGTCAGTTCAACAAGTGTTTATCAATCACCTGTTTTTCTTGGACCCTGGGGTGAGGGGCAGCAAGGGAAATGTGGGACACAAGCATGAATTAAACAAGTGGTCTCTGTCCTCATGAAGTTCTACGCTCTTAAGGAAAACAAACATGTCCACAAATAAGGATAGCAACAGGACTAAATATTTCAAGTAGCAGAAAAAAAAACAAAGTTCAGAAAGGTTTCCCCAGAAGCAGAAACATTCACTCATATGAAAGGAAAAGGCAGGTTCTCTATGGGCTGAGAGTTGGGCAGGTCGTTTTAGGCAAAAAAAAAAAAAAAAAGAAAGGAAAGCAAATGCAAGTTCCTAGCAGATGAAACAGCAGGATTCATTTGGAAAGGGCAAGAACTTTGATAGGACTGGAGCCCGGGAGCCCTGGGGAGCAGCAGAAGCAGGGAAGGCTGCAGCCCCCGGGCATGGGGTAGATGATGGAGAGCCAGAGGGGAGAAGGGGTTGGCACCACTGCGGACTGCTTTAGCAGCGGCATGGGGGGCGAGCTGAGGGTCGCACGACTGGGTAAGCACTGCCCCATCCCATCCGTGAGGTTCACACTTCAGACAGGGAAAGACCGTGAAACAAACGAATGCCCAGAGCTGCTCTGCTGTGTAAAACCTATATGGTCATCCTCAGAAAGCAAGGGTAGGGGCAGGGTGGGGCGGGGGGTGAGGGGCATCTATTCCGTTGAACTGGAAGCGTTTTGAGACAAGACAGCGTAGGTATATGTAGATATGCCACATAAAGCTTTGCCTGGAGAGCATTCCAAATAACGTGGCAAAACTAACGGCTGTCTGGATAACTCAGGTGATGCCTGTATTGCCAAGGTAACACGCCACCCACCGGCCTGTGCTTTCAGCTCAGTATGAGTCCACAGGAATCTGCAGACAAGACTCCTTCCTCCGTGTGTTCCCGCCCAGGGCGGGGGGCAGCAGGGGCGGGGAATGCGGCGAGGAGGGGCCTGGCCGGACCTCTGGGGTGTGAGCCTCCAGGCAGTCACCAAACAAAACTGAGACCAGGCCAGGGGATCAGAGAAACAGGAAGCTCTTCTTCTCCGAGCTTATTCTCTTATCTACATCTGCGGAGGAGGGCGGACAGTGGAGCTGGGGAGTGACTTCGGGTTCACAGAAATAGTTCTTATTGGCTAGTACTTGCTGCTCAGAAATGGGTTTGCTGCGGGGGCCACTGGAGAGAGAGAGAAACCAAGTCCTCTGCTGGGGAGGGTGGGGGTTGAGGGCGGGCGGCCTGGAGGGGCCCGGGTAAGGAGGCAGACAGCATCTCAAATAGAGACATCAGTTTATTTGCACACACAGCCAGCGCTACCACAAGGCTGAGCTCAACAAGGTTGTCAAGGGGGCTTGGCCCTATGTTCCTGCTCCTATGACAGAGCCTTTGCCAGCAAGGGTCTCCCAATGACTGTCCCCTGTGCCCACCTTATTAAAGAAGGCAGAAACTCCATATGGAAACGTGTGATCGTACATAGGTTTGTGTCTGGCAGGCACATACATAGGCTCCCCTTGTGGCTCAGCTGGTAAAGAATCCACCTGCAATGTGAGAGACCTGGGTTCAATCCCTAGGTTGGGAAGATCCCCCAGAAGAGGGAAAGGCAACCCACTCCAGTATTCTGGCCTGGAGAATTCCATGCACTTTCCACACATAGGTATACATAATTACTATGCCTATACCACTGGAAGCATACTGGAAAAAGAGACACTCATGTAATATTGGTTCCTGATGCCTCAAAGGCATTGGGCAGCTTCCATGCAAAAGGACTTAGTCCCAGCCACTACTGGGGATAATCGGAAATAAACAGCAGGGTCCTATTTAGTAGGGTCTCACAATTTAGCTCTACAGATGGTCCCCAGGTTATGAAACAGCCATGGGCAAATTTCCCCTTACACAAATGGTTCCTGAAGACACTGACTACAATTTAAGAGATGGGTAAAATTATGCCTTTCAAATAGAGTAGTCTTGAGCATAGAAGAAAACCAAGGAGAGAGAGGGAGGAGGGGAGGGCTTTCAGCCTCATGTTTCTGAATCATCTGGACTCTTCATCAGCTTATGTTACTTCTGAGGTTTGTGTGCTATTCTCTCCCCATCAATCCCTGTGCATCCTGTTATTGCATTTTCATTATGATTGGAGATTACAGTTCAAAGGAAGGTACAAGTCATTTTGAAGACATAAGAAAACAGAGATCCTAATTTTGTGGCCAGTCATGGCCGATTCAAAAGACTTAAAATCCATTCCCATCTGTGATTTGTGAGGTTTGAGTGTGGCTTTCTATAAAATGAAAGCAAAAGAAATACATCTTTTTTGTCAACTGATGGCAAATCTGATTTGTACATGGAAAAGGGTTATCGGTTTAAGCGGGGATGCGTTCACACACATAGGTGTATAACCATAGGTGTATGAGCTCATAGGTGTATGAGCACATAAACACGTTATCAAGTGACTGAAATGTATGAGAAACATCAACTGGGAGAAGCCCATCTGTGTCAGTAAGCGTCTTGAGCGAGGAAGCCCAGAGGGCTGCAACTCCACACAGAACTGAGACTTGAGTAAGGGTAGGGTGGGATTTCCAAGGGGAAGAAAACTCCAGGAGGCTGCTGTCGGAGAAGGAAGCATGTCACGCATTTCTACAGAGGCAGAGGAGCTAGTCTCTGGATGTGAACAGACCCGTTTGCATGTCAGATAAATACAGGCAAGCACCACGAATTTAAGAGTTGAGTGGCAGGGTGGGGCCATGACATGCCAGGCCAAGGATTTTGAAATTTCTCCAATGAGAAGCTGGTAGGAGTCACTCTGCAGGGGCAGATTCACAATAGCAGCTATGCTTCTGGAAGGTTCTTAAGGCAGATCCTAACAGCTATACAGTTCCAAACTTTCATCATCACCTACAGACCCTTTTCCAAAATGAATGCAGACAGGAGAAGGGCTGGTACATTTTTACCGAGAAGGAAGAACTACTTCTGTTTTCCTTGGTTAGCTTCTCTCCCTAACTCCATATTAGCTTATTTATCGAGGCTCTGGTCTGCACTCATAAAGTATTTCCAGAGGCAGATGGAGAGACATCTGAGGCTCTTGGAACAAGAAAACATCTGGGGCCCCAAATCATTTAAAAAATGAGAGCTTGAGTCAAGTGTGTGCAAGTCATAGAACACACAAAAATGAAATCAAATTGCCATTCAGTCACACAGTTCCCCCATGGAGATGGAATTCAACTTCAGTGCTCCTGGAACTAAGGCTTTTCTGTTATTGTTATTGTTCTTGTCCCCTATTTGATTAGACCAGTAACTACAGTTATGCCCATTTCTTAGAGGAGCTAAACCACACAGGATGCAGCCACTAAAAAAATCACATAGAAAAAGAGTATTAATGAGAGAAAATGTAATGCACTGTATTACATGTGACTTCCCTTTCACTTTTCACTTTCATGCATTGGAGAAGGAAATGGCAACCCACTCCAGTGTTCTTGCGTGGAGAATCCCAGGGACGGGGGAGTCTGGTGGGCTGCCCTCTATGGGGTTGCATAGAGTCGGACACGACTGAAGCAACTTAGCAGCAGCAGCAGCAGCATGTATTTTTAAGCTAATAAGAAACTGTGGGGTTTTTTTAATTGCATAGAAATTTGGGTTAAAACGAAGGATTACAGTTTCAATTAGAGGAGATTCCTGAGTCCTTTGCCTTTCTCTTTCTAAGCCATCTCATCATAGCAAGGGTCAAAAGAAGCCCATGGTTGATTTAAAGTGCTTACCAGTCCTCCACTACTTGCCAATGTAGGCAACTTTTTAGGGTGTCTCTCTGAGAGAGAAAGAATCCAGGCATTTCCACAAGTGATTCAACTCATCTAGCTCGAGTGGGATGGAAAGTGATGGATGCCCACATAAAATGACAAAAGATAAATGGTTCCAAAACATTTGATCCAAGCTTTGTGTGTGTTCTCACAGGCTTCCCCAAACACTGAGTCACCTACAAGAACTATCTACGTTTATGGCTGCCAAAGAGATGTATATTTCATTTAGATGGTGAATCCCTATTTCCTCATCTTCCAAATCATATAAGCAGTTGCAACAAATGCATCTCACCACACTGCTATGCAGTGCAGAAGAGAAGAGCTTCCTGGTGAAAGGCAGCCCCTGTTTCTACACCAGGCATCACTTACCCAGGCCCTCAGCAGGAGACCACAGACAGGCAGTGCCCTGCCAGCAGCCAGAATGCCACAAAACAGTGATTTCTCTTAAAGGTTCCCCTTCCACTACTGTTCACAATGAAGCTGCCAAAACTTACAGGACTTACAAAACCACAGTAGGTAATGACCCAGTGGTAATGACCATTATCAGGCTTCATTTTGCCTCCAAGTCTTAGAACAGAAGATGGCTGTCATATTTTTTTCTTTTCTACCTACCACGTGGTTTTCTTGTCTTGGAATACAGTGCCGTCCTAAGCTCACAAGAGATTGGCAGCAGCATAACAGACTGGTGTGCCAAGCAGAGGGGACAAATTTCCATAATGTTAGTACCTCCAACAGGTATAAAACTTCCAGCATCCCTTGGGCCTTCAACAGACTCCTAAAGGGTCTCCATTTGTCTCCCTCTCTGGTAAAGAATCCTCCTGCAATGCGAGAGACCCAGGTTCAACCCCTGGGTCCAGAAGATTCCCTGGCGAGCGGAATGGCAACCCACTCCAGTACTCTTGCCTGAGGAATCCCATCAGAGGAGTCTGGCGGGCTACAGTTCATGGGGGTCGCAGAGTCAGACACAACTGAGCAACTAATACTTTCATTTTCTGAATGAAAAAACCTAAAAAACCAAGCAGCCTCTGAGATAGTCTAACCTTCAGAGTGAAAGGTAAAACAGCACTTGAGCCAGTCGGCTTCTCTTAACATGCCACCTCAACAAGTGCTTTGCAATCTTTACTGGTGTCTGAATCACCTGGAGATCTTGGTAAAGCACAGATCCTTAGGTCTGGTCTTGGGACCTAGAATTTCTAACAAGTTCTCACATGATGCTCATGATATGACTGGCTCACCACAGTCCATATTTTGGGACCCAGGCCTTTCCAATCCTGGCACCTTCTGCATTCCCCTGGCTGAGATAATTCACTGAAACCAACCTAGCCTGATGACCCAAGATAAGCAAAACTTCATCTGGAGTAAACGGCTTACCCCTGACCAGGGAATATCATGAAGGAAGTCCAGTGTCTGTGTGCTCTGAACATTCAGCCAAATGTGGGAGGCGGGCATGAGGGAGACAGGAAGCGGCACAGAGCACATACCCACGGTCCCTCCAGGAGCTAACGGGGCTTGAGAGAGGGGCACGGCACATTCTTTACTGACCCAAAAAGAAAAGAAGGCACCAAACCAGCTCCAGAAATGGAACCAGAACAGATCTGAAACAGAGCTACTGATTTTCTTAACTACCTCCTCTTGGAATCCAAAATGGGAAGGATTTTCAGCAAGAAAAGGGAGCCATGTTGCTGTTGCCTCTGTTAGTGGTTGATGCTTGTTGACAGCTTTTGGAAACCAGTGATGAGGCTCTTTCTTCATTCAACACTAGAAATGCAATTGGACAAACAAATGAACTACAAGACCGACTAACTGTATATGTTACAGTAAGGAGGCTCATTCAGTCCTAATTTCCAGTGTTTTGTGACATACAGGAAGTACACGAATTAAGTACTCTGGGAAGGATACACTGACTTCCTTCCTAACAAAGCATTTGCACCTGCTCTTTCTCTGAGTCTATCAAAGATGCCTATTCCTGCACCATTACCATTTACATAATAAAATGGATAAGAGTGTACAGGTGTCCTCAGATGTCCCCATACCCACAGTGCACCAAGGGCAGAAGAGACCCAGACATCCAAATCCACAGATGACCCTGAGGCTCGCAGTGACTTGTCCAAGTCCAACTTCAGTTGACGGAATATTCTACCAGATGTGGAAAGGGGAAGTCACTCTTGGAGGAATCAGAGAAGCTCCATACAGTTTGGAGTGTGTGGATTCCGTTCGGCCCAAATTCAGAATTCATTTATAGTTCCTTGGCATTTCCAATTTGCAAGCTTTAAGAAAAGAGCAAAAGGCCGAAGAGGGAAATGTTCACAAGAATGTTATCCCACCTCCGCTGTGACTGCTCATGGTCATAGACAACAGAAGATTCCTGAAAGAGGTGCAGAAGCTGAAGATCCAGCTATGAACCACAGTCCTGGGGACGGGAGGTGGGGGGCAAGCAACAGGTCCCCATGGTGGGTGAGGGGCGGACCTCTGGCTCCCTGATTCTACTTGCCCAACCCTTTCCATTGCCCCAGTTACCATCATCAAAAGCAAAAACTTGGACCTGCCCAGTTGGGCAAGAAGCCAAGATTTAAGGTAGAGGGGAGTATTGTCAGATATGTAAGGTCCCTAAAACTCCTTGTAATTGTTAGGGCAATCTTTAAAAAAAAAAAAAAAAAATTTACTCAATGTTGTAAAAGGAAGAGAAGAAAGACAAAGGGACTCAGAACCCTAAAAGCTAGGGGAAGAATGCGTGTCTGACTGTTCCACACGCCCCTTACCTCCACTGTCAAAAGGGCTCTAGGGGAGCTGATACCAGCTCTTCAGCCTCAAGGATAGGGCGGCTCCCTGCCTCCGCCTTCTCTCCCTGCCTCCTCCCAGCCAGTCCCTCTTCATAGCTTCTCTTCCTGTTCTGGAAGAACCCACCGTGAAGACGCACAGGGAAAAGCCTCTCCCGTCCCCTTCGGATGCCTCGCGTCCTCGCCCCTCAACCCCACCTTGCCCTATTCCCAACCTTGGATCGGTCCAAACATTCTCCCCCGCCACTGGGGCGCCTCCTACCTCTGTGCTGCTGAGCACTGCTTGACAGAGTCACACCCAGGCCCTGCCCCACCCTCTGCCGCAGCTGTTCCCAGCCTTCACCACTCCTCACCAAGGTCCTCTCTCACCCCCAACTCCCTGCGCTCCACAGATGGGCGCACCTCCTACTTCCCCTAGGAAAACAAAACCCTCCCAAAGAACCAGGCAAGCTCCTTGCTGCCTGTGAATGTATCTAAGTCTACAAACCCCCACACACCACCCACTCCCTCTCCTTCAGAGAACCTTCTCTGTTCTTCCATCAGGGGCCATCCCACCATCAATGACCTGCACGCACATCCCCACTCCCCTCCCAGACCCTCCCCTGGGCTTCCCCGCTCCCCTGCCTTCTCAACCTCTGTCGTAGGGTTCCTTGGGTACCGCTCTGTGCCCCCAGCCCACCAGAAGCAGCAAAAGTCCCCACTGGTCTTTTCTCTTGCAGCTGGTTGTCTTCCCTGCCAAGCTCATCAAATAAACCCACCATGCTTTTCCCTTCATGCTTGTTCTCCTCTAGCTCTGCGGTCGCGCTTCCCACCGCTGCACCGTTGGAAAGGATCTGGCCGAAGTCTCAGGCTCCTTGTTAATACACAACGAGGCTCAGTGGACACCGTACAGGCCTTGTGATGTGTGAACGCCCGACTGCTTTCTCTCTTGCCCTGCCCCAGTCCAGGCCCTGGCTTCTGTGATCCCCACACCCCTTCTGCTTCTGTCCCCTGACCCCGGCTTGACCCCCGGGCTGTTGGTTTCCCTTCCTCCTTCAGCAAGCCCCAAGGCTTTTCACTCCACGAACTTAGTACTGAGAGGGCTCTTACCCGTCCTCATGGCCTTATCCCCTGCCTGGACAAGTGGACCCAGAGTCACCAAGTCCTTTCCTCACTGCCTCCTGGTCCCAGTTTTCCAAAGAACCCACAGGTACCTCATTTCCTGACTGAGTTTTCCTTTCCCATAACTTCCAAGTACAAAGAGAGACCCACTAAATCTGGGTGCCTCCATAAAAGAAAGGGTCTCACACAGTGAGAAAATTTGGAGATGCAAAAGACAGGAGGAAGGTCTCCACAAAATCAGGAAAGAAGGTGATTGTTGAGGGTACCAGTAGAGAGCTTAGCTTTAGAAATAGCACTTCTTCCTTTGAGGAGAACTCAGTATTATTGAGCGCCACCTGTAGGTGCCAACAAGGACCAAGCATTTGGCTCAGTTCATACTCATAATAATCTTATGAGATTAGGAATATCATTCCAGTTTTATTAGAAGAAGAATTAAATGCAAAACAAGGTTCATCAATTTGCCCAAGGTCACAAAGCTAGTAAGTGCCAAAGTCAAGACTTATATTCAAACCAGGTGTCTCTGAAGTCATTGTCCCTCAAGCATGAGAGAAATAAGGATCCCAGAGAGAAAGAAAATTGCAAAGTTTGACAAGTTTCTGAATATGAATAGAAAGAAAAAGATGTCACAAAATTGAATAAACTCAAAAACCTAGTAACTACTTCCCTATGTTTTCCCATCACCTAATCTCCCTTTCTCCATAAAATGCTATAGTCATCAGGCTCAACAGATTTCCCTTCCAGCTGATGTTTTTTTAAATGTGTTAAATCTAATTTGTGGTCTACTTATATTGAGTCTTGAGTGGAAAACAGAGGAAACAGACGCTTTGTACCTTATCTGCTGACTTCTAACTGTCTTTCCTCCTCCAATTTCATCTTTTCTCCCCCATCACCTATTGTGATGAGGAATTCTGTAGACTTGTTTGCTTTAGGTATTGGCACCCTAGGCATTCAAACACTCACAACAGATATTCCCTGGGAGCTTGGATATATTTTCCTGAGGCTTAGTTGCTGCCTTTCACCCTCATTGACTTTTTAAAAATATTAATCATTTCTATAATTTGATTGGGCTCTTGTGGGAAGGTGGAAGGGGAAGATGGATAAGAAATCCATGTGTCTCCTTGGATTTTTTTTCTAACTTTATTAGGATTTCCTATCAGCCAAGACAATGATCCCTCCCTTCTTCTTAGCTTTGGAAACATTGTGTGCATCAGCAAGAACTACACTGGATGGCTGGTGGGGGCATGTGACGTGCATGCATGCATATTTGTATACTGAAGGTGGGCTGAAGGCATGACCACTGAATGAAAACCACCTGTCTTGCAAGGTTATCATCCCCCCAGGGAATTTTAAAAGCCAGCACTCTCTTTATGAGAGTGAGACAGGGGAAATGATCTTGATCAATGGTATCAAAATCCCAACATTAGTCCAAGTACTTAAGTTTGACTTCTAAATTTAGCTTCAGTTAGCTAGTTAATAAACATCTCTGCAGTGCAAGAGCCTTCCAAATGTTACTTAACTAAAGGGCACCGTGCTGATGTCCTAGTTTGTCTGATAGATGCGTCCAACTAGACTCAGAACCTTGGTGATCCACAGAGCAAGAACCATAGTCCTAGCACTACCTCTCCAGGCCCTACTCGACCAGAAATTGCCTAGAGAATTCATCCCCATTTGTGCCACCTCTTCAAAAAAAGCTTTCCTCTCAAGCTTGTATTATAGAGCAGGCTACCTGTTCCCCTGGAAAATCTTTGGCCCCCAAGTCATCGTGAAAATCATACTGAAGAATGGAGCAGACCCCATTAAAACCCCATTAAAAACCATGTGGAGGAGAAAAACTGGTGGAAGTTGAAGAAACTGGATCTTAACCTTGAGATTCAAGGTGCAGTCAGACGACCACAGAGAGAAGACTGTGCTGGGTCTCTGAAGAGATCCAAGTGTGGGCAGGAGCAGCCCCCAGGGCAGTTTAACTGAACGGAACCTTGGTGAAGGTTCCGCAGCAGCCCTCCAGTCTCGGAGAGGGCCTTTGCAGGAGAGGGTTCAGGCTGTGCCTGCTCTTACACTCCAAGTGAGCTCATAACTCTTGCTCCTCTCCCACCTGACTATAAGCCACTCAATTTATCTCAGAGCCCCAGCCCAAACCTGGGACATACTGAGACGCCAATGACTATGGAAGAATGGAAGGAAAGAGAGGAAGTGGGGGAGGTGGGAGAGAAGGTAAGACAGCTGAGAAGCTTACATACAGACCCAAGTGAAACAAGAACTGAAAATGAGCAGCGGGACCAGGCTCAAGTGAACAGCTGAAAGACCCAGAAAATTTGGTGGAATCTCTGAAAAATTCAGTGTGCTCAGCTCAGTGAAGAAGAGGTCCAAATCTGCTCCAGTGGCCAAGACAGGAAAGCCTGAGGCTGAGGAAGGGGTACAGAGACAGGGGCCCCTACTCTTTGTTCCCCTGAGGGTCAGGCCCAGAAGTGAGCACAGAGCCTAGGAAACAGGTGTTACCTAAAAACTATGTTGAATAAATGTGAAGCTCATTTACAAGGCCCTTTCCAGCTCTGACATTCTGGGACCCTGCCTTTTTCAGACCTCTCATTTCAGGCAGGTCCCTCTGACACCCCCATGGCTGGGCCTAGCGAAATAAGAGAAGGATAAAACTGCATTTTGAAGGACAGAAAGAGGCAGAAGCAAAAGTCTGACCTTGGGACATCACCTCACTTGACCCTGGGAAGTAACCTCAAGTTCCAGCTTGAGGAACTCCCCGGACTACTGACTGAACTATTTTTTTTTCCTGTTTTCTCCAAGGAGGAACACTGTGCCCACGGACGGCAGCAGATACTGTCTCGTGGGAAGAGTCAAGGTACAGAAACTGCCTCCTGATGACCCATTTGATTGATGGGCTTTGCTACAGAACTCCGTTCCACCTTCTCCCTGCCCTGGAGCCCTCCACACCCTATAACTTAGAGAAGGACTAGCTCCTGGCGTCAGGCGTATTCCCATTCTTCATTCCACTCCCTTTTATTCTTACTGACGAAGGAGCTGAGCCTGGCTGGCGCTTCCTAAGGCTGAATGATTTAGGGAAATTCTTCTGTGCCTTAACCTGCAGGCCACAGGAGGGAAGACTTCGTGTGAGTTTTTGCCTGCATTCCTGAAGAGCAGTCAATCAGTATAGAAGGAAAGAGGGAAGCACAGAGGACAAGGGAGGAAGGAAGGAAGAAAGGTGGGAAGAACAGAGGGAAGGAAGGGCGAAATACAGATGCAGATGAAACAAAAACAAATTCGAAGCATCCCTGTCTTGAGTTCACAGCTAAAAATCTCAGATATTTTTGCTGAATTCGCTTCTGAGAAGGAAGCCAGTGGATCACATTTCTAAATGACGGGATTCAGGTTTCAGTGCTGCTGCTTTCTAGCTGGGTGAAAAGTCCCTTTAGCCAGACTGCCCGATGTGTGAGCTCTCGCTTTTCCTGACCTCAGAGGGCTGGGAGCTTCCTGTCACTGCACAGAACCGTTCCTTCCCGTGGTTCTGGGTCTGTGTTCCTAGACCACACTTCCACTGGACCCTTCTCTCAGGCCTGGCTCTTGCTCACACACCCTCAGTGCTCCCCCCAAAGCCTGGAGGATAAAGTCCAAGTTCCTCAACATGGTATTTGAGGTCTTTCTGGGTCTGGCCCCCTCCCGCCCTCATGCAGTCTTTCCATTCTAGGACAGTGCGCATCATCCTTGAACCCCCCACCCACCGCATGACCTGCCCATCTCTGTGCTTTGGCTCATGGTTCTCCTCTGCCCTGAACACTCACCTGTCCCCACCCTCAAACCAACCACTACGCGGGCCTCTTCCTGAACGCTGCTGTGACCACACTGCCAGGTGGTGGCGAGTGGGACCCCTTCTTCCGGGTATGACTCTTTCATGGCACTGGCCACTTTCTATGACGTTTATTGGCCTCGTGGGTTTCACCCACCCTAGATGCTGAGGTCCTTTGTACAGAAACACTGTCTCCCCTCTGTCACTGGATCTCCACCTTAGAGCCCCAGGCCAGGCACACAGTAGGCATTCAATGTTTGTTGGGTGAAGGGGTGAATGAATGAATGATCACCTTCTCCCTGCACTTGAGACCCAGATGTCCTTAAGGAGATTGAAAAACTAAGTCTGAAACCACTCTGCTTGTCAGGCCCTCCCACTGTCCTCCCAGCAGGCGCATTATTTTTGCCCATTTTCTCCTCGTACCGTCTCTCGTTTCTCCCTTACTCCCCTTTGTCACTTTAATGGCATGCCAGCTCCCAGACGCCAAGCAGCACCCACGGCTGGAAGTCTGGCAGCAGTGACACAGCCAGAAAGCCACCCCAGAGGTGGCCCGGGTCAGCGAGAGGTGCTGGCAGGCAGAGACCTTCCTGAAATCTATTCCCAGAGACCCAAAGTGCATGGCCAGGAGACGGCGCTTTCTTCTTTTGAATGAACCTTTCTATTCTGAGTGAAGGCAAGCCTGTACTCATCCCGACTCGTGCTGGAAGTGGGCAAATAGCAGCCACAAGGGCCATCTGTCAGGGTGACCGCAGAAGGGACATGGGCTCTGCACAGTTGGAATATGTGACCTCAACATTCCCTGTACTGGCAGATCTCAATCTTTGAGTGCAGTTTGGGGAAACTGGAATTGGGGCATGATTCAGACCTGCTGTCTCACCCCCCCTACCACTTCCTCCCTCAGTAAGGGGACCAAGGGTGGCAGGTGGGGAGGGGTGTCTCCAAAGCCTGCATGGCCCTTGTCCTGGCCCCGTCCAAGAGAAGTCTGGTTCTTCTCCTCCCCAGGATTCTTTCAAGGTCTAACTTATGAAAAGGAAAGTGAAAGAGTCACAGAGAAAGACGGTTACCAAAATGCCACTGCTCCCTGGTTAGTCGGGGCAGTGTTGGCAGCATCGGGCTCCATGTTTCAATGCCTTTGGCCCAAGCACCTCCCTGGGCCTTGATTTGGATGTATGTGGTTCAGCACTAGCTCTAGAACCTTCTGGAACTTCCCAGAACTGACCTGCCAGTCTGAATATTGGCAGAAGCCCAGATCCCTCAGGTGAAGAGGACAAGGATGAGTACTGCGTGAGAGAGTCACTCTCAGGGAACATGAGAGGGATTTGAGAGCAACTTGAGGGACTGGAGCCCCACAGGGCAGTGGTGGGGAGTGGTCAGCGCCAGAGGGATGTTGTTTTGTGGCCACTGCTGCTAGTCTAACCCCCAGCAAAGTGGGTAGTCTCCCACAGTCTTGTTGCATTCAGAACTACTGGACTAAGATGACTCCTGAGGAGACATTTGGGAGTGAACAGAAATGATGACTCCAAGCCCAGAAGGCAGTCTGCATCGTGCTGTGGCAGCAGAAGCCTGCCTGGGGCTGGGCGAGGGGCGAGAAACCCACCGCCTGACAGCGGTGAAGGACAGAGGACAACGTCCATAGGGGCAAGAGAAGGCAAAGCTGCCTCTTCTCATAATTATCCAGAGACTGTCAGGACAGGTTTTCCAGACCCACATGGGTCTGGGTCCAGGATATGGGGCCTCTGAGCACTGTGCCAGGCCTGGGCGGGGGGGGATGGGGGGGGCATGGGGGGGTGGGCAGGAGAGTGGGGGGCAGATTCTGTGCATGGTAGGGCAACAGGATGCCACTGCTCTACACAGCCCTGCTGGGGTCTGCATCCTCTTCCATACTGCACCCATCTCTGCCCCAACATCACCAGCCAGCCTCCTAGACCTCACCTGGCTCATGGGACAAACCTTTTCATAAAGAAACAAAACAAAACTGGAACTGTCTGAGAGAGAGACTGAGCTCTACACCAACTCTGTTAACAGCCCCAAGCTCCCTCCCCTTCCCCACACCAGCCTTCCAGGCCTACGAAGCCTGGAGGGAAGAGGGTTCATCCAAGGTAAAATGAACTCTAAAGGCCAAGAGGTGTTTTTGATTACCTATTGGAGTTCACAGAAAAACAGAGGAAATGGAAAGATAGATACCGTGGTACCGCCAACAAGGAAGGAGAACCAGGCCACTCAGGCCAGGGAGGGGCAACAGAACTCAGGGCAACAGGAGAGGGAGACAGAAAAAGAGGAAGGTGAAGACACCCCCTGGTCTTTTCCATTCTGTACGTGTACCTATGCTGGACGGCCTGACACACTCTCTGACAACCAGAGAATTTTCTGACATTCCCCTGATGGGGTCACAGGTGGCCCCTCCCCCAAGCTCTCCCTCTGCTCCCTCCCCTAAGACAGAGGGGGCTGCCAATTCAGTGCTTTAGCTGAGACACAGAGAAATAAATTGGGGTGTGGGGAGGGGGGACCCTGGGGAGGAGGTCTTCATGGCAGACGGCAGCCCTGTGGTTTGTTGCTCAATCTTCCAACCCAGGGGTCTCAGTCCCCAAAGCCCCAGGGCCTTGCCTTAGGAAACTCACCCAGGTGACTGTGGGAAGAGATGAGGCGCCCGGGTCCATCCAATGCCTTTGACAAAGAAGTGGCATCTCCCAGGGCTCCAAGGCCTCTACTATGGTGTGGCTCTCAAGTTTGGATGAAAAGCTTCCCGCAGGGAGGAGCCAAGGAGGAACTGGGATCTGGAGCTAAGCTCTTCCTGATTTTATATGCCACCTGTCACCTGCCTGCCAGGGGTAGCTGTCACCTTGGGCAAGTCCACCCCGAGGCCAACAGGAACCACGTTTCTGTTACTACAGACCAGGGAGACTTGGGCTTGACTCGAAGGGCTTGACAAGCCAGCAACTACTGAAAGGCGCTCCAGTTTCTCTTAGGTCTAAAATGTAAATAAAAAGACAAAGACAAGTTGAAAAGGGAAAACAGACTCCTGAAAAAAAAAGACTGGCCAAGACCCAAACGCTGGTTCAGATGTTTTTTCCGCCAGATAAGATTCTTTTGGACACAGTAGCCCTGGGAGGTTTAACTCAGAAAATTCTAACCTAATTTTTTTCTTTCCTAAATCTTTGTAAGAGGCCACCTCTGGCTTTGCTCTAAACGCATTTGGGACAACTTCTCGGTCTCTCATCAGATCCCCATGGCCAAGAGCACAGAACGCTGTTTTCGTTTAGAAGGGATCACGTGTGCACTTCTCTGCTCTGTGTGTCTGCTGGTTCTCCACTGTAAACCAGCCCCTGGCAAGGCACCACAGGGCACAAGACCTGCGTAGTAAAGTCCCCTGGTGCTTCCATATATGTGTTTACCTTTTCTGTAACCATGAACAAATCTGTTCGCCTCCCCTGTGACAGATGGAGCTGTTTGTGCAAAGGCACAAACCTGAACTCACGGTCTGGGCTTGATGTGCAAGTCAGTGCCCAACAACCCCCGGGTCCTCGCACCGACCTGAGACGAAGCCAAGCATTCTCAGTGTCTGGCCTCAGATCTCCTCCAAAGATCCCCTGGTCGCAGGCAGGTGCATTTGGCACATGTTTTCAGATGATGGTGGATGAATTGTTTTGTTTTAAACACATTGTCCAGGCCCCTAGAAACAGCCAGTCCCATGAAACCTCCTCAACTGTTGAGGAGGGATCACAGTACCGGGGCAGGGGCCGAGTTCCTGGGAGAAAACCGTCTCCAGGGCCAGGCCCCCCTGCCCAACTCGATCTCGAAGGCCCTCCCTCATCCCTTCTGCTCAGTTCCCTTTGGGTCCTTTTTTTATGGTCTCGGGTCACCTCTTCTGGCTCTAGATCTTTTCTGGGATTATTTTTCCAAAACTTGTCACCCGCTCAGTGTCTGGTCCCCTTCCAGCCCGAGGCTACCTTTAGCTTGTTGACCTGCCTCTGTGCTTCGGACAGGGTGGGGGTCCCCTCAGCCCCAGGAGGTTTGGTTCTCCCCTGTCACTCCGTCCCTAGACGCCCTGGAATATGACCCCCACGCCCCTACCGGGAAGCAGACCCTTGGTCCCACTGCCCAGATACACTTTTCAGGCAACCCCCTCCCGCTCTTGCCACGTCCCTCTTTGCTTTTTTCCTTCTTCTTTCCTCGGGTCAGAGGAGCCTTCCCCGCCCCCCCGCCCCCCCAGAATGAATAAAATTATTCTGTTTCCGGAAGACGTTTTTGACTGTATCCCCATATCTTTTCATCCTTAACACTGTTCATTATTCTATTGGTCATCCCCTCCAAGGATTCAGAATTTTGAGAATATTAAAAAGTCGGGGGGAACGCGAGGTTCTTTCTGCTTCCGTCTCTGTCGAATCCTCCTCTTGCTCCAACTGGGGCGGTGGAGGAGGGGGGCGGTGCACAGGGGCCAGACTGAGGAGAGGAAAGAGGAAAATTTAAGAAGAGAGAAAAATGTTTATACTGAAGAAAAATCATGCAGCTTCGGTCATAACAGGCAGTCAGTTTGGGGCGATAAAGTTCTTCTAGGAGCTCCCTCTAAAGGTCTGGGAAGGAGGTGTGGGAGGGAGTGGGGGGGCATGGCCCCTTCCTCTCCTTGACATACACACACGCCCATTTTCTGGGGTAAGTCACACCTCAAGGTGGCTGGAAAATCGGCCCTGGATCCCGGATCCCACAGTGCTAAGTGACGGAGACACAGACAGCCCAGGGCCACTGTATTGACTGTCTGGGTGCGGGGGTCGTGTGTGGGCCTGGGGAGGTCTGGAGTTGAGTTCCGTGTCCTGGTTTGGCCACGGAGCTGTCTGGCTCCCGCTCTCCTCACAGGGGGACCCTCAATTCTGTCCCTGTCCCCCCTGGCCTCCTCTTTCCCTGAAGGAGGAGACAAACTCTGCTCAGCCCCACCCGGCCACCCACCGGGGCAGGCAGGGAGCGGAAAACCCGAGCTCGGCCGAGGACATTCCCCACCTCTCCTCAGAGGGAGCCACCCGCTTCGCCCCATCCAGCAAAGAGAGACGGTCCAGCCCGAGGCGCTGGCGCACGTACACACGCACGCACGAAGCGTTTCCAGCATCGGGGTCTCGCACAAACCCGCCGTCCTCGCCTGAGACGCCCTTCGCTCCCAGCAGCCCTTGCGGCAAAATGGCGGCGCGGCGCTGCAGGAAGAGGCAGCCTGTGGCGGGCGCGGCGCCCTCAGAGCCCAACCGAGGGCGTCTCAAAGACGGGTGCCCCGGGGCTGAGGCCTGAGTCACACACCAAGCAGGACCGAGGTCACCCTCCTGGCCGCGAAGAAACGGGATGTTCTCGGTGAGAAGGGCCGGTGGGGGCCTGTGGCTGCGAGCCGTGTGCGTGGTTCCGAAGAGACCTGGCTTCTCCGAGGGCAGTACAGAACGCTGTGCCGAGAAGAAGGCCAAAAGGGGTCTGTGCGCCCAGCCTGAGGGTCTGCGTTCCCTCCTGGAAGGCCTTGCTGTGCTGCGGGTCACCTGGAGAGCGGGGCCGGAGGCTGCAAGCTCGCCGTGTCTGGGAGGACTCTGAGGACAGAGGGCTAAAGCCACCGTGAAGTCTGTGGATGGCCTGACGGTCCGTAGTGGGGGCCCCTCACTTCCTGTATTGACAGCGCCGGGCACCCCGCGCCCCTCAGACAGGGTGTGCTGGGCATGGAGGGAAGGGTCACGCCGGCCTTAGGGCCCGGCTGGTAAAACTGGCCCAGACAGCCCGTGCCCGGTCACAGGAGCACTGTGGAACCCAAAGGTGACTGGAAGCCACCATCACCCTCATCTTGGAACCAGAGGGGTGGGAAGGCAGAGAGCCGCCTGCCACACCCCAGCCGGGTACCCACACTAGCATAGGGTCTCCTTGGCCGCCGGATCTGGAGTCTGCATATTGCCTTATGAAGACCTTCAATAAAATCTTTTTAACAAGTCAAAAAGAGAGAGAGATGATGATGGTTCAAACTAAGAAGTTTCATTTAGAAGAAGGGGGGAAAAAATGTTTACGTGTGCAAGAAAGAAAGACGCCTTTTATTTTCTCTAAAAATCAGTCACATTTCAGTTTCAAGATCCATCCTACCAGGAATGTGGAAAATGTCTCCTTGGGTTGCTGGTCTGGGCTAGGATCCTGGGCACCTCCCCCCACCACCCCCACCCCGCACCTGCGTGGCGCACCCCCGGCCCTTCTGGCAGGGCTGCCCCAGGGTGCCTCTGCTGAAGCCTGTCTCATCCCCTCTATGCGACTCCAAACTGTTCGGTCCCCAACCTAAGAAAATGTCTTTTGACTCGGGAAAACCTCATTCCCAAGCCTGCGCTGAATTAAAGTCCTCCCATGGGTGTGACTTTTGAAACAAAGAAGCCAGGAATCCTGTGGCCATTGTATTCCTCGGCTTGAGAAAAGGAGGCTAGAACCTGGGAGCCCCAGGAGATGAGACAGAGCGGGGGGAGACAGGGGAGAAGGCAGAGAAGCTGCTTTATCTACCGTGTGTTCCTCAGACACACTTGCTTTCAGAAGGAGTTACAATTCCTGTTGCAATTGGTGGTGACCTATAGCGCTTACCTTCTGCTCATCTTTAACTTTATCTTCGAGTTTGTGGTTTATTTCAGAAAATGTAATAAAGCAGTCCCAAGTGAAGACTCATTTGTGGTGTCCTCAGGAGAAACGGATTCATATGCTTGGGAGTCATTCCTGTTCTCCTGTTCCCTAACCAGTCTACTAAGCCTTCTTAAAGATGCCACTTCTTACAGGAAGCCTGTTTTGACTGTCACCGTGTGTGTGCCAGTCCTCACACTGTCTGAATTCCTAGCACTTTGGGGGTAATTTCTTGTACTTTTGAACAGAGTCACAAAAGTCCTACTATGGTTCTCCCTCCAACCAGATGGCAGGATTTTGCCACCCCACAGCACAGTGGGCACAGGGCTACTAACTGCGATCTGAGATCGCTGAGGGCAGGGACCAAGGCTCCGCCACACCCTGCAGCTCTCCCAGCACCTCACACAGAGGTGGGCTCCAAAAATATTTATTAAATGGATGGGTGGGTGGAACAGATTGGTGGATTGCACAGTCTTAACCAGTTACTGTCACCATTGAAAAAGTGAAATCGCTCAGTCGTGGCCGACTTTGCAACCCAATGGACTGTAGCCTACCAGGCTCCTCCACCCATGGGATTTTCTAGGCAAGAATGCTGGAGTGGGTTGCCATTTCCTTCTCCAGGGGATCTTCCGACCCAGGGATCAAACCCAGGTCTCCCGCATTGCAGGCAGATGACTTTACTGTCTGAGCCACCATTAGCTATTCTTCGTCACCCCCTGCCCCCCGCACCAATTCAGTGGAAAAATTGTAATTGTTTCAAATTTGCATTCACTCATGGAAAGAAACAGCCCATTACTTCTCTTCTTTCTATGGAATCAGGCAACCACAGAATGTTCTTTAAGGCATAGATTACTGTTCTACTTAAAATGTTGAAACTGAGAGCCATAGATTATGCTTGCATCATGTGTATTTCTGTTTCATACATTTGCAACACATGCTTTTGATTCCCTAATGTTGGAGTCCTCCCAGTTTCTTTATTTTAAAACAAATTTCTGTCTCACTGAGGCCTTGCACTTGTTCTTTGCCTCAGGTGTCTGCAGATTCCCAAGAGTTGTTGATACAGGCAGCTTGTAGATAACAGATTACAATATTGGAAAACATTTTAAAGTTACTACTTTCCAACTGAGGGGAAAAAAAATCTTTTCTTATCCTGAATGATTCCAAGTGATGAGTCTCTAAACGACCTTTAAGATGCATTTAATAAACATAACTCTCTCAAATGGGTTGTATGAGACATTAAAAAAATTTTTTTTTTTTTAGTTTTAGAGTCTTGCAATATATTTTTAAATGTATTCCTTAGAACAAGTCATCCATAAAGATACAACGTGTGTGTGTTGACCTGTGTGCTTCTCAAATTCACACCGCCACGTATGCACTAGCATTTTAACTGAATAGTTTGGCACTGAGGGTGTGTGCCCCACTCTGGTTCCTGCCCATGATGTAAATTCACAGCAGTGACGAGGTAGAAGTCGCCACTGGGGTCAGTACTGTCTCTGGACATCTTCGTTTGCCTCGCCCACCGCCCTTTGCCCTGGCTCGCCGCACACGCTGCATCCTTCCAACTCCCCTCCAGCTCACCCCAGATTTGGGCTCTCTTGCTTTGCCCCTACTCTCTGCAGAGGCCCTTACTCAACTCCACATTCTTGGATTTGATATTTATTCAGCAAACATCTTTCCATCTTTTACCGTGCTCCAGGCTTGTGACAGGCCCATGAAAACAAGAAGGTAAGGAGATCTCCGTCTAGGGGCTCCCGGTATGGGGAAGAGAGACAGTTACCCAAACAGAGAGGCTGCTGCTACCAAGGGATCAACGGACAGCCGTGTCATCCATCCCCAGAGAGGCAAGGAGCTTTCGGTTAATAGAGAAGTGATCCCTGCAGCACAGTGGCCAAGAAATTGAGCACCCATGAGACTTTTGGGATTTGCAGGGCTAACTGGAAGGAATTTGAGGAGCTGGAGCCCACCGGGCAGCAAGGCCAGCCCACAGGGATATTGTTGTACGGATGTTGCCATGATCCATTCCTGTGAGGCCAGGCAGAAAGCCCTTTTCAATAAAATCACAGCTAGCTACTTGGGGTTCTCTAAGAAATGCAAGCTCATTTGCTAGCATTTTGAAAAATTCTTAGTCTTCAATGAAGGTTTCTTGCTACCCTGCTGCCCCTGTTCTCTAAGTGACTGCATGCGGACAAGCATGCTAAGTTGATCCAGCTGTGTCCATCTCTTTGCGACGCTATGAACTATAGCCTACCAGGCTCCTCTGTGGATTTCTCCAGACAAGAACACCGGAGTGGATTGCCATGCCCTCCTCCAGGGGATCTTCCCCATCCAGGGATTGAACATCTCTCTTGTCTCCTCCATTGGCAGGCAGATTCTTTACCCCTAGCTCTACCTGGGAAACCCCTCTCTAAGTGACTAAGGCTACTCAATTCTAAGTGCTATGCACTCATGAGAGAATGTGGGCAAATGATGTTTTAGTATTATTCTGGGAAATAGTTCTAACCTTGTGGATACCATGAGAGAATCTCAGGGATGTAAGAAGGTCATTGGCGAATACTTTGAGAACTATGGGCCTTGAGTACAGTCTTACAGTGAATTCTGAGAATGTACCTGGATCAATAGGGAAGGTATTCTATGACTGATGACAATATCTGCCTTGGGCACAGGTGTAAGGAGTGTGGCCCATTTGTCATATGTTTGACATCCCCACAAAATATAATATTTCCTAGGTCATATACATTCAAACTATCAGTAGTATTAAGAATGGTTTTAAAATAAATATTCCATTATCTGTACCTCTAAATGAGAGCTTTCCATCAAAGTTGTCATCTTTAGAGTCTAGTTATTTTAACTATCACTGTGATCAAAATTTCGGAGCTCTCTGTAAACACGAAACACAGATCAAATTCTTTATTATTAGTACAAGGCAAACTTGATTTTAACCAAGAGGATACTCAGGAATTGGATAGCCTTGGGTTCCAAATGACTTTGAATTCACAAAAAGTTAAATCTCCCTTGAAGGATACAAATGTGCTGTCAAGAAGGGCACTAAAATCATTCCACCAGTAAGGTATCTATATTGTCTATCAGGTACAGTGCTCAGTCCTGAGAAGAGAAACGAGAGGCTGAGTTGCTGCACTGAGGAGCTTATGTCCTGCATCAGACAGACAAGGCAACCAGCCACTAAACCATATAGCCGTATAGCAGGCGTATAGCAGGCACTCGAGTTGAGGGAAGCCCGCTGTGTAGAAGGCAGCTAACTCACAGTCAGGGGAGGGGATGAGGGAGGGAAGGGTCCCCATAGGCCACTCTTCAGCTCAATACTGAGCTGAAGAGGGGCCAGGTGGTTGTGGGACGGGGGAGGTGGCTCCTAAGGCGGGGGAGGCCTCCCAAAAGGGACAGCACGTGCAGAGACCTGGAGATAGCAGAATAAAGCATGGACCACCGGTAGAGCCGGGGAGAAATCCAAAGTGGTGGCGGCCGAGGTTGGCGTGCGATGAGGCAGAAATCCACACGGGGCCTGACCAAGACTAGGGCTTTGGGGTTTTATCCCAAAGGCCAGGGAGATCCAGAGGCCAATTTGCATTTTGGAAAAGTCGCTTTGAATTCCTGCCATGTGCCATGCACTCTGTCCCCGTGCATGCAAGTAAAACCAATAAAAATAGGAACCAGACCTGTCCCTGGCCAGCCCACGACCAGTAGTTGCACTGGGTTAGCCTGGGCGCGTTCTTGGCTTCAGCTAAGAATGGAAGTCACTTGGCCTTGCTCAGTCCTGCAGCCAGAAACTCACCCTTGACCTCACAGCACACCTCTCTGACAAACAGGGTGGGCGAGACAGTGCAGACAAGTCAGAACCAGATCACCTTTACTAGATGAGTGCTCAAAGCACACGCCCCATGCAGCTGTGTGATCTGGTGAAAGAGACTCGGGCTTGGAGCTGATTGACTTGGGTTGGAAGTTTCTCATCATCTCTGAGCCTCAAAGTCTTCATGGACAAAATGAAGAAACCCAACTTTAGAAGACCCAGTGGCATGTTTGCAAAGTGCCTAGCAGAGTGCATGGTACGTAACCAGGTACCTTCCCTCATAGCTCAGTCAGTAAACAGTCTGCTTGCAATGCAGGAGACCTGGGTTCGATTCCTAGATCGGGAAGATCCCCTGGAGAAGGAAACGGCAACCCACTCCAATGTTCTTGCCTGGAGAATCCCATGGACAAGGTGGCTACGATCTGTGGGGTCGCAAAAGTAGGACACGACTTAGCAACTAAACTACTGCTACTACTAAGCTGGTGCTCAAAAGTGGTGGGCATTTTATCTCTACCCATTTTGACAAGCCCATGGTTGGTGAACACAAAGTGCAAAACCAAATGCAGCTTGAAATCTGGATACCCAAGCAGTTGTCCATTTCATATGGGCAGACATGGCACAATGCCCAAATTCAGTGTCTTACCTGGAAATGGTGACATGCTGTCCAATCCCCAGCAATGTGCAATCAGGATGAGATAAAAATAAGAAAGTGAAAGCAAATACGAAGTAACCATACTTGGTCAAGTTTCCTCCTCTTGGGTTGCTGTGGGCTCCCCCACCTGCCAGACAGTTAAGTTTGCATTGGCTATTTCCTGATGAATGCCAGCCAGGCCAGAAGCCTATCTCTGGATGACCTGTGGTCCTTAGCATACCTTCCAGCCCAGCCTCGATGAACCATGTTTGGCCCCACAAATAAAGGAAAACAGGAGAGACTTTGTATTAGATCTTCCAGAAGGTCTTTGTTGCAATTTTCTCCATCGTTGGAAAACAAAAAACAAAAAAACTTACATCACCAAAGACAGTAGCAGCACAGCTTATTGAAATGTTACAAGCAAAGTTGCTTTTGTACTTTTCCTAATAAGAACATTACAAAATTCCCTCCTCCCCCCACCCTGCTTCTTTTCTGTAAAACGCCTTTTTTTTTTTTTTTTAAGCACCATGAAATCTTAGAGAGAAATAGGTGAAACACCTCCACACATGGGTTTATCATTGTCACGGGGTCCCCTGCCTATGACACTGGGGTGGGTAAGAAGCCAGAGGCTGACATGACGGTGGCTTTTTGCATAACACTTCTAGGCACCGCTGCGTGTTTCACTTCAAGCTCGGGGCCCTGATAGCAGAGGGAACACTTCGCCGTTGTCCCGGACAGCCGTGCAGATGGGGTGGAAGTGCTCGCAAGGAGTTTTGTCACTTTTTTTTTTTTTTGGTTTTTCTGTAGTGCATACGGAACTATTTGAGATTTTTCACTTAAGAACCGAGAAGAGAAAGTTTCCAGATCTCCTAGGCACGTGTGACAAAAATCGCTTTTGGTAAAATCAGAGACACCCCTTATTTCTCCTCCTCGCCACGGCACTGACATCACGTGACGGGGACCGCCGGGTTTGCGGGGTGGGGGAGGCGGGGCGGGTGGACTGCGGTTTCCATGCACTGCGGGCGGGGGTTCGTCGCCCAACGACGGAGGACGGGACTTTATTTACAGCCCTGGAGTGAGCATGCTACTCCAGAGTTTCCATACGCAGCATTCACAGCATCCACAAAGCCCAATCAAAAAATCACCTTTGTTTCCGAGAGTTGCCATTTTTAAGGCCAGTTTACTAGCTACCTCTTACACTCCGCCGCCGAGAGCTCCCTTTGCTCCTGCAGTCCCTCTGCTCCTGCGGTTACTGCCTTTGCACACAACTGCATGGGAACCGCGAGGGACCACCCCCGTCCCTTTAAAACCTAAGGGGGATGTAGGAAGCACAGACATGAGATGCAGTACTGGCTTTAAAAAAAATTTTTTTAAGAGAGTCTCTGCAGGTTGGTTTGCTTTCAAGGTTTGGACACCATGGTACTCATTGGAATGATCTACATTCTTACCCAATACAGTGGGCGAAAACCTGCCCTACCCAAATTCCGGCCACATTCTCACTAACCCCCGAAACTAAGCGTCCAAATATAGGAGCAGCATCGACTCAGCCAAGAAGCACCATCTCAGAGGGAGGGAAGGGGTGGTTTGCTAACATCTAGCCAACTAGGACTTTCAACATGGAACCATCCCCACAGAACCCAAAGCAGCCATTGCCTCTGTATGTGTTCTGTGTGTGGGTGTAGGGATCTGAGTAAGAAATAACCTGTTTATAGTGTAAGAATTCATAACGTAATCAAATGAAACCTTTACTGCAATTGACTGCAGATAGTAATAGCTTAAAATTCTTTAGTCTAAACACCATGTAAAAAAGTGCCCATATGGGATGAGCCCCCCCCAACGCAGGTGACAGTGTGAGGTTAGGTGATAGTGGGCCTACACGGGGCACGACCCGCATTTGGACACCAGGCTCCCAAATCTATCTGGTGTCCACCCATCACCCAGGAGACAAATCCCAAGAGGCAAGAGACTAAGCTCTCATCTTGCCTAAAGGAAGCAGGGCCCATCCATCAGTATTTACAAATCCAGCTAGTGAAGTTCTTAGCGGACTTAACTCATGGACCGCTGAGCATTTGGTCAGAGCACTGCAGAACCAAAAGGGACCTTCAAGATTGACTCTCCGGGCTCCACTCCCTTGATGTGCTGATGAGGTAACAGAAATGTAGGCACAGGGTCTGAGGGGCCCAAGATCACGGGCCGGGTCAGGGAAGCAGAGACAGTCCCAATCACCGTAGCTGTAGGTCAGGAACAGCCCTACCTACACACACATAAGGGCCTTGCCCCAAAGCAATGAAGTCCTAGGGTCGCTATTGGGTTCGAACTGGGCATTGAGCTGAAGTCTCTCCAAATTGTCCCTCGGTTCTCACCAGTAAAAACTTCCAGATCCTCTGTGGAGGAAACATTCAACACCCAGTTACCAGGAGAAACAATGGACACTGCCCACCGAAGTCACTGTCCCTGTGGTCTGTCCATGTGCAAAATCAAAACGTTTTCTCCGGGTTTATGGTGGGGTGGGAAGTGCAGGCAGGGCAGGGCTGTTCTGATGTGTGTGTAGGATTTGTAGCAAGTTTGCCTTATCCATGTGAATTCCCATGTTACTGGACCCCATTTTAAAAAGGTAGCTTTCAAACAACTCCAAAACAACTGGCCTCCTCTTCCCAAATCTCAGCTTGTACACATGAAGTGGAGCCCAACCCCTGGATGCCCTCCCAGCCTCTCCTCTGGAGAGTAGGTTGCACGCGTGTGTACATGCTAAGTCGATTCAGTCACCTCTTGACTCTTTGCGATCCTAGGGACTGTAGCCCATGGAATTCTCCAGGCAAGAATCCTGGAGTGGGTGGCCATGCCCTCCTCCAGGGGATCTTCCCAACCCAGGGATGGAACCTGCATCTCTTGTGTCTCCTGCACTGGCAGGCGGACTCTTTACCACTAGTGCCGCCTGGGAAGCCCGGAGAGTAGGCTACAGCTTGTCGGACTCTGTGCCCACATGTCTAATGGATCAATCTCCACGAAGAGAGGGCTATTCTTTGATTGTATTCGTCAGGGCCTCAGTCCCATCTGTACTCGGGAAACTCCCAGGCAAGGGCTATTCTCGCTCCCTCTGTGTGACTGGACCTGCCTTGTCTGGCCGAGGGTCTGGGCTTACCAGGGGGCTCAGTGGTAAAGAATCAGCACAACTGAGTGTCTACACACACATATACCAACATCTGGTGTGTGGTAGAGTGTGGTTCCATTTGGTAGAGTGTGCAGCTTAGAGTTTTGAACTGTTTTATTCCACCTGTATTCCACCTGTATGCTGAGTTCCTGCAGGACAAGCAAGTAAAGTGCAAAAGGGTGTCTTCAAAGGGCATTTTTAACAGTACAGAAAGGGTGCCAGGAGGCACATTCCCAAAACCAAAACCAAAATAATGTACAATGATCATCTGTAAGGACAACGTGTTAGGCCATGTTCACAAAGACCTCATCCCATCGTGGCAATAAAGAGCTTTCTCCTACCTCTGTATGCCATGTCCAGGAAACTAGAAAGACACATGTGCACGCGCACACACAGACACACACTCACAAGGTGCGTGGCGTGGACACTGCCGCAAAGTCAAAAGCAGACTTTGGTCAAATAGACTGATGACTAGCTCTGCCGCCTTCTTGCTGTGTGCTCTTAGGTAAGTTACTCACTTGGCTTCCCTGAGCCTCTGTGTCATCACGTGTATAATGGGTTTGCAAACACTTCCCACAGAGCGTTGCTGGGGCGGTTCAGTGAGCCCACGCCCCTAAAGTGCCTCATCTAGTGCCTGGCCTATGGGCGTCACTGGATAAATAACAGGGAAGCCTCTTGGCCAGCTCTGCCTGTAGAGTCTAGAATTTTAACCCACTACTATAAAGAAGGTATCAAGTAACAGGGTAGAAACCCAAATGAATGAGATCCCTGGACAGTTTAATCAGGAAGCTTTCAACTTGTCAGAAGAATGAAGTCCCAGTTCCCCGTGCTGTGCTGTGCTTTACTTGGACTCTCTGCAACGCCATGGACTGTAGCCCACCAGGCTCCTCTGTCCGTGGGATTCTCTTGGCAAGAATAATAGAGTGGGTTGCCACGCCCTCCTCCAGGGGATCTTCCCAACCCAGGGATCGAATCCAGGTCTCCTGCAGTGCAAGTAGATTCTTTACTGTCTGAGCCACCAGGGAAGCCCAGTTACCTACTAATTCCTTAGCACACACTTTGTCAGGCTGGAATGACTCCCATAGTAAGAACCAAGGCCCACCCCTGCATATACATCGTTGCCCAAGCGTCTGTCTGTTACTCTGTGGACACAGGATGTCACCAGTGAGCCACAGCCCTGTGGCAGCATTAATCCAAACATACCTTGGATGGGGCAGGGGGGGCACTAATCAGACTTGATTCTTAGTTGGTTCCTTCCCAAAAGTGATGCCAGTGCTTTAATCAGAGCTTACAATGAGGTGGGGGGTGGGGGGTGCGGTGAGGCACACGGGGGCTGCGTGTGCTCTAGACAAAGGAGAGCTGTGCATTTGGGGGAAATAGCAGCAAGAGGTCTGCCTTGGCTGAAGCAGTCGAGGATGCGGTGGCTATCATTTTTCCCTGGAAGTCAGAAAAGCATTAGATGGTTTCTGGAAGTCTCTGCCAGTCCTGTGACGTTTTGACAAATCCACCCTGCGTGTTAGCTATGTGATATCCCCAAACAGTGGTACTGAGCCCAGGAGACCCATAAGCAGCAACTTCCGGGTGTTGCCAGGTCCAAACACTGAAGTGTGTGGCACAAATGGCTAGGTTTGAACCAGGATGACAGCCAGCCAACTCTGAAAAAGGCTGAGGCACACGTGGGATACTTGGCGTAGTACGTACTCTTTCCTTGCTGCTAAAAATCCACTTAGAGTCTTCCTCCTCAAACCTATGACCCGTCAGACCCCCACTTTCCTTCACCGGGTGTTCTAACCTCGTGAAAAAAAAAATCATAATTATCACCACGTGTTGGTTACTGTTCTCCTAGAAACAATCAATCACAGTAGCATTGTAACTTTAGTGGCTAGCAGGTACAAGTGAAGAAATGATCAAGGAAAAGCAGTGATACTTTCAGAATAAAGGAACACCCAAACATAAACGTGAAGTCTTTCAAATACTTCTTTTAAGTATTATTTTTTTAAAAAATGGCAGTAATGGCACTTAAGCTGCAAGCAATGAAAACAATTCAATCTTCTCGTACAAGGGTTGGTTTGAGGGATTCCTTTTCCTTTTGTTTGCAAATAGCAGGATAGGACCTGGTGTCACTCTGTCTACCCTAAGACACCCAAAGGGACGAGAAGCCCTGAGAAGGAACGATGCCATGGTCCTCCTTGGTATGTCTTAGACATGCAGGATGTCTATGTTTACAAACATTTAGGATTAGCTAGACAGGACAGTAAGCCACTGGCATCATGCAAGGCAATAGTTTTGGTATTTTTCCCCTTTTTATCAAAACCAATTGTAACAAGTTCCACTAGAAAAGTGAACATGAACATTTCAAAACCAGTTTGTTTTCACCGTTGCACCCTTTTGGTGCCTTTTCAGCGCACCGTGCACTGAGGTTTGGTTTTTGCCTGTCACCACGCAGCGGCTGAGGTTGAGTGTTCACCAATGCTTGCGAGTCCGATTGGACTACCTGTGAGAAAGACAAAATTCAGCAGGCTTCTGTCATTGGTTAAGGTGATATCCACAGTGTGATGTGACTTTTTTCTCTTGTAATGAGGAAAGCAATTGCACCTTTTGATACGTGTGCTCTCATCTGCTTCCAACAAATTCTAGGTGCTCTCGGGTCCCAGGGACGTTCATCTGGAGCTTAGAAAAGACTAGGGATGCACTGAACGCTTTTGTCTCAAAATCGGAGCTCAGAGCAACATTCCAACATGTCCGCTCCGACCCCAAGTGACAAGGACCAGTCCACCTCCCAGTCCAGGCCCCTTGTGCGTGCGTGCACACATTCCTGACAGTGGGTTCAGGAGACGACTTCCTTTAAAAGACACACCTGTTCCTTTCAGACGGCTGGTCTACGAATAGCTGCCCTTTCGCGCCCTCCGGAGCGCGGCGGCGCTGCCCGGGGCCACCGCATCCATCGCCGGCACGTGCCCTGGACCTCGGCGGCCGTGACCTCCCGCGCCCACGAAGGCGCCCTGGGTGTCCTGCGGCTGTAATCAAAAGCCGAGTCCTTGTTCTTTTGATTCCCTTTTGGCAGAGCGAGCTTTTTCGGTCGTTTATGGCACAGTGAAATATCTTCTTCGATGCTATGTAATTTCGGACTAACGAGAAGTCTTGTTTTAAGGCACGTGTCTCAGGGTGAATATATTTAAAAACAAACAAACAAAAGACAAGGCTGGGTCACGTCCAGTGCGTCCTTCCCGCTTAGTTTCTGGCTTCTAGCAGCGCGCTGCTGTCGCGCTCCGCGTCTTTGGCGTCGGCGGGGCCCACGCCGTCCCCCGCGCCGGCCGGCGGCTGGGCGCAGTCGGTGAGCACGGCGGTGCTGGAGTGGTCCGAGTTGCACCCCTTCTCCGTGTCCTCCTTCTTCTCCTCGTCCAGGGAGTAGTGGCGGAGGGTCCTGTAGATCCTGTGCACGTCCTCGGGCAGGGCCTTGCGGAGGTCCCGGTTCTTCCTCTTGGTGAGCCTGGAAGCTGAGCCCAGCTTGTTGACGATGTTATCCTCGGAGGCGCCCTGCCCGCGCTTCTGCAGCGGCTCCGACGCCTGCAGCCGCAGGTTGTTGGGCCGGTGGTCGATGCTCTCCTGGGACGAGGCCTTGCAGCGGCCCGCGTCGAGCGCGGCGAACACCGAGCGCTTCTCCGGCGAGAGCATGTCGAGGGAGTGCGCCCGCTGGTCCAGGCCCAGGCGCCGGCGCTCCATGCTGCGGATGGTGGCGGCGCGCTGCAGCTTGTCGTGGATCTCCACGCTCAGCCGCCGCCGCGTCTCCCGGAACTCGGCCGTCACGTTGGCCTTCCACTCGGCCGCGTGCGCCTTGATCTCGCCCAC
Source organism: Bos taurus (assembly GCF_002263795.3). Taxonomy (NCBI): domain Eukaryota; kingdom Metazoa; phylum Chordata; class Mammalia; order Artiodactyla; family Bovidae; genus Bos; species Bos taurus. The sequence continues at coordinate 99,915,641 of NC_037337.1, forward strand.
CTGGCGGAGAGACGGGGCGACCACAGGGCGCTGAGACATCGCCCCCCGCCCCACGCCCCGCGCCTAGGCGCCCGCCACTGCCCCCCCCATCGCCGCCACCCCCATCGCCCCCAGCGCCCGGGCACCTGCCTCCGCCCTCCATCGCACCCACCCCCCATCGCACCCACCGCTTCATCGCACGCACCCCTTCATTGCCCCCACCCCCCAGCGCCCCCACCCCCCATCGCACCCAGCCCCCCATCGCCACGACCCTCCATTGCCACTAGCCCCCCATTGCCACCACCCTCCCGTGCCCGCAGCCCTCGGGGGTCCTCGTGGGAATGAGGCCCGGAGGCGGTGGCTTTGCGTCCGCCCCACCAAGGGCAGGAAAGGCTACTTCCACCCTCGCCCTTCCCGCTCGGGACTAAGGTGCCTCCGAGAGGCGCACGTGCTGGGCAACCCTAACGCCGCCAGACACCTGGATTCGGGGGACAGAAGGGGAGGCGGACGGACCTGACTTAGCGTCTGTTGGGTTCACCCTTCCGTGGTCCGGCTTCATTCCTGCTGCATAACTCGGAGGCAGTTGTGTCTAGCTCAGAGCTTTTCCTGTTATGTGAGGTAGCCGGGCACCTAGCTCGGCCCTGGGCACAAAGCACGTATCCAGAGGGTCCTCTGCCCTTGCCCTGTCCCTCCAAGATGTCTGTCTGGGTTAGAGTGCTCCACCCGTCCCCATTAGCCTGGAAATGACCTAGTTCTAAAAAGGAAAGTCCTGTGTCACCCCATATCTAGACAATGCTGTCTATGACCTTGTGCTATCCGGCTTGCGCTGGTTTAAGACCACCCCCCCCCCCGACCCCCACGCAAGGTACCTGATAACCAAGCTTCTCTGCTCAGGGTGCAGGAAGGGGGCATCTTCTGCCAAAGCCCACAGAACATGTGCTTTCTCAGAGCAAAGTCTTGCATGAGGGTCAAGACCAACTCTCTGGGCTTTATTTCAGCAGGACTATTAGTACAAGACTCATGCTGTCCTATGCAGAGGAGTAACTCGGATTTTTGCATTGAGAAATGTCAATGTTTATGTTGTTGAGTGTTCTCTTTTGTTATGGCTGATTTTCAGCAGGTCAGTTAGCTCTCTGGGGAATCAGACTAGAGAGTGCATTGACACTGCTTCTGCAAGCCAGGAAAATTAAACCTCTGCTCCCAGGAATGGTGTGGGAGATGGTGCCATCTAAGGAGGCTCTCCCAGGACCCTCCGCTCAGAATGCCTGCACCCTGGGCAGGGAACAGTCGCCCTTAAACAGGCTGTCCCTCTGTTTCTTTAGGTTTTATCTCCTTTCCTTTCTTTACTGCTTTGCTTCTCTTTACCCTTCTTCTTTCTTATCTCTTTTCCTCTCTTTCCAAAAGAACTACATGGACACTTTTTTTTTAATCACAAAATCTACCTTTGCTCTGTAGCCATTCCTTTTCTTGCCTGTGTGTAGGCTTCCATGCACATTTATTTGAGGAAGGAAGGGCTGTTGTGTGTGTGCCCCTGGCCACAGACATATATTTGTTTCTACAGATCTGACAACCCAGAGGGGACATGAGTGAAAGGGACCTCATGAGTTCACCCTCCACGGCCAGCCACAGTTCAACAACTTCAGTCTCATATGGAATTGAGAAAAATGCACACACCTGCTGATTGGGGGCAATTGTACACCTCCCCCAACTGCGTCTACCTATGCTGACTATGTCTGGATATGTTTTTTTTCACTTCCTTTTTTAAAAATAAGTTGCCGTTTACTAGTTTTTCCAGGAGCTGTGGGCTGGTAAGTGAGTCACCAGATTTTTCTCACCTGCTAAAAAAGAATCCAGAAATAACTGCTATCCCATTTAACGTGGCATTTAAAATCATTCAAGGATTCAAAACAAGGACATCTAGGAGGCCTCCACTTAGTAGGAGATGGTCTAGCCCATAGAATGCTGCTGCTGCTGCTGCTGCTGCTAAGTCGCTTCAGTCGTGTCCGACTCTGTGCGACCCCATAGACGGCAGCCCACCAGGCTCCCCCGTCCCTGGGATTCTCCAGGCAAGAACACTGGAGTGGGTTGCCATTTCCTTCTCCAATGAATGCATGAAAGTGAAAAGTGAAAGTGAATTTGCTCAGTCGTGCCCAACTCTTAGCGACCCCATGGACTGCAGCCCACCAGGCTCCTCCATCCACGGGATTTTCCAGGCAAGAGTACTGGAGTGGGGTGCCAATGTTTCTGACCTCAGGAACATTCAGAGAATCTGGACGGAATCCTACCTCTTCTTTTGTCTTTTTGGATAAAACGCGTAGCCAATCTCCGATCATGCTGAGGACAGCGGCAAAGTAGGCAAGGCCAACGAGGATCCAAAACCACACCAGGGGCTTATACCACTCCCGGTAATTGATGCCAGCGTTTCCCCCTGCAAACAACCAAGCGTTACTTTAAGGAGGGTCTCGCAAACGGTCGTCGCAGAGCAAACGCATCCCAGTCCGTGTAGCAGAGCTGCGGTCGTATCACCATCCAACGCTCAGCTGCTCGGCCTGCTGTATACACGATGTGACAGGGTGGGAGGGCAAGGAAAAGTCGTGTCTCTTCCCCAAAGGAGCCTGGCCTGTGGCTTCACTTATTTTGAATCTTGACCAATAATCTCCATACATCATGTGCTGTGATTAGTTGCTCAATCTTGTTCGACTCTTTGCAACCCCGTGGACTGTAGCCCGCCAGGCTCCTCTGTCCATGGAGTGGGTAGCCTATCCCTTCTCCAGAGGATTTTCCCAACCCAGGAATTGAACTGGGGTCTCCTGCCTTGCAGGCCGATTCTTTACTAGCTGAGCTACCAGGGAAGCCCTTAACGCACAATATATAATAACAAAAAATATGTCAGTGACCAGCCTGATCCATCCAGTTTAAACTTGAGCTTGACAATGAATGGCTTGAATTAGAGGACAACAGAGCAGGCCCAGTTTCAAGTTTTGTGTTTTTGTTTTTGTTTTTTTCTTATTGGGGTATAGTTGACTTTGTCAAGTTTTTCTTAAACTGCCTTAAATTTAATAAAAACAAAATACCATTAAATAATCCCAAATGGTTTGGAACTCTTGACACCATTTTCTCCTTAAGCACATACGCATTTACCAAGAGAGAAGTATGTGTGTGGAAGTAAAATTAGACTTGATGGTATCCCTGAGACTTGGACCCAGCCAATAGTGATTTAAGGCTGACCAGAGGATGGTGTTTACATAATGCTGATCCATAGGGTCAATTAGACCGAGTCAATTAGAATCTCTGTGTGAGAACAAAAAGGGACCTTCAAGGCCAGCTAGTTCAATCCCTTTATTTTACAAATAGGGATTATAGTAAAAAATCCATCAAACCAAGTTGACTAGCTGCCTGACTGCATTGACTGGCTGTTCCATTGAAAAGATCAGTCGTTTATTCCAAGTAAATAGCCTATTTATTCCAGACCTTCTACAGGCCTGCCCAAGGTAACCAAGCAACAGAGATTCTAAGCCCAGCCCCTTCTCATAAAGAAGTGAAGACACTTCATGAAATACCTGTCTGTGAGATGTCATTTTCCAATGAAGCCGGCTCGTGGCCATTTCTAAGAAAATCGACATTAGCCATGGATTGGTAATTACTGTACCCTGGACTTTCCCACTGGGTTGTGGTTGTAACCTCATGTAGCACCTCTGAATCTGCACTGAGCTTTTACGGTATCAGTAATACCTCCCAAAGGTGGCTGGGCAGGTTCTGTGGCTTGTGGTACTTCTCAGTTTGCAACGGAGCCCACAAGGTCTCCACAGCTACCGCCACTTCTGAAAATGAGAATTCCAAACTCTGCTGGAGGGCTCTGTGGTAAACCCTGCTTGGTTTGGTGTAACTGCCTTGCTTTTCGCTTTCAGGCAATTCTTCCCTTCTCCCTAGCTTTCTCGAGGGTACTGGGGGACTTTCTGCAGCCTGAAGTGAGTTCTGAGGTTCATTTCATCTCCACACTAAGCGGAACTCTGCCACTCTTTCCTGGGAGCTCTCTGAAAATAAATGTTTACCAACCAGTCACCATCCTCCACAAAAGACTGTCACTAGGGTGCGCTAGCAAACAAGGCAGGAAACACCCTTCTGCCCGTTAGTTTACCAGCTGCTGGCCTGGAATTCAGGTGCTGCCAGTCAGGGTTGCAAAATGCTTGGTGGGTTGTTAGACTGTCCTAAAGTGTGTCACCTACAAAATAAACCACCACTTAATCCTGCATGGTGATTGATGTTCTGATTCTGTTTCCAAGCTGATGCCTTGTCAAATCACAGCAACCATCAGCTCTTGTTAATGTATCTTTTTAAAAGATGGACAGCCTTCCCTTTTGCTCTCAGAGCATTGCCAAAAAGGCTTTGACACACTTCCAGGGTTCCAAGGCAGCCGTGCTTCAGATTGGTCTCTGTAAGCTATGGAAACGGCAGCTTAGAAGGGCCTGGTCCAATTGCAGTCAGCGCCATGAATTATAACAGACCCAAGTCTGCAGAGACGATGGGGCAAAGGAAATATGGTTCTGTAATCAGCGGTAGGTAAGGGAATTAAAACAGTGCTCTGCAGCTCAATATTCTGTAATAACCTGAATGGGAAAAGAACAGACACATATATGTGTATGACTGAATCGCTTTGTTGTACACGGGACACTAACACAACATTGTAAATCAACTCTATTCCAATAGAAATGTTTAAAAAGAAAGGTACTCTGCAGGAGGCATATTTACATGTGCAGCGGTTACTGTTATCAGAACCCATGGGAAAGCATGTCCATTTTCTCTGACCCAGTTACAACCAAAATAGACTTTAAAACTTTCTAACAGTTCTTTGTATTTATCTATACACTTGGCCATTAGATTCATTAAAATCTTCCATCGCTAAAGATCACTAAAAAACAAAAGAACAAAGCCATGCTATGTCTGTGACTGTGGAGGTCACGGCCTTTCCAGGTAAGTAAACATCAGGCCAAGTGCCGGTGTGTGCTAAGCGCTCACGGTCCATCGTAGCTCATCAGGATAAATAATAAACTTAAATCATAAGCAGTTTTTTTAATCTCCTGTTCCCCGGGCTGTGCTATTTGTGACCCAGATTAACAGATTGAACGGAGCAACCGGTTAGAGAGCAGGGTTTGCCCAACGTGTCCTCCAGAAGACAGTCCTCCAGACAGGCCAGAGTTAGCACAGAGCAGTACAGCAGAGTGCAGACGATGCTTTGGGGAACATAAAGATGTTGGTGAAATAGCTCTAAACAGCAGCTGGGATTGGAACCTCAATGAGTTTCCCCGCAGAGAAGCTACGGACAATGCTAAGGAGTTGACCGGACAGTCGCTCTTGGTACTGTCCTCCTGCCTCTGTGCGCTGTCTGTCCAGAGCTTCAGGCTTCTCATCAAGTGGTACCAAGCGACCTCCTGCCCAAGCTGGGGAGCTGCTCAGTAGCTGAGCATTGAGGATAAGCCAAGGCGGGCGGGGCCCCAGGCCTCGGGCTCTGTGTAAGCAAGTCTCAGTCACTCTGACTTGGCAAGTTCTTAGTCCTTAAGATAGTCAAAAGGAAGAAAGCATTAAAACTGCTGTTTCTACAAAGGCAACTTCGGTCTTCACCTTCCTAGCTGGAATAGCTGCAAAACTACTCTTCCGGTTGTCTGTTTCCTTAGAATTACCATGGAGACAGCCAACCTTCAACATCCTTTCCAGAATTTACCCTTTTTCCAGATTCCAGAAGAGGGGATCCCTGGCCTCTTTAAATATATTGAGTTGCGACAGAGTTACTGGGTCAAGTGTTCACTTCTGGGAGTAGAAACTGAGCATTTGTCTGACCACCTAGAACTAATCCATCCAGAAAGAGATTGGTGGCCTCCTCCTCCTATCCCTACCTTCCCACCACCCTGGGAGAGCAATACCCATAAAACGTCAGGTTTCATTTCAGTTTTTAAGCTCCCTGTCCCTAGAAGAATTTGATGGTGATTTCTTTTTCTTCCTTAAGCATGGTTCATTGGCATTTATTTTTACAATGAAGGCTATTGTGTCTATCTAGATTCATGCAGGATCCATTATAATATTAAATTCTCTTGGGGCAGTTTTCAACTCCAGGTGGTTACCTGGGTCTTTAGTCCTGCATCCGGACATGCCTGGAGCAACTTTTCCAGGGATGGTGACTCTGCCCTCAGCATCAGGAAGCTTCATCTGCAGGTCCCTGCAGACTAAACTCGACGCTCATCTCTCCAGAGCTTCATTTTTGCCACTTGCTAATATAGCCTTTATCAGTTGATGCAAGGAGCCTTAATACAATTCAGAAGCCCGAAATCCAATGAGAAATTCATTTCAGTCATAATTCATATGATGATGAAGATAGCCTGCCTCCTGAGTGGGGGAGGCGAGAGGCTGGCTTCCTCCCAAGGCAGCAGCCGGCTGCTGTTTCCCTCACAGAGGACTGCAGGTTTGGAACAAGCCTGTGCCCAACAGTGGTGATGCTGAGCCTTTTCCATTTGTTCCTCCATCTTTTCTCGTGGTTTGGAAAAGCACTGACCACAGTAAATGTTTTCCCCACCAGGGCCCCGGTGGCTGGGATATTCCAGAGTGCTTACCTGCCACAAAATCACCAAAGCCCACCGTGGTGAGAGTGACCACCACAAAGTAAATGGACTCCAGGGCCGTCCACCCCTCAATGTATTTGAAGATGACGGCAGGGATTGTCACAAACACGACACAGCCGGCCAAGATGAACAGGATGGTTGAGATGACCCGGATCTTGGTCTGACTCACTTGCTTTTTCTAAAGAAGAGCAAAGGAGAAAGAAAGACAGGGAAGTCAGCTCCATCACCCTGGATTCGGAAGACAAGAGGTAGAAAAAAAAAAAAAATGTCAGTGGCTTTGGACATTTCTTTGTCCGTGAGCAGCTTGGGGAGCATCTGATGAAAGCTGTGGACCCTCTCCTAGAAAAACGTAAGGACCGAAGTTTTCAGCTGGTCTCGGTGGTCCTTGGGCAAGAGACTCCTTGAATGTCCTTTGCACGGTTCCCTGACTGCAGCCCAAATGCTGATTTTCTAACCCCCTCACTGGTGTAAAGGAGACTGCTTCCCAAGAAAGGCCATTTTTGCCGCCGTTTCTCACGTGGCTTCACTGACCCTCTGTAGGAGGCACAGGTTTGGGGGTTCCTTCCACAGTGGTGGTGATGGATTTGCACCCGGCTTCCCTTGAGTCAAAGGGCACATGCTGGAAAAATGGCTCCTGAGACAGACCAGAAGGTTAGGATGAAAAGAAAAACACAGCTGACCTGACCCCACCCTCGTTTGGGACAAAACTCCAACCATCTGCCTGGGTGCTTCTTCGCCTTCCTGTCCCCCAGCCAAGGCGGTACATTTATATCACATTCTTCTTTTAAAACGCGTGTGTTTAAGTCAGTGCTGTGCTCGTCATGTTTGCTGGCTGTATAACCATCAAGGGACAGGGCAGGAGTCCATGTTGAATGGCAGGCTCCGTGTCTACAACAAATAATAGAAGCTCCACCTCAAGTCAGCTTCTGAAGGATTCAGTAGGTAAGAGGTGAAGATGCACCTAGATCGGGAATGACCCTGATATTGGGGTGAAAGAATCACACGTACGGGGTACCAGAGGCAGACTGGAGGTGCTGGTGTCCCCGTGAATGACACTCAAGACAACGCTGGCATCGCCTCCAAACTGAACAGCCTGCTAAGGTCTTCTCACAGCTCCCAGTTTGCCATTGGAGACTGTCATCAGGGGACCCTGACACTATTACTTGACCAAAACTCAGCGTCTCATAAATGTCTGTTTAACACCAGAGTGCCCGGACCTGTGTACACTGCCTGGATTGAAGCCCTGCAAAAGCACACATTCAAGGAATCGATATGGAAATCTCTACCATGGCATCTATTAATATTTTCTAGTCATCGCCTTCCAGTGAATTAAAGGGCAGAGCAGGTCCAGAGTACAAAGTGCATTTGGCATTCAGACACCGCATTTTATGGATGCAAAAGGAGCTTGCATAAGATGCTGCTAATCAGGCAGAGCTGAGAGGAGAATGCAGCTGTGATTAGCTCTCAGTCCAGCGCACAGGGATGGAAACCGCTTTTCAAGTTACTCAACAGTTCACCAGTTCAGAGTCGCCAGAGCTCTCCTGTAAGGAAAGAAACCGGGCTAACCTCCATGAAGAACAGGCCACCCTGTTTCCCCTTCGAGGAAGGAAGGCTGAGAATAAAACCTCATCACTGGGCGATCCTGTCACCGTCCTGGAAATCCTAACCTTTCCTCACGGCAGGGACACCCCAGCCAGGTTTTCCAGGCCAAGAGATTCTCTTACGACCGACCACACAGCTCAGACAGGAAATGACCGTGTTCTCCAAGACAGGAAGGTTGGTTATGACCCTCTTTCTCTTCCTCCCACTCCTCTCTTCCTTCCTGACTTACGGAGATAAACCTCAGAACCACCTCTTCTTCTCTGGGAAACGCCAAGGGACACGAGAGCTGGGAAAGGGTGGTGGGAGGCTGCCGTCCTCTGCAATCGAGCCTCACAAGCACCAGTCCCACCTGCCGAGGGCCCTGAGTCCCAGGTGTGTTCAGTATGGTGGAACTGTGGGCAGGTAAATGCAAAGAAGAGCTATAGTGGAGAATATTTATCTGCACAAATCTCAATCCACAGTGAGATCAGTATAAGCGAAATGAAAGTGTTAGTCACCAAGTTGTGTCTGACTCTTTGTGACCACGTGGACTGTAGCCCCCCAGGCTCCTCTGTCCATGGGATTCTCCAGGCAAGAATCCTGCCGTGGGTTGCCATGCTCTCCTCCAGGGGATCTTCTTGACTTAGGGATCAAATGTGGGTCTCCCACATTGTAGGCAGATTCTTTAACCATCTGAGCCATCAGGAAAGCTAGTCCCTAAATATTCATAGGAAAAGCTAAAGAAATACAATCCTTCATAAAAAGGAGTCAAGTTCTCTGACTTCTAAGAGAGTACTCAGGATACAAAGTGGGAACAGGAAAAAATAAATTGATCCATGCTGTTATATAGTTCCCATCTCCTCAGAAAAGCCATCAAAAAAAAGATAATTTATTGATATTTTTGCATACACATTTTTTTCCCACAAATGAAAGTACTGTGACAAGACAAATGACCTGAGAACCACAAAGAATGTTTTACCCATTTCATGCATTTCCATATTAGATCTTGTAGAACTTGGAGGGGGCAGTTAAGACCCCTCTGAGAATCCAGGAACTTCGTTATTATTATTATTATTAGCCTACTTTTGTTTGTAAACACGGACAAAAGCCAAAGCCCAAAAGGAGATTTTTATCATAGATCATTAAGTTAATCTAATTGCTGGCAACGGAACATCATTTTCCCCCTCAATAAATCGTCCTCTTCAAATGCATAATGAAATTAAAGTGAATTAAATGTTTGCGAGACACTTGTTAAGTCAGAAATTAGGATGTGAACGCAAGTGCAATCCAAATGAGGCTGAGGCTGGCAGAGGAGAGCTGCAAGTACGTGGGAAGCTGGAGCCATTCCCAGGCTCCAGGAGGTGGGCAAAAGAGATGATGGCACTGGGCAGCATTTGTTTGGTAGCAAAGGGAGGTGTGCAACAGAGGCTAGAGCGTGGCGTCTTAATGGCATTATCTGTCAGAGAGTTTATCTGCAAGTTAGCATTTCACCAACAAACATGTCCCTGGACCACTTCCTCCAGACATCCTAGGGTGATGCTCAGCAAATCCCCGGAGGCTTAAATCATCAGGGTATTTTAGGGACTTACAAAATCAAGTGTCTTGCGTGTGTGTGTAGGCATATGAAATTGCGTGTACCCATACTTCACTATAAAAGGAAGGGGTATGGGCATAAGGTTTTGATAGTATCTGTTATTCTGGAGACCCACATTTATGCTGTCCTCTAGACACTTAAGAAGAGTTGCCCTAACTGAACATTTTCAACTGCAGCTTCCACGATGGAACCACAAACGCGTCATCCAGTGATCTGTGGGTTTCTCATCCCCACTAGCTCTGCACCCATTCACCACTATTGTGCTTAAGAAGTTGGAGTCTCGGGGCAGCCTGCCAGACACACACTGCATCCCCACTGCTAAGTGACTGAGTGACCAAGTTTCTCAACTTCTCTGGGCATCAGTTTCTTCCTCTAAAAATGGAGATAAGAGAGTCCGCCTCACAGGAGTGTTTGGAAGATGAAATAAGCGTGTGAAAGCTCAGCTCAGTGCCCGCTAAATGCTTGGTGACTGTTACCAATCATGTCTGATGGAAAAGTTCGAGTCTTTCCTTAGATGTGGGCAGTCCCACATTGAACGCTGCCCTCTGCTATGGAGGAACATTCCCTCACATCTGGTTTTAAGATAATCTCTGTCTAGCTTCAGGTAGTCACTGCTGGGTTTCCCTTCCTGGATACATTGTCTCATATGATGACCTCCTTTTTCAATAAGAAATAAGTCCTCATTTTCTCTTGGTTCTTCTGTGCTGGCCCAGGACTGAGCCCTCAGACAGTCTCAGCTCACAATCTTGGAAGCTTTTCTGTTTGTCTTTCAGTTAGTTTCCCCTCCCCAGCTTTTTTCATCATCCTTCTGAAACTGACAAGAATTGCAGATAATGTTTGGGGTGTCAGGAACCAGCTGCAGAGAGTCCCTAAAAGGCACCGCCCTTGTGTTCCTTGCCCCTCCCAACTCCCCTGCCACTTAGCGAGTCAAGCTGTGTTTCCATGGCGGGGTTCCTAGGCAAAAATCCCATTGCTTATTTACCAGTGAGCAGAGCAGTTACCATAAAGCTTTGTGAGAGCCCAGATCTGACTGAGTTAATGTGTTCTTAGGCTAACAAAACTGTTATTTGGGAAGAGATGGTTTGATACAATATTTGGGCAGAAGTGATAGAATACTTGTATGTATCTGTCCAAATCGTGTTTTCTCACTGTGTGGATTAGATGCTGTGGTCCTTCTTTCTCCATATGCAAATGACACGATGCACAACCACCTCCCGCATCCCGCTGGCTGGCGCTAAGTGTAGGAATTTCTGAGGAACTCAAACCCCACCTCCTATAGAGTTCTTTTAGTTGTCAAAATTATGTGCAATTATTCCAAAAAGCAAAATAAGCTTCATTCACAGGAGACTGGGGAGCCAGTTCTAAGAGCACTCCTTCAAGAGAGGATGTACATACTAGCAATTCTGACAGTGTTTACCTGTTTCAGACCTCAGACGGCGAAGCCACACACCCAATTCCCATTAAGTACGATGCCCTACCACGCTTGTTTATTTCCACAATCTTATTTTGGAGAACAAGTATATTTCCATTCATCTGTGGGCTATCTCTTTTTTTTATTTTTTAACCCCCTCTAACATCTACTCTTCTTTTTGCTTTTATGCGGTTTCTTACAATTCTGAGATTAGTGATCCAGATTGTTGTATCTGACTGAGAAACTTTATTTGCTGTGATTTTTAGCCAGGGATGTTGGAGATGTCATTGAATAATAAAGATACTGCAATAAAAATCCTAGGACAGGAGCTAGACGTGCAGAGCTCTAGTTTATGGTTCAGCTTTGTTTTGTTGAAATGCAAACACATCACCATGGTAATACACTTGAGCTGAAAATGACTTCTCGAAATGGAAAGATAATAGGAGCTGCCTCACAAAAGAGCCGACTTTATTTTCTGATATTATTATGTTTTCCACAAAGACTCCTTTTCTAAAAGTCCAGTTCTAGCTAATGGTTTCAACATCACAACAAATCACCATGTAGTACCAGCAATTGTATAAACTATGAGGAGAGCTTTTAAACACCATTTGCCTATAATCTCCATGGTAGAGAGACTATAAACACACATTAGTGAGAATCGCGCAGTAAAATCTCCATGGAGCCGCCTGAAAATGTCCCACGCGAAAGCAGGAGAGTATCTACACCAAAAAAAAGTGGATACAGATTACACAAATGGATAGTATCTAATCCCCCCAAAAAAGTTGTATCTAGCACCTGCCTCCGAGCCACACTGCAGCATCCAACAGGTTTTTGGTCAGTTCAGTGCTTTGCTGGTATCCCCAGGCAAAGGTTTAGAAAAGCTTTGGGTATACGCAGTTAAATTGTTTTCATCACTGGATTTATCACTGGATTTTGTCACTGTTTTTTATCACATCCAGGTGCACCTGGGATGGAGACAAAATCTAGAAATAATAAAAAGAATTCTCAGCAGCTCCACTCCAGGATCACTTTTTTCAAAAATTCTGTGGCTTTTCACATTTGAAGAAAATACTCTATTGGAACACAAGATTTTGCACTCAAAACTCAACCAAGTAATTCATTCAGCACATAATTATTAACAACCTTCTACATATCAAAGGTTGTTCTAATTGCAAGGGATATAGCAGTTAAAAAGAGAGAGAGAAAGAAGTTCCCTTCCCCATGCACACAAAGTCTAGTTGGCTGGGGCAGGCTGGGAACAGCTGAGTCTTTGGCTGAAGTCTTTATGGCGCTGTCCGTGGTACCCAGCCCTGGTCTCACCATTGAAGGAAAGTTTTTACCTAATGACATCCCAGTGATTAAAAACATCACCTTGCAGAGAAGAAATGACTATTCTTGTAGCTATTATAAGTGAAATAAAAATAATTATGGCTGATTTGCATTGTTGTACGACAAAACCAAACACAGCATTGTAAAAATTTAAATAAAAATAAATAACAACAAAAGACTTATTTAAAAGAACTATATCAGCAATCACTTCAAGCCAGATTTAATTTGAACTCACTAAGCTATAGGTCGTAGTGGTAAGAGTCAGAAAAGGCAATGGCAACCCACTGCAGTACTCTTGCCTGGAAAATCCCATGGATGGAGGAGCCTGGAAGGCTGTGGTCCATGGGGTCACTGAGGGTCGGACAGGACTGAGCAACTTCACTTTCACTTTTCGCTTTCATGCATTGGAGAAGGAAATGGCAACCCACTCCAGTGTTCTTGCCTGGAGAATCCCAGGGATAGGGGAGCCCGGTGGGCTGCCATCTGTGGGGTTGCATAGAGTTGGACACGACTGAGGTGACTTAGCAACAAGCTATAGGTCAAACTCTAGCATATTTACTCTAGCAGAGCATGTCGTCCCCTTCTCGGCAGGAGGGGAAGGGGATGACAGAGGATGAGATGGTTGGATGGCATCACCAACTCAAAGGATGTGAGTTTGAGCAAACTCAGGAAGATAGTGAAGGACAGGGAAGACTGGCCTGCTGCAGTCCATGGGGTCACAAAGAGTCAGACACAACTGAGCGACTGAACAACTCAACAACAACAATAGGAACTTTGATACCAAATCAAAAGCAAAACTCTGTACAAGTTGTGATTTGTCTTAAGTTCAAGGGAAATCAGTAAGGTTCATCTAAGGTTGGGGAAGAAAATCACGGATATGCTGCAGGTTGACTGTTGCTTGCAAATGATTCAGTGTCTATAAAACCTTACACATTGTCTAAATAATAAATCCTAGAATTAAAAAAAAAAAACTGTACCTATAATAGAAGATATATGGATCTTTGTTAGCTAAGCCTTCAGAAGCTATGTCTAGAAATCAGAACAACAAGTAAGTGACCACACCAGTGCAGATGTAACCCTGGCTGAAGAGCGGTCCTTCTCTTTAGTTGAGGTATGAAAGGCAGGCCCATGGAAAGGAGAGGACAGGGACACTTCCTGATGAGCCTCATCAACAGCATAATTCCTGGCAATCCCGACAGATGCCACACCCAGCTGCTCACCTAGCCAACTTCTGCATTTGCTTTACCCAGATATCAGCAGCAAAACAATGTTCCCACCCCAAAATGCCCTCTCCACCATCACATGCACAAGCATACAATAATAGTACTGCAGTAACAACGCTACAGACAGCTGAAAGGCGGACTCGCTCTTCTCTTGCTAACACGGGTTCACGGTCACAGTGCATTGGCCAAGCAGTCCACAGCAGTCACGACAGAAGAGCACCCGAACAGAATAAATGTTCCTTCCCATCCCTGATGCTTTTGCCCTTGTTCACGGGGCTCCACGTGCTCTAACACACGTGACCCCGCTCTAGCCCCTCACTCTGACACAGGACCTGAGAACTCAGCGTCTCCCTCTCTTCTTCCTTTTGGGAAACAGCTGCCCTCAAGGCACACCCACTTGTGATCTCCTAATTCTCAGATTGTATGAAGAAGCCCATTTTTCCTCAGACATAAACGAAATTCTCCAGTACTGAGGGGACGTAACAACACTGGGTTTCAATCTGTCATCTGGTTCGTCTTATTTCTCAGTTGGCTCATACCTTGGGTGGAAAAGAGGGGATGCCATTTACTTCTTTCAAAGGCCCCAATCATCTCAAGTCTCCCTGCTCCAGTCCCCCTGGTACGACGTGTTTGTTTGTTTTAATTTTGGTGATAGCTCAATAATGATGCCACTGTGAGGCAGAGAAAGAGGTCAGACCATGTAGTATGCAGCAAATTCTTTTCAGTGGAAGGTGGAGTCCCTACTTTAGACTGTGGCCCCTCACCAGGAAGGAACACATGTAACAAAAAAGGAAAAGAAGGAGATTACTGTGAGCCTCTTGCTAAGAATGCTTTTCTGAAAGGAGACAAGGAATTGGGAAAGACCAGTCCTGGCTGGAGCTGTCAAGAAGAGACAAGAACCTTGCCCAGGGACTGGGGTGGGGGGCAGGTTTGGTGAGAGGGTAGCTGGGATCAGTGGCCAGAAGGCAGCCACTTAGCACAGGTCAGTCCCGTGGTCCTGTGCCCCACTGTGGCTCATGAAGGAGGTCTTCAGTCTTTCTCGTCTTTTCTGGCATTTCTCAGTCATGTCACTGTTGCCTGGAACCAGCATCCAAGGGCATCTAAAGGGGATGGGAGGGAAGAAAGCCATCAAATGCCCCCACCTTGGGTGTGTGTAGCCCAGGGAGAAGGCATTTGTGGGCTTCCTGAAATAACTGTCTACATGTCCAGGAATCAAGATAAGCAACAAACAAGCATGTGTTTTCTGTGGCCTCGTTTATCTTACCTGTTGGAAGATTTGAAGAAAGCCCCCAAGATTAACCAGATTTAGGCTAACACCTTAAAAAGCACCTGAGTATTACTGCGTCAATAACTGTAAAAATTCCTGGGTTTTATCGGGCAAGTAGTGAACAACCGCCTTCTCAATAGTTACACTCTTTCTTTCCTTCTTTCTTTTTAGACACTTTAATGAAAGCTCGTAGGAATGCCCACCCATATGCATCTACAAAAATAATGAAACAAGCATTAAAAAATCATATAAAAGGAAGATGTGTGAACTAGAAAGGAGGCAATGAGAAGCAAGAAAAATTAAGAAAGTCTTTGAGAAGGATGAGCATAGCTGAGAAAATGACTTAGGGGTTTTGAAAGCAAGACAGAATAATGGTTTTAGGGGTCTAGAATCTTCTTGGAGGTATAAGAAGGCTTTCAGCTGGGTTTGTACCTCTCTGTTTGAGAGACAGAAAGAAAACAGAGGAGAGAGAGATGCTTGATCTTTCTAGTTAGACTGGGAACAGAGAAGTTTAAATAAGAATGGAACAGAGCTTCATAGAAAGTCACACAGAAATAAATCTTAAACTGGGAAGCCCTGCACTGAGGGAATTTGACAGAAGCATCCAGAGCTGAGAATTTTTGTTTAGTAGAATATTTCTCAAGCTGTGAATGAAGTTGAATCCTATAACTTTTCTATTCTGTCATTCAATAAATATTTATCAGGCACTACTCTTCCATCTGTTATAGAGATAAATCCACGGGTGGGCACCAGCCTCACAGACCTAGTGGAGCCAAGACAGACATTAAACAATCACACAAGCAAACAGATCATCGCAGCTTGAGAGAAGTGAACAGCACTCACCAAACGAGAGTGTAGAGACCAGGTGATGCTATATGCCTATCCCGTTCTTCCATATATACAGCCCAAGATCACCCAAGAGGGAAGTATGAGCGGAAGGGATAGTTAGGGAGCTTGGGATCAACATGTAAACACTGGTTTATTTAAAATGGATAACAGTAGTAAGGACCTACTGTATAGCACAGGGAACTCTGCTCAATGTTATATGGCAACCTAGATGGGAGGGGAGATTGGGGGAGAATGGTTACATGCATATATATGGCTGAGTCTCTGCTGTCTACCGGAAACTATCACACTGTTAATTGTCTGTACTTCAATATAAAATGAAAAGTTTAAAAAAAAAGATCTACCCAAGAGAAAAAAATATTATATATTAACACCTATGTGTGGAACCTAGAATAGTGGTACAGATGAACCTATTTCCAGGGCAGGAATAGAAACACAGACATAGAGAGCAAATCTGTAGACATGGAGGGGGCGGTGATGAACTGGAGATCGGGACTGACGCACAGCTATGTATAAAAATGGATCACTGACTACTATCAGTTACGTGTACAGCACAGGGAACCCTAGTCAGCGATCCGTGGTGACCTAATGAGAAGGAAATCCAAGAAAGAGGGGATGGATGTATATGTATGGGTGATGCGCTTTGCTCTACGGCAGAAGCTAACACAGCATTGTAAAGCATCTATGGTTGGTGGTTTGGTCACTAAGTCGTGTCCAACTCTTGCGACCCCATGGACTATAGCCTGCCAGGCTCCTCTGTCCATGGGATTCTCCAGGCAAGAACGCTGGAGTAGGTTGCCATTTCCTTCTATACTCTGATAAAAATTTAAAAAAACTATTCACCCATGGGAGTAATGGGGCTTCCCTTGTGACTTAGTCAGTAAAGAATCTGCCTGCAATGCAGGAGACTCGGGTTTGATCCTGGGTCAGGAAGTTCCCCTGGAAAAGGAAATGGCAACCCACTCCAGTATTCTTGCCTGGAGAATCCCATGGACAGAGGAGCCTGGCAGGCTCCTTGGGGAGGAGTCCATGGGGTTGCAAAGAATCGGACACGACTGAGTGACTAAAACCACCATGGTAGTAAAGGGGGTTATTGCAAATGATTCAAGGCGGCAGACTGGTGCTGGAGAGAAGCATCCCTGAAGGAGGCCAAGGAGGTGCTAATGAACTCAGACTTGACATACTTTGGTTGGTTCCCGCTCCTAATGAAGTTTTCATTGATGACCTCATGCCAATCATCCAAGGTGGGTATCCTGACTCCCTGATAGATTTGTCCTCTTTGTATCAAAATTTACACAAATGCCTCAAGGACCTCCCAAGTGTGCATGCATTGTGGGCAAATAAATTCATGACTCATCTCTACTTATGCATAACCATTCTTCCACAATTATTAAAAAGTAGCATTGTTCTTTAATTTGATTAGAATGGATTCCATTAGAATGTGGATTTGATTAGACATGACCAGTCAGAATCCTATTTGTATTATAAATGAACACACACAATAAGTGTCCCTGTTGTTAGTTCATTCGCATAGCTTTTCCTTGTAAGAGAATTAAGTTATATACAAACCCTTTAATGGAGCTTACTGTAATGACAAAAGTATATTAATTCCTTCATCTTTCATGAAACGAGGCTGTTTAGCCATGCAGATGATAGCAGGAGTGAACATCACATGCTCCGTAAGAAAAAGTAATGCATGGTGGCCCACGCTTAGGCAGGGGCTGCGTCTCTGCAGACGACAATTTCTGTAGAAACGTATTCTCCTTCTCATACAGTTTTAGATGGCTTCAGTCCTGCCAAGTGTTGAACAGAGATGTGCATGCTCTCATGTGAATAATTCTCCAGAGAGAACCAGAAATGGAGACCCCCAAAGACAATGTTAAAAAAAGGCCTGGATGTCTATCCAGGCCTTCTGATGTTCTCCTCATGTTGAGAAAAGACTAGAAAATGGAAGTGGACCCACCCTTGTGACACCCCGCTGGGAGTGTACTGTTCAAGACCATCGTGACGCTGTTGAAGGCCGACTAACCACGCTACTCTCACGTCGTGATGGAATCAGATCCTAGGGCATGACCACGTTACAGGGTACCGGTCATTCCTTTTTGTCTGCCCACCATCTGAGCCCCCTTCTCTGGTCTAGTGAAAGACAGAGACCTCTTCCCAGCACAGAAGCTGAAGAATGCCAGTGACTCACTTCCCTGGTCTCCCTACTGCAAGGACAGAAGCACGTAACCCCAGCTCATCCAGCCAGAGAGACGGAAGCCAGACCCTGAACGAGGCAGTAGAGAGCAGGTGTGGCAGAGCGGGTCCTGAAGTGTTCATCTGAAGGTTGTTTCCTGTGCCCCCCTTTCTCTCTCTGGAATCCCAAAGGCCATTCTTAAATGAGGGGTGAAGATTCTCAGAGGCATGTAACCATTTCTTCATCTCCCAGAGACTGGATAAGACTTAGCTAGGGATGGACCCAGAGAGAGGGTGGAATGCCCACTCGGCCTGGAGAGGAAGGAAGCTGAGAGGGACTGAGTCTCCCTAGGTTCTGCCAGGCAGAACCCTCAGAGTGCAGAACCAGAGGCAGGGAGGCAGGGGTCTGATGCAGAGCCCTCCCCTGGGGCGGGACCACCTGCTTCACCACCTGTGCACAGCCCACCTCCCAAAAGTCCTGGATCCTCCTGAGTCTCTTCAAAGAAGACACTGAGCGGAATAGAGATAAGGAGCGAGAACCTTGCCACAGATCAAGGTGGAGTTGAATAGGACCAGACGGGCACTTCCACGGGGGTGAGGGGCAGGAGGGCAGCAGTCAGCACACCACTGGTGTTACAGAAAGAGGCATGGACCCATTCGGACTCCGTCTGGGACTGGTGGCCCCAATGGTGGTATTATATCCCATTTCCAGGGATGGTCACAAAGGCAGTTGTAGCAGCATCAGGGGCCCAGAATCAGGGGGCAGCAGGGCTTGGTGCTGTCTGCCTGGCAGACACAGTCGTGGCATCTTACAGGTTTAATTCTATGGCATGACTGGGTCATGGCTCTTGCCTGGGTACCTCCCAAGTCGAGGTCTCCGTCCATCTTAAGAATTCGGAAGCTACACAATAGCTTTAAATTTGTTTTTATTTTTATTGTTTGTTTAAAGTAGCCATTTTTGGTGTCTCTTGATTCAGCTAAACTGCCACTCCTGGATGTCAGGGTAAACCGGCTTCAGCTGCTTGGAGGCAGGTCAGGGACGTGGCCTGGAATGGGTTCCCTGCTGGAATCCTAGACTCTTAAGATCAGGCAGAACTACAATCAGATGTGATTTAACTGCTTTAGGTAATATCCCTCTGACATTCCTAAATCTTCAAAAAAAAAAAAAGAGTCTTGTTAAAAATTCCAGCTAGTTTCAACTGTGGTGTAGAAGAGGCTCTATCCTCTCCTGGGATGGATAGTTATAGGAAGTGTGGTGCCAGCCTCCAGGCCAGTGGGAAAGGAGCAAGTACCAACCAAGGCAGAGGGGTCTGCCACCTGCAGGAGGGGCCAGCAGCATTGCCAAGAGAGGTCCAGGGCGAGAGGAAAGACTGGTAGTCCGGAGGGGTTGACAGGGAGGATCAGGCTGTGGCCAGGACAGACACGGGCACGAGTGTGCTCAGTTGCTTCAGTCGTGTCTGATTCTTTGTGACCCTATCCACTGCAGCCCGCCAGGCTCCTTGGTCCATGGAATTCACCAGGCAAGAAGACTGGAGAGGGCTGCCATGCCCTCCTCCAGGGGACCTTCCCAACTCGGGGATGGAGGCTATGTCTCTTACCTCTGTCTGCACTGGCAGGCCGGTTCTTTACCACTAGCACCGCCTGGGAAACCCGACAGCGGCACACAAGGGTGAAGACGCCTGCGAGGACCAGAAGAGAGCTGGGGAGGGGCCTGCTGGGGCGCCAGGCTCGAGGCCACACAGAAATGCAAAGAGAAAAGACCGTCATCCGCGTGTGATGGTCTCTTTGGACAACAGATTTTCACGTGGTTTTTCCCTCCTTAGTACCCTTCTGTGTTTCCAACGTCTCTCCAGTGACCGTCTAATCTTTTGTAATCTTTGCAGTGAAAAGAAAGGAGGAGAGGTGGAGAGGAGGAGGAGGACAGGGAGAGGAGGAGCAAAGGGAGAGACAGGAAGTGACGACCATGCTACCGACGACTGTGCTCTAGTCGTTCCCCAGAGAAACAGCACGAAGCCCCTGGAAACCGTGCGCTGTGTCTTCCTCTCTTGCGGGAAGCGGATGAGGACCATGCCTTTCTGGGAACACCAGAAAGAGCAGGGACAGTAGCTTCGGCCCCAGGGAAAGTAAGAGAGACGGGCCATTCTCCGACGGCCTTCCGAATCCCGGGACCGCTGGCGGAGGCGGCGGCGGAACCTGCGAGGACGCGGCCCTGTTCCCGTTCAGTAACTGCATCCCGCAGCACCGCCTGCTCGTCCCGGGTGCGGCAAGCCCTTCCTGAGCACAGCTGCTGGGGAGCCCCGCTCCTGGCACACACATGCCGCCCCCTGAGCGGGTCTACACTCGGCATCTCTGAGGCACACGCCGCCCCCTGAGCGGGTCTACACTCCCCGTCTCTCTGAGGCACACGCAGCCCCCTGAGTCGGGTCTACACTCGGCGTCTTTCTGAGGCACACGCCGCCCCATCAGTCGGGTCTACACTCGGCATCTTTCTGAGGCACACGCCGCCCCCCTCAGTCGGGTCTACACTCCCCGTCTCTCTGAGGCACACGCAGCCCCCTGAGCGGGTCTACACTCCGCATCTTCCTGTATCTTAACCTCCAAGGGGCTGATCATGTATCGGTGCCCAAACCCTGCACCTCCCCACTTCCTGTGTCTTTTCCAGGCTGTCCCAGCCGCTGGGATCTTCTTCCCCTTTCACGCTGGGCAGAACTCTGTTTTACCCCTCTGAACGCCGTCCGGATATGACCTGTAGGCCACCTCCGCCCTCTCCGTTACCGAGCCCTGCTTCCTGCCATCCGTGTTCCTTGCACGTTCCCCTGTCTCCCCGAACTGCCGTCCTGCACGTTGTCCCCCTAACCCTGCATCCAGGGGGCCCTGCATGGTGTGTTTTTCTACACTCGCTCCCTCTTTCTTAGCACCTGGAGAAAAGGCAAAAGCAACTCTTTATATTCCTGAAAGTTATACAGGCGCTTCCTGAAATTTTTTTTATAACCCCATTTGGTTTATAATACCCTAGGAGGTGACTCGGAGAAGGCAATGGCACCCCACTCCAGTACTCTTGCCTGGAAAATCCCATGGATGGAGGAGCCTGGTAGGCTGTAGTCCATGGGGTCGCTAAGAGTCGGACACTACTGAGCGACTTCTTCCACTTTTCACTTTCCTGCATTGGAGAAGGCGATTGCAACCCACTCCAGTGTTCTTGCCTGGAGAATCCCAGGGACAGTGGAGCCTGGTGGGCTGCCGTCTATAGGGTCGCACAGAGTCGGACACGACTGAAGTGACTTAGCAGCAGCAGTGGCAGCAGAAAGTGACTGGTAAATCTGTGAGAATGTTTGTGGTTGTCACCACTGGATGGGGCCCTCCTGGCACATAATGGGTGGGGAGTTAGTGTCATAAGTCAAAGGATTATCTCAAATTTAACATGAATAACCCACTGAGGAATATTCATGAGCTGAGAACATAACTCCCTTCTAGATAAACACACACACACACACAGTTCTTTTTGCACAGTTTGATACAGGCTGAATTTCCTAAGACTATGACTCCAGCGTAAAATTCAGCAAGAAGGCTGAATTTTGATAAGTTTGGAACCTTGCCAACAACTGCTCTCTATCTTGGAAAACCACAGCCCTGGCAAGAAAGTCCCCGCGGCAGCTTAGTCACTGATGTAACACACCTGGCCCGGGCTCTGCATCTGACATGTATTAATAGATGCAAGGTCTAACCATGTCCATGTGTCTCCCAGGGATTCATGACCAAGCACCTATTACAAAAATACGATTCCTTTATTATAAATTACCTTGCTTTTATTTTTCCTTCATCTTGCAGTTAGAAAATGGTGTGTAGGTTAAGTTGTACTACCTATGAAATTCGTTTGCATGTAGTAAAGGAATAGTAATAAATCATTGTTCTAAAAGGGGGTGTTGGGCAATTTCAGGTGAAACAAAGCAGTAAGAATATTGCCTAGCACTGTGAAGAAGGAGAGGTCTGATTCAGGACTGGGTTTACTGAACTGTGTAGGAGGTTTCCCAGGTGACTCAGTGGTAAAGAATCCACCTGCCAATGCTGGAGACACAGGAGACGGGGTTCAACCCCTGGGTCGGGAAGATCCCTAGAGTAGGAAATGGCAACCCACTCCAGTATTCTTGCCTGGAAAATTCCTTGGACAGAGGAGCCTGGCGGGCTACAGTCTGTGGGGTCGCAGAGAGCCTGACGCCACTGAGCGACTGAGCGACTGAGCGCGCGCACAAACATGCAGAAATCTGGAGATGAAAGAGGGCTGCCCTTTGGGCCAAATACACAGGCCTTTAGAATTTCCCCTGCGGACGCAGAGATTTCTCCCCAAACAGTATCATCAAGGATCTTACTTTTAATTGTGAAAAGCTAATTTTTTTAATGAATTTTTGAAGCGTAGTCGACCTACAACACTTAGATTAGTTCCGGGCGCACAGTCCAGCAGTTCGATATCTCTTATATTACAAAGGGATCACCGCGCCACATCTAGCTACCATCTGTCGCCACATGGAGACATGCCAGTATTCCTGACTGTATTCCCCCCGCTGTACACTTCATCTCCACGACTCTTAGTTTGGAACCAGAATTTCGTTCCTTAATCTCCCACACCTCTTCCACTCATTGTTTAAAACAATTTGACCAAGAGGAACTTTCCTCACAGTCTGGTTGGTGAGTTCTTTTCCTGTTGCTGTTTCCCTAATAATGGGAGAGAACCTGAATTCAAGATATTTCTCAAAATATTATTAAAGCTAAAGACATGATCACTTTTTTAAAACACTAGAAAAGAGACAGAAAGCAGCATGCCCATTTTTCAGGCAGAGAGCGGTCTCATCTAACCCTCCAACTACCCCCTGGAGAGGCTCCTAGAAGCAGGTGTCACATGTTTATCCGGCCATCTGGACAGGTCTTCTTCCCCTTCTTCCCTGGAGGAAAAGTTGACAGGCCTCCAAAGGGAAGGCAGGAGAGAAAGACACCCACTGGACATACAGAATCAAAGGGCTAAGGACAATTGAGACTTTTTTTAAAGAGCAACAGAGGCAAGAAGCAGACAGCGATGTCAGGAAAAGGATGAAAGCCAAAAAGAAAATGGTGCTAACACGGCCAGCATGCCATATGGCACTTAGATGGCACGCGTTTTGTTTCAAATGTTGATGTTTGCTTTCTTGTTAGTTTTGGTGCCAACTCTGTTACCGTCCTTGATAAAATTCATTTTGAAAAAAAAAAAAATCACACAGAAGCTTCTGTGCTATCCTGTGCTACCCTTAAAAATCACACATAAATTCCTTTGCTTTTTTTTCTTAACTTCAAGCTCTAGATTCCTGTTTCTACATGTTCAAACTAAAGTGTAAAGCGTTGATCGAATTGCAAGGGAAGATCCCCGGTAGCTGATACGAGATGCGGATCACGTTCATCTGTATTTAACCGTGAGACAGAAGAGAGGTGGGTGCGGAATGTGGATGTGGAGACAGCCAAATATGAATCATAACAATCTAACACAAGCCCTTCAACTATTCCCCAGGCGCAGGTAGAAATGGTGTTGGTGTTGTTTACAGTAAAATTCACTTCTGCCAAGGACTGGAAAAAAACTAACCCAAGGGACATTGCTCAGTCTAAGTGGAGCCCTGGTGGCAAGAACGCAGTCTCTGAACAGCAGCACAGCAAAATCCATCTTCCAGGGGGGTCCCAAGCTGACATTTGAGGAGCCAGGTATCTTTAGGGAGGAAAGTCTTGGAACTCCTTGCTGCTTTATAAAAATATGTACGGCCCTGTGTGTCTAGGTCTAGTAAGAGCACATGCAAGTGAAGAGGCAGCCAACGTGTAGCTAACATAGATTCATTTTCCTCCTTTGACTTTCTTTTCACCCTCGTGTCTCCGTGTTCTGTGGTGGAACACCACGGACACATCTGCCTGAGCAGCTGCAACTAATGAATGACACAGCCTCCCCCCTCGCTCAGACGAACAGCGGGAGCTCACTCAGACCTTCCGGATTCTCCCTTTGCTGATTCATGGCCAGTGCATCTTTTCCTCCAAAGGTAATAACTGATGCTGGAGCTCCGTCCCAGGCCCAACTCCTCCTGTCCATCAGAGTCCCTTTGTCTGTTACTGCTCGTCTGCTTCATCTCCCCAGCCCCACCCACCTCCACGTCCATCCCTCAAAGGGTAGTGCCAAAGGCTGCCTTAGTAAGCATCCCTTCTTCAGTCAGGTTCACTGGGACCACTGCATAGCCTGCACATATTGGGTGTGTGGAAAGGAATCTGTTTGTTTCTCTTTCCAATTCACCATCAATATGTACTTATTGAATGCCTTGGAAGCACTTCCCAGGTGGCTCAGTGGTAAAGAATCCGCCTGCCAATGCAGAAGATGCAAGAGATGAAGGTTTGATCCCTGGCTTTGGAAAGATACCCTGGAGAAAGAAATGGCAACCCACTCCGAATCCACCTGCAATGCAGGAGACCCGGGCACAATCCCTGGGTCAGGAAGATGCCCTGGAGAAAGAAATAGCTACCTTCTTGTCTGGAGAATCCCATGGACAGAGGAGTCTGGCGGGCCATGGTCCACGGGCTCACAACGAGCTGGACACGACTGAGTGACTATGCGGGCAAAGCACTTGGTACTCAGCAGGTCCCAGAGGCAGACAGAGAAAGGAAGGCAGAGGAGAATTCTCTGGCAGTCCAGCAGTTAGAAATTTGCACTTCCACTGCAGGGCACCTGGGTTCAATCCCTGGTTAGGAAGCAAAGATCTCACAGAAAAAGAAGAAAAGTAAAAGAAAGGCAGAGTATCCCTTAGCTTCAAAGCCTTTATGTTTTAATTAAAGAGAATAATCCATTAGCTACATAAGACAGGTGCATCACTGAAGACGTGTGACGTCAAATACACAAGCTGGAAATTCACAAGGCCCCACCCTGAGCTCCCGAAGCTAAACAGTAAGTGACATCTACTAGGTGCTACGCGGGTGCCAGGCATTGCTCTCATGCATCAACCAAGTGCCCAAAGCAGTAGCTCCTGTTTTTAATCTCCATTTTTCAAACAAGGAACCTGAGGCGCTGCCCGGGGTCACATGGCTGGGAAGTGACAGCTCAAGGCTTATGCCCTGAGGCTGAATGACTTCCAAGGCCATCTGCCCGGCCCTGGCCTCATGATGGACACTGGTCTTCATCACGCCTGTTTCCTCCTTGGGAGAAGGGACTGTCCATCTTTACTGTCATATACCCCCACCATGCGGAGAACACAGGAGGCCTTATTTGATTACTGATTAGGCAGCTGACCTGGGGAGAGGTATGAAGGAGCGGGCACTGTGAGCAGCTGGAGACTGAATCCCTATGAGGCGAAGGCAAGGCTTTCAGAGCGGCAGGGCCAGGCGGAAACCAGGCGTCAGCGGCCCACAGAGGCCCAGGCAGGCAGCCAGGGCCAGGGGCGCAGGGTGGGGACACGCCCGGGGATGGAGACTTGGCCGGAGGGGAGGGTCGGGGGCAGGTGGAAAGGAGGTGGGCGGGGCCCATCCTGTCCACTCTGTCCCCCACGCCTGAAGGGGACAGCCAGCACGTCAGTCTCTGTGGCCTATAAAAGTTAAAGAAAAAGGAAAGAACAAGCGCTGGTGAAGACGTGCAGCAGCTGGAAGCCTTCGCTGGTGGGAAGGGGAAAGAGTGCAGCTCCTCGAAAAATGAAACAGAATCCCCACATGGTCTGTCATCCCATCCCTGGCTGTACACCCAAAGGAATTAAAGACAGGGCCTCGAACAGACACTTGCGTATCCACGGTCAAAGTGGCATTATACCCAATTGCTGAAAGGCCGAGCAACCCGAGTCCACCGACAGACGGATGACTGGATAAGCAGTACGTCGTCCATATCTACCGGGGAACACATTCCGCCTTAAAAAGGAAGGTAAGGATGACAGCCGCCACAACATGCGCGAATCCTTACAGACATCGTGTTAAGGGAAATACACCGGTCAGGAAAGGACAGGTACTGTGCGAGTCCCTTGGGAGTTTCTAGAGCAGCCAAATTCATAGAGAAAGAAAGTGCAGTAGAGACTGCTGGGGGTTGGGGAGAAGGAGGAGCTACTGTTCAGTGGGCAGAGTTTCAGTTACAGTGGAGACAGATGGTGACGACGACTGCACAACAGAGCCAGTGCACTTAATGCCACTGCAGTGTCCGTTAAAAATGGTTGAAATGGGAGACTTCCGCTGCGGCCCAGCAGTTAAGACTCTGAGCTTCCCCAGCACGGGGCACAGGTTCAATCCCTGGTCAGGGAACTAAGATCCCCCTAATGTCGTGTGGTGTGGCCAATAAATTTTTTTTAATTAATTTTAAAAAATGGTTAAAATGGCAAATTTTATGTTATGTATATTTTTACCACACTAGAACAAAACAGGCATAAAGAAAAAGTTAAAGGAGGCTCTAAAGAATCCAACATACTCTTGGGGTCACCTTAAATGAAAAAAAGACCTTCTCTGAAACAGTGACTATGGCCAGGACAAAACTGTTAATTCTACGGAAATATGCTGATCTGAAAAGACAGGCTTGCTCTCTACTTTTATAGTCAGCTTTTCTGATGATGGAAATCCCTTGCAAACATTAAAAAAAAAAAAATCCTCAATTCCCACACATGAATAGGACATTAGGTACCATTGATGAGTTGGCTGGATGGCATCACCAACTCGATGGACATGAGTTTGGGTGAACTCCGGGAGTTGGTGATGGACAGGGAGGCCTGGCGTGCTGTGATTCATGGGGTCGCAAAGAGTCGGACAAGAATGAGTGACTGAACTGAACTGAACTGAGGTGCCACTGATTATGAAAACATATAAAGAAAAAAAGGAACTATGAATCCAGGAATCATATTTTTAAATGAACTTGAGTGGATTACTGATGATTACCCGATTTCCTGGTGATGGTAAAGAATCTGCCTGCTAAGCAGGAGACCAGGGCTCAGTCCTTGGGTCGGGAAGATCCCCTGGAGAAGGGATAGGCTACCCATTCCAGTATTCTTGGGCTTCCCGGGTGGCTCAGCTGGTAAAGAATCCGCCTGTAATGCCGGAGACCTGGGTTCGATCCCTGGCTTGGGAAGATCCCCTGGAGAAGGGCATGGCAAGCCACTCCAGCATTCTTGCCTGGAGAGTCTCCATGGACAGAGGAGCCTGGTGGGCTACAGCCCATGGATTCTCAAAGAGTTGGACACGACTGAGCGACTGAGCACAGCAGTATTCTGTCTACCAACAATGCTTGATGCAAGGAAAGATTCAGGGAACCGCATCCACAGGGTGAGAACCACAGCTCTGTTTTAACAAGAGACTAAACTCAGCAGCAAACTTTCAAGATACAGCACAAAATCATTAAGTTAAAATGCTACGATGCATAAACGCAGCTCTTCTCAGAAAATATCAATAAAATTCAAAGTATTTTCTCTCCCGAAATAAAGTGTACTTCCTCCAACAAGAATATACATTTCCTGGGCTCCATCAATTCAGGAGCCCTTTCTTACTCAAAGCCATCAGAGCCTGCTCAGTAGGGCGACCATACCATAGCTAGCATGCTGTCACCCCCAAGGGAGCAGCCTCTCTGGGGTTAAGGTTCAGAGCACCAGCACACCTGTCAATAATGACGTATCCTAAACACTCTCCCTCTCCTAAAACAAGAAGTTCAGAAGTGGCTTAGAATTTATCAACGACCACTGACATACCAGTCACAGACCACACACCCCGCTCTGCACTGCGCAGACTCAGGTCAACCATGGCATCCCTCAGTTTTTAGGAGCCTAATTTGTCAGAGACCCTGATGCTGTGAAAGATTGAAGGCAGAAGGAGAAGAGGGCAACAGAGGATGAGATGGTTGGATGGCATCACCGATTCAATGGACATGAACTTGGGCAAACTCCGGGAGGTAGCGAGGGACAGAGAAGCCTGGCGTGCTGCAGTCCACGGGGTTGCGAAGAGTCAGACGTGACTTGGTGACGGAATAGCAACTTGTCAGAAGCTACTCCAGAGTGCTTTATTACTTGCTTGGTTCCCAGAACTAGCATGAGGCTAAGTGTAAAAGAAAAAAAGGTGTCCTTTTTTTTAATATTGATAAATGTAATATCAAAAAAGAGGAGAATTCTATAAAAGGGTAAAGGATTATTATTCTATTATATGAGTGTCCTCCAAAGACCCAAACCACCCTGTGAAAATTGGTGATGAAGGGTGAACATGGGAAATCATCCACCTCTTAGGCTGGTTTTATGATACTAATAAAACTATGAGTACTAATAAAATTCTTGGACTAAATTCATAACTCAGAAGTGCCTGGAAGTTTTAAAAACCAGTTACCATACACACTAAGGCACTACTGGATTGTCAGTACTTTCAAAATGCAAAGATATAAAATGTTTTTGTGGGACTTTCCTGGTGGCCCAGAGGTTAAGACTCCATGGGTCCGATGTGGGGGGGCCCAGGTTCGATGCCTGGTCAGGGAACTAGGATCCCACGTGCTGCGTGACTTGGCCAAGAAAACAAACAAATAATAAAATGTTTTCTTCCCCAAATCCCTGGGATTCTAGGAAGCAACCATCTCTTTCATGGGCGTGACCCAGCGGATAAGGAATATCCATACAAACATTCCAGAGACTTTCCTCGACTGGAGGGTGGTTTAGGAAGAGCTTCTCCCACCACTTTCCTGGAGTTTGTCCTTGGTATTTAGTCACTAAGTCATGTCTGACTCTTTAGCAACCGCATGGACGGTAGCCCACCAGGCTCCTCTGTCCATGGGATTCTCCAGGCAAGAATACTGGAGTGGGCTGCCATTTCCCTCTCCAGGGAGCTTTCCCAAACCAGGGATCGAATCCATGTCTCCTGCATCTCCTGCATTTGCAGGCAGATTCTTTACCACTGAGCCATCAGGGAAGCCCTTCCACGAGTTTAAGACTAGTTAAATCCTCAGTGGGAATTAAAATCTTGACATTAATGCCCTCAAAGCCCAGCTTCTCAAAACCACTGAGGCAATCTGATGAATCCAGAAAAAGGAGAGTTGCCTTAGGAAGACAAGACCATGTGCCAAGAAGCTGGGCTTAGAGCTGTGTGTTCCTCTTACTGTCAATATCGAGTGGGCTGCACACAGGACAGAAATGAATGGAAGAGTGGAGAACGCAGTCTGCCTGGCAACTCCACTTGCAGAGGTGGGCCCAGACCAGTCAGCCGCCAGGACAGTACAAGGCCCTCTTCTACAAGTTCACCTTCACATTAATCACACAGCAGACATGAGCAAGGGGGCTTCAGCCCTAGATTAATCTGCAGAAGAGAACATCAAGCAAGAGATGTCTGACAACAAAAAGCCAGATTCGGGAGCTAGAGCCAGTGCAGAGAGAAGAATCTGAGGCAACAGGCCAGTTCAAAGTGTCCACAGATGAGATAAAGCTGGAAAACCAAAACCCTTTGGTTGCAAATAAAGACAGGGCCAATATTAGGTTTTTTTCTCAACTAGCCATCTTTGTCTGTCCCCAGGTCTTACTAAAGCTTTCATGAGAGACTCTTCTGAACCATCGGACACTATCCCTGCCTTACAAGAGCAAGAGGGAAGGAAGGATGGTGGGAAAGCGAAGTCTACGTGTGCTCACTGGGATGGGAGATTTGGTTTGGAATCTCTGCTGTCACTTATGGACTGAGTGATCTTGGAGAGCTCACAGAACCAGTTCAAGCTTTCCAATCTCACAATTAAGAAGGTAAGAATTATCCCTTGAAAGCTTCAGTTCAGTTCAGTCACTCACTCATGTCTGACTCTTTGCAACCCCATGGACTGCAGCACGCCAGAATTCCCTGTCCATCACCAACTCCTGGAGCCTGCTCAAACTCATGTCCATCACGTCAGCGATGCCACTCAACCATCTCATCCTCTGTCGTCCCCTTCTCCTCCTGCGTTCAACCTTTCCCAGCATCAGGGTCTTTTCCAGTGAGTCAGTTCTTTGCATCAGGTGGCCAAAGTATTGGCGCTTCAGCGTCTATCCTTCCAATGAATATTGTGGACTGATTTCCTTTAGGATTGACTAGTTTGATATCCTTGGAGTCCAAGGGACTCTGAAGAGTCTTCTCCAACACCACAGTTCAAAAGCATCAATTCTTCAGCGCTCAGCTTTCCTTATGGTCCAACTCTCACATCCATACATGACTACTGGAGAAACCGAAGAGCTTACTTTGAGACCTTGAGAGCATACTCTAGGTAAAGCCCACAACCCAGTGTCCAGCACACAGTAAATCCTCAAAACACATGCACACCTTATCTCCAGACTTCCATACTGAGTCCCACAATACTCAGCCTGCCTCAACCAAATCCCACTGGACAAATGACAAGTCTCCCTATAAAGATCCTTGCATACAGAAGTTTGTAAATGAATGCCCATCCCAAAGTAGCAGTCAGATTCCCAGAAGCTTCCTGTGATCAAAGTTTGCCAGAAAGACGAAAAGAGACTCTGTTAAAGCTACCTTAAAAATGTTTAAAAGGTAAACATTATCCAGGCAGTATTTTAAGTAGTTATATTTTAGGCAATTTGATAGTCTTGCTGTTTTAGGAAACTGTGAAGATGCATTTTAAGGGCCATTAAAATATTCATCTCAGATGGCAACAGGAGACACCTAAGGGACATTGGCCAGTTATAAAAGATTGACAAGAAAGAGGAAAAATCATACATTAGATTAATCCCCAATGGGCTAGCTAGAGATAGTGCTGAGATGGTTTGCCTGCTGAAGAATAGTGGAACCAACTATCTTTGGGTATATCATCAGAATCAAGACTCCAGGCATGTTCCCTTAATAGCTAGAATGATCTTATTCCTGGGCTTCCCAGGTGGCGCCAGTGGTAAAGAACCCACCTGCCAAGCAGGAGACCTGGGTTCCATCCCTGGGTTGAGAAGATCCCCTGGAGGAGGGCATGACCCACTCCAGTATTCTTGCCTGGAGAACTTGGGGTCTCGAAGAGTCAGACATGACTCGGCACACAGACAGCAGTCTCATTTCCGGAGTATAAGGTTTCTAAAGCCCTCGTTACGGACCCATCTGAGAGAAGAGAACTCTGAGCGGGAACAGCACTGGCCCTAAAGAGCCTGTGAGGAAGATTCATCCAGGGGGCCAGGATGCGGCCCTTGCGACCTGTGGCACAACTGATCCCTTAAATCCCAGCAGAGTCAAGTTTCTTAGCTGGGACAGTTTTGCCCTCGAGAAGACGTGTAAAAATGTCTGGATATGTTATTGGCTCTCATACGGGAGACACTGATGATACTGGCATCTAGTGAGGCCAGGGGAGCTGCTAAACATCCCACAACGCACAGGACAGGTCTCAAAACAATCTCCAGCCCAAAACGTCCACAGAGCCAAAGCCGGGCAAGACTGCGTCAGAGGAAGGGAGAAAAGAAGGACCATCCGACCATCATGGACAAGGGCTTCCCTGGTAGCTCAGCCGGTAGAGTATCCGCCTGCAATGCAGGAGACCTGGGTTTAATCCCTGGATTGGGAAGATCCCCTGGAGAAGGGAACGGCTACCCACTCCAGCATTCTGGCCTGGAGAAGTCCATAGGCTGTACAGTCCATGGGGTTGCAAAGAGTCGGACCCAACTGAGCGACTTTCACTTTCTTTCATCATGGACAGACTGTGTCACGGCTGGCATTAAGAGATGCCGTGTAGTCTGTTTGGTGGATGTCACTTATATAGTTTGTGCCAAATGAACATTAGGGACAATATTCTTCAATAATTTCAGCTGTTCTGAACCTAATCAAGAAAGCTTTAAAAATATATGCCTTCTCTGCATTTAAAATCAGTTACCAGCGTTTCCCCAGGCTCAGTGGTAAAGAGTCCACCTGTCAATGCAGGAGACATTGGTTTGATCCCAAGCCCAGAAAGATCCTACATGCCGCAGAACAGCTAAGCCCGCGAGCCACACATGCTCTGGAGCCCCTGCTCTGCAGCAGGAGAAGCCACCGCAATGATAAGTCCGGGCACCGCAGCTGAGAGCAGCCCCGCCTGCCACAGCTAGAGAAAGGCAGCAACGGAGACCTAGGGCAGCCATAAATAAACAAATCTCAGAAACATTTACCTCCCATCCCCTTCCAGCCCCTTAGGAAAAGTAAGAAAGCAAACTGCTCACATTAAAACCAGGGTCTTCTCTCTGATCAAAATCCACAGAACAGGTGGCTCAGACGGTAAAGAATCTGCCTGCAATGTGGGAGACCTGGGTTCAGTCCCTAAGTTGGGAAGATCCCCTGGAGGAGGGCATGGCAACCCGCTCCAGTACTCTGGCCTGGAGACTCCCATGGACAGAGGAGCCTGGTGGGCTGCAGTCCATGGGGTCGCAGAGTCGGACACGACTGAGCGACTCAGCACAGCACAGCGTGGCATCCGTGTAACGTTAGTCCCCCTGGGTTATTTCTCAGGACTGCACTGTGCACACGCTATGCACTAGTACAGGCATGTCACAGGCAGACACGCGTTCACACACACAAACACCACACACCGCCAGGCACTCTCAGCCACCACCTGGCCCTCCCCCGCTCCCCTGACTACTCAGGCAAGACGCTGGTGTGCATGACTAGTACCCCAGTGACCTTCACCAGTAATGCTAAGAGCCGGAAATCACAGTTGAAGCCACAGAGCTGAGAATAACATACAGTTCCCCAAACAAGAGCTTTTATCTTCTTGAAATAATAATTATTTTGCTGACCCCACTGCTGTGGGGACTAGCTCAAAGAAACCCTGTGAGAAACAGAAGCCCCCCTGCCAAAGGTGCTCTTCAAAACCCTGCCTTGATTCATGCCAGGCACACGCAGAGGTCTCTGGAGCCCTTGGCTTTCACCACCAGCCCCTTTCTCCAACCCAAAGTGACTAATTCCCCCACGAATTGAACATCATTGCCAGATTGAGACTGTCATCACCCTGTCTTAAGCATTTGGCGGGTTCTAAAGTCCCCAAGTTATCACCGCATTGATAAGCCTAGGGTAACATGTTATTTGTCAGCTACAGCCAAGCTCCTTTGGTTCCAAAGGCAAATAAACATTTCTGCTGTTTCCTTGGGAGGGAAAGGCCAAAGAACAAAAGTGTCCCTTGGTTTTAGAGGCTCTATCGGAAAGCCTGTGGATCCGCCAGATGAAAAGAGGCTGCTGCTCTTTACCAGAGGCCAAAGTCCAACTCAGAGCAGGAAAATGAGATCCAGTCCAAAATCTGACCAAGTTTCCTACAGCGTCCAATCAAGCGACAGTCAGCCCAGCCCAGCAAGAGCCCGCCCACAGCTGGGAAGGGAGAGGCCGCCCACTTCCAAAAGCTCCTTTGGAACCAAGGTCAGCCCTGCTCAATCCCAAGCAATTATCCTTCCTTGCTAACTGCTCAGATTTCCTGCTGGACACCTGGGAAGAATTACTTTTGCTCTACATGATGTTGTTTAGTTGCTAAGTCGTGGCCGACTCTTGCAACTCCATGGACTGTAGCCCACCAGGCTCCTCTGTCTGTGGGATTCTCCAGGCAAGAATACTAGAGTGGGTTGCCATTTCCTTCTCCAAGGGATCTTTCCAACCCAGGGATGGAACCCATGTCTCCTGCATTGGCAGGCGGATTCTTTACCGCTGATCTGCCAGGCTTTCCTTATGTTATATAAATATTTACAAATTGTCCCAAGCCCAGGCTCATTCACTCCACTCTTTGTGGTTTTAGGCAAGTCACTTAACAAATCATGGGCTCCATCTTTGTTGGATGCAATACGAGCATCACTAGAGATGTGGTCCCCAAAGAGCAAGGCTGCCTGCATGTAAATCCCAGGGATGCCTGTCATCCTACGGAGCCAACAGGCAGTCCGAGGGCATCTGCACACGGCATGGCTCATCGACTTACCCACCCCCTCGCCGTCCTGGGGATCAAACAGTGCGTCCCAGGCCCTCTTCCAGGTGGGTGGGGCAGGGTGACTTGTTAGAGCCAGTGGGTTGTGACTGGAGGCCAAAGCTCTGAAGAGCAATGTCATGTCTGTTCCCCTTAAAAAACCCTCATGTCTGGAGAAATGCCCAGGCAGCCACAGCCTTGGAGAGGGTAAGAATACACTACTGGTGTTGGTGACCATCGTATGTAAACTAACCTCCTCTGACAGAGTCAAGGGGCTTCCAAGATGGCTCAGTGGTAAAAAATCTGCCTGCTATGCAGGAGACATGCGTTCGATTCAGGACATGATTCGAGTCAGGAAGATTCCCTGGAGAGGGAAATGA
The DNA here is from genome assembly GCF_002263795.3 of Bos taurus. NCBI lineage: Eukaryota > Metazoa > Chordata > Mammalia > Artiodactyla > Bovidae > Bos > Bos taurus. Next base: position 99,949,881 of record NC_037337.1, read on the forward strand.
CAACCCACTCCAGTATTCTTGCCTGGAATACCCCCTGGACAGAGGAGCCTGGCAGGCTACAGTCCACGGGGTCGCAAGAGTCAGACACAACTTAGCGACTAAACGACAACAACAATACCGAATATACCTCACAAAATAAAATTTTTAATGTGATTGAGTAGAAACATGCTATCTGGTCCTGAGGCAGCCATCTTGCAAACCACGTGGTAGTAAGTCTGTGGATGGAAAGCTGATGTGCCAAGGAAACTAGAGCAGGAAAAGAGCAAGCCTGGGTACATGCGCGTGACATTGTGACTCAGAATAAGAAAGATGGGTTTGGTCATGGTCTTACGGACTTCCCTGGTGGCTCAGATGGTAAGAGCATCTGCCTACAATGCGGGAGGCCCAGGTTCGATCCCTGGGTCGGGAAGATCCCCCTGGAGAAGGAAATGGCAACCCGCTCCAGTACTCTTGCCTGGAAAATCCCATGGACAGATGGAGAAGCCCAGTAGGCCACAGTCTATGGGGTCACAAAGAGTCGGACACAACTGAACGACTTCACTTTCACTTTCCTGGCACAGGGCTCCTAACACCCCTGGAATTTCCCGAGACCCATAAAGCTTCTTTTGTTATGTTATAGAAGTGGCTTTGGGGTCATCTACGGATGGGAGTTGGTTACCAGGGAAACCAGAAAAAAACCAGGAACAGAGGGCCGAACTTTCAGCCACACCCTCACTGCACCCGAAACTCCTAATTTCCAGTGGGGCTGGGAGAGGGGCTGGAAATTGAATCAATCGCCAATGGCCAACAACTCAATGAGTCACACCAATGGGATGAAACCGCCATAAAAATTCAAAATGGAGGAGACACAGAAGGTTCCAGGCTGGTAAACCAGAACGCTCCACGTGCCCCCAGGCCAGGCCCCGGAGCCCTGGGGAGGCACCACTGGTTTGGGACCTTGTACCATGTAGCTCTGTGTCTCACTTTTGATCCACACCCTGAAATGCTCCTGGTGATACAGCAGTAGTCTAGTCAGTAAGCTGGCCTCCTGAGTTCTCTGAGCCACTGTAACAAACCTACTGAACCCAGGAAGGAAGGAGTCGGGGAGAACCTCTGATTCATGAACCTCCACTCATCAGAAGCGCAGAAACAAGCTGGACTTGCTCCATCGAACGCAGAGAGCAGGCCTGTGGGACGGAGCCCCTAGCCTGTGGGACCTGATGCCAATTCCAGGCAGACAGTGCCAGACTTGAGTTGAATTGTAAGACACCGAGCTGGTGTCAGAGAATTCCATGTGGGGAAAAAAATCCACACTCTGAAACTCGCACCAGAATCCTTTGCGTGTTGCTGGGAAAAGGATGCCTGACGCCTGAAGCAACCTCGCTCCAGGATTCTCCCTATGTAAGCTGTGTCGAATTCTTAACCCTCTGTAAATCAGCAGAGGGGCAAGGCCCATTTTCCTGGCCTCACATTCCTCATAGAAGAACACCAGCCAGAGTAACACTCCTGCGCCTCCCCACGCCAAGCACAGCTGGGCAGGAGCTCACCCAGTGGACTCTGCAGGGGGCACCAGGTCCCCTCGCCCTGCTGGCTTGGCAGAAGGGACCGAGTCCCCTCACCGGGCGGGCTTGTCAAGAAGCACCAGGTCCCCTCACCGGGCAGGCTCGGCAGGAGGCACCGGGTCCCTTCACCGGGCGGGCTCGGCAGAGGGCACCGGGTCCCCTCACTGGCAGGCTCGGTGGGCTCGGCAGGTGGGACTGAGTTCCCTCGCCCAGCGGACTCAGCAGAAGGGACTGAGTTCCCTTGGCTTGGCTCGGCCCCTTTTCTCTCTTGTTTGAAACCTTCTTCAAAGGTTTCTTTTGTTTGAAGACTTTCTTCAAGGGAACTGCACTCTGTTTCACTCTCTCTGGTGTAGCAAGTAGAGCAGACCCTGTCCTCACCAAGGAGGCCTGTGCTACCGAAGACCAAGATGGTGTCGGGGGGCAGGGTCTCTAAAATGGCCAAAGATACAGCACCCTGACCCCCAGAACTTGGACCACGATGAGCGACCACTCCCATGACTCTTACCTTACACGGCACAGTTGATCTTAAGAGATAAGGTGAGATATCTCATCTCTCATCTAACTGTGGGTTTCTCTGGTGGCTCAGATGGTAAAGAATCTGCCTGCAGTGCAGAAGAACCGGGGTTTGATCCCTGGGTTGAAAAGAGTCCCTGGAAAAGGGAATGGCAACCCACTCCAGTATTCTTGCCTGAAGAATTCCATGGACAGAGAAGCCTGGCAAGCCTGGCAGGTGCGTGGGGTTATAAAGAGGAGGACATAACTGAGCAACTAACACACACACACAAACATCTAATCACATGAGCTCTTAATCCACAGTGCTTTCTCCAGCTGACAGGAGAGTGCAAAGGGGAAGTCATTGAGATAGAAGAGGGATCCCATGCTGTCTTCGAAGATGAGGGGCCCTGTGCCAAGGAATGTATGCCACCTCAGAGGTGAGAATGGCCCCCACCCTATGACCAGCAAGGAAACTGGAGTCTCAGTCCTACAACCACAGTGAACTTATTCTTTGCCAAGATTTGAATGAGTGTGTAAGCAAACTCTTCCCCAGATCCAGAACCCAGCCTGGTCGACACTCTGACTTTTTAGCCTTTGATATCCTGATCACGAACCTTTGCCAGGCCCTCCCGGATGTCTTACCTACACAACAATGATGTAATAAACCAATCCTGCCTTAAATGTCTGCAGCTGCTGCTGCTAAGTCGCCTCAGTCGTGTCCAACTCTGTGCGACCCCAGAGACGGCAGCCCACCAGGATCCCCCGTCCCTGGGATTCTCCAGGCAAGAACACTGGAGTGGGGTGCCATTGCCTTCTCCAATGCATGAAAGTGAAAAGTGAAAGTGAAGTCGCTCAGTCGTGTCCGACCCTCAGCGACCCCATGGACTACAGCCTTCCAGGCTCCTCCATCCACGGGATTTTCCAGGCAAGAGTACTGGAGTGGGGTGCCATTGCCTTCTCTGGCCTTAAGTGTCTACGTTTGCCCTAATCTGTTACACAGCAGTATAAAACTAACAGAGCATGGAAATCCTCCTAAATCAGGGTGAAAATGGTTAGTAAGTCCTTCTGGCATCAAAGCTAAAACTACATTCTCTGATGAGCTTATTAGCACGAAAGCTGGCCTTTTAATCTCCATCTGACTTCTGTATCTATTTCTCAATTAGTTCATAACTCCAGAGGGGGAAAAAAAGAGTTTTCATTTATTCACCCCATAAAACCCCCAACAGTCGGATATTTAAGAATACTTTTGGCATTTCTACATAATATTAATACAATAACTCTCAACAGTTCTTTAAAAGGAGGCTCAGACCTGGAATGGGATAGAAGAATCCAACTATGTCACCTCAGAATCTCGGCACCTAGATTCTGTATCTTACATTGACTCCACTGTTCCCACATACCAGGGCAAGGAGAAGACTGCGTCACTGAGAAGTGAAAATCACCCTCGTGGGAACCACAAATTCACACCCCCAAGCTTTGTTGCTTTATACAATTTCTAGTTCTCAAAATAAGGCTTCCCTGGTAGCTCAGATGGCAAAGAATCCACGTGCAGTGCAGGAGACCCAGGTTCAATCCCTGGGTAGGGAAGATCCCCTGGAGAAACAAATGGCTACCCACTCCAGTAGTACTGCCTGGGAAATCCCATGGACCGAGGAGCCTGGCGGTCTGCAATCCATGGGGTCGCAAAGAGTCAGACACGACTGAGCAACCAGCACTTCCACTTCTAGAGAGTAAATGGCCTTTTAGATGTAGTTCAAATGAATAGCCAGCTTTGAGACTTTCTACCAAAACTGCACACGGCAAGTGAACTGAGGCAGAATCACTTGTTTGTAGACTAAGTGTGCTCGTAGTCCTCCTGGCACTCTGACACCCATCCACAGCACCTTCCAACGTTCTGCAAAGCACACCTCGTGTGCTGCCAATCCAGTGATACCCTGCTGGCGCCTTCCTGAAAGGCTCCCGATCCTTGATGGCACCGCAAGGAAGTGAGCAGGCCATCAGCATAAAGTGAAATGTGAAATTCTGAAGGCCCTGTCCCAGAGTCCTGGTAATGATCCATTTGAGATGCAGCTTTAAGGGGAAGGAAAACCATCCTCTCTACTTGCAGTAAGAAATTCATTAGGGGAACTAAGTCCCCAAATTCAGGAGCAGATGCCGTCAAAATGATTGCAGCCTCTTCCTTCATTTAGAATACAGTTTCCAAATTTTATTTTTTGCTAAGGGGGATTTTCGAAAGCTTGTAGTCTGATCTTTCCTTTCCACAAATAAACTCAGATCTAGAGAAGCGATATAAAAATAAAAACACCAGATCAGACATTTCTCCACTTGAATTCTGTTCTTCTGAGTGTTCAAGCCACCAGATTCATTTTTCTCTAACTCAGAAACCATGAGGCCATGGCTAACAGGCTACCTCTGAGAAGTTCAAAACAGCCCTTGGAAACAAGGTTGCCATGTCTGGTGTAGGGAGACCGGAGCATCTGATGGTTTCCATGGTGACCACGGTGCCCAGGTGCACATTCTAATGAGGCTGGCGGGCCAGCCAGCAATTCAGACCAAAGGTTGTGGAAACTTCCAGGAAGACCCCCATGTCACCAAGCCACTCATGAAATTCTAATGATGGCCTACTTGCCAACAAGTGCCCCCCTTCGGGAGACAGACACTCAGCGGCACTGAACTCTGTGTCCGGCCCTGTGCCGAGCTCTTTTCCGTACATTATTCCATTTCACCATCACCAAGACCTTACAAAGTAAATTCGAATTCCACCCCATTTTGCAGATGAGTAAACTGAGGCAGGGGCTTCCGCGGTGGCTCAGTGGTAAAGAATCCGCCTGCAGTGCAGGAGACATGAGTTTGATCCCTGGGTCAGGAAGATCCCCTGGAGGAGGGCATGGCAATCCACTCCAGTATTCTTGCCTGGAGAATCCACATGGACAGAGGAGCCTGGCGGGCTGCAGTCCATGGGGTGGCAAAGAGTCAGACACAACTGAAGTGAGTTAGCAAGCACACATGCAAACTGAAGCAGCTCATACAAAGTCGGGGACATACAAAGTCCCCGAGCTTGCAGAAGACATCTCCAAACCAGCTCTAGAGCCTCATTCCTCCACTCAACTCAATAAGAACTTATGAAACTGCTCAAGGGGCGCACTCCCTTACAGTCTTCTAAAGAGAAGTTTATGTCATGATTTCCTGTCTCAGAGCGGAAAACAAGCGCAGCCTTAGAACTGATCACTGACCTATTTCTGCCCATCATTTCCAGATTCTGATAAAGAGCTCAAATTGTCATTTTTAAATACGGAGCCATCATAAGAAATAATTCCCTGAAGGAAGTTTGATAAATTTGAGAATTAGGTAAAGAGATGAGAAAGAGAGCAGAAATGATCTTACTCCTAAACAAAACAAGTGTTCTGTTAAATTTTATGATCAGGTATGAGCTAAAGGGCATTGGAAATCCCAGTCCAATCACTCCACATGCCTGTCACTGATACCAGGAATGCCACCTCTAGTAAACAAATCCCTTGCACTCAGATTTTTGTCCCTTGTTTCAAGGTGAGTATTCTCAAAAAGAAAAAGCCCCTAAGGCAATAGCAATCATCAACACCTTAGTATGAGTCAGTACGTGAGCGGACTACTGCTGAGGGAGCGCTCAGCTGTGGGAGGAGAGAGAGGAAGGGACCATGAGGAGACAGATACAAAGCACAAAGCAACGTCTGGGACCTGCAGGCGTCTGGAAGAGGTCTTAGAAGCCAGGATCAGCCTAAGACGCTGGGCTTGGAAATAAAACAGAGAGAAGGAGCTCCAAGAACAAAACGGAGGGTTTATAATTCTCTACTTTATTGCCAGGCTTCCCCGGTGGCACAGCGGTGAAGAATCTGCCTGCCAATGCAAGAGGCGCAAGAGACACGGGTTTGACCCCTGGTTCAGGAAGATCCCCTGGAGGAGGAAATGGCAACCCACTCCAGTATTCTTGCCTGGAGAATCCCATGGACAGAGGAGCCTGGCAGGCTACAGTCCATGGGGTCGCAAAGAGTCAGACACAACTGAGCGCCTGAGCACCACTTTATTGCCAGTACACTAAAAAACACATCTTCCTTCTTTAATAAGAAGCTGCGTATGCCACATGCCTCCAAAATATGTGTTGGAAAATCCACACTTAACCCTCTTGTGTTGTGATTCCAGGGAGACTGACAAGAGACAGGAATTAGGAACCGTACCTGTGAATACCATGGGTCGAAATAAAAAAATCTGACCACAACATTGAACTACCCGATTGAAAGTGAGGATGACAGCATGAGACCCTGGTAATTTCTTCTGGATCCTGTCAGGCTAAAGCCAACTGGATCACAGAGGTTAGGGTTTAAACAGACGCAGTACTCACTCGAAAGACCTTCTCCACTCTTGCAATGCTTTTCCCAAAGATGGTTCCAAGTTGGTCTCCAATTCCAGCCAATAAGAAACCAAAGAGTGGAATTCCAAAGATGGCATATAAAATACAAAAGATTTTGCCTCCTTCAGTGCTTGGAGCAATATTCCCATACCCTGGTGAGAAATATTAAAAAGAGAGAGGGAGAGTGGTGAAGAGGCAGAGAAATTAGAGCATGGAACCAAAGAACCTGACTTCCTAGAGGGCTTCTTCATCCCCACCCTGAACCTCAGGAGTTTTAGGAGCACTCCATTCTAAAGGCCCTACAAAATTGAGAACATCGTTTCATTGCGTCTCTTCTTTCTCTCCCTGTATACAGTTTCAAGAGGGTCCAGGTTTCCAGGATCTGATAAGATGACATGTATTTCACTAGATGACATTTTAGGAGATCTGTGGTCATCTAGAATTGCGTTTCTGGTAGAAAATGGTACCACCCATTTCAGAAACATCAGACATCTTCGGCGTGTCTGGTTTAGGGACACTGGGCACCTGAGGAGGGTTGACCACTACTTTTTTAGATTTGGGAAGAGCTTCTCCTATCCAGCCTCATCCTGTGGCCATCCCCTCTATGGGTCGGACTGTGGCTGTCTCCTGCATTTGCCTTCTTAGGGTGACGGGTGTTCCACATTCAGGAGGATGGGTGGTCTAGGACGAATTCAGAAAGGACCCCTGGATCATACAGCCCTGCCCTGAGAAGCCTGAAAAGAGTCAGGAGTGGAGGAGGAGAGGCCGAGCGCTCCTTCTCACGTGGGCCAGGATGCTGAGCTCTGCCTGGGTCTCTCTTTCTCTTTCCTGGGAACTCCACGCCACCTGAGTAGTGCCCACCCCGACCCGCCCACTTCTTGCACCAAGAATCCAGGGATCCTTGGATGCAGGTGTGAACTGAAGGTTTGGTGGTGGAATGGATGTGTAAACACAAAACAATTGTCCAACAGCCAGATCTATCGCTTGCTTCAAACAGCGCTTCGAAAACACCCACATCCACGTTCTCGAGAGTTCTGCAGCTAGGTACCTAACTAGTGGATATTTGGCTTACTCTCTCTGACAGGACTGAAGACGGTGGTGCTGGAAGAAAAAGGCGTACAGCATTAACACACGTTTTACAGAGATGAGACTCTAAATCACTCGGTGGTCACGCCAGTGAGTGCTGCAATATTACACTAACCAGTGTCTAGCTAGTCACCTAGCTTAACATTCTCTCACAGCAGCTGACAGGGAGCCTGCCTCTAACCCACGCAGTAAGTGAGTTATTGGGCTCATGGCTATTAGCACGCTGGGGATTTGACACAGGAACGATAATGCTGACAGCCCGTCTGTCATTCAGCCTCCTGTGGGCCTGGAGGACTCACTCTTGCTTCCTGCCTCTGGGTGCTGAGTCACCCGGTTATTTTCCTGTTCAGTTTTCCAAATCAGAATCATTCAAACCTCTTATCACAAATCATCTAAATTATATAGCTTCTATTTTTTAAATGACTGTTCAGGCAAGCCTTCTAATCTTGCTTTTTTTTTTTGACTCACCATGATTTTTATTTAATTGTGGGGAAAAAAAAAAGGCTCTCAGAACTTTTTTCGGGTGTTTTCAGGAACTTGGACAAAATCATTCTGTCAGCATTTCCCTCTAGAATAATCGATTTACATTAACACAGCCCTGTTAAAAAGGGATAAAGGTGCCTATACAGCTCCAATTCCTGCAGGATTATGGTGAAACCTGGAAATATTCTGGTAATTCATGGAAACATTTATGGCTCTGGCCATAAGTTTACTGTCTCCCAATTGCCTGATTACTGTCAAGGAAGCCGACTATCTTTTAGTTTGAATATCTCAGAAAGAAGCACATTGCAGGCACAGGGAGACACACTGAGGCCTTGAATCTGCAGAGCTAGCATCTTATAAACTTTAACAAGTGCTGCACGCCTTCCACCAGCTTTTAGAGAGGATCTGCTCCACCGCTTGGGTCAGGACTGTGCTCAGGGGACATTCCCATCATCTAAAGAGCCTGAGAGCAAAGCAGGAAGAGGAGGCTCCAATCCAATACCACCACCTTCACCTGGTTATCCTCAGACTCACTTAACATCACCATGCCTGGCTCTGGAGGGGTTCAAGGAAAATGTGGGGGAAATCAGTCGGCCCTATGCTTCTAATGCAAAGTGTAAGCAGTAGCCTGGATCTTATTACAGTGGGCTCCTTATTCTGGGTTTCGAAGGCTAGGACACTAAAATTAGAGCCAAGTTCTCAGGCACTCAAGAAGTAATATTCAAATGAGCCTTGAATAGAGGATACTTTGGCCACCTGATGCGAAGAACTGACTCATTGGAAAAGACCCTGATGCTGGAAAAGATTGAAGGCAGGAGGAGAAGGGATGAGATGGTTGGATGGCATCACCAACTCAGTGGACATGAATTTGAGTAAACTCCGGGAGTTAGTGGTGGACAGGGAGGTCTGGCGTGCTGCAGTCCATGGGGTCGCAAAGAGTCAGACACGACTGAGTGAACTGACTGAGGGGCTTCCCTGATAGCTCAGTTGGTAAAGAATCTGCCTGCAATGCAGGAGACCCCAGTCTGATTCCTGGGTCGGGAAGACCTCCTAGAGAAGGGATAGGCTACCCACTTCAGTATTCTTTGGCTTCCCTGGTGGCTCAGCTGGTAAAGAATCCGCCTGCAATGAGGGACACCTGGATTCGATTCCCAGGTTGGGAAGATCTCCTTGAGAAGGGAACAGCTACCCACTCCAGTATTCTGACCTGGAGAGTTCCATGGACTTACATAGTCCATGGGGTTGCAAAGAGTCAGACACGACTGAGCGACTTTCACTTTCAAGCCTCGAATAAGCCTGTTTAAGACCATCACTTCACTTTGGATGTAAAGTAATTGCCATTTTTGAGTTATGCTGTATCTTGTGCGTGTCTGTCTGTCTGTCTGTCTGTGTTCCCTGCCTCTGATGAACTATATGGAGAGGCTGTTCTCCAGTTTGACACTCAACCCTGTTACTCTTAAGAAAATTGCATAAGGTACTTTTTGGAATTTTGCTCTGAGGCAACAGGAAGGACACATTCCTGGATTTTTGCCTCTGTTTGTACTGGGCCCTCGAGACTTCCCTGCCCGTTCTTCCTGAAGGCTTGATAGAACTTTGAAGTAAGGTGTCACGAGGCCTGAGAACTCAGGGAGTTAAACTTCTATTCTGATCCTTCCACTTGCTAACTCTCAGATCTTGGGCAATCTACCTTTCTGGTTCACTTTCCTTGTCTGAATGAGGGGGCTATTAAACGCACCTACCTTACAGCTTCAAGAGCTACATGTGAAGCCTGAGGACCCTTTGGAGATTAAATCCACAGTGAAACAGGAGGCCCAGAGTAAGCATTCAGTAAGGATCCGCAATTGTCACCTTGCCTGGGTTTTCTGCAGGAAGGAATCACTTTGTGTCTCCAGCAAAACTAAGTCCCAGGAGAAAAGAGATAGCTGCTTCTATTTTCTCCCCAGAAACCACCATTCTCCCACAGCACCGAGGCAACTAACACAATGCCTGTGCCCCAGGCTGGACCGGCTGGATGGCACAGGGTTCCCACGACGGGACTTGGGGTGTAGGTCCTTGGGGCAGCGAAGGCTGGGGGGTGAGAAGCTGCAGGCCAGGCAGACGGAGCCCAGAGCATTACAAGTGGACTTCCTAAAGAGGAAGCCTCCGAGGATCCTCCACCAGCTGGGTTCCGGTGACGTTTGGCAGGAGGAGACCAGCCCAGCGAGAACACTCTGTTGTGAATGAGAAAGCCCACGGCAGCGCTCGGCGCCAGTCACCCCCAGGCTAGAAAAGAGCCCGAGCCCTTTCTGAAGACAAAGCTGGTGTTTACACAGGACACGGGCCTGAGCAGCACACACGGAACCCTCCCGTTTGCTATTTACGTGCCGAAGTCAAATCTTGGCCGAACCGTGTGCTGTTCAGCTCTGGGGTTTGGGTTAGAGCAAACGTTCTCAAGCCAGGCTGTGCGTTCATGGGTGTGTGGCAGTCATGCAGCGTTCCCCACTTAAAAGGGCCTCGCTCTTGGTTTAATGCTCTGCTGTTGTCATTTTGAGGCTTTTAATCATTTTTTTGTTTTTTTAACAAGAGACTGCATTTTCACTTGACACTGGGCTTTGTGCCTTATGCAGCTGGTCCTGGTGGATAAAGTGGGGCTCTGTGGCTTACTAACCTTGAGATATTGGACAAGCCATCTAACGTCTCTGGGTCTCACTCCTCTCGTTAGTAAAATGAGGCAAATGAGAGTTAATGTGAAACTACGTGAGATGATGTTTGTGGAGCACAGTTCCTGGCACCTACTGCTGCTGTTCAGTCACCAGGCTGCGTCCGATTCCTTGCGACCCCATGGACCGCAGCACGCCAGGCCTCCCTGTCCATCACCAACTCCCGGACTTTAACCAAACTCATGTCCATTGAGTCTGTGATGCCATCCAACCATCTCAGCCTCTGTCATCCCCTTCTCCTCCTGCCTTCAATCTTTCCCAGCATCAGGGTCTTTTCAAATGAGTCAGTTCTTCCCATCAGGTGGCCAAAGTATTGCAGTTTCAGCTTCAGCATCAGTCCTTCCAATGAATATTCAGGACTGATCTCCTTTAGGATGGCCTTGTTGGATCTCCTTGCAGTCCAAGGGACTCTCAAGAGTCTTCTCCAACACCACAGTTCAAAAGCATCAGTTCTTCAGCACTCAGCTTTCTTTATAGTCCAACTCTCACATCCATACATGACCACTGGAAAAACCATAGCCTTGACTAGACGGACCTTTGTTGGCAAAGTAATGTCTCTGCTTTTTAATATGCTCTCTGGGTTGGTCATAACTTTTCTTCCAAGGAACAAGCGTCTTTTAATTTCATGGCTGCTGTCACACTGGCAGCTGGATTCTTATCCACTGTACCACTAGGGAAGTCCGATAACTCTTAACTGAGTTCCAGGAGAGGGACACGGTTACTGGTTACCATCTGGGACCTGAGGAGGGGCTCTCTAGGATGCGGGTAGAGTCAAGTGACCTAATCCAAAAATGCCTCAAATGGGGAATTTCCTGGTGGTCCAGTGGTTAGGACTGTGTGCTTTCTCTGCAAGGGGCATGGATTCCATATACGGTCAAGGAAATAAGATTCCAAATGCCGAGTGGCAAGGACAAAAAAAAAGCTTCAAAGAGGAAATCTAACTGGATTCTAGAGCTGTTGGTGAGAACTCAGATCATTGTCTGCCCTTCCACAAATGATGTTTTGTGGGAAGAATCTGCAGATAGCTTCCTCCAGCTGAGGAAAAGTATACTTCCTGGAGACCCACTCGCACAGTCAACAAATGAGAATTAGTTACTGAGAAAGCGGACAGGGTGCAGGGTGACCTCAAATAGGACAGCAGTCTAGTCTTCTCCTGGCATGACTCCTGGTTTGGAGAAATGCTTGAACGTGTTCCCCTTGAGCCGCACATTTGTAGATCTTCCTGTATAGCTGAGCACAAGAAAATCTTGTCAAAAAAAAAAAGTGCTTTGATATCTTCAGATAAAAGGGACCTCTGTTACTGAGTAGTATCACTGCTTTTCAGGAAAAGACTATTATTCCTAAGATCTCTGTATATGCATTCTCCATAATGAGCACATTTTTTGTGTCTGAATAGCACATAACCTCACGTGGCTCAGGAGAGTCTCTGGAGAGCGATTTGGCAAGCCTTTCAAAGGTTCAGGCCCTTTGACACAGCATCCCCTGGGGGATCTTGCCAAGAAAACAAGCAGAGATGAAGATCGCCCTTAGAGAACAAGGATTTTCATTGTGATATCACACTGTCACAGAAGTGAAAACCACTGAAGCCTGCAACATCATGTGATTACAGAATTGGTAGCAGATCCAAAAGACCCATCAAAGATGATGCTTTTCCAAAGAGCCTTAGTAATATGGGGCAGTGTTTACAGAATTACGCAGCACATTATGTGAACTCAAGCAAGCACGCTAATATGTGCGTATTTCACAAGTAATAAAAGAGCTCCTCGGCTCCAACTGCCCTACTGCCTGAGTTCTAAATGATGGAAAATGTCTCAGAAAGAAGAAGAAAAATTAGCAGGCTCTTAGTGTTTTATAAGCCTTGCTACCACTTGTAATGAATGAATTTGCCACTAAATAATTATGAGAAATCATCATCTCCTCACCTTACTATTCTTTCTAACACTATACTCCTGTTTTCTTTAGAAATTTCTAATGGTGTGACTTTCTAAAAGTTTCCACCCGCAGTCAAAATTTAGCCAGCTAAATGGTGTTCAACTCACAACACATTATTTTTCAATTAAGACAGAGTGAAAGGGGAAAAAAAGGCATTTTTTCCATCCACTAGAAAAGAACGCAATCGCTGTGCGACCACGGAGCCGTGCCCCTGACCTGGGGTTCGGGCTGCCCCTGACCTGGGGTTCGGGCTGCCCCTGACCTGGGGTTCGGGCTGCCCCTGACCTGGGGTTCGGGCTGCTCTTGTTTTGTTCATTTCTGTCCCCTGCCTGTTGTGCAGCAGTTTCCTGTTCGGGCTCCATCTTCCCTCAGACTTTGGGAAAGGTCCCTATCCTTTGCCCAGGTGTGACACAGCATCCGTCCTCCCACTATAGAGGCAACAGCATCCCAGGTTGCCAGGACACCAGCACGTGGAAACCTAGGGGCTTATCCACTAGGAAGCTCCATCTAAGCCTTGAAACCAAAAGCAAGGAGCCCACAGGAGGAGGCGGCGGCGGCCGCAGTGGCCAGCAGGGTCCAGCCCGGGCTCTGAGGGCAGAGGACACTTAGCAGCCCTCTGTGATCTCTGAGCCGTGAGTGTGCATTTGTTAGGGTTTTTCATTAGGTGAGAGAGAACCCAAAGCACGATGGAGCCCAGTGCAGGGTGTTTAACACGTGTTAACTCGCTACGGGCGGCTTCACCCCAGCTCAAAGGCGACAAGCGGGACCTCACTTACGGCTCCCCTCCTGTTACTCGGCTTCTTCACTATCAGCTGAACTCTAGGCAGAAAAACCCCTCGAGGGAAGGAAATGGACAGCAGGGTCCTCCTGGCTTACCTTTTTCCCGATTTACCTCCAGTAAGAAAAAGAAGTCATTTCCTCCAAAACTCACACAAAAGCCCCTGCAGGAATCCACTCGCTTACTGGCCTAATCCAGGAATCCTGTCTGTCTCTGAACTCAGGACTGTGACCATGCACATGCACATTACTGAATTTCTTTATTTTTTTATGCTTCTAATTTAATTTTAATTTTTAAATTTAAGTATAGTTACTTGCGAGTCTCCCCTGGTGGCTCAGACAGTAAAAATGTCTGCCTACAATGTGGGAGACCTGGGTTCCATTCCTGGGTTGGGGAGATCCCCTGGAGAAGCAAATGGCACCCCACTCCAGTACTCTTGCCTGGAGAATCCCATGGATGGAGGAGCCTGGTGGGCTGCAGTCCATGGGGTCACCAAGAGTTGGACATGACTGAGCAACTTCACTTTGCTTTGCTTGTGGTATAGTCACTTATAAGGTGCTAATTTCTGCTGTACAGCCAAGTGATTCAGTTATACACACATATATACACACATTTTTAAATATTCTTTTCCATTATGGTTTACCAGAGGATATTAAATAGAGCTCCCTGTGCTACACAGGACCTTGTTGCTCACCCATTCTGTATATAATAGCTTGAATCTACCAACCCCAAATTCCCCCCCATCCCCTCCCTCTTGGCAACCACAAGCCTTTCTCTGCCTGAGTCTGTTTCTGTTTTGTAGGTTCATTTCCACCATATATTTGATTCCACGTGTAAGTGACATCATACGGTGTTTGTCTTTCTCCTTCTGACTTACTTCACCGTAAATCCCCCAGCGACACACGACCCCTTTCCCCATCTAATATCCAGACCGCTGCGCACAGTTGAACCTGACATTGGTCTTCTCTGGTCTGCTGCAGCGATGCCCTCAGGGGCTGCTGAGCTGGATGGCACTTTTTGCCCTTACATCAAATGGTGCCATGTCATCCTGCATCCTTTGTTGGATACTATGGGATTGAGGACAAGCATGATCTGATCCGGTCTGGAGTGTCTGAAAGGCTTCTAGGCCCCAGACTTCCTGGCATAATTTATGCCTCTACTACTTGGGATAGTTGATCTTAATACACTTGCAGATTTGTAAGCGCAAACCTAGTGTGCCAGAAATTATGTTACGAGACTTTCTAAAAGAATGACAATTCTCGCTCACTCCAAGTTTCCTTACTGCACATAACTTTCTTGAGTGCAACAAGGTAAAAGTCATACAGGTTCTGAAGATGAGGCCTATAACCATACACAAAAACCCGTGCTGCTACAACAACCCAGAGCTTCTGAAACTGGCACCAATAGGAAGACAATCACCAAAGATGCATTCCCCCCAAAAAGGCATACCCTCCAACACCCACCCATGTGTGGCTATGAAAAGTAGGGGAAGGAAAAACCTCACAGAAGGCCTCAGAGAGTTATGGGATTTGAGAGATTTGAACTAAGAGAGAGATTTCCTCCCACAGAATATAAACAAATGTTAATGCAAGAATCCTCCCACTGAGTGCAGAAGAATCTCCCTCTGTTTGGCCATCGCTGCTACGAACTGGTGATAGCTGTGTGTCTCCCATTCTTCTGAATGAGAATTTTTATTGCAATGTGACTTCACTACTAAACAAGGGCCAATAACTCTCAAACTCTTTTTCAGCAGAGCTGGGAAAGGGATGCAACCTACAGATTCCACCATATAGGTCAGGGTTACCCAAAGAAGCTGAGATTGCAGAGGCAACATGGGAAAAAATATAGAGAAGTACAGAGAATGATTAAAGGGCCCATTGATGGCAAATCTCAGAAAGTGACAGTAAAAATCCAATTATGAAAGTGAGGGTCTCACCTTGCACTTCAAAAGATACATCCCTGTTTGCACCAAGTGTGAAATACAGTGTGAACAGGAAGAGCCGCAGAAGCCTTCCTGAGCTTGACCTGGTCCAGAAAACAGAAGAGGCAGAGCTACGCAGAGAGGAACACAGACAGGCCGGGTCTGCAGGAGGCGCCCCGCCTCACTGGCAGCAGGAAAGAGGGGCGTCTTGGCACGTGCGGCCAGAAAGGTTACTGACTTCTCCCTGCTCCCCTCTTCAAGCCCCCGGGAAAGTTCAGCAGAGAGCTAGTCCAGGGATATCCAGTGTGTTTGGCATCAAAAGAAATGCTCGGCGTGAAGATAAAGCTTCCATTAAAAAAAAAAAAAAAAGTGAAAGAGCAGCAAAACTTACCAGTGAATGAAAGACACTCGGCAGAAAGATGCTGCCCCAACCAGGCAAAACCGTAAACAAGCATGAAGTAATTGCCTCTCAGAATCATCAGAGAGAAACCACAAAGATGCAGGAAATCGGGGAGAAGATGATGAGGTAACAAGTGTAGATGAGATGCGAGCTAAGCTAATGGAATCCAGGGAAAAAATAGCAAAGAAAAAAGTCCCCTAATGATCACAGTAATGAAAATAAAATTGGAAGACGCGCATGGAGGAGGTAAGACTGTGAAAACACACACGCACACAAAGAAGAGAGGACGGAATCAAGCGAGTGACACAACCCAGCTCCCAGAGTAACGGAAATAAAAGTGAACAAAGGGGGCCTAATTAAACTTAAAAACTTTTGCACGATGAAGGACACTATAAGCAAGGTGAAAAGGCAGCCTTCATTACGGGAGAAAATAGTAGCAAATGAAACAACTGACAAAAATTAGTCTCCAAAATATACATGCAGCTCATGCAGCTCATTTCCAAGAAAAATAAACGACCCAATCAAAAAGTGGGCCAAAGAACTTAATGGACATTTCTCCAAAGAAGACATACAGATGGCTATCAAACACATGAAAAGATGCTCAACATCACTCATTGTCAGAGGAATACTAATCAAAACCGCTATGAGGTACCATCTCACCCCAGTCAGAATGGCTGTGATCCAAAAGTCTACAAACAATAAATGCTGGAGAGGGTGTGCAGAACAGGGAACCCTCTTACACTGTTGGTGGGAGTGCAAACTGGTACAGCCACTATGGAGAACAGTGTGGAGATTCCTTAAAAAACTGGAACTAGAACTGCCATACAACCCAGCAATCCCACTGCTGGGCATACACACTGAGGAAACCAGAATTGAAAGAGACATGTGTACCCCAATATTCATCGCAGCACTGTTTACAATAGCCAGGAAGCAACCTAGATGTCCATCAACAGACAAATGGATAAGAAAGCTATGGTACATATTCACAATGGAGTATTACTCAGCCATTAAAAAGAATGCATTTGAGTCAATTCTAATGAGGTGGATGAAACTGGAGCCTATTATACAGAGTGAAGTAAGTCAGAAAAATGATATACTATATTGTATAATATACAATACAGTATATTAACACATATATGTGGAATTTAGAAAGACAATAACCCTATATGCAGGACAGCGAAGGAGACACAGATGTATAGAACAGTCTATTGGACTCTGTGGGAGAAGGCGAGGGTGGGATGATTGGAGAGAATAGCATTGAAACTTGTATATTATCATATGTGAAATAGATGACCAGTGCAAGTTCAATGCATGAAGCTGGCCACTCAAAGCAGGTGCACTGGGATGACCCTGAGGGGCTCGTCCTGAGGGGGTGGGGACGGAGGTGGGAGGGGGGTTCAGGATGGGAGACACATGTGCACCCATGGCTGATTCATGTCGATAAATGGCAAAAACCATCACAATATTGTAATTAGCCTCCAATTAAAATAAATAATTTAAAATTTTAAAAAAACTGAAAGCCAATTTTAAGGGTTAAAAAGGAGTTCAGGGAAGATACTAGTATAGTAGACATGGAAAGAAGTAATGACAGATGCACAATCGGAGTCCCTAAAGAACAGAGCCCAGACCACACAGCGGAGAGAATGCTTCAAAAGGACAATCGAGACAGCTTTCCTGAAATAAAAGGGACAAAACCTCATAGCTTTATCAGACGAATGATAAAGAAATAATCTTTTGAGTAGCTGAGCAGAAAGATCAAGTCAGTTATACTGATAAAAGGAGGGAAATTGCCTGCCATTAGGTTTCTCCACCACTGCATAAGCAGAGGGGGAAACAGAGTAACCAACAAGATCCTTGAAAAACAATGTGAGTCACTGATTTCATTTCTAGCCAACTGCCCTTCAAGTGTAAGGCTGCTGCTGCTAAATCGCTTCAGTCGTGTCCGACTCTGTGCGACCCCATAGATGGCAGCCCACCATGCTCCCCCATCCCTGGGATTCTCCAGGCAAGAACACTGGAGTGGGGTGCCATTTCCTTCTCCAATGCATGAAAGGGAAAAGTGAAAGTGAAGTTGCTCAGTCGTGTCCGACTCTTAGAGACCCCATGGACTGCCGCCTACCAGGCTCCTCCATCCATGGGATTTTCCAGGCAAGTGTAAGGCTACCATCCGACAATACAAACACCCAGGAAAATGTGGCTCCCAGGAGCCATTCTTAAGGTTCAGCCAAGCAAGTGAAGATTGACAAAAGCAATGGCAAAACCACGGTGTAAACCGTGGCTAGAGAGGAACACGGACAATATTCAACCGCAGAACTATGACTAACACAGTGGGAGTACCCAGGCAGCAGAACAGAATGTGAAATATACACCCTGATGTCACAGAATGATACAGTGAGTAATAATTGATAGCGGAAGAGGAAAAGGAGTTGAGATGCTGAGTCAGTTCCCTCACTGCATTATATATGACCGCTGAGAGCCAAGAGTTATTATTTAAAGTGGGCAAGTCGTCTGACAGAAGCTTAAGCATATTTAATGATGTAAAAGTAAACACTGATAAGATGGCCTCAACTGAAACTGTGTGGTGGAGAAAGAGATGTCACCACCCATAACAGAGGGCTAATAAATACTGCTTAAAGATTTGAACCCTAAGGTTATTATATGCGATTATAATTATGAAGTTAACCCCTATGACAAACCAATTAACACCTAGGACAAAAATACAAGACTCCCCGAGGATCAGATAAAAGACACACAGAAATACAATGAGAACAAAAATTGGTGCAGGAAGTTAGTAATCAGAGCTCACCTTATGATCAGCTGTGAAGAGCATTTACCCAGCAAAGTAATGCAAACATTCACTTTTGATCTAATTAAACCACAGGGAAGGAAGGAGGACGGAAAGAGAGCCCTTCTACGGTGGGCAGGGATGAGGAAAGGGAACTAATTCCTCATTTTCCTCAATGGGAAGTCAAGAAATCATCACTAAAATAAAATTCGGGAAGTGCAGCGCAAATGTGATATTTAAAGACATGGAGATGAATATCAAAATAATCAAGCAAAAGGGATGAAAGCAATGTATCCAGGGGAGGTTAAAAAAAGAGAGACGGGCAGAGACTGCTGTTTTTCATAACAAACTTTGTAGAACAGTTTGGTACCTTCATGAATAACTTTAATAAGCACACTTTTAAAAAAGGAATTTCAACTCAGCTGAGCAATCTGTGTTCAACTGACCAATTCAGAGATTGATTTTTTTCACTTTAACCTTCCCATGAGGTCCATTTAAACTAAAGGTCCCCTAGACTTTCATTTTGAAAACTGAAACAGTTCATTCTACTTTGGCTTTTACTGAAAGCCACCACACAAGTACTGTGATAACTTGACAGTGTTTGGGAAGCCTCCTCCGAACCCCCGGCAGTCGTGTATTCTATGCGGACGAACTGTTGATTTTAGTGCCATTCTTCAGGAGGGCCTGCCGGGAAAAGATACTTGCAAACACATGGATACCTATGGTGGTGATGACAGTTCCAGCAAAGAAAAAGGCACTTCCCAGGTCCCAGTGACTGCTGTTGTTGGAAGAGTTTCCTATTGGGCTTACTCCTGCGTTGTCCGCGTCAAGAGCGTGCTGCAAGGAAAGTGAGAAAGCATGAGACTCAGTTAAGAAGTTTATCAAGATTCCCTTGCTCAAGAACCTGCAGTGATCTCTAGACGAAAGGTTATGCGGACAAAAGTACAGTCACAAAGTGAAATACTGCAGTTAGAGAGGAAAGCGCAGCCCGGAACCCCACCGCCTGTGCCGGACCGCACAGCACCAAACCCGCGCTGAACACCTGACTCCACTGCAGCTTCAACCTGCTCCAGAAATGTGATCTTTTTCATACTTGTTCTCTTTCGGTGAAGTGTCGTTGAGTCACAATACTATGTTAGTTTCAGGTGTACAGCAAGGTGATTCAGTCTCTTTTTTTTATTGTATTACATTATAGGTCCTTACAAGAATACAGCTCCATGTGCTAAATCCCTCTGCTCATCTATTTTATGCAAAGTAGTCTGCATCCGTTAACCCCATACTCCTCATGTGGCCCTTCGGTAACCACAGCTTTGCTTTCTGTGTCTGTGACTCTATTTCCGCCTTATATATAGGCTCCTTTGTATTATCTTTAGATGCCACATATGAATGATATCGGGCTTTCCAGGTGGTGCTAGTGGTAAAGAACCCGCCTGCCAATGCAGGAGACACAGGAGACGCAAATTCAATTCCTGGTCGGGAAGACCTCCTGAAGAAAGAAAGAGCAACCCACTTTAGTCTTCTTGCCTGGAGAATCCCACGGACAGAGGAGCCTGCCAGGCTACAGTCCATAGGGTCACAAAGAGTTGGACACGACTGAAGCTACTTAGCACACACACATAAATGACATGTGCTATTTATCTTTCTCTGTATGAGTTATTTCACTAAATATGACATTTTTTTCATAATAGTTCTCTGTCCTATAAAAACCGTCCATTTTGTACAGACCCTGGGAGCATGCCTCCAGATGCTAGATGAGATCTGCCCAATTCATAAATCATTGAGTAAAGCCAATTAGATCTTCAAATCTACTTAGTATAATTTTTTATAACACTATACACTCACTTATTAAAAGTAAAAAATTAGTTTTAAATGGGAGGGGAACCTGATATATACTATATTGTCATTTATGTAAAATGTGCAGGTGTAGGATTTCCAGGAGGCTCAGTGGTAAAGAACCCATCTGCCAATGCAGGAGACGTGAGAGACACGGGTTCAGTCCCTAGTCGGGAAGATCCCCCGGAGAAGGGCGTGGCAACCCACTCCAGCATTCTTGCCTGGAGCATCCCACAGACAGAGGAGCCCGGTGGGCTGCAAAGGACACGAGTGAAGCGACTGAGCACGCACGCAGGGTTTACCCAGTCCTGGCACAGGTTACGCAGAACGCACAGGTCTTGAGCATCCACGGAGAGCGGTCTGTGAGGACTGGCCCCCAAAGCGGTCGCTCTTGGAAGACAGGATTTCAGTTCCTTTCCTCTCTCGCCTGTTTTGTTGGACTGGTTTCCCCTGAGCTGGTTTTGGGAGTTGGGAGCTAGGACCTCAGAGCCTCGGGCAACTTATGTTCACCCCTCTCAGCCTAGATTTCCTCATCTGCAAACTGGAGGTGATAATTCCTCCCCCCACAGAGTTACTGTGAGGATGAAGTTAGATGATTGATGTAACCGGGTGCCCAGCACTGGAGCAAGGCTTAACAAAGAGCTGCCAACTGTGTGACTGTCATTTCACTGTCCCCCCAAGACACACACACACGCACACACACATACCTCCTTTTTAAAATAAATGACAGTGACTCCTCACTGGCTACTGGATTTGGAATTTCATACACCTTAAAATTCCCAATGACTTGGCCACACTGACGCTCCAACCCCAGCTCACATGACTGGAAAAGCCTCCAGCCCTGGGCAGGACCCTCTAGGAGACATCCCCTCATACATCTGAACCTCTGCTTTGCTCTCCCACAAAGGTGCCCCTCCTTCAGGGTCTAATCTGGGCCCCAATTCTTCCAGGAGGTTGTTTGTTCAGGTTCCGCCCCCATGGACAGCCTAGGCCCAGGACTTATACCTCTTCATCACATACACGTCACGGGTCTTTGATCACACATCCGCTGCTGAAGATCCTTCCAGAGTCTCAGCGTGCACAGAACAAGGTGGACAATCCCTCTGCAGCTCTTCCCGAGTAGGCCCTGCCAACCTCTTTCAAGCCAGGGGAGAGGGTAGGAGGAGATTTCAAGCAGGTGAGCCGTGGTGGAGAAGGGACAGCTGGGGGCTTCACAGGGAGGTGACAGAAACATGAGCTACTTCTAGAAAGGAAGAGAGACTCCACTCTCTGCCAAAAACTGTAATAACCCCACGTGGATACTGCCAGACACAATTAACATTGAGATGTGATTATATTCATCCTAAATAATGGACATTAAGCTTTGTTAACGGAGAAGGCAGTGGCACCCCACTCCAGTCCTCTTGCCTGGAAAGTCCCATGGATGGAGGAGCCTGGTAGGCTGCAGTCCATGGGGTCGCTAAGAGTTGGACACGACTGAGGGACTTCACTTTTCTTTTCTTCACTGAGCTTTTCACTTTCATGCGTTGGAGAAGGAAATGGCAACCCACTCCAGTGTTCTTGCCTGGAGAATCCCAGGGACGGAGGAGCCTGGTGGGCTGCCATCTATGGGGTCGCATAGCGTCGGACACGACTGAAGTGACTTAGCAGCAGCAAGCTTTGTTAAAACGAGCAGACAGTGGTTGCCACAAATTAGATGACAACTGAAAAAGTCAACCATTGTTAGTTACGTTTTGCCTTCATTGATCTGAGATATTTCCAACTCTTTAGACCAGGGATCAAACCCGTTTCCAGAAAAAGCCAGACAGTAAATATTTTAGGTTTTGCGGGCCACATATGGTTTTCGCTGTGTAGTTTTCCTTTCTTTTTATAGCCCTTTAAATATGCAAAACCATTCTTAGCTCACAGTTGTTCATAAACAGACTACTGACTGCATTTGGCAAATTGTTCGATTCCTGGGTTGGGAAGATCCCCACTCCAGTATTCTGGCCTGGAGAATCCCATGGACTATTCCATGGGATCACAAAGAGTCGGACACGACTGAGTGACTTTCACTTCACACTTCACTAGACAATTGACAAAAGGAAAAAACCTCTTTTGTTCAAGTCTTTACTCTTTCCTGCCTCTAAGAACATGAAATATTACACTAGCCACTGTTTCTAACATAAACCTGGCAGCCCAGAACTTAAAATCCAGCTGCATGGAACGTGTCTTTGCCCGTGGTTTAAATCAGCCTGATCTACAAAGGTCACTTCTTCACTGGTGGCTCTGCAATCCTCTGCTTCAGACAGAAGACAGAGGGTGAGTTCTTTCTGCTGGTAAAATACCCATTTTCACTCTCCTGTGAGTGCCATCAGACCAACCACAGGCCTTCAGCTTTGTTTATCTCTTCATCATTGATTCGGCTCTGATGGGCCCACCTCAGGGACAGCTCTAGAGCCCAGTCACTTGAGTGGCCTCAGATCACAGCATCAATACCTAATATTTACAACTTCTATGAGGCAGTGAAAAGAGTTTGGGTTCAATCCATCCTCCCTGTGCTAAGGACAGCACACTGACATCCAAAGCAGACCCAGTGCTGCATATAGACAGATGTGCAGCAAAGACAAGCAGGGGTAATTACTGGCTTCATCAAAAAAAAATCCAACATAAGATTCCTTTTCAAGTTTCTTTTCTCTGAATTATGCAATTGATAAATATTTAATGTTTACATATGTAACCCTCAAGGAAAGTATCTATCACTTGAAAGGAAAGGAAATTAACACTGGTTGAGTGTCTGCATTGAGGCAGGTGCTCTAGAAGCGTTCCTCCCTTTAATCCCTTCCACAACCTGTGTGTTATTCTATTCTATTCTTTCTACACTTGTGAGCACGTCATATTACCTCTCTCTTTCAAGATACGGAAACAGGCTCAGGAATGTCAAGTACCCCGTCTGCGGTCACACAGCCAGGAAGAGGAGGGTTCAGAATTCAAGCTCACACGGATCCAAAGCCCTGGTTTTGCCCTTTCTTCTGCATATGGTACCCCGAACACAGTCACACTCACCAACCCTGTCCTCACCTCCAGACACAGAGGAGGGAGAAGGCTTGTCACTGTCCAAGAATTTAGACAGAAGAGACCTCCCAAGTGGTCATTTCTTCTTTTTTGGCTACACTGCGTGGCTTGTGGGATCTTGGTTTACCGACCAAGGATAGAACCCACGACTCCCTGCGAGGAGTCCTAACCACTGGACCACCAACGAAGGCCCAAGCAGTCATTTCTAACTAGACTGCTTCCTTGAACATGTCGATAGAGCATCAGACTTCACTGGACTGCTGCAGCGGATGACAGCTCCACGGCTCAGCACTAAAAATTTAAAGAATACATAAAAACTGGGAAAAGTGGATTTTAGAGCCTGAGGGAGGGAAGAGAGAAAAGAGAGGGAAAGCACTGGGGGAATAAAAAAGGAAAAGAGGAGAGCAAAACAGACAAGTGTCAGCTGAGCTCAGTTACTGCAATGCCCAAGACTTCTAACAAGCAGGTCCAGGCTTTCCTGGCAGCTCAGTGGTAGAGCATCCGCCTGGCAACACAGGAGACACGGTTCAATCCCTGATCTGAAAGGGCCCCACATGCCAGCAAGAAGCTAAGCCTGTGCGCCACAGATACTGAGCCACAGGCTGCGACTGCTGAAGCCCCATTCGCCAAGAGCTTCTGTGCAATAAGAGAAGCCACCGCGGTGAGAAGCCCACGAACCGTAACAGAGTAGCCCTTGCTCTGCTAGAGAAAGCCCTCGCAGCAACAAGGACCCGGCACAGCCAGAAACAGGCAAATAATTGTTTAAATAAAGCAGGTCCATCTGGTACCCAAGTTTAACTTGCTTCAGATCTTGGATGTAAATCCCTCTCTTGTGCCCCCAAGTCTTCAATAAAGTGGGCTCTACAAGCAGATGTTTGGGGAAGTGAGTTTAAATATAAGGGCACAGGGGGCTGGAATATGATTTACAAGCAGAAACAAGCAGGAAAAAAGAAGGCCTCTCCCAAGTCACCAAGCTCTTGGTAAGACTAGAGGATCCCCCCAGCCCAGGAATGAGGTGTGATACTGTCTAGATCTTTTAGATCAGAAAGACTCCAGCAAACAACCAGGATTAAAAGGAATCCACAATCTGTAGGTTATATACCTACAGGGAAAACCAGTATAAATGGGCTGCTATCACTTGAATCAACGGCATCATTTTAAACTCCATATTACTGATTGAATTCATAATTCTAACTTTATTAAATTTCTAAAGTATTTTCTAATAATCTTAGTTGTTTGAACTCAAGTAAAGGCTATTAAAATGAAAAGTAGTTGCTTTTAAGTTTTTTTCCCTCTCCATGCAGGCTGCAAAAGCGAAGATAAGCCAGCTCATTAGAAATGGCCAAGCACGTTGCTAACGAAATGACAAAACTGAGCCACAGTCTGGCTTCAAAGACCAGTTATAGGTTCAAGGTTCAACTCCCATCAGCATCATCTAAAGCCACAATCTCAGGCTCAAGGAGCGTCATGTGTTCACAAGTTCACCCACAACCAAGTTCAGAAAGGTCTTCTGAAAATCACAAGGAGATAATTATACTAGATGGGATGTGAGAGTTTCAAGGAAAGCATACTACAAATTAGAAGGCATCACTTTAAAATTTAATTCTACCCCTTTTTGAATTTCCTTTATAGCCTGTAAGTTAGAATTTCCAATACCCACCCAGCAAGGGATTCATAAATGAATGCTTCAGTCAATAGGAAATGAGTGAACAAACTATAGTAATAAATGTAGGCACATGGTATTCCCAGCAGTGCGAAGGGAAAGCAACTTATTTCTTTGTAATACAAACATAAGAGAGCAACCCAGCACCAAGAAATATAAGGATTGTTCTATGTTTAAAAAGCAGGTGAATGAAAGGTGATGACAGCGGTTGGTGTGCTGACGTCAAAGAGGCCAAAATGGTGCAGCTGGTAAGGGATCCGTCTGCCAATCCGGAGATGCAAGAGACGCGGGTTCAGTCCCTGGGTCGGGAAGATCCCCTGGAGAAGGAAGTGGCAACCCACTCCAGTGTTCTTGCCTGGAGAATCCCGTGGACAGAGGAGCCTGGTGGGCAACAGTCCATGGGGTCACAAAGAGTCAGACCCGACTGAATGTGAACACATACGAATCTAAAATAATCTGTTTCTAACTTATTTACAAAACAGAAACATACAGATTTGGGAATCAAACTTAAGGTTACCAAAGGGGAAACCTGGGGAGAGGTGATAAATTAGGAGCTTGGGATTAACATATACACACTACTGTATATATAAAATAATCAATAAGGACCTAGTGGACAGCACAGGATGCTACTCAATATTCTGTAATAACCTATATGGGGAAAGAATCTGAAAAAGAATGGAGATTCTTGATTCACAACAAAGTGAATCAGATATATGTATAGCATTGCGTGCAGACATGAGTGCTCAGTCATGCCCAACTCATGACTTCCCTGGTGGCTCAGATGGTAAAGCGTCTGCCAACGGTGCGGGAGACCCGGGTTCAATCCCTGAGTCTGAAAGATCCTCTGGAGAAGGAAATGGCAACCACTCCAGTACTCTTGCCTGGAAAATCCCATGGACGGAGGAGTGTAGCAGGCTACGGTCCATGGGGTCTCAAAGAGTCAGACACGACTGAGCCACTTCACTTCACTTCAAGCCCAACAGTCTCCTTTGTCCATGAGATTTTTCAGGCAAGAATACTGGAGTGGGTTGCCTTTCCTTCTCCAGGGGATCTTTCCGACAGGGATCGAACCCACCTCTCCTGGATCTCCTGCATCAACAGGCAGATTCTTTACCACTGAGCTACCTGGAGAGTCCATACACACACACACACTCACACACACACACACACACACACACCTCCATATCTCCATTCTTCTTCAGATTCTTTTCCCATAGAAGTTATTACAGAATATTCATATGTATAGTAGTGTATATATACACTACATAGTGTATATTACATAATAGTGTGTAATGGATTACACACATAATACAGTGTATTACACACATACATATAGTGTGTAACGGAGACGTTAGCTAATGCCATGGTCATCATTTTGCAATAAATTCGTGTATCAAATAAATACATGGTAAACCTTCAACTTCCACCAGGTTAAAATGTCAATTTAATCTCAGTGAAACTGGAAAACAAGTGAGTAAAGGACTCTCTTCCTTTCCTGCCCTCTCCACCCCCAACCTCTCCTGCATCAGGACCCCCAGAAAGGGGGAACAGGGAGACTACAGCCTCTCACAGACGAGGCAGGTCTGAGGCTGACGGGAAGGAAGGGGCGTGAGGAGCCCCCGGAGGTGCGCCACCAGGCTCCCCGCGCCAGCGTCCCTCGGGGCAAGGCCGGGCTGCGTAAATCAGAGTTTCAGGCAGTTCGAGATACCATCTTGAGCTTTAGTGCTGCTCCGGGATGAACCACGGCCCTCGGGGGACCACTAACTGTCTGTGGCTTTTCTCCTGTGATCTGTGCACCCCGTGAGATCATCTGTTTCTCTGTTTCCTCACGCGGCACCAGGAGGAAGACAGACAGAGGTAGAGCAGTCATCACTCGGCTTGTCTGAGACCGAGGAAGGCGGCCGACCGGAGGTATCCGCACCAACGCCAACGACCGCGGGGACGGTTTGATCTAGTGTCCACACTCGCAGGGGCAGAGCGGCTCGGGTCATGAATCAGCCGGACTGCAGGACACGTGGTCTTCTTCCTGATGCTTACAGGGCAGGGACAAAGGGAAGGACCTCGTCCGAGGGCACAGGGTGGCTCCAGGCCTTCCTCGTTCTTCATGTTAGGAGGGCACAGTCAGCAGAGGGATTTAGGAAGGAGATGTTCAGCCAGGGGTCGAGGCAAGATGGGGGGAGAGGGGAAGTGGTTTCATAAATGTCCTCAGAGCAGGCGCGCTTTCAGCCATTAGTGGAGAGAAGGAAAGCCACAGGCCCTGGGAGACCGAGAAAGGCGGTGGGTACCCGCAGTCATCACAGCTGAGAAGTGCCCCTAATGACTCCAAGCCCCACAGCAGGGTACAGTGTCACCTCACACATCTGCGGCGGAGGGGCCCCAGGTGAGAAAGGGAAGTACGAAATTAATCTGTTTGCCGCGGTGGCTTTTTATTTCTCCTGCTTCAGAAGCATTTCACATATCAATATTTCAGCAGCAGAAGTGAATGGAAAGGCTGCTTCACATCCCAGGGCAGAACCACACCATACACATCCTTCAGACAACAGCGGGGAGCCACCTCCCAGCGAGGCACCTCTTGATTCCAAGAAGTCCTCAGCGCAGAAAAAGAGTATAAGCACTTCATATATTCCTCTTGCCACGGGGAAAGTTTACGGGGAAAGTGCACACTCTAGCCCGTGCAAGGTATTCGGCTTCCCCGAGCCTCGGTTTTCTGGTCTTTAAAATGAAGGAGGGGCTTCCCTGGTGGGCCAGTGGCTAGGACTCTGTGCTCCCAGTGCCGGGGGGCCTGGGTTCAATTCCTGGTCAGGGAGCTAGCCCACAACCAAGACTTTGCATGTTGCAACAAAAGAGCCCGCATGCTGCGACTAAGACCCAGCGCGGCCACATACATCTATTAAAGGTTTTTAAATAAGGGACCCTGCCTCCAGGGCTGCTGTCAGAACTCTTTGATGGATATATGACTTCAGACAGCCTGCCCTGTCATCCCGTACCCAATGATATTAATAATAACAGGAATCTAAGTACTTGCCAGTGCATAGATTAATTCAGTGAACCCTCATAGTGACTTGTGACATAGGCATCCCCCAGGGACACAAGAGACAGAGGAACGAGGACCTTGCCCATGATCACACATCTCCTGCCTGGCCAAGCCAGCAAGCGGATGCTCGGCCTTGGCACCCGGAGGATTATCACCCTAAATGCCAGGAAGGCAGCTTCCCTCCATCCTCTGTGGGCCTCTTTCTCCCTATCGCAGATCCTCTTAGCCCAGTTCCCTGCCTCTAGAGAGCAAGCTGCCCCCGCCCTCCAGGAGGAGAC
This sequence comes from Bos taurus, assembly GCF_002263795.3. NCBI lineage: Eukaryota > Metazoa > Chordata > Mammalia > Artiodactyla > Bovidae > Bos > Bos taurus. The sequence goes on from NC_037337.1 coordinate 99,978,247, forward strand.
ACCCCAAAGGTCTACAAGAGGTCATGGGAGAGGGAGACTGAGGGACACGGTCCCCACCTCCCACCCGGGCAGATGGCCAGTGCAGCAGACGGACCTGTGCTGGCCGAGCAGACCAGCCATCCTAATAGACTCACCGCCTCAGAGTCTCCCATCAACAAACCTTCCCCAAGACCTGCATGTGCTGCACGCTCCATCACTCGGTCGTGTCCGACTCTGTGCAACCCCACGGACTGAAGCCCACCAGGTTCCTCTGTCCATGGGATTCTCCAGGCAAGAATGCTGGAGTGGGTAGCCATGCCTCCTCCTCGGGATCTTCCCACCCAGGAACCAGGCATAAAAAGGCAGCACGAGCACCTTCAGTGCCATGGGGGATACGAGGGTGCTGTTTACTTTCCTGCTGCCCTGAGTATCCAGCTGTGTGCAAATATTAGCCTTTCCTCGAGTCCCCAGGGGATCCAGGCAGCAGGCTTTCATCAGAGCTTTACTTACAGCCTGGTGATAAATGTACAGAAAGGGCTACCTGCAGACTGGACAGCAGGAGCAGAGAATCTGTTTGAAGAGCAAGAGAGAGAGACCCAACGTGAGCTGAACAGCCCATCCAGAGCTACGGTCTGAGCACGCTAGCTTTCCTCGCTACCAGTACTGGTCATTTCTCTGGGGGGGAAGTTCTGTAACTCGGTTCCTTAGCACCTGGGAATATATTAATGACTCACCTAGTCAAACAGTCATGTGGGACCAAGATACATTGGGAGGAGCCCTTCTACCTTTCAAATTGTGCCTTAACACACAGAATTAGTTTTCTCTCTCTGACTACATGCAAGGATGAAATAAGAGAAATCTGAAAGCATCCAGTACTCTAAGGAGGCAGAGATACATGTGTCTGCTCTGAAAAGATCAATACACTTTCAGACGAACTAACTGTCACTCTTTCATCTCAGTTTGGACTCAGACTCTCCAGACTGAGAAACAAATTTGCCAAGTGATGTTGAAAAATCACTCTGGTCCTAAGGAGAATGTCTGAAGCATGCCCCACTCTCTCTGCATTTGAGATTATTCCTATCAAAGATGAGTCTACCCAATTTCTGGGGGAAAATATATATATTTTTTTTTCCACTGGGCTAAAAAAGCAGCTCCCGGAATTCTGATTCAATGCTGTGTGAGCAAAATCCAAGAGGATTACTCCTTCCATCCGCACTGCACTGGAGAGAGCTTGAGATTTAACAGATGATTAATCACGTCACGAAAAAGGGATGTTTCTGCTATCTTGCACTCATTGTAGCTTTGTGAATGAATGTAGCGCTTCCTGCCATGTCAATGAACAAGGATGTCACAGTCATCCTCGATTCCAGCCCTCCACAGGTGACTTTCTGAACCCAGGGAGAACCATGGTTGCTATCAGGTAGCCATCGAGCTGCCACAAGCTGCCACCACCCCCTAAGATGAGTAAGGAACTAAAGGTGTGAACAATCAGATCCCAGGATGCTGGCCCCAGAGAGCTGAGATGCACATGAAAGGAATGATTTCAGGACCCCCAGACTCTTGTATCTTCCTATACATAGAAAAGCGCTAAATTCCTCAACTTGAGATATCTTGTTTTTGTTCAGTCACTCAGTCATGCCCAACTCTTTGTGACCCTGTGGACTGCAGCACACCAGGCCTCCTTGTCCATCACCAACTCCTGGAGTTTACTCAAACTCAAGTCCATTGAGTCCGTGATGCCATCCAACCATCTCATCCTCTGTCGTCCCCTTCTCCTCCCGCCTTCAATCTCGCCCAGCATCAGAGTCTTTCCCAGTGAATCAGCTCTTCACATCAGGTGGCCAAAGTATTGGAGCTTTAGCATCAAACCTTCCAATGAACATTCAGGGTTCATTTTCTTTAGGATGGACTGGTTGGATCTCCTTAAAGTCCAAGGGACTCTCAAGAGTCTTCTCCAACACCACAGTTCAAAAGCATCGATTCTTCAGCGCTCAGTCTTCTCTGTGAGATACCTGGTTTTCCTAAATTAGCAATAATCTTTCAGTGTTCAGACTACCTGCCCTTTGCTGCAAACTTCTATGTAACCTGACTCCTCTCCCACCTCTTTGGAACAGTTCTCTCGGAGTTACTTGAGACGCCGTCTCCTGGGCTTGAAGTCCTTAAAATTCCCACCAAATAAAACATAACTCTCAACTTCCAGGCTGTGACTACTTTTTAAGTTGACAGTTTTCTGCCTGGACTCTTTCTTACTCTTGAGTGCTCCATATTAATCCCCAATTAATATTTCATTTCCTGTGCCCCTTAGAAAATGAATCAGCGCTTACTGGCACCTGTCTTGGATGAGTGGCTTGATGTGTGGGCAGACCGGGAACAGAAACAGCCCCAGAGCCTCTGAAGAAAGCTCAAGAACGTTCATGAAAACATTCATAGGAGCCAGGATCTACAATATGCGTCCTTAGCTTGTTCAACCCGAACAAAAACCCTGTAATAACAAATCCTATTATCATTCCCATTGTTTATAAGTGAAGCGATGGAAATAAAGAAACGTGCCCACTTTGTAGTAGTTAGCAGGCAACAGAGCTGGGCCTGGTTGCAAGTCCGCCTTTGACTCTGGCCTTCTCCTGTCTCCCACAGACAACTCTCTGCCCACCTCTCAAAGCTCTTTGCTAAAGCTTATCTGAGACATCACCTTCTTCCACCTGAAAAAGGGCAGCATGGAGAAGTACAGAGAATTTGTACCTCTGATCCTCCTTTTTCACAAGACAAAAGGCTAAACCCTGCCTTCCTCAGTAAGGCTAGAGCTCATCAACCAGCTTTGCATCTCTTCTGCTCATTTCTACCGAGAAGGGAGGGAAAAGGCATGTTCTCCTTGAAGATGGATAAGCAACCCTCAACTTCAGACTTAAATGATACATTGTGTACTGTGGTTCTTAAATAGAATCTGTTGACTCAGCCCAACATCCTTATGTGTAAATGCAAGGCCATGCCCCTTGAGAGCATGACCAACAGATAATCATTCCTTTCCGTGGTCTTCTCACAGGAGAATGAGGTCCTTCTGGGGCTTCCGCAGGCTGAGTTGGAGACTCCTGCTCTGTGAATAGGGGCCTGAGCACTTCCTTACCTTCCAGCACCAATTACACTGGACTCTTAACGACCGGCCTCAAGCCACCGCAGTTTCCCCAACAGGGGCAGACCATCCTGGTGAAGAGGCAGGGGGTTTGGAGTCAGACTGCCTGTGTCCAGAGCCCAGTTCTACCTACCTCTTAAGCTTGGGCAAATTATCTAACTTGTCTGCTCCTCAGTTGCTTACCCCTACCTCAAACGATGACTGTAAAGACTAAATGACAAGAAAACTTTAGAGCAGTATGTGGGCACAGTGATACCGTATAAGCGAGCTAGTGAGACAATGAAGTCTGGGCTAGAAGCTTCTGAAGGACAGGGAGCAGGCATCTTGCATCATCTTTATTTTATTTTTCTAATCATCAGAGTCTAACACAGGACCTACAAATTCATGTCCTCTGAGTCAGTGATACCATCTAACCATGTGATCCTCTGACACCCTCTTCTCCTGCCTTCAGTCTTTCCCAGCATCAGGGTCTTTTCCAATGAGTCAGCTCTTCGCATCAGGTGGCCAAAGTATTGGAGTTTCAGCTTCAGCATCAGTCCTTCCAGTGAATATTCAGGACTGATTTCCTTTAGGATGGACTGGCTGGATCTCCTTGCAGTCCAAGGGACTCTCAAGAGTCTTCTTCAACACCACAGTTCAAAAGCATCAATTCTTCAGCGCTCATTGTCCTTAGGGTCCAACTCTCACATCCATTTCACACACTACTGGGAAAACCATAGCTTTGACTGTATGGATCTTTGCTGCAAAGATCTATGCCAGCAAAGTAATGTCTCTGCTTTCTAATATGTTGTCTAGGTTGGTCAGAGCTTTCCTTCCAAGAAGCAAGTGTCTTTGAACGTCATGGCTGCAGTCACTGCCTAAAGTGGTTCTGGAGCCCCAGAAAATAAAACCTGTCCCTGCCTCTGCATTTCCCCTGTCTATCTGCCATGAAGTGATGGGACTGGAGGCCATGATTTGGGTTTTTTGAATGTTGAGTTTTAAGCCCGCTTTTCCACCCTCCTCTTTCTCCCTCATCAGGAAGCTCTTTCGTTCCTCCTCGCTTTCTGCCATTAGAGCGGAGTCACTGTGTGTATCACTTACACACTTACACTTACACACTTACACTTACGATGATGCATACAGCGCATCACTTATGCACCACTTCTCTGTTTAGCTGAGGTTGTTGATATTTCTCCCGGCAATCTTGATTCCAGCTCATGGTTCATCCAGCCCAGCATTTCGCATGATGTACTCTGCATAGAAGTTAAACAAGCAGGGTGACAATATACAGTCTTGTCGTGCTCCTTTCCCAAATTTGAACCTGTCAGTCATTCTGTGTAAGGTTCTAACCATTCCTCTTGACCTGCGTACAGGTTTCTTGGGAGACGAGTAAAGTGGTCTGGTATTCCCATCTCTTTCAGAATTTCCCACAGTTTGTTCTGATCCACACAGTCAAAGGCTTTAGCCTAGTCAGTGAAGCAGAAGTAGATGTTAAGTGTGAAGTCAGGTGGCCTTAGGAAGCATCACTACAAACAAAGCTAGTAGAGGTGATGGAATTCCAGCTGAGCTCTTTCAAATCCTAAAAGATGATGCGGTTAAAGTGCCACACTCAATATGCCAGCATATTTGGAAAACTCATCAGTGGCCACAGGACTAGAAAAGGTCAGTTTTCATTCCAATCCCAAAGGAGAACAATGCCAAAAAATGTTCAAACTACCGTAAAATTGCACTTATTTCACATGCTAGCAAAGTAATGCTCAAAATCCTTCAAGCCAAGCTTCAGCTGTACGTGAACCAAGAACTTCCAGATGTACAAGCTAGTTTAGAAAAGGCAGAGGAACTTAACTATATGCCACTAAAATTGTTTTAAATTACAAATTTTTTTAATCTTGTTAAGTGAGATTTTTGCTTCACTTTAAACAAGGAACAAACACATGCACATCTGTAGATAAATGTGGATACTACAGCAATCGTTTCTGGGTTTTGTTTTATTTTTATGAGAGTGTTTTTAGAACACTGACTTCACATTTGCAAATTCCTAGCGTCATGCCAATTGCCATTAGCTCTTTAATTTCTGGCTTAAAAGCTTTAGGTCTTCTTCACTAAACCGTGACGGAACCAACAACCCCAGGGATATAAACAATAATAGTAATAAAGTGGGAGCCTGCAGAGACAGGCTGGAGGCTGCAGGCCCTTCTTCCACACAGTGAACAATCTTCCACACGGCCGCCTGGCTGGAGAAGGGGCAGTGCCTTCTGACTTCAGGGCAATGGCCGAGAGTGGCTTCAGCTCACCCAAGCTGCATCTTTGGGCACAAAGAACCGATCCTGCACTCACCAGAGGTCACCTGCTGCCTTGCCTGTGGTCCAGACTTCCTGCACAAAAGGCTGCTTGGGTAATGACCCGGAGGGGTGGGATGGTGTGGGAAGGAGGCTCAACAGGGAGGAGATGCACGGATGCACACAGCTGATTCACCCTGCTGGACAGCAGAAACGAACACAACACCGTAAAGTAATTACCCTCCAATTTAAAAAAAAAAAAAATGGCCACTTGGAAGAAGGGAGGGCCCAGGTCACAGAAGGAAAAGGCTGATCCTGCTGTGAACTCGGCTCACAGCAAGGATTTCCACAGGCTGCTGAGTGCCTGTCTTAGGAGTCATTCTTTCTCTAAAATCGTCATGTTCCTAAGTATGTAAAACTCTGGGGCTTTCAACACCAAAGAGTCTGCTCATGCATAAAGAACACAGACATGTACTCTGGACGACCTGACTGGAAGGAAAGGTCTCCGAGCACACAGAAAGAAATTGGTTTTCCAATTCACTTCTGGGAAGGTCCTAAACGAAGGGCTCTTGGTCTCCAAAACAGATACATAAGCACCACTCATTCAACTGCGAGCATCTGCCACGGACCAGCCACTGTGCCAGGCATAAGGGCTATATTGATAAAAGACATAGCCCCAGCCTCAAAAAGCTCACAAACCTGGAAAAGAGACTGGTGGGAAAATGATGAAGAGCCAATAGAGTCTATAAGTGTTGGTCACTCAGTTGTGTCCGACTCTTCATGATCCCAGGGACTCTAGCCTGCCAGGCTCTTCTGTCCGTGGGATTCTCCAGGCAAGGATACTGAAGTGGGTAGCCAGCCCCTTCTGCAGGATTTCTTCCTGACTCAGGGATTGAACCCAGGTCTCCTGCACTGCAGACAGATTCTTTACTGTCTGAGCCACCAGGGAAGACCCATAGTCTAGCACAGAGGCGAATGTGAGTATCTGATGCTTCCAGGCCAAGCAGGGGACTACCACCATGGACAGGGGCTGGGGGTTCGTGAAGGGTTCTTCCTGGACCTAAGTTTTGTCACCTCTGAGGATACAACAGTTCAGAAATCCAGAGCAGAACACTTAGCAAAGTGCCATAGGTGGCACTCCGTAAATGTTTAGCTGAGGAATGGATGACTGGATGACTAAAATCCAGCTCATTACTATGGCCGCTACGCTCCAGTTTTATGTGAGGGGCCAAAATGGCAGTGGGCTGATTGATTGGGTCGTGTCACCTGCTGCCTGAAACAGTCAGGGCTCTCACGATAAAATCCAACATCAGGCCCTGGTGGGGTTTCGCCGCTACCTGTCTCCAATGTCCGTCTCCCGTTGCCAACAGAACTCTGGCCACAACACTCCCCTCCTCCCGAGTTCCCAGACATCCTGGCCTCCTTCCACCATGGGGCCCAACCTTCAGCTCCCGCTTCCCGTCTGCTGAGTCAGTTCTGCTCACATGCCTCCCAGCTCCAGCTACTTTGCTTTTGCAGCCTACATCTGGTTTTTGTTGCTGTTGTTCAGTCACTCCATCCTGTCCGACTCTTTGCAACCTGATGGACTGCAGCACACCAGGCTTCCCGGTCCTCCACCGTCTCTTGGAGTTTGCTCAAACTCTTGTCCATTGAGTCGGTGATGCCATCCAGCCATCTCAGCCATCTCATCCTCTGTCGTCCCCCTTCTCCTCCTGCCTTCAATCTTTCCCAGCATCAGGGTCTTTTCCAATGAGTCGGATCTTCACATCAGGTGGACAAAGTATTGGAGTTTCAGCTTCAGCATCAGTCCTTCCAGTGAATATTCAGAGTCGATTTCTATCTGTCTTTATTTATACGTATCTATGTGACGATTGGCATAAGGTTGGCCTCTCCCATTACCAATCAGCAGGGTGACCATGTAATTTATCTTTGAAACAGAGAAACTTTTGAAAGGAAAAGGGGTGCTATTCACAATTATTCCAGGGCTACAAAAGCTGAGATGTTTGACCATCCTAGTTATAAGCTCCAAGACGTTGGGGATCATGTCTGCCTTTATTCACTATCATGTCCCCAGTACTTAGCATTGAGTCTGGCATACAGCAAGCAATCAAAAGATTTGTTGAATTAATGAATGAATGAGTGAGTGAGTGATTTGGGGCAGAAGAGAATGATAAATGTCACAGCCTTGGGGAGTGTTCATGGGTCATGCAGATTAACCAACAGCTCCTGCTTGTGGGGAGAAAGTTTGACAGCTCAAGATCTCTGGCCTTTTGTCTGCAGAATAGTAGCTTCGGTCACCATGACAACGTCAAAGGTCCATGCCCAGGACCACAGCATCCTGCCCAGTCTCTCCTGCAGCTGCTCACACCACAGATTAACTCCTCCTCGACTAGAGAAATGAGTCTCTAGACCAGAGCCCACAACCCAGCCCCTGGCCCTGGCACAGATGCTCTCTGTATGTTGGGAGGGAGCTCTGGGTCGGAAGGCAAGCCCTGACTCTCAGGAAGGAGCTCTCCGATCCTGTGGTTTAAGTGGGTTTTCCTTTAGTCAGGAGGAATTTCTCCTGATACAATTACACATTCTTCAACACCATTGTGTCAAGTCAAGGATAGAGCATGGGCTCACCTATGGGGACCTTATCTTTGACAAAGGAGGCAAGAATATACAGTGGAGAAAAGAGAGCCTCTCCAATCAGTGGTGCTGGGAAAACTAGACAGCTACATGTACTAGAATGAAATTAGAACCCTTCCTAACACCATACACAAAAAGGAACTCAAAATGTATTAAAGACCTAAATGTAAGAGCAGAAACTATAACACTCTTAGAGGAAAACACAGGCAGCTCACTCTTTGACATAAATTGCAGCTAGATTTTCTCTGGTCCACCTCCTAGATTAATGGAAATAAAAACAAAAATATACAAATGGGACCTAATAAAACTTAAAAGTTTTCAAACACCAAAGGAAGCCATAAAAAAGATAAAAAGACAACCCCTAGAACGGGAGAAAATAATTGCAAATGAAGCGACTGGCAAAGGGTTAATCTATACAATATATAAGCAGCTCCCATAGTTCAATATCAGAAAAACAAACAACCCAGTCAAAAAATGGGCACTTCTTCAAAGAAGACATATAGATGGCCAATAAACCCATGCAAACATGCTCAACATCACTCACCATTAGAAAAGTGCAGATCAGAACCACAGTGAGGCATCACCTCACACTAGTCAGAATGGCCATCTTCAAAGAGTCAACAAACAATAAATGCTGGAGAGGACATGGAGAAAAGGGAACCTCCTGCACCGCAGGTAGGGATGTAAACTGGTACGGCCACTACGGAGAACAGCATGGAGATGACTTAAAAAAACTAGGAGTAAATCAACCATATGACCCAGCAATTCCATTACTGGGTATATAATGTAAGAAAACCACAGTTCTAAAAGATATGTGTACCCCAAGCATGAGCGGGAATCAAGATTGCCAGGAGAAACACCAATAACCTCAGATATACAGATGACACCACCTTTAGGGCAGAAAGCGAAGAAGAACTAAAGAGCCTCTTGATGAAAGAGAAAGAGGAGAGTTTAAAAGCTGGCTTAAAACTCAACATTCAGAAAACTAAGATCATGGTCCCATCACTTCATGGCAAATAGATGGGGAAACAGTGGAAACAGTAAGAGACTTTATTTTCTTGGGCTCCAAAATCACTGCAGATGGTGACTGCAGCCATGAAATTAAAAGACGCTTACTCCTTGGAAGAAAAGCTATGACCAACACAGACAGCATATTAAAAAGCAGAGACATTATTTTGCCAACAAAGGTCTGTCTAGTAAAAGCTACGGTTTTTCAGGTAGTCATGTATGGATGTGAGAGTTGCACTATAAAGAAAGCTGAGCACTGAAGAATTGATGCTTTTGAACTGTGGTGTTGGAGAAGACTCTTGAGAGTCCCTTGGACTGCAAGGATATCCAACCAGTCAATCCTAAAGGAAATCAGTCTTGGGTGTTCTTTGGAAGGACTGATGCTGAAGCTGAAACTCCAATACTTTGGCCACCTAATGCAAAGAACTGACTCACTGGAAAAGACCCTGATGCTGGGAAAGATTGAAGGCAGCAGGAGAAGGGGAAAACAGAGGATGAGATGGTTGGATGGCATCACCAACTCGATGGACATGAGTTTGAGTAAACTCCAGGAGTTGGTGATGGACAGGGAGGCCTGGCATGCTGCATGCAGTCCATGGGGTCGCAAAGAGTTGGACACAACTGAGCGACTGAACTGAACTGAATGTTCACTGCAACAATATTTACAACAGCCAGGATATGGCAGCTACCTAGATGTCCATCAACAGATGAATGGATAAAGAGGTTGTAGTGCATTTATACAAATGGAACATTATTACTCAGCCATTAAAAGGAACAAATTTGAGTCAGTTGTAGGGAGGTGGATGAACCTAGAGCCTCTTATACAGAGTGAAGTGAGTCAGTAAGAGAAAAACAAGCACCATATATTAGCACATGTATATGGAACCTAGAAAAATGGTGCTGATGAACCTAGCAGAGAATGGATCTGGAGACACAGTTGTTGGGGAAGGTGAGGGTGGGAGAAACTGAGAAATTAGCATCGACATCTGTACACTACCATGTATAAACCAGTTAGTGGGGGGTTGCTAAATAAGCCAGGGAGCCCAGCCTGGTGCTCAGCGACAACCCGGAGGGGCGGGATGGTGGGAGGCTCGGGAGGGAAGAGAGATGTGTGTGTATATAGTGATGACTGATTCTCATTGTTGTACAGCAGAAACCAAAACAACATTGTAAAGCAAGTTTCCGCCAATTAAAAAAATAAATAAAATTAGAGAGAGAAAGCGTAGGCTCTGGAGTCAGGAAATCTGGATTCCATACCCACTTTTGCCACCAGCTAGTTGAGAGGACTTACCCAGGGCCCGTAGCATCAGCAAATGTGGGCGGTAACAGTAGCTACCCCTCGGGATAATGAGGAATGAAAATACGAGGTTAGGAACAGCCTGGCCCCGAGCCTGTGCACAGTCAGGGCCCCACCAATGGTGTCAAACAATAGCCACCAAATCGAGCCTGAGGCCTCAGCACTGAGGAAACGAGCCAAGGCTCTAGGCATTTATTACCAAAGAATAAAAAACCCTCCGCAACCACAAAGTGAAACCCAGTGGCAAGGATCCTGCTCACCAACAGAAAAAGGCACTGAACCAGTCCAGGAGGGGGACCCCCAGCAGGACGAGGAGGGACCCCACCCCCAAGGTTCCCACCTCCCGGGAATTCCAGAGCCAGCCCACGGCAGGCCGTGGGAAGCTGCAGTCTTTCTCCAGAAAGAACCAGCATGCAGAGAAGGCCCTGAGGGTTCTGAGGGTGAAGCAACTCGACAAGACGGGGACTGAAGTGTGCCGGGGACAGAAGTCAACCCTCTGGACAGCGAGGTAACCTGCCCACTGGGGTGGGATTCACACAAGTTGCCGTGAAGACACTCTCCAGAGAGAGAGGGATCTTTCTTGCTTGTGCCACGACCGGGAAAGTCCTAGGTCCTCCCTGTGAGCACCTCAGTTAGCCCCTCAGTCATGTCTGACTCTTTGTGACCCATAGACTGTAGCCCGCCAGGCTCCTCTGTCCATGGGATTCTCCAGGCAAGAATTCTGGAATGGGTTGTCATTTCCTTCTCCAGGAGATCTTCCCGACCCAGGGATCGAACCCATGTCTCTTGCACTGCAGGCAGATTCTTTACTGTCTTAGTTATCCAACGCTAAATCCACTCCCGTGAAACACCACTCCCTTCAGCAGGGCCATTTCCAGGAGAAACCACAGCCCCGTGACCATACCAGACACACTGAAGACACTCAAAGTCTTTAAATGTATTCATGGCCTGAAAAGTGACCACTGCAGACCCTCACCCATGCAGACCGGAGCTCCCTCCCCTGCCAGTCAGGGAAGTCGCCCCATGATTCTGTGTCTTGATGGCTCCAGAGGATGGATGTTCCACTGCTTCCTTCCCGACAAGTCACGAGGGGAAGCTTCCAAAACAACTCTGCCGGAGGCAGAGAAGTAAGCACTGGTGGTGTGTGAGAGCCCAGAGGGTAAGATGCTCCTGCAGTGAAGCGACTCTCCAACAGAGCTGGTGGGAACGATGACTTCAAAGACCTGCTCAGTGTGTCTTATTCACCTGCCAAAGCAAGGCAAGCCGTCCAGGTGCGCTTATCATCCACAGTTCCGTTCCCTGCACTTGGCCTTGGAGACGAAAGCTGGAACAGGGGGTAGGAAATACTGTTTCCTAAACACCAACTCTGTGCTGGGAGTTCTGCCAAGCACCTATGTGGGTTATCTCACCCCCTCCTCCCAATACTCCAAATGAGGAGGGGCGGCCCCAGCCCTGCAATAGGAAAAGTAGTTCTAGGTTTAATGGGGTAAGGGACTCATGGTCTTTTCCTTCCTTGATACCTCCTTCTTTGAACACACAACAGGCCACATGTGGAGTGCTACAGTCCTGTGACTGACTGGTTCAAACTTGAGAAAGGTGTAGGAGAAGGCTGTATATTACCCTCCTTATTTAACTTCTATACAGAGCACATCATTCGAACTGCTGGGTTGGATGAAGCACAAGCTGGAATCAAGATTGCCAGGAGAAATATCAGCAACCTCAAACATACAGATGATACCACTCTAATGGCAGAAGAGGAATGAAGAGTCTCTTGATGAGGGTGAAAGAGGAGAGTGAAAAAGCTGGCCTGAAACTCAACATTCAAAAAACTAAGATCATGGCAACTGGTCCCATCACCTCATGGCAAATAAAAGGGCAAAAGTGGAAGCCAGTGACAGATATTCTTTTCTTGGGCTCCAGAGCCACTGTAGACAGTGACCACAGTCATGAAATTAAAAAATGCTTGCTGCTTGAAAGGAAAGTCAGGACAAACCCAGACAGTGTTTTAAAAAGCAAAGACGTCATTTTGCCAACAAAGGCCCATACAGTCAAAGCTATAGTTTTTCCAATAGTCGTGTACAGAGGTGAGAGTTGGACCATAAAGAAGGCTGAGTGCTGAAAAACTGAGGCTTCTGAACTGTGGTGTTGGAGAAGACTCTTGAGAGTCCCTTGGACTTGCAAGGAGATCCAACCAGTCCCTCCTAAAGGAAATCAGTCCTGGGTGTTCATTGGAAGGACTGATGCTGATGCTGAAGCTCCAATACTTTGGCCACCTGATGGGAAGAGCTGACTCATTGGAAAAGACCCTGATGCTGGGAAAGATTGAGGGCAGGAGGAGAAAGGGACGATGGAGGATGAGACGGTTGGATGGCATCACCGACTCGATAGACAAGAATAGAGCAAACTCTGGGAGGCAGCGCAGGACAGTGCTGCAGTTCATGGGGCTGCAAAGAGTCAACATGACTCAGAAACTGGACCACAGTACCACATCAGCTAAAAACGTCTCCTTCTCCCTCCAGTCTTTTCCTTGGAGCAAAAGGTTTAAGAAAAAGCACAGACACTGTATGGAGGATGCAGACCGTTGACACAAGTGAGCAGTCTAGCACAATGGTTAGATGTCTGGTCTCTGGAGTCTGGCATTCCAAGGCTCAAATCCCAGTTTAACCACTTATTTGCTGGGTGGCCTTGGGCAAGTTGCTTAACTTCTCAGAATTTTGTTGCTCATCCAGGAAACTGAATGATGATGATAGATCCTACCTGAAGGTCTGTTGCAAGGGTTTAAGGATTAAAGTACTTAGAACAAGCCTAGAGGAAGGGAAACCACCAATAAACAGTAGCTATTTTTTATGGTGACCACAGCTCCACAGGAAACTTCCCAATGCTGTCGTCTGCAGAGTCTCTCACCGGGTCTCAGGGACAAGAGTCCGCAGATAGACGGGTCTTGTGTGTGCTCTGCAGACTGAGCTGCTGAGGCCCAGCTTGGGTTAACGGCCTTGCCCCGGGGAACAAACGAGAAGGTGGACGTTTCTCCCTGAGGGATGAACAGCCGTCAGGCCCGGAGGACCGCAGCTCTCACTCAGGACCAGTGACTTTGTGGTCACCAGTCAGCCCACTGTCCCGGTGACCCGCTCCCCGGGGCTGCCTCCATCTCCGGTCCCTGAGGTTCTCCCACGCGTGTCCTGGGCCCCACAGGGGAACAGTCAAGGGGAATCAAGGCCACAAAGCCAGCTTGGTGTCTACTGAATCACCTGAGGCCAAGCGACCCCACCAAAGTTGCTGGTAAAAGTGATGATCTTGGGGGCGGGGTAAGTCCCTGAGAGGACACACAAAGCTGCCAGGCAGCTTCCCTGGGCTCCGGCCACAGCGACTCAGCAAATGGACTCAGCAGCCCAGCTCAGCGCTCGGGAGAGTCGTCTCTGCGACACAGACTTGACACGTGAACAGGCGAAGCAAATCGACATTGGTCAATTAGGAAATTTAGGATCTGAAGCCCCACTGGGCGTTTCAAGAGCTTGCTTCTCTTTTCCTTGAACAGAAAACCCCCAGATGCACATGGTTGAGGGGCTTTCTAAACTTCTTTTTTTCCTGTCTTCCCTAAGAAACAAATAGTAGCAGTCACCATAGCTCAGAGTGGCTGAGCTTTTCTGTTTAATCCTCAGAGCTCCCTAAAAGGCGGACTCTGTCTTCACCATCTTCATTCTACAGAAAGAAAAGCTGGGGCTGCGGTGATGCCACCTCTCACCCAGGTCACACAGCCCGTGAGCGGAAAGAGAGCCTTAGCACGGGACAGTGGCTCGAGCGCGGGTGCCGCCGGCCGCGCCACGCGACCCGCCTGGCCTCCGCTTGGAGGAGGGGTGCGGGCCCAGGGCAGGCCCTCTAGACCCTTGCTGGATGAGAAGTGAGTCGTTTTCAAGTCAGCCTTGTCAGACTCCCTTAAATGCAGCCTCATCCACTGTCATCTCGGCACGGCCCACCTGCGAGGGCCCAGTATTCTTCCAAACGACTCCTCCTTCCTCCAGCTTCTCCTTCCTCCAACCCGACATCATGGCTGCCTCTCCAACAGAAAACGTCCGTCATGTCACAACTTTCTTGAATCTTTCAGCGAGTCCCCACCGCCTGTAGCAGGAAGCCCAAACTCCTTGGCTAGCCTCTCCGACCACCTCTCAGGTCCAGCCCCGTCCCCCATCAGCTCTCCCACACCTCCCCACTCCGGGCACGTGGACCACCTGCAGCCGCCTCCAGGGACCCCCAGGCTGGCGGGATGCCCTCGGAGCAAGTTCTGAACGGATCCTTCCCACATTCCAGGTCTCTGCTCCAACACACTGGGTATGAGGGAAGGGCATGCGGGTCAGACTGCCAGGAGTAAAGCCGGGATCCTCCAGCTCACCTGAGCGTGCAGCTGCACCTCAGGCTGCCTCAGCGTTCTCCTCTGGAAGTGGCACGACAGACAATCCTCACACGATCGCCACAGGGACCCAAAGAGACAAATACCACCAAGTCCTTCCTGACCTCTGCTGGCCTCCGCGGGCTCCCACTGTGCACACGCTTCACGGAACGCCACGCCAGCCATCATCCAAAGCATAAGGGATGACAATGCCGGCAGGAATGTGGAGAAGAGGGATCTCGGGCACCAGTCACGGGCTCGGAAACTGGCACAGCCGCCACAGAAAGCAGTACGAGCTTCCTCAGAAATCAAAAATAGGATTACCATATGATCCAGCAATTCCACTTCTGGGAATACATCCAAAGGAAACATAAACAACAACCAGAAAAGCTGTCTGCACCCCACGCTCCTAGCATCGCTTACAAGCGGCGAGACGTGGAAGCAATCTAAGTGGCCACTGACAGGTGAATGGATGCAGAAGTCCACACAGACAGAGGCAGGTATCATGGAATATTATTCAGCCATCAAAAGACGAGGAAATCCTGCCGTTTGCACAAACACAGATGGACCTTAAGGACATTATGCTAAGTTAAATACATCAGATGGAGAAAGACAAATGTTTGCGTGATTTCACTTATGTGTGAAATGTTTTTTTTTTAAAAAAAAAAAAACTCATAGAGAAAAATATTAGAGATGGGGGTGGGGGAAGGGGAGTTGCAGGAAGGTGCTGGAAAGCTGCAGACTTCCAGTTTTAAGTCCTCAGAAGGGAAGGTACAGTTTGATGGCTACAGTGAACACTGCAATTTGGTATAGATGAGAGCTGTAAGATAGGAAATCTAAGAGGTCTTGCCACAAGGAAAAAAGTTTCTCTCTGTGGACCTATATGAGATGATGGAGGCCCGCTCAACTTTTTACAGTAGTCGCTTCGCAATAAACACTCAAACCATTATGCTGCACACCTTAAAGTTATACAGGGATATACGTTAACTATATCTCAATAAAACTGGGGGGAAATGCCTCCACTCCAGTGAGCTCCAGTTACTGGCTGACACGCCTCTTCCTCCATGGTTGCCCAGTCTCCTGCCATGTGAGACTGGATGATTCCTTGTGATGAGTGGGCTGGGTCTTTAGCAGCATCCCTGGCCTCTCCCCACTAACCTCCCGCACCATCTCTCCAGCAGTGACATAGAAAATGTCTCCAGACATTGAGAGATGCGCCTCCCCGCCAGAGGCAACCTACTCCCCATTAGGAACCACTGCTTAAAATTCTGAGCCCCTTGAATAACACTATAAACAGCAGCAGCAGCAATATCTACCTTTTTTTTTTTTTGGAATACTCACCACATGCCAAGCACAGTTCAAAGCCCTTCTCATGAATCACAGAATTTAATCCTCTCAAGCCCTAAGGGTGAGGGGTTTGGGGCACACTTTATTGATAATGAAACAGAATCATGGAGAGGTTTGTAACTTGCTCGAGGCACATTTTATTCTCCTGTTTCCTATCCCCAGCATCTAGCCTGTGACCTGATATAACGGAAGTTCAGTAGCAATGTAAAGACCGCACAGATGAATCTATTAATCAGATAGTCTCCTCCATAACAGCATCGAGGTCAGGGATGGTGACCCATCTGTCTCCTCTGCAGTCTGCCGGTACCCCCAAAAAACCCCTCCCCAGCTATAGGTCTTTTAAGCTATCCAGGCATCTCATGGGGGTTAGGCTATTCCAGTGGCTCAGACAGTAAAGAATCTGCCTGAAATGCAGGAGACCTGGGTACAATCCCTGGGTTGGGAAGATCCCAATGACTGGCATCTTCACTCCAGGATTCTTGCCTGGAGAATCCCATGGAGACAGGGGCCTGAAGGGCTGCAGTCCATGGGGGAACATAGAGTCAGACAGGACGGAGCGACTACCACTCAAACTGTTCAGACTGCTCTGTGTTTGTTATTATTAATAATATGAATTACACCTTCCAAATTCGGAGAAGGCAGTGGCACCCCACTCCAGCACTCCTGCCTGGAAAATCCCATGGACGGAGGAGCCTGGTGAGCCACAGTCCATGGGATCACTAAGAGTCAGACAAGACTCAGCGACTTCACTTTCACTTTTCACTTTCATGCATTGGAGAAGGAAATGGCAACCCACTCCAGTGTTCTTGCCTGGAGAATCCCAGGGACGGGGGAGCCTAGTGGGCTGCGGTCTATGGGGTCACACAGAGTCAGACACGACTGAAGCGACTTAGCAGCAGCAGCAGCAGCAGCAGCACACCTTCCAAATTAGCTCTATGAGTGGTTCACTCAATTCAGCCGAGAGTCCCTGACACCATCAGATAAATACCATCAATCTGAACTTTTCCCTATTAGACAAAAGTATCACTGAGATACAATAATACTATTTCCCAGCATCCTGAAAGCCCTCCTAAACAGCGTGCTTCTTATGCGCACTCCAGAGAGCGCTGCCCAGAGGATGCTCGAAAGTCAGAGGATGCTCCCTGGTCCTAAGGTGTTGCCACCTGCAGCCTATGAAGGAAGCAGTGAACTGAGGACAGCGCATAATAATTTGATTCTTTATTGTTATTATTATTGGCTGTGCTGGGTCTCCATTGCTGTGCGGGCTTTTCTCTAGCTGCGGCGGGCCAGGGCTCCTAACTGGGCTGCAGGGGCTTCTGATTACAGTGGCTTCTCTTGCAGCGGAGCACGGGCTTCAGCAGTTGTCTTGCAAGGGCTCAGGAATCGTGGTCCCGGGTTCCCGAGCACCAGCTCAACAGCTGTGGGACATGGGCTTAGTTGCTCCACAGCATGTGGGATCTTCCCGGACCAGGGACTGAACCCGTGTCCCCTGCAGTGGCAGGCAGATTCTTTACCACGGAGCTACCAGGGAAGCCCCAACAATGTGATTCTTAATTGACATAGGTTCAGTATTTTAACTACTTAGCTTTCAAAAACTGTAGATAAACACAGGTATAAACACTTACACCACAGCAGATGGAGATCTTAAAGCGTCCCATATCCAGGACTGACAGTCTATGCATATAAAGGGGGGTGGAAAAAGAAATGTTTTCTGTTAGAGAGCAAGGAAATCCAACGCTTTTTGACTCTGCTAAAATTCTGGAAAGCATTAAACATGAAGCAAATATTTAAGAGAGAATTAAGCTAACGATGCTGAGGCTGAAACTCCAATACTTTGGCCACCTCATGCGAAGAGTTGACTCATTGGAAAAGACTCTGATGCTGGGAGGGATTGGGGGCAGGAGGAGAAGGGGACGACAGAGGATGAGATGGCTGGATGGCATCACTGACTCAATGGACGTGAGTCTGAGTGAACTCCGAGAGTTGGTGATGGACAGGGAGGCCTGGCGTGCTGCAATTCATGGGGTCGCAAACAGTCGGACACGACTGAGCAACTGAACTGAAGCTAATGATCAAGCAAGAACTACTTAAAGGGCTAAATACTCATCGGGTGAGGCAAGGAAGAGTCAGGTAAACCTCACTTTGAATCTCAGCTCTGCCACATTGATGGTTGGAAAGGTATTCAACCTCTTTTAGCATCAGTTTCTTTACCTGTGAAATGCGTAGAGTAGTACCAACTTAGAATGTTATTGGAGAGATTAAATGAATTGATGGATAGAAGGTGCCTAACTCACCATGGATACCTAACAAAGGGTAGATTTTTAAATTGTTATAAAAATGATCTCATGGGCACACACACACACACCCCTCATTTCACAGAGGAACTTTTGAAGTCAAAGGATGGGTCTTAACGGCAACACCAGAACTACCTCTGTCATCCTGTCCTTCATTCTAGCCTCTGAATTCTTTCATAAAGGAAAAAACCAAAGAGCGGACAATAGGGAACTACTGAGTTAATAAAGGAACGCATGAATAAGCTCAGATACCTCGTGGCGTCACCACTGTTAGAGATTTCCTTTGATATCTCATTCCAAAAGCATCTCTCTCTTGGGTAATAATTAGATGCAAAGCCACGCAGAGGCTACATGTGGATGCAAAGATAATAAGACATGATCCCTTTCCCCAATGTCTCACTGTCTAAGGAAGGAAAATTCAGGCATGAGTCCAGATTCAATCCAGGCCTCCTATTAGATTATTACATGTACGGCAACTAAATAAAAAGGGTCCCATTACACATCAATGCAAAATGTATAATCCCTTACTTAAAATTACTCCAGAATTATGTCCTCCATTCTTTACAGCAATTTGAGCCTTAAACCTGTGCTAAACAGATTAGCACAACACTCTCACCATCACAAAACTGTTTGTATGTTCCCATGAAAGGAGAAAAAAAAGACAAGTCCATCTAAGAAAGAGTGGTAGGAAACACTGCCCTTATCTTTTTAAATTGTAAGGTTTTATTTTTTTTAATAAAAATTGTGGGACATAGTATGAAGTCATATGCAGTCCCAGAAGGAAAATGCATATTTCTATTAAACTTAAGAGTCAAGTCTGAGGTGGCTCAGTGGTAAAGAATCAGCCTACCAATATAGGAGATGTGGATTAGCAAGAGTCAGACACAACTTAGGGACTAAACCACCACCACCAAGTCAGATTAGAGAAACATTTAAAAGATTATATGCTAACAAAGAAAAGAATATAATGACAATAAAGGGGTCAGATCATAAGTGGCCCCAGAATTCCCCTCCCTGTCAGTGGAGCTGAAAATAGATAAAGAAAGAAGCCGGCCCAGACTTGTGACTCCTATAACAAGCTGATGTGTAGTAACCATTAGAATGTGTTATTGGATTATACTTGCTTTACAATGCTGTGTCAGTTTCCGTTATACGCATATATACGCCCAACTGCCCCCCACCCCACCCCTCTAGGGCATCACAGAGCCCCGAGTTGAGCTCCCTGTGTTATAGAGCAGCTTCCCACATCGATTTTACACATAGTAGTACATGCATGTCAATCCTAACCTCCCACTCTGTCCCCCTCTCCTCTTCCTCCCCCACCGCCAGCCCCCCACTGCTGTGTCTGCATCTCTATTCATAACCTGGAACTAGCTTCATCTGTACCATTTTTGTATTAATAGATTCTACATACATGCATTAAAATGCTGCTCATGCTCAGTCGCTAAGTTGTATCCGACTCTTCGTGACCCCATGGACTGTAGCCAGCCAGACTCCTCTGTCCATGGGATTTCCCAGGCAAGAATACTGGCGTGGGTTGCCATTCCCTCCTCTGGGAGATCCTCCCAACCCAGGGATCAAACCTATGTCTCTTGCAACTCCTGCATTGGCAAGTGGATTCTTTATCACTGAGCTGCCTGGGAAGCCCACGTGCACTGATATATGATTTCGTTTTTCTCTTGGGGTTCACAAGTAGCTCAGTTGGTAAAGAATCCGTCTTCAATGCAGGAGACCCCAGTTCGATTCCTGGGTTGGGAAGATCTGCTAGAGAAGGGATAGGCTACACACTCCAGCATTCTCCTACCATTAGAACTTAATGTGGGTCACACCAGGGCCGAAAGGAACCGTGAAAGCTGTCTCCTCCACCCCTCTGCCTTCCAAACTTGAGAACCTCCAGAAAAATGGGGCTCTCCCTTGCTTCTGTGTCACCACCCTCCACCAGTACGCCTCATGGTTCAGGAGGGTGTGCAGGTTAGAAGCCAAACCCCAGCCACCACGCCTCATGGTTCAGGAGGATGTGCAGGTTGGAAACCAAACCGCAGCTCAGAAGCTTCACCCTCTGTCACCTCTGCGGTGAAGCCCTCCAACTGGGCTCTCAGCGGCCCCCTTGTCCTCTTCCTGGGACTCGGTCCTCTCCGCCTGAGGTGCTTCTCAAGCCTCCTGTTTCTCTCCCCCCGCCCCCCCACCATACCGCCTTAGATGACTCTTTGTTCCCCACACTCCCTTCCAGCCTCACTTCGCCCCTGCCAACGCCACCCCACCTCTGCATCCTCTGCCTGGCAGGCAGGAGGCCAAAGTTCTCCACCTCCGTTTCCTTTTTGAATATTTTTTTCCTTCCTATCCAAAGTACAGGGAGGCCCCAGCACGGTGCCTTACACACAGTGGATTTGCGAAACAGCGTCTTGCTCATCGCTGTCATAGACGTCCTTACTTCTTCATCCTCACAAGCCACCAAAGCCTCTCCAAGTCTCTCGCGGCCTCCCCACCCCACTTCTGGTGGCCTTTTCTCTGCTCCATTCTCACTCACCTGGGACAGGTTAAGACACTCCTACTTGCTTAAAATTCTTTCTCTGACTTCCAGGCCACCCTCTTATCCAGCACCTCACACAGATGTAACGGTTAATCAGCCTACATAAGTGGCCTTGAACTTGGCAATCCAAAGCCCTCAGCCTGCTGCGGCCGCTGAGCACCGCATCCCAGAGCAGGTGATGCAGAACGCAGCCTGCTGCTGTGTGGTCTGGGGGACCCCTCTCCCGCACCCTGTCACAGGTCTCCACTCAAACATCACCTCCCAGAGAGGTCCCCCCTCACCTCCAGAAGCATCTCGACCAAAGGCAAGGCTCAGTGAGCCAGAAAGACAGACGTCCAGGCCGCCCTTTCCCCCCGCGGGCGAGGCGATGGCGGACTCCCTCCCTGCTCACCTGGATCAGCGTCTCCAGCTCCTGGGGGCTCACACAGATATGATCCCGCAGGAATTCCGCCTTCTCCAAGGCGATAGTGTTCTTTTGGCTGCTCTCAAAGGGCTGCTCCAAGGCCCGGAAGACGAGACCACCCGTGACGAGGTAGACCACCACGACCACGAAGATGGCAACCACCGTCTTCCACTTCATGACGGTCTGCAGGCCCCCCTGGGCCGCGCCTTCCATCCTGGCTACGACCGCGGCTCGGGAGGACACGGCGAGGCGAGGCGCCGGCGGAGCCCCGTTAGCGGCGGCCTTGGGCGGGCACGCCGGGGGCGCTGCTGCAGGAACGGCCACTGGGAAACGGGGCGGGCGAGAGGGAGAAGAGAGTTCGTTTATAAACACACACCCCACACCATGTCACCGCGCAGACATCTTTCAAGCCGGCTGTCAAATGGGAGGGCTCAACATGGGTTCCCCAAGCCCCCAGTGAGGGAATTCAACCAGTTGCTAGGTGTCTGCTTGAATGATAAAAGCTGAGCACCAGGGGTTCCAGTTTTCAATAATAATAATAACTGAGTCTGAAATGTGTATATTTCTCTACAAGGGTCCAAATCTGAAAGCCATGTCTCTGTTATTTATCATTCAGCTCCTGCCTCAGTTTTCTTGTTAAGCAATGTGTGAGATAGACTAGGGCTTCCCTGATAGCTCAGTTGATAAAGAATCTGCCTGCAATACAGGAGACCCTAGTTCGATTCCTGTTTGAGGAAGATCTGCTGGAGATGGATAGGCTACCCTCTCCAGTGTTCTTGGGCTTCCCTTGTGGCTCAGCTGGTAAAGAATCCACCGGCAATGCGCGCGATCTGGGTGTGATCCCTGAATTGGGAAGATCCCCTGGTGAAGGAAACAGCTACCCACTCCAGTATTCTTGCCTGGAGAATTCTACGGACTGTATAGTCCATGGGGTTGCCAAGAGTCGGACACGACTAAGCGACTTTCACTTTCAAGATAGACAACAAACCACCATATTTTAAAAAGAAGTGTACTGTTCAATCTGGACAGGAAATAAGTAGGAAAAGGATACCCAGCAGATTCGTCCAAGCACTGAGGGCTAGGTGATACCAAGTGTACAGAAGATATGAGCATCTGGCAAGTTTAAAAGTTCTTTCCTTGAGGTCTATGGTCACAACAGAAGGGTGAGCTTCCTATACGGGAGAAGGTCCAACTCAAACACAGCGCCTCTCAGATCAAGATGGAGGAATAGGAGGAGGACATGGAGCTCACTCCCCTATGAGCTGTGCCCCTGGGAGTGGGCTCAGAGGAGAACGGAGATTAAACTGGGAGAAGACTCTCCCTGGGAAGTGAGTGGTTCAAACCCCATAGCGGGGGCTCTGCCCCTGGAGTTCTACAAAAAAAAATGAGCTCCCCTGGAGGGCTGGCAGGACTAACAGGAAGCCGTGGGAAGCTGGGACTGCACTCAAGAGGAGCGCACTGCTGCTGGCTCCTTCCCAAAGCAGGGCGGAGAGGGGCCAGCTGGCCAACTGGCCTACCACAGCTACTTCAGTGTGTGTGCCAGCCTGAGCCGGGGGAACATTCCAGCCCCCCGTCTCACGTCACAGTTCCACGGTGGGATGGGAGCTGCTATGAGGAGGACCTCAGCTGTGAGACACCGAGGCGGCTCAAACATGAAGCAGCACCTGAGCAGGGCAGAGGCAGCCATTGCTCTCACTGACGCAGGTCACATCCAGACCCCTGACGGCAGCCGGACCCCCACAGGCTGTACCCCAGCCCTCACCAAGTGCCTGGGACAGTCCCTCTCGCTGCCCTGGAGTGAGGGTGCCAGTGCGAGGAGGGAGAGAGCGCACACTTGAAGCGAGCCGAGCCGAGCTGGCTTGGAAGCTCAGCCCTCAGAGATTCCGCTTTAAGAACCTGGAGGCTGACCCTGCCCCCCGCCCACCATAGAGTGATGACGGCACTGGGCACAGGAGCCCCAGGGCACACCTGTTCTGGCCCAGCCCCTCCGTCTCCACTCCCAGCTACTGCCTTGGTAGGAGGCACAACCCGAGGAAAGATGTCACTTGTGTTCTCATCACATCCAGCTCTTCCACCCAAGCCACGGGGCAGACACAGATCAAACAGGAATGCTGCAACACAAGGGGCAACAGAGAACTACCTTCCCTAATTTCATAAAGATAGAGAGAGATAAGGAAAGTGAGAGGGGGAGCTTGTCTCCGCTGGAAGAGCACGAGAAAAACCCCTGAAAAAATAATTACTGAAACCAAAATAAATGATTTACCAAATGAAAAGTTCAAAGATAAGTAATAAGAATACTAACTGAATTAGAGGAAAGAATAGATGAGCGCAGTGAGAATTTTAACAGGGAACGACAAAATGTGAAAAGGAACCATTCAGAACCAAAGAAAACAATAACTGAAATAAAAACACGCAAGAAGGACTTAGCAGAAGAATGGGTGGCACAGAGAAACGCATGAGGGATCTGGAAGACAGAAGAGCGGGAGTCACCCGGAACCGCTGGAAGGAAAGCGCACTCTAACGAGAGCAGAGTGAGAGATCCCTAGGATAACCAACGTTCACATCATAAAGGGCCCAGGAGGGGAAGAGACAGGGAGAAGGGGGCTGAAAACACATTGTGAGAAATTCTGACTGAGAACTTTCCAAATCTAAAGAAGGAAACATACATCCAACTGCAGGAAGAACAGAGGGTCTCCAACAAGATGAGCCCAAACAGACAGACACCAAGATATAATTAAAATAACAAAACTGAGAGAATTCTAAAGACAGCAAGAAAAAAAAAGCAGTCATACACAAGGGATCCCCCAGAAGGCTATCAGCTGATTTTTCTGCAGAAACTTTGTAGGAAAGAAGGGAGTGTTGTGGCATATTCAAAGTGCAGGAAGGGAAAAGCCTGCAACCTAGAACACTCTGCCCAGCAAGATTATCAATTAGAATTGAAGGAGAGACAAAGAACTTCTCGGTTAAGCAAAAACTGAAAGAGTTCATCAATACTAAATCAACCCTAAAAGGAAGGTTAAAGGGTCTTCTCTAAGCAGAAAAGAAAAGACTACAACAAGAATATCTATAGATAAAGGGGAAAAAAAATCTCATTAGTAAAGAAAAGTACATAATAAAGTGTGAGGATCAACCACTTAAGTAAGCGAGTATGAAGATTAAAGGACAAAAAACGCTGGAAAATCAAGTATAGCTACAATAATCAGCAGAGGGATAAACATGAAAATGCAAAATATTACATCAAAAACAAAAAAAATGTGTGAAAGAGAAGTGAACATGTAGATTTTTTTGGATGTGTTTGAACTTAAAGGACTACCTGTTTAAAACTAATAGACACAGTTGCAGGTCAACATATAAGAATCCCATGGTAACCACAAGGCAAAACTTACAATACACAAAAACAAGAGAGAAAAGAACACAAGCATGCCAGGAAAGAAAATCATCAAACAAGCAAGGGAGCTAAAAGAACAAGAAAGAACTATCAAAACAACCAGAAAGAAAGCAATAAAATGGCAGTGAGTACATACACATCGTCACTGTAAATGTCCGAGAACTAAATGCTCCAATTGAAAGATATAGGGTGACTGACTGGATAAGAAAACAAGACCTATTTATAAGCTGCTTACAAGAGACTTACTGCAGAACTAAAGACAGACAGAGACTGAAAGTGAGGGAATGAAAGAAAAACATGTCATGCTAATGGTAACAACAAGAACGTAGAGGTAACAATACCCATATCAGACAAAATAGACTTTAAAACAAAGTCATAGGAAAAGGCAAGGAAGGGCATTACATAATGGTAAACGAATCAATACAAGAAGAGGATATTACACTCATGAACATACATGTACCCACTACAAGAGCATCTAAATATATAAAGCAAATATTAATGCACATAACAAGAGAAATTGACAATACTCTAATAGTAGGGTACTCTAACCTACACTGATATACAGATCATATAGATAGAAAATCAATAAGGCGACACTGGTCTTAAATGAGGGGCTTCTCAGGTGGCCCAGCGGTAAAGAATCCACCTGCCAAGGCAGGAGATGCGAGAGATGCTGCTTTGATCCCTGGGTCAGGAAGATCCCCTGGCATAGGAAATGGCAACCCACTCCAGTATCCTTGCCTGGGAAATCCCTTGGACAGAGGGGCCTGGTGGGCTGCAGTCCATGGGGTCGCAAAGAGTGCAACATGACCGAAGCAAATTAGCACACAGGCAACCTTCCCTAAAGACATTACACTCAGATTTGCACCTGCCCTTGTTGCCACAGAGACGCCTAGCCTTGTCCGGGGCCGCTTTCTTTCCTTTTCGCCCTCATCTCCCATTCACTCGTCCCCCTCACTGTATCTCAGTGCCTGGCACCTCTCACCATCCCATTCACTCGCCCCCCTCACTGTATCTCAGTGCCTGGCACCTCTCACCATCGCCGTGGCTGTGGCGCCTGGCACCTCTCACCATCGCCGTGGCTGTGGCGCCCGGCACCTCTCACCATCGCCGTGGCTGTGGCGCCCGGCACCTCTCACCATCGCCGTGGCCACAGCCTCACCCAGGCCACTGCCACACCCTGCTTGGCCCAGTCCAAAGGCCTCACCAGTGACCTCCTTGCTTCCACTTTCACCCACCTCCTGACCCGTAAGTCTGGTGTTCCATATTGTTGCAGTGAAAAGGAAGAAAGAGGAATGAGCTTTGCTTTCAGAAATAAGATTTTCTTTCTTTTCTTTCCCTTTATTGAAGACAAAGAATATAAACAGAATAGGCCTCATCACTCCTAGATTTTACTTTGTTCCTAATCTGTAGTCTATAACTAAGTTGGCTCTCCTCAAAGCTAACCTAACTCTGCGTTGAGCTACATCCTGCACCTACCACCATTTAACTCCATGCTGATTACATCCTGTGCCTTCACTGTGCTCCCTTCGCAGACCACTCTTTGTAGTTTTTTGTGTTTCAGAAAGAAGGCCGCAGGACAATAAACCAGAGACAAACGAACCCAATTAGCTGACGCCAGCTATGATTTTTTAAACAAAGCAAGGAGAAGAAGAAGGGGCTTCCCTGGTGGCTCAGCAGTAAATAATCTGCCTGCAATTCGGGAGCCACAAGAGATGTGAGTTTGATCCCTTGGTTGGGAAGATCCCCTGGAGGAGGGCAGGGCAACCCACTCCATTGTTCTTGCCTGGAGAATCGTGGACAGAGGAGCCTGGTGGGCTACAGTCCATGGGGCTGCAAGAGTCAGACGTGACTAGAGCAACTTGGCACACACACAAGAAGAAGGTAAGACCTTCATTACTTTGAGGCTTGTCATTTTCCCTGAAACCATGACCCAGACTACATACAGTGTCTCAGTTCCCCCAGGACGGGGTCACAGTTCCTGAGGCACTAGCCTGATGTGTTTCCCCCTCTGCCAGCTGAGGACTAAAGTCATCTTTCTATTTCTTCCAAATTCTGTATCAGTAATTTTTATTCAGCACTGATGGGCAGAGAAAGCCAACATTTGGGTGGTAACAATATCACTTCTTGAAGCACCTCCTCTATTTCTCCCCTGCTTGTTGTGTGGTCAGTAAAATAATAGCCCCCAAAGATGCCCCTGTTCTCATCCCTGGGAGCAATGAATACATTACTTTACGTAGCAAAAGGAACTTTGCAGATATGATTAAGCTAAAGATCTTGAGTTGGAAAGACTGTTGCTGTTGTTCAGTCACTCAGTCGTGTCCAACTCTGCGTGTCCAACCCATGAATTGCAGCACACCATACTTTCCTGTCCACCACCATCTCCCAGAATTTGTTCAAACTCATGTCCATCGAGTTGGTGATGCCATCCAACCATCTCATCCTCTGTCGTCCTCTTCCTTCTGCCCCCAATCCCTCCCAGCATCAGGGTCTTTTCCAATGAGTCAGCTCTTCACATCAGGTGGTCAAAGTATTGAAGTTTCAGCTTCAGCATTAGTCCTTCCAGTGAATATTCAGGACTGATCTCCTTTAGGATGGACTGGTTGGATCTCCTTGCAGTCCAAGGGACTCCCAAGAGTCTTCTCCAACACCACAGTTCAAAAGCTTCAATTCTTTGGTGCTCAGCCTTCTTTATGGTCCAGCTCTCACATCCACACACGACCACTGGAAACACCAGAGCCTTGACTATGGACTACATATGTGTGCGTGCTAAGTCACTTCAGCCGTGTCTGACTCTTTGTGACCCCGTGCACTGTAGCCCACCAGGCTCCTCTGTCCTTGGGATTCTCCAGGAAAGAGTAGTGGAGTGGGTTGCCATGCCCTCCTCCAGGGGATCTTCCCAACCCAGGGCTCAAACCCGCATCTCATGTCTGCAGCGCTGGCAGGTGGGTTCTTTCCCACTAGTGCCACCTGGGAAGCCCCGGACTATATATATAAACACACCCACAAAGGATGTTGTGATTAACCCATCTGTTCTGCTCAGAAACCACAGCTGTTCTCGCTCTAAGTTGCCTTGTGAGCTGGCCACCAAAGAAGCAGAGCTGGCCAGATGTGGGTGATGGCGGCGGCGGTGGCACAGGTGATAGGAGCCCCTGCCCCTTCCTGCACGCTTGCTCTGTGCCCGTCGCGCCAATGAACACTCTGTTTACATTGTCCCATTTGGTCCTCAACACATGGTACTCTCACCCTTCATGAACCCAGGTCCTCCCAGAAGCAGATGCCAAGTGGGGATTAAACGGATGTGGATTTTATTAAGGGAAACACAGTCAGGAGGCGAAGAGGGCCAGCAGACACACTGTGAGTCTGATCCCGCTGAGGCAGAGTGGGAAGGAGGGTGGGCGAGGGAGTTCTGGACCACCTGAGGCCTAAGGAAGGCTCAGCACGGCTGACAAGGAGCTCTTGAGCCCAAGTCAGCCATGCTCAGGGTCCTGCATCCTGAGAAGAGATCTCCATTAGGGTCCCTGCTGCCTTGACCCCTGGCTGGAAGCGGTCCATGGGAGGCGGGCCCACAGCCTGTGTCAGAGAGCATCCCGGCCCTTGCTCAGTAATATGCCCTCCAGCTGGAGGCCTGCATGGGGTCTCACGGTCATCAGGCATGCCCATTTCACAGACAAAGGAACGGAGACCCAGACAGCTTAAAGAGCAGAGTCCAGGTCAGGTGGCTAGACAGTGGCAGAGCCAGGATTAAAATTAGAATAACCTGACCTCAAAGTCAGTTCTCCTCTGGAGTGTATGTACAGAAAGCTAGGAAAAAAGGAAATTCCAGGGAAAACGTAAAAAAGAAAAAAAAAAAACTTCAGAGACTTCACTTTGAAACATGTAAACAGTTTACAGAATTCTAAAACAAAATTATTATTAAAAAATGAGTTGCTGCCCTCTATTGCACACAAAAGAGTAAATCCTAAAAGTTCTCATCATATGGAAAAAAAAAACACCTTTTTTTTTTTCATTTCTTTAATGCTGTATCTACATGAGATGATGGATGTTCACTAAACTTATTGTGGTAATCACTTCATAATGTATGTAAGTCACATCATTTTGCTGTGTACCCTAAACCCACACCGTTCTGTATGTCAATTATAGCTCAATAAAATTGGAAGGTTAAAAAAAATTAAAAGAAATTCCAGTTGGAAAAAGCACTTTCATCTAAAATGTGTCAGTAATGGACGCCTCCCTGGTGGCTCGGTGGTAAAGCTTCCACTTGCAGGAGACCCGGGTTCGATCCCTGGGTCGGGAAGATGCCCTGGAGAAGGAACTGGCAACCCACTCCAGTATTCTGGCCTGGAGAATCCCAAGGACAGAGGAGCCTGGTGGGCTACAGTCCACGGGGCCACAAAGAGTCAGACACAACTGAGCCACTAACACTTAACATATAAAGTAATCGCCAATCATACGTCACCACCTCAACAGAAAGGGATTTGGCAACAAAAGTTCCGTCAAGACTTGATGAGACAGAAAATGTTGGAAGACAATGTCCCTTCAGTTAATCTTCATATTAAAATGTTTCCTCACAAATGGTAGCTCATTCCGTCTTTTTAACCTACTGTGGGAGGATGCGGGGGCACATGTGGGAATCTCCTCGTTTGAACAAGTTCTTAGTAATTTTGTCTTATTCAGGCTTCCCCTTGCCCCATACACTTTACTGCATAATTCATTCACAGGTCGTCGACAAACACGTGAGTCTGCCAGGCCCCACGCTCGGCACTGGGGATGGATAAATGAATAAGACACCTCCTTGCTTTCAGATTTAATGGGAGAGCAGACAGAGAACTCATGCCCGCGTGAACTGAGTGCACCTTCACAAAACCTGTGCGGGGCAGGGTCACGATCTATCCCCCACGGACAGCTGAGGAACTGAGGCCAGGAGAGGTGATGCTGACTAGCTGTCACAAGCTGGTGAGCAGGGGTCCAGCTGCAGACCCCTGAGCCCAGGGCAGCCTTCCACAGCACCTGGGCCAAGTGGTACCCCCGGGGTTAAAGAAACGCAGCCGCCGGGGAGGCACCCCGTCACGCGGCAGCAGGTTAAAGAACGCAGCCGCCGGGGAGGCACCCCGTCACGCGGCCGCAGCACTGTGCCTGGCGACCCACGCAAAGTGCAGCTGTGACCGCAGCACTCGCAGGCAGGCAGGGGACACCCGCTTCCCCTCTGCAACCACGACCCCCGCCAGGTCTGGCTCTGCTCCAGGGCCACCAGCACAGGCAGCTCAGAGCTTCCAAAGAGCCCCCGGGGAAAGCTGAGCTTCGAGTCCCCAAAAGGCTTCCCTGGCTGCACCCGAGGGGAGATACGGGCAGAGGCGAGGAGAGAGGAGGAGAAGCCGTCACAGCAGCCGGTGACCTGCCTCTGAGAAGAGCCAACAGGATGCGTGTGCTGCCCTAATCTCAGGTACCCTGGCAGCCAAACCTGGCTTTTCCTGTTCCCACGTGGCAGCTCCACCTTAAACATGATCCAGCTGGCCCTGATGAGAACGCAGCGGTGATCACTCTAACAGTCTTGATTTTAAAGTCTAGTTACGAGAGAAATGCAGATCAAAACGACAGTGAGGTGTAACCTCCCCCAGTCACAATGGCCATCATCAAAAAAATCAAAGAGCAAATACTCCTACACTGCTGTGGGGGTGTACGTTGGTACAGCCACTGTGGAGAACAGTGCGGAGAGTCCTTAAAAAAACTAAGCATAGAACTACCATACGACCCAGCAATTCCCCTGCTGGACATGTATGTGGAGAAAACCATCATGTGAAAAGATCCATGCATCCCAATGTTCATTGCAGTGCTATTTACAATAGTCAACACACGGACGCAACCTACATATTCATCAGCAGAGGAATGGAGATAAGATAAGAAGATACACATACAGGCAATGGAATGTTACTCAGTCATAAGGAAAGGATGAAATAATGCCATTTGCAGCAGCATCGATGGATCTAGAGATTGTGGTACTGAGTGAAGTCAATCAGACAGAGAAAGACAAATATCATATGATATCACCTATATGTGGAGTCTTTAAAAAGGGTACAAACGAACTTATCTGCAAACAGAAATAGAGGTACAGATGTAGAAAACACACTTATAATTACCAGGGGTAAGAACGGGGACGAGAGAAACTGGGAGACGGGGCCTGACGCACAGACGCTGCTACATATAAAAGAGATAACTAAGAAGAACCTACTCTAGAGCACAGGGAACTGCTCAATGCTCCATAATGACCCATATGGAGAAAAAAGCTGAAAGAAAAAGTTGATACATGTATATGTAAAGCTGATTCACTTTGCTGTGCGGCAGAAATGAACACAATGCTGTAAGTCAACTATACTCCAATAAAAATTTAAAAAAAAAAAAAAGAAGGCAGTGATGCTCAGCCTAGACACACTAAAGAACCAAGCCATGTCTCCAAAACCCTGCCCCAGACAAGGGTCTCGCTTCAGGTCTAATCACTGCCCTCTCCTTCTAGTCCTCTTGAAAACTCCAGGCTGTGTTATCAGATGGAAGGGACCAAGGTGTTGTGACATTTCTGGGATCCTTTAGAGACAGGAGCCAAGACAAGGGGAAGAAGGTCTAAAAGGGGAGGCAGAAGGAGGGAAGAATCCGCTGCCACCGTGACTCAGCTCCGTCCCTGCCTCCTCTCACCTGAATCCCAGTGGCAGCCTCCGGTCCTCCAGGGGGCGCTCTCCGGGTTGGGGCTCTAATCACGCCCACCGCACACCCAAGCTCCTCTCCAGGCACCACGCAGCTTCAGAAGAATATGCAGGCCCTGTGGCTTGCAGGAAGACTCCCTTCCGTGACCTGGGGCTTGCCTCTCTCCCTGGACTCTGGCTACCACACCTACACACAACCTTTCCCCCAGTCAAATCCAGCAGCACCCAGGCCCCTGCACGCCAAGCCCAGAGGAACAGGTCTTGCTTCTCGATCCCTTTCTCTCCCCCACTCTTTATCTGTCCAAAGGCTCCTCACACTGCAAAACTCACTTCATGCATCACCACCTCCAAGAAGTCCTCCCTGACTGCCCAGCCCCCAATACAAACAGATGCCCTTCCTCTTGAGACTTTCTCTATATCTCAATGTGGAGTTTAGCACCGTGCCTACAGCTGGAAGGCTCCACGTTACAGTTTGCTCATTCTTGAATTCATTCATCCATTCATCCATAAATCTGCCTTACACCAGCATTTATGACATCAAGTTCACACACGTGCCCAAAAGAAAGTTTAACCGTGGAGTGCGTTGAATTTGGTACGACTGGTGGTGGTGCTGGTTGTATTCCCACAGACACACATTCTGAGTCAAGTTTTTCAAGTTCTCAGAAAGCAAGTAGTCCAAGGAGAGCTCTTCACGGTCTGTTCAATTGCCACGGGAGGACTATAAGGGAGACAGGGAAGGAATGCACTTCACGGTGCTCCAAATGCTCAGTTCTGAGCTTTCTTGTTCACTAAGGGCTAGAAGGTTCTCTTCTACTCATGCATGCAAAATGTTTTGGGGGTTAAAAAAAACAAATCCTGTTGAATGCCATGAATCACCCTTGGTGAGTCACCTCTCTGGTACCAAGCAGGCAGAATTTCTCTCCAGTCAGCCTTCCTGGGGCTCCTCTGACTAGGATCAAACAGCATACATTCGGGTTTCAGGACTCAAAGACTGACCCCTGCCCCCGTAGTGCACTCCCAGCCTGAGAAGAAAACAAAGGTTGCCGAACTCATTTGGGGCTCAAAGACCACTGACTTTCTTCTCAGGGCTAGTAAGCAAATGCTTTCTCCCCAGTCAGTTCAGTTCAGTTGAGTCACTCAGTCGTATCCGACTCTTTGCGACCCCAGGGACTGCAGCACACCAGGCTTCCCTGACCATCACCAACTCCCTGAGCTTGCTCAAACTCACGTCCATTGAGTTGGTGATGCCATCCAACCCTCTCATCCTCTGTCGTCCCCTTCTCCTCCCGCCTTCAATCTCGCCCAGGATCAGGGTCTTTTTCAATGAGGTGGCCAAAGTACTGGAGTTTCAATTTCAGCATCAGTCCTTCCAATGAATATTCAGGACTGATTTCCTTTAGGATGGACTGGTGGATCTCCTTGCAGTCCCAGGGACTCTCAAGAGTCTTCTCCAACACCACAGTTCAAAAGCATCAATTCTTCAGCATTTAGCTTTCTTTATGGTCCAACTCTCACATGCATACATGACTACTGGAAAGCCATAGCTTTGACTGGATGGACCTTTGTCAGCAAAGTGATGTCTCTGCTTTTTAATATGCTGTCTAGGTTGTTCATAGTCTTTCTTTCAAGAAGCAAGCATCTTTGTAGCATTTTCATGGCTGCAGTTACCATCTGCAGTGATTTTGGAGCTCAAAAAAATAGAGTCTGCCACTGTTTCCATTGTTTCCCCATCTATTTGTCATGAAGTGATGGGACCAGATGCCTTGATCTTAGTTTTCTGAATGTTGAGCTTTAAGCCAACTTTTTCACTTTCCTCTTTCACTTTCATCAAGAGGCTCTTTAGTTGTTCTTCACTTTCTGCCATAAGGGTGGTGCCATCTGCATGTCTGAGGTTATTGATATTTCTGCCAGCAATCTTGATTCCAGCTTGTGCTTCATCCAGCCCAGCATTTCTCATTATGTACTCTGCATATAAGTTAAATAAGCAGGGTGAAAATATACAGACTTGACGTACTCCTTTCCCGATTTGGAACCAGTCTGTTGTTCCATGTCCAGTTCTAACTGTTGCTTCTTGACCTGCATACAGATTTTTCAGGAGGCAGGTAAAGTGGTCTGGTATTCCCATCTCTTTCAGAATTTTCCACAGTTTCTT
The DNA here is from genome assembly GCF_002263795.3 of Bos taurus. Taxonomy (NCBI): domain Eukaryota; kingdom Metazoa; phylum Chordata; class Mammalia; order Artiodactyla; family Bovidae; genus Bos; species Bos taurus. Next base: position 100,011,740 of record NC_037337.1, read on the forward strand.
GTGATCCACATAGTCAAAGGCTTTGGCACAGTCAATAAAGCAGAAGTAGATGCTTTTCTGGAACTCTCTTGCTTTTTCGATGATCCAGTGGATGTTGGCAATTTTATCTCTGGTTCCACTGCCTTTTCTAAATCCACCTTGAACATCTGGAAGTTCACGGTTCACGTATTGCTGAAGCCTGGCTTGGAGAATTTTGAGCATTTCTTTACTAGTGTGCTGCTGCTGCTAAGTTGCTTCAGTCGTGTCCGACCCTGTGTGACCCCATAGACGGCAGCCCACCAGGCTCCCCCGTCCCTGGGATTCTCCAGGCAAGAAACACTGGAGTGGGTTGCCATTTCCTTCTCCAATGTATGAAAATGAAAAGTGAAAAAACTGAAGTCACTCACTTGTGTCCGAGTCTTAGCGACCCCATGGACTGCAGCCCACCAGGCTCCTCCATCCATGGGATTTTCCAGGCAAGAGTACTGGAGTGGGTTGCCATTGCCTTCTCTGACTAGTGTGTGAGATGAGTGCAATTGTGTGATAGTTAGAGCATTCTTTAGCATTGCCTTTCTTTGGGATTGGAATGAAAACTGACCTTTTCCAGTCCTGTGGCCACTGCTGAGTTTTCCAAATTTGCTGGCATATAGAGTGTATCACTTTTACAGCATCATCTTTTAGGATTTGAAAGAGCTCAACTGGAATTCCATCACCTCCACTAGCTTTGTTCGTAGTGATGTTTCCTAAGGCCCACTTGACTTCAAATTCCAGGATGTCTGGCTCTAGGTGAGTGATCACACCATCGTGATTATCTTGGTCGTGAAGATCTTTTTTGTACATTTCTTCTGTGTATTCTTGCCACCTCTTCTTAATATCTTCTGCTTCTGTTAAGTCCATACCATTTCTGTCCTTTATTGAACCCATCTTTGCATGAAATGTTCCCTTGGTATCTCTAATTTTCTTGAAGAGATCTCTAGTCTTTCTCATTCTATTGCTTTCTCCTGATCTCCCCAAATCTCTGGTTGTATTTATAAGCCCAGGGAGTAGCACAAAGTCAGGGAACTTCACCAGCAGACAGGCCTGAAAATGAGGCTCTTAGCATTGAGGCCTCAACTCAGGCAGGAGCAGAGGGATGGAAGGCAGGGCTCAGAGATAAGGAAGTAAAATCTATGGGTCCTAGTGATTGACAGAGATTGTGGAGATGCAGGGTTGAGGATAATACCCGGGCACCTGGTTTTAAGAGTGTGGTGTTGTCCGGCACAGAAAAGTCAGAAGGCTTCGGTCTGCAGCTTCTGTGGCATACCCAGGTTACCATATCCAGTAGACATTAGGCTAAAGAGACTGGAACTCAGGCGCAAAATCTAGCTGGAAGCCTAGGTTTGAGAGTGATGAGAAGAGAGGTGGGATTGAAGCCACAGACCTGTATGCAATGGTCCAGAGGGAGACACAGAATGAGAAGAGAACCAAAGATGGTGCTCGAGGGAGCGACATGTCAGACACAGCAGAGGAAGAAGATCAAAACCCCAAAGAAAATCCAAAACCACTGCAGATGGTGACTGCAGCCAGGAAATTAAAAGACGTTGCTCCTTGAAAGAAAAGCTATGACCAACGTAGACAGCATATTAAAACGCAGAGACATCACTTTGCTTACAAAGGTTTGAAACAGTCAAAGCTATCGTTTCTCCAGTCGTCATGTACAGATGTGAGAGTTGGACCATAAAGAAGGCTGAGAGCCAAACGATTGATGCTTTTGAACTGTGGTGCTGGAGAAGACTCTTGAGAGTCCCTCGGACAGCAAGGAGATCAAACCACTCAATCCTAAAGGAAGTCAACCCTGAAGACTCATTGGAAGGACTGATGCTAAAGCTGTAGGTGCAATACTTTGGCCACCTGATGGGAAGACCCAACTCATTGGAAAAGACCCTGATGCTGGGAAAGATTGAAGGCAGGAGGAGAAGGGGACGACAGAGGACGAGATGGTTGCATGGCATCACCGAGTCAATGGACATGAGTTTGAGCAAGCTCTGGGAGATCATGATGGACAGGGAAGCCTGGCGTGCTGCAGTCCATGGGGTCACAAAGAAACGGACATGACTGAGGGGCTGAACAACAAGAGGAAGAACTAGAAAGAATCAGAGAGGAAAGGAGGAGCACCAAGGCACGGCTTCCTGATATGAACAGTGGTCACTGTTATTCCATTCCCCTCCCAGCACCATTGCCGAAGCCTGGCCTGCAAGATGTCTCGGCCAGCATGTGTTCGATGAGCTGATTACTGTCACATACATTATCCTGCTGCTCATTAATGGTCTTCTCATAGACCATCTTTCTCTCCCTGGCTTCCAGGAAGCTCTTTTCAACAAAGCCTCTGTTCCAGAACTCCTGGGCATCATAGGTTACTTCTGGTAGCAGGCAGGGTGCCTTTATTTCTGCAGGGAAATGAACTCTCACTCAGCCTCACAGCACGAAGAGCCGAGAACCAGAGCTATTTCCTGCACACGCTGAGCTGACCAGCCTGGGCATCTCCCACAAGTCTGCTCATCATTTGAGAGCCAGAGCTGCCTACCTGCTGGTTCTCCCAACAGACCCCAGGCTCCGCCGTGTTGGCAAGATGGACTCAGGTCTCTTGACTCCACGGTCAAGGCTGCAAGGTGCAAAGCCCTGCCTGGGGTTCTTTGGTTCCAAAATGCTTCTTGAGTACACGCGTTACTCGTTTCCTGCCCTAAGTTTTTCCCACACAATTTAAATTAGCTACAGCACTTGTTTTTTTTTAACTGGAGGATAATGGCTTTCCAAGGCTAGTTCCTGCCATACAACATGAATCAGTCATAAGTGTGCACGACCCCCCTGCCCCCCACGCCACCCCCCGGGTCACCCCAGGGCACCGAGCCCCCTGTGCTGGGCAGCAGCGCCCCTTGAGCGCTCTGCTTCGCGCACGGCGGGTACACAGGTCAGTGCTACTCTCTCCATTCGTCCCACCCTCCCCTTCCCCTGCAGTGTTCACAAGCCCCTTCTCTACGTCTGCATCTCTCTTCCTGCCCTGCAAAGAGGTTCATCAGGACCATTTTCCTAGATTCTATATATATGTGTTAATACACCATGTTTGTTTTTCTCTGGCTTCACTCCGCATGGCAGCCTCTAGGTTCATCCGCCTCACTACAACTGACTCACAGCACTTTTAAAAGGGAAGATGTTTTTCCCCTCCCTTTAGGATTAAAAATAATATAAGCAGCTGCAGTTCCCAAAATATCGCCTTTATCCTGGGCCAAGTGCTTTAAATCCTATTGTCTGGACCCACTCCTTCAGAGCGGTTTGCCTCTCCCAGGTGTCACGTCAAAAGCAGTTACCTCTCCTGCAGCTTTCTGCAGGGGACCCCTCCCCACCAGGCTGGAGCCGGATGATCCTTCTAAAATTCCAATCTAGCTCCTTTTTGGTTGCGTGCGTGCTAAGTTGCCTCAGTCACGTCTGACTCTTTGCAACCCTATGGACTGTAGGCCGCCAGGCTCCTCTGTCCAAGGGATTCTCTAGGCAAGAGTACTGGAGTAGGTTGCCATTTCCTACTCCAGGGGATATATCCTGAGCCAGGGATCGAACCCATGTCTCTTATGTCTCCTGCACTGGTAGTGGGTTTCTTACCATGGGGCCATCTGGGAAGCCCCAGCTGCTTCTTAAATCCCTGCAATTTCTAACAAAATCTCCTGACTCTTCACATAGCCTCAGGGTTCCTGCTACTTCACCAGCCCTACACGCCCCACACAAGCAGTCCTCCAACCTCAGTAACCCCCGTTAGCATCAGCAGTCACAAACACACAGGTCCTGAGCAGCTGTATTCACCTAACCGAGTCTTTTTACAGATTCACAATAGAAAGGAGAACCAAAAAAAATTGTGTTGATCCATCAGAGAGAAAGATTCTGTGACTGAAGTCCACAGCCCATGTTATTCCTAATTCTCTCACCGTAGGAGTTCATTGCACCCCACCTCATGACGGTGACAGAGGCAGCGAGAGGCACCTCACTAATTTTCATATTCATCAGAGCATAAGATCCATTGAAGTAGTACGTGTGCTAATGTTTCACAGTGACGAAAAAGGAAGAGGTATTTAGAACCTTGGTGTGTCCTTCACTCACTTTTTCAGCCAACGCATGCCAACTCTGTGCCAGGAACAGTACAAACTCCACACTCTGTGGCCAAGCTGCCAAGCCATCATCCCCCAGGAAGTTGAAGGGATCAGCTTTTTTGAGACGCGCAAAGCCGGCGAAGCCTCCCTGTAGCTTTGTTCTTCCGCCGAGTAGCTTTGATCTCTCTTCTGCTCTCGTTTCCTCTGCTCTGATCCAACCTTCCCTTCCTCTCCCATTCCAAACCTGTCCACAGATATTGCAGGACTGGCTGCTACAAAACTGAAGACCTTCCCTGCTTCCTCCACGTTCTTCCCTGACACGTGGGCCTCCCCTGAGGACAGTGCACTGGACGAGTGGCCTTCAGGTGGAGGTGGCTCAGTCCCCGCCGCCCACAGTCTCGGGGCCAGGCTGTCCCCGAAAACCAACACGGCACCACTCCTGCCAACGCCCCGGTTCCTCTGAGACCCACGCGCCTCTGGCCCCTCTTCGGGCCGCCAGTGGCAGACCTGACTTCCCTCCTTGCTTTCTGAAGCCTTCCACCATCCAGGTCCTACTTTCCTCCTGAATGGTTTCATATTTTTCTTTTTTTTTTCAATGTTTAAAATCTTTATTGAATTTGTTACAACACTGCTTCTGCCTTTATGTTTTGGATTTGGGGCTGCGAGTCACGTGGGATCTTACCTCCCCAACCGGGGGTCAAACCCCGCATCCCTCGCATTGGAAGGTGAAGTCTTAACCACTGGACCGCCAGAAACGTCCCTCCTGAATGATTTTCAGGGCCCCACAGAGAACCTACCCAATACGCACGCCTCCCTTTTCCCTGATTTCAGCAGCACTTACCATCTGCCGTCGACCTCAACCACTGACTTAAGTCAGGTTCCCCAGAAGCAGACTCAGAGATACAGATTGACTTGTCAGCAATTTATTTAAGCGGTGCTTCTAGAAGAGCCTCCAGGGGAGTGGGGAAAGAGGAAAAATGAGGGAAAGAAGCCCAGCCCGTGTGCAATTGCAGATGAACCCCCACCCCACCCCTGCCTGAGCCCTGGGGAGGGAGTCTGCAGCATAAATTACGGTCCTCCACCCCCAGATCCATTGCCCCCTGGGGCAAGGAGGCTGGGAGTTCATGCCTACTACCGGTCACGAGCTACAGACACCCTAGGCTGGGCAGACGTCCCCGAACCTCCCGAGAAGAAGCACGGGGAAACCAAGGGAAATCGTCTGAACCGGCCGTGGGTCCGCGCTGCGAGGGAAGAAGCACCCGGGCTCCGGAGGATGGGTGCGCAAAGCCAGGAGAACGTTCCGGGGGCTCGCGGAGCATCGACAGGACCCACGGCTCCTGCCTCCTCCCGGGCCACGTCCCGAGCCTCGGCATCCCGAGGAAGGTCCCCGCCTCAGAAGTCCTCAAGCAAGGAACCCACTGATGACTTGAGCGTCCGAGTCTCTGGCCCTCTTCCTCAATTCCTCCCGTCACCCGCCTATCCTCTCCCGCCCACTCCTGGGCCTCCCCAGTTCTCCTCCGCCCTGCCCTGCTCAGTGTAGAGGCCAGGTTCAAAGCTACCCACCTCCGCTCACAGACTCCGCTCCCTTTCCCCCCGTCCTTTCCTGGAGCTACCTGGACACACCGCCTTCCACCTCATTGCTGTCCTTTGCCTGGGGTCCGCATCCCGGCTGCAGGGAAGCAGACCCGGCCCGCGGAGGCCTGCCCGACTACACCTGGCGTTTCCTCCCTCACCCAGCTCTGGATGCTGCTCGCAAGTCGCCTGCCTCCTTGTTCAGAGACGGCAGTCAGGGTAAAGGTCATGAAGATAGTCAGGTACATCTTATATATCTGACTATAGACAAACCTGGAGCTGTACATGAGAATGCCTCTGCAAGGTAGATGTTGACTTGCCAAAACGATTTTCTGCAAAGAGCAAGTTCTGCGTGCCTCCAAAATGGGCTTCAGTGTACGGTCATCCCTTTTTACAAACAGCTGATGTAGAATGAGGTGTGCTCTCCCCTCAGCCCATCTCCCGGGGTCAGTGAGACGAAGTCTCGATGCCCCCAGGACATTCTGCTTTGCAAGCTGCCTGGGCCGTCTTCCCTGACCAAGCAGCTTGTTTCACACTCACTAAAACCTCCTACAAATAACCTAGGCGGGGAAAAAAAATTTTTTTTTTTAGTTGGGGCTTCCTTCACTCTGCCTACTAAGTCGCAAAAATGAATGAGATCTGTCAAAGGGAGAAAACGGTCTCTCCAGAACACCCGACAAGATGGCTCTGCGTTTCAGCATCCTCTTGTGGATGACTTCCTCTAAAGCGGCTCCTCTAAGGCCAGATTGGTGCTGCTGACGTCAGCAACATTTCGGGGATTTACTGCAAAAGCAGCCGGCAGGGGCTGGGAGGGAGGGAGGGAGAGAGGAAGAGAGAAACTGAAAGGGAAAAGAATTAGTCCTGCAGGGGCTGGGAGACAGCCACGCAGAAAACGTGCCAATCCAGTGCTCTGAAGAAGTGGTTTGAAATATTCTTAAGAGCTTCTCATTAGTGAAGACTTACTGGAAAACCGGGAGATCTTTAAAAAGTAGGGAAGGGAATCTTCAATAAACCCAGCAACACATAGGTTTGGGAGGACAAAATGGGTCTGAGGAAGGCAAGAAATGGTGCTACCAGGGAAATCCTGGGGCTAAACCAGCCTCCAGGGGAATCTTCCATACCAGGGAGCTGCTAACCTCCCTAGCAAGTAGGTTGGACCTTCTTGCTAGACCAACACCTCACTCCACCCCAACGTCCCCAGAGAGTAAATGCCTCCAGACGACCCTCGAATGAACAGGGACCCTTCCATCTCTGAATCGTCCACAGTCCCAATCCCAGTACACAGCACACAAGGAGCGTTCAACTCACGTACACGAAGCAGATTCGTTTCTCAAACGTTTCTCAAAGCCTGTTGTGCTTTAGGCACGAGAGGGCACAGGGTGATGGAGAAGAATTCTGCTGTCTAGGAGCTAAGCAAGGCAAAGACTCGGGTGAATGGGGGCTGTGGGAGTGAGGGTTATTTCACTTCCATTTCCACGTCATTCAGAAAAGGCTCAGCACTCGAGAATCTAGAGGTGTTCAAAACCTCAGAGAGAAAAAGGACCCTTGTATGGGTCACACAGAGATCTGCCAATCTGCCATGCTGGTTCATAAGCTGCTCCCCAAGAAACAGGTCATAAAACAAGGGTGGAGGCTCTCCTGCTGATCCAGTGGCTAAGACTCCAGCTCCCAGAGCAGGGGGCCCAGGTTCAATACCTGATCAGAGAACTAGGTTCCGCATGCCACAGCTAAGACCTGGCACAGCCAGATAAATAAATATTAAAAAAACAAAAACCAAAGGTGTGCAAAGTTTGCTTTGATGTAATTTTCAAGGGTTAAGTCACTCTTCCACACTACCATCCTCTTATGGACCCTCAGACCCAAATCTGTTACACAGGCAAACTCTCTTTGCGATGAATCAGCCACAACTAAGCAGCCACCATAAACACACTTCTTTTAAAGGAGGGCGAGAGTGAGAGTGAGCCGCTCAGTCCTGTCCGATTCTCTGTAACCCTGTGGACTGCAGCCCGCCAGGCACCTCTGTCCATGGGATTCTCCAGGCCAGAATACTGGAGTGAGTAGCCATATCCTTCTCCAGGGGATCTTCCTGACCCAGAGATTGAACCCAGGTCTCCTTTGCAAGTGGACTTTTTACCATCTGAGCCACCAAGGAAAGTGAAAGTGAAGTCGCTCCGTCATGTCCAACTCTTTGCGACCCCATGGACTGTAGCCTGCCAGGCGCCTCTGTCCATGGGATTCTCCAGTCAAGAATACTGGAGTGGGTTACCATTCCTTCTCCAGGGGATCTTCCTGACCCAGAGATCGAACCTGGGTCTCCCGCAATGGAGGCAGACGCTTTAACCTCTGAGCCACTAGGGAAGCCCAGAAGCCCCTCCTTTAAAGGAACTGCCCAGCTATAAGAACCATGCGACATTATTAAAAACCCTATGACCAAACATAAATTAGATATTGAATACTGGCACACAGTCAGGCTTGATAAATCAATGTAGAAGATAAGTACTGTCTTCAGCTTGCCATGTAAAGGAATGTTAATTGTGCATGTGAGAACCTCGTAAATGGCAAAGCTTGGGGAAAACCACAGAGAAAGAAAAAAGAATTTCATAGAGAGTTAAATCCAGGCTTTGGGTTCTCTGATTTTAAACCAGGAATAGGATCTTCACAGAAAATGCAGCTGATATTTAATCCATCATACGCTTTGGGTTCAGCCTGTACTTAAATGCTTAGAAACTGCCTCTGAAGAGGTCATTTGAAATACAGTCTTGTGGTTATGACTTCTCCTCCTCCCGGGGGAAAAAAAGGAAGGAGAAAAAGTGGTCTGATCAATTAAAATAGCAAATGGCTCGACCAGGCTATCTTGGAATTTGTGGGCATTTCCAAGAGTTCCCTGCCATTTAATGCCCCCTCAGGAGCCGAGTGTATTTAAGCTATTCTAACTTCAAGATGCCGACCTCAGCAAAGCTATAAGCGCCACAGCCTCGGGGCTAAAGTGGGTTATGTTGTGAAGTCCTTGGTTCCTCAGGTACAGCCAGGAATGGCACGCCATTTAATTCACGGAGAACTTCCATGGGAAGCCCACTCCATGACGTTCTCTAAGGAGCATCACAAGTACAGGGGTAAGCTTCTTTCCATTCAAACATCACTGCACATAACGCAGCTTCTCTCACACCAGCATTTGACGAGGGCCCACCAAGCGCAGTATGCAACCTGCACAGCTGTGCACGGCAGCCCCAGCCCTCAAGGCACACCTCAGCTCTGTCCAGCTTTCCATCTCCCTACAATGTGGACATGAGCCAGAAATATTCTTGTGCCAGAAATTTCAGATTTCCTTTTATCCAAGTGAACGCTTGCTGCATGCAGCTCTCACACGTTGCCGTCTGTTAAAGAAGAAAGAGGATGATCATCACATCTTAAGGTTATTTTTAAAATCACTTTCCATCAAGAAAACCCAATATGAAAAAAGTAAATTGAAAACAAAGATCACAATATGATCTCTTTCTGGGACATATTTACATACTACATCAGTCAAGACCATCTAACAGACAGATGATCTAAATCAGACTGAATTTTTTAAAAATGGAATAAACTCTCCCTTTTCTATGCCTTTTGGTTCTATGAGTTTGTGCTTGCATGGGCACTTTAAAGGTTATTTTCTTCAGCAGATGGGAATGCAGATTTCGCCAGCAGAAGAGATTTTAACTAGTGACTGAGCTCTTGAGCCTGAAGTTAGAATAATGACAGCAATACCACTTAGAGACCAAATTATTAAACTAAAAATATCCAAGAGCAAGCAGTGGGGAGTAGATTAGAAGTGCTCAAACTTTTGGAACAAAACTCTTCCTTCAAGGAGTCTCCAGAGCTCTTTGGGAACCAGAAGATTCATGGAACATGATTGGAAACCACAAATCTGGAGGAAAGAATCTGGAGAAAGACCACCAACAAGAATATCCAGAGCTTGGGTTCTACTCCCAGCTTTGCACCAACCAGCCTTGCCACCTTCAGCATCTACTATGGGACCAGAAGACCTGGGTACTTAGTGACTGAACAACAAACCTTCTTCACTGGTGTGTGTGTGTGTTCAGTCGCTCAGTTGTGTCCAGCTCTGTGTGACCCCATGGACTGTAGCCCACCAGGCTCCTCTGTCCATGGGGTTCTCCAGGCAAGAATACAGGAGTGGGCTGCCATGCCCTCCTCCAGGGGATCTTCCCAACCCAGGAAACGAACCTCTGTACCTTTCGCATCTCCTACTTTGGCAGGCCAGAGAAGGCAATGGCACCCCACTCCAGTACACTTGCCTGGAAAATCCTATGGATGGAGGAGCCTGGTTGGCTGTAGTCCATGGGGTCGCACAGAGTCGGACACAACTGAAGTGACTTAGCAGCAGCAGCAGCAGCAGCTTTGGCAGACGGCTTCCTTACCATCAGGGCTGCCCGGGATCCAATTAAATGGCCATAGGAAATACTTCATAATTGCAGGTTATAATAATAGTTAATTAACAAATAAGGTCTGCAGAATGAGAAACGTGGTCCCGACACTGAATGCAATGCTGACTACGTTTGCATTAAACTCATTTTGTGTCTTGTTCTGACTAGTTTCATTGTAACTATCATTAGGGATTGTCACTTCTCCCCCTCCAGAGAATACTTCATTGAAAACCAAAAGCTTTCATCTTCACCTTTTAGCTTGTCGGCTTCCTGTGGTCTCGGGTTGTCCCCACAGCGATTAGCACAGGGTCCTGTGCAAAGTCAGTCTCCCGTCAGCGTTTCTTAACTGAAGAGAGCTCCTGAGTCGTAACGAGTCAACCCTTGAACTCCAGCACAACTTCGGTCGAGAGCAGTCAAGTCCTTTAATAAATACAGAAGACCCTGATTCCAGAGCGTGTCCAAACTTAATGTATTGGATCCTCTAAGCCAGTCAGCCTCATCACAGGCCTCCTGGTTAAGCCTCAAGTCAGACCATATTTTTTTCAAAATGGGCCACATCTCCCATCCTGAAAATTCTCACTTTGTGACTTTGATATTCCTCCCTTGTGAACGTGGAATCTATGTTCCTTTTCCTGGAATCTAGACAGGCTTGCGACTAAGGCAGAAGGGACACCATGGGACCTCCAACGCTGCCTTAAAGGATTGCGCCACCTTTTCCCGGCCTTCCTGGACCGGCCTTCCTGGACCCAGCCTTCCTGGACCCGGCCTTCCTGGACCGGCCTTCCTGGACCGGCCTTCCTGGACCGGCCTTCCTGGACCAGGCTTCCTGGACCGGCCTTCCTGGAGCACTCACTGCAGGGACCCAGCTACCATGCTGTTGTTTGTTGTTCAGTCGCTCATTTCATAGAGAGTTAAATCCAGGCTTTGGGTTCTCAGATTTTAAACAAGGAATAGGATCTTCACAGAAAATGCTAGCTGATATTTAATCCATCATACGCTTTGGGTTCAGCCTGTACTTAACGCTTAGAAACTGCCTCTGAAGAGGTCATTTGAAATACAGTCGTGTCCGACTCTTTGCAACCCAATGGACCGCAGCACGCCAGGCCTCCCTGTCCATCACCAACTCCCAGAGTTTGTTCAAACTCATGTCCATCAAGTCGGTGATGCCATCCAACCATTTCATCCTCTGTTGCCCCCTTCTCCTCCTGCCTTCAATCTTTCCCAGCATCAGGGTCTTTTCCAATGAGTCTGCTCTTTGCATCAGGTGGCCGAAGTATTGGAGCTTCAGCATCAAGCCCCAACTAGGCCATGTGGAGAGAGACTGCAGAGTGGTCCTGTGGAAGTGCTCCAGCCAAGAGCCGAGCTAAGATCTCATCTGAGACTCAGCATCTACTCCAGTCACGAGAGCAAAGATGCTTCCGGCTGGTTCCAGCCCCCACCACGGCCCTCCTTGTCATTGACACCCACAGCCTTTGAGTCTCCCCAGGTGAGGTTCCATCGTGGAGTAGAGACAAGTCATCCTTATGAAGTCCTGCCTGATTTTGCAAACTATGAACATAATAAAATGTTTGTTTCATGCCAGTAAGTTGATGTGGTTATACAGCCATAGCAACAGAAAGTGGCTTTGATCCATACTAGAGAAGAGGACGAGCTCATAAAACTGAACCATGGCAAAAACCAGCAACAGAAGCCGAGCATCTTATACACTATACACTGACTAACAGACGAGTTGAAGCAAGATTTTAAAATGATACTCTTAGTATATATAACACACCTTACCTGACTCTTCTATCTGTTGAATGTAGCACAGCAAACAGCAACATTAAAATCACTACCATTCATTGCGTGTTTATTAGGTACCATTTGTTGTATGCTTATTATTATTAGGGATTCCCAAGTGGCGCTAGTGGTAAAGAACCCGCCTGCTTATACAGGAGAAGTAAGAGACATGGGTTCAATCCCTGGGTCAGGAAGATTCCCTGAAGAAGAAAATGGCAACCCACTCCAGTATTCTTGCCTGGAGAATCCCATGGACAGAGGAGCCTGGCGGGCTACAGTCCGTGGGGTTGCAAAAAGTCTGACATGACTGAGCACACACAGTATGTACCAAGCACCACTCCAGACACTTCACACACATTCAGTTCAGTTCAGTTCAGTCACTCAGTTGTGTCCGACTCTTGCGACCCCATGGACTGCAGCATGCCAGGCCTCCCTGTCCATCACCAGCTCCCGGAGTTCACTCAAACTCATGTGCATTGAGTCGGTGATGCCATCCGACCATCTCATCTTCTGTTGTCTCCTTCTCCTCCCGCCTTCAATCTTTCCCAGCATCAGGGTCTTTTCCAATGAGTCAACTCTTCGCATCAGGTGGCCAAAGTACTGGAGTTTCAGCTTCAGCATCAGTCCTTCCAATGAACACCCAGGACTGATCTCCTTTAGGATGGACTGGTTGGATCTCCTTGCAGTCCAAGGGACTCTCAAGAGTCTTCTCCAACAACACAGTTCAAAAGCATCAATTCTTCGGCGCTCAGCTTTCTTTATAGTCCAACTCACATCACACATATTAACTCATTTAAAATTCCTCTATGAAGTAAGCACTAGTCTTAGCCCATCTTACAGATGAGTTAACAAAGCACAGAAGGACTAGTGAGAGGCAGAGCTGAGATTCAAATCTAGCAATGTGGTTCCAGAGTGGGTAATCTTATCAGTGCACTTAGGGGTGTTTCTTGAGCCTTCTGTCCCGGACAAACACCGTGTGTGAGGCGTCGGCACCGCGCTCGTCATGTAGTCAGCACTCAGTGAACACTGCTTCCTTCCTTCCCCACCAGCGACGCAATTTAGCTGCCACATTTTCTACAGCAAAAACGACGCCCTTCTTAAGCCAAATGGACACCTCTCACATTTTGTTTCACTCCTTGCTCATGTAACTGATGATTTCTGTGTCTTCATCCCCAGTCCTGACCTTACCCAGAATTTGCGGATTTAGCCATCTATTCAGTCTGGCCAACTCCTTCCAAGAATATCCCGATTTTCACTGCATCTCCCCACCCTCACCCCACTGCCTGGTCCAAGGTGCAGACAGCATCCTAACCAGATGGCCTCGTCCTGCTGACCCTGCTCCCGCCCATTCCCCACACCCAGGAGACTTCTTTCTAAAATGCAAATTCAACCCCACCTCCCCCAGCTTAGAACCCTCCTGAGGATTCCCGAGCAGCCACCTCACTCCCCACCTCTTTCTCTCCAACCTTACTTCCGACCCCAAACCCTCCAGCCTCCAATTTTTTCCAAGTTAGCTCCCACCTCTGGGGTTTCCCAGCTGCTGAGCCCTGTGGCTAGAACACGCTCATGGGGAAGCTTCTCCTCAACGCCCTGCACTCTGCTGGATGCCTCTGCCCCACTGCAGAAAGACGCCTCTGCAAGCAAAGGACCACTCACCCTCCGGCCCACTTCCTGACCTCTTGTCTTCACAGATGAAATTGTAGTCTGTACGTATTGGCTTGGCTACCACATATCACCCCCACTAAAGTAAACCTCCCCTTCAACAGTATTAGATCTGATCTGGTTTGTTCCTTGCTGCATCCCAGCACCTAGATTAGTGTTCAGATGTTGAACATCCCGGATGTTCAATATCTGTTGGATAAAATGAATGAATCCATTTGAGGAACCATAAATCGCTGGCAGTCAGGGAATAGTAGTAACTGCTCATCTTTGTGTCCCAAGTTCTAAACCCAATGTCTTTCCCACAGTAGGTAGTGAAAGAAAGACAGCGGGGAGGGAGAGGAGAGAGAAAAGGAGGCAGGAAACCACACTGTGCCCTTGAACGTTTCTGATCTGTGATTGTATCTGTGTGAAGCTTGACAAATATCCAAAAATTAAGTCCCACACTACATGCATTTAATCAATCACCATTATTGAAAAATACTTTCTCAAAATCAAGACTGTGGGGACCTCCCTGCTGACCCAGCGGTTGGGATTTCGCCTTCTAATGTGGATTCAATCTCTGGTCAGGGAGCTGGGATCCCGCAGACCTCCTGACCAAAAAACCAATATAAAAAGAAGCAACACTGTAACAAATTCAATTTAAATGTTTAGGGGAAAAAATCAAGGCTGTCTTAAAAGGTCAGCATGTATGGATGCCCTAAATCTCTCTGTTTTAATTTAAAAAGCATTTTTTTTTTCTATTAGCCAATCTGTGAAAGTGTCTGAAATGATGTTAGATCTCCTAAGCTCAAGGGTGTAGTCAAACGGGTGGAGAGACAGTTGTCCCAGGAGGAAAATGAGAAGGGTAAAAACCCAACCCCACCCGACCCCACACAGCCTGCCCATTCGCAGGAAAGAATCCAGGGACCTGCCTGCATGGTGTCATCTCAGCCCGGGGTGGGGGTGCAGGGGGCGTGGGCAGACAGTACTTTCTTCTCTTCTGTCCTCAGCCCATCCCAGACTCTGCATACACCCTCCTAACCTTCTCCCTCCTCTAACCTGCCCTGAGGGAGCTCACGCTGGTCAACCCAGCAGCTGGCTTGGACATTATGAAGTGGAGTATTAGTCGTTCAGTCATGTCTGACTCCGTGCGACCCCATGGACTGTAGCCCACCAGGCTCCTCTGTCCCTGGGATTCTCCAGGCAAGAATACTGGAGTGGGTTACCATTCCCTTCTCTGGGGGATCTTCCCAACCCAGGGATGGAACCCGGGTTTCCTGCATAGCAGGTTGAGTCTTTACCATCTGAGTCACCAGGGAAGCCCATTATAACCCCACTCATTCTGGAGGTCAATCTTCACCTCTGCCCTTCACATAAATTTTCCATTTCCACTGAAGGAAATTCTGCAGGAGATTGCGAAGAATGTGCCTTTAGTATTCAAATGTTCCCCTTCAGATGAGCCCAAATGCACCTTCTCTCTGCCCTACAGAACCCCCCGGCAGTCTCTGCATGAGTCACTAGAGAGAAAGTCACTGGGCTCTTCTTTTTCTAGTCTCTGACCTCTTCGAGTTTGTCACACACGACCTCAGGTTGAAGCAGGACCCAGTGAGCAGTGTTAGATGATCCCGGGCAGGGGCCAGTTCAGTGGACTGATTAACATATGCTATTAGATTCTCTGGAAGACAAGGCAACATTTGCCCAAAGGTCAGGGCCATGAACTTGCAGCTTCGGGCCATAGCAGAATTGGGAGAGATATAGTGTCTTCCTCCCCTGGGAGCTCTGCCTGCTGCCCACTTAGATGATCTGCTCTGCTGCAGCTGGTTCAACCTTTATTTACATACAGACTAAGACGGGAGGGGTTGGGGGCATGAGGAAAAGGGGAAGACAGAGGATGAGATGGCTGGATGGCATCACCGACTCAATGGACGTGAGTCTGAGTGAACTCCGGGAGTTGGTGATGGACAGGGAGGCCTGGCGTGCCGCAGTACATGGGGTCGAAAAAAGTTGGACACGACTGAGTGACTGAACTGAACTGAAGAAGGGAGCCAGAGGTGTACCCAAGCATCCTTCCAGGGGCATGTGAGTGTGCATGCTCAGCTGTGTCCGACTCTTTGTGACCCCATAGACTGTAGCCTGCCAGGTTCCTCTGTCCATGGGATTCTCCAGGCAAGGATACTGGAGTGGGTTGCTGTGCCCTCCTCCAGGGGATCTTCCCAACCCAGGGATGGAACCCGCGTCTCCATCTCCTGCATTGGCAGGCGGGTTCTTTACCATTGAGCCACCTGGGAAGCCCTCCAGGGGCACATACAGCACAGGAATTAATTGCATGAGCTTAGAGTCAGAGGGAACAGAGCTGGTGTCATCAGCTCTTGGACGATTAACTAACAGTGATTAGCTATTAGTGGCTTTAGAAAAAGCACTTAAACTCTCTAAAGCGTCTTATTCTTAAAATGAGAATAACACCTTTCCCTTAATGTGATGATGAGACATCAGCAAGTTAATTCACTTGAAGTGTCTCCCAAAATACCTAGCATGTAGTAAATACTCAATAAATGTCAATTAGTGCGGTTATCTCTAACACCATCACCATCATTATCATATATCTATTTTGGTATAAACATTGTATCTTATTGTTTTTTTGTGTCCAGCCCTAAGCAGAGGATCTGGCACACTGTAGATACTTCAGTTCAGTTCAGTCGCGTCTGACTCTTTGCGACCGCATGGACTGCAGCCTGCCAGGCTCCCTGTCCATCTCCCAGAGTTCACTCAAACTCATGTCCATTGAGTCGGTGACGCCATCCAACCATCTCATCCTCTGTCATCCCCTTCTCCTCCCGCCTTCAATCTTTCCCAGCATCAGGGTCTTTCCCAATGAGTCAGTTCTTCACATCAGGTGGCCAAAGTAATGGAGTTTCAGCCTCAGCATCAGTCCTTCCAATGAATATTCAGGACTGCCAATTTTAAAAATAATCAGTATGAAGACTTCCCTGGTGGTCCAGTGGTTAAAAATCCTCCTGCCAATGCAGAGGACATGGGTTCGATCCCTGGTTTGGGAAGATCCCACATGCCGAGGGACAACTAAACCCAAAGGCAACCACTACTTAGCCTGGGCTCCAGAGCCCATGCTCCCCAACTGGAGAAGCCGCCACGATGAGAAGCCTGAGCACCGCAACTAGAGAGAGTCCCCACAGAGCAGGGAAGACCCAGGGCTGCCAAAAGTAAAATAATTAAATTAAAAATAACAATAATCAGTATATGGAAAGTAGAAAATACCCCCTAAAGATGTCCATGTCCTGGTCTCTGGAACCTTACATAGTAGAAAGATTTTGCAGATGTGATTAAGATAAGGATATTGACATGAGGAGACTGGGCATCCAAAGTGGTTCAGTGGTAAAGAATCCACCTGCCAATGCAGGAGACATGGGTTCATTCCCTGGGTCGGGAAGATGCCCTGGAGTTGAGGAAACGGCAACCCACTCCAGTCTTCTTGCAGGGATAACCCATGGACAGAGGAGCCTGGCAGGCTACAGTCCACGGGGTCACAAAGAGTCAAATATGACTGAGCGACTAAGCACAGCTCAGCATGGGGAGATCACCCTGGATTATCTGCATGGACCCACTGTAATCACAATGTCATCACAAGGTCCTTACAAGGTGGGACCAGAGATGGAGGAAGTCATGTGAGAGCGAGAGCGAAGGTCGGAGTGATGTCGCCCTGAGCCAAGAAGTGCAGGCAGCCTTTGGAGGCCATAAAGGACACGGGAAGGATTCTCCCTTGGAGCGTCCAGAAGGAGCAGGGCCTGCGGACACCTTGACATTGACCCCATGCGGAATGACATGGTCACAGATCTGTGCTGTCCTAAACCATCCAGTCTGTGACCATTTGTTACAGTAACAACAAGTACATGCGTCTAAGTTGTCTCAATTGTGTCCGGCTCTTTGAGACCCTATGGACTGGAGCCCTCCAGGCTCCTCTGTCTGTGGGATTCTCCAGGCAAGAATACTGGAGTGGGTTGCCATGCCCTCCACCAGGGGATCTTCCCAACCCAGGGGTCAAACCCACGTCTCTTAAGTCTCCTGCATTGGCAGGTGGGTTCTTTACCACCAGCACCACCTGGGGAGCCCAGGAACAAGCACAATCGGTGACCCGTTCTGGGTCCGTGATCCGGGCCAGCTGCTGGGTGTACGTCTTGTATGCTTTCATTAAAGCTCAATGCTGTCCAGGATGGAGGCTCCACTCTTCTATGAGTGAAGGACAAAGCCTTTACAGGAAAAAAAAAAAAAAAACCTTACTGGAAAATTCTAGCTGACTTTCGTACAAGGGAACAAAGCCCTAAGCTACATGGACACAAGAAAATGGCAAAATCAATTCTGCAAGGGGGGAAGTTGCTACTTTCAGAGCCGGAGGCAAATCTTTTCATTCACAGAAAGGGCACCCACCAAGCCACTTTATGCGGAAGCCTCTAGGTCAGTGTCAGACCAGAGGTGGGTGTTGGCCTGGAGGAACGGTGCCCTCTGTCGAAGCCTGAGAGGTGGTCCTTTGCAGCCCAAACGGGCAGCACTGAGGTGCCCTTCATCCCCACACCACACACACAAGCTGTGCTTTTCACCAGAAAGTCCTGAGCAGGACGAACATTTCAGAGCTGTTAGGAGCGGGGAACGCACCCCGAGGGGAACACAGAGGGCGACTGTCCACACACACTGGTTTCAGCCTGCACAGCAGCCAAACTGAGCTCCCCCTCTGCCCAACCGCCCACCACTGCACCAGCTCTGTCTGCTTTATGCAGCGGATGGCCCTGCAAGGTTTTACTTGAAGAAACGGTTTCTCTGCAATAAGGCAATGTTAAGTGGGGCCTTTCTTGCTTTCTTGGGATTTATACTGAGGCTCCAAGCCCTTAACCTAGGCAGAAACTGCTCAGATGAGGTAAAGCTAGTTCAGAAACCCCCTGCCACCTCTGACCCATAGAAGAAAGCTCTCATTGGAGGAAAGGCATCTCCCAGAAGAAATCCCATGGTGGGGGAGCACTGCGCAGACAGGCAGCAAGAGAACCGCTCGGGCAGGTCAGGCGGTTGGCAGGAGAGCCCCTCCCTTCTCTTTACAGATTCACCTGTCCATCAATTGCAACTTCCACTCCTACCCTCGAAATTCCAGGCTCCCATCTCCAACTGTCTAGTTAAAATTTCCACTCAGTTATCTGACAGGCTTTTCAGATGCCACGGAGCCGAAATAGCACAGCTGATTAAAAATTAATAATAACAAAATAAAAGGAAAACCCTCAAGTCTTCCGATCTTTTTTTTAAAAAAGGATACCACTGCTCTTCCAAGCTGCTCTGTCCACAAACCTGGCTGTCATGTTTAATTCTTTTTCTTATAACTCTCAACACAACCATCAGCAAATCCTGTGGATCCCATCTCCAGAGCATGAATCACACCTGCCCACCCCTCTCCATCTCACCTGCTGCCTTTTATCCAAGCCACCAGGATCCCTTGCCTGGACTTCAATATCCTACCCACTTAACGTCCCAGCTTCCAGTCTCATCTGCCCTCTCCCTACGGCAGCCACAACCCACATGTTGTAGCAAAATCACCCTGATTTTTTTTTTTTTTTTTTGGCTGTGCTGCCCAGTTTGAGGGTTCTTAGGACCCCAATCAGGGATCGAACCTGCGCCCTCAGCAGTGAAAGTCTGGGAGTCCTAACCACTAGACCACCAGGGGATTTCCCCACCTTGATTTTAGGACAACCACTCCAGCCTAATTCTCAGCCCTTATGCTAGACTTCCCTAGGCTTCACGCAGAGCCTCTGGGACTGAAGCACGTGACAAAGGGCCAGGCCAATCAGCACATTTAATCCCCGCCCTGCCCCACCATGATTGGTTAAAAGATGAGCATCTGGCCCTACACAGGCCAATCAGAACCAAGAGAATTTAGACGTGAGACTTCTGTTCCAGCCTTAGAGAATTTTATTTTTTCCTGAAGAACATGAATCTGGAAGCATGAAGCCTGGGAGCCAGTGGCAGCCATCTGATTACCACCAAGAAGGAACCCGCCCAAGAACGAGCAACGCAAAGGAGACAAATCAAGAAATGAAGGAACGCTCAGTCCTGGATGCATTTAGTCCTGAGCCCTACACTGAGCTCTGCCTTCACTGTTCAGTTATAAGACTCACTAGTCCACTTTTGGAGAAGGCGATGGCACCCCACTCCAGTACTCTTGCCTGGAAAATCCCATGGACGGAGGAGCGTGGTAGGCTGCAGTCCATGGGGTCGTTAAGAGTGGGACACGACTGAGCAACTTCATTTTCACTTTTCACCTTCATGCATTGGAGAAGGAAATGGCAACCCCCTCCAGTGTTCTTGCCTGGAGAATCCCAGGGACTGGAAGCCTGGTGGGCTGCCGTCTATGCGGTCGCACAGAGTCAGACACGACTGAAGTGACTTAGGAGGAGGAGAAGTCCACTTTGGGGCTGGATTCCATTGGGACCAGGCTCTCGGTCATCTGCAATAGACAATGATCCTAACAGATACATCGGATTATCCAGCAGCTGTGTTTATGCCCATGAAGCTTAGGACTCAGTCAATCCCGACATGGAAACGGCCTCATACCCACTACACAGACAAAGCCCATAGCAGAGTTTGACTGGTCTCCACCACTTCAGTTCCAGCCCCAGCATTGCCGTTAGCACCAAATCCTGACCTAGGAATTTGCTGATCTTTTCCTTCTCCACCTAAACTTAAGAAGCAACTTCAAGGATACTGTCCCAGCTTTCTCTTCTTCAGTTCAGTTCAGTCACCCAGTCGTGTCCGACTCTTTGCAACCCCATGGACTGCAGCAAGTCTGGCCTCCCTGTCCATCACCAACTCCCAGAGTTTACTCAAACTCATGTCCGTTGAGTCGGTGATGCCATTCAGCCATCTCATCCTCTGTCATCCCCTTCTCTAGCCTTCAATCTTTCCCAGCATCTGGGTCTTTTCCAATGAGTCAGTTCTTCGCATCAGGTGGCCAAAGTATTGGAGTTTCAGCTTCAACATCAGTCCTTCCAATGAATATTCAGGACTGATTTTCTTTAGGATGGACTGGTTGGATCTCCTTGCAGTCCAAGGGACGCTCAAGAGTCTTCTCCAACACCATAGTTCAAAAGCATCTATTCTTCGGCACTCAGCTTTCTTTATAGTCCAACTCTCACACCCATACATGACTACTGGAAAAATCATAACTTTGACTAGACCGACTTTTGTTGGCAAAGTAACGTCTCTGCTTTTTAATATGCTGTCTACTTGGTCATAGCTTTTCTTCCAAGGAGCAAGCATCTTTTAATTTCATGGCTGCAGTCACCATCTGCAGTGATTTTGGAGCCCCCCAAAATAAAGTCTCTCACTGTTTCCATTATTTCATTAGAAAGACGACTTTCTGACCATTCAGGGGTGATATTTCCTCTATATTAATAACGAGCTACTATGTTCTGTCATACTTATAAGAGAAAATTAAAAATACACTTCAGTGAACACCTTTGAATTCTTCCCAGTTCCCAGATTTGAATAGCTACCCTTGGCTTTTGAAAGACCGGACTCTTTCTGATTATATGTAAAATTCCTCTCGGCTATTCAATACCTCTCAGCAAAATAACACAATGATTTTAAATAATGAATCAAAACATCTAAATTTCCTTGAGATCTATCTACATGGGATCTACAAAGGAATCCAATGATGGCAAAATATCTCCACAGATAGTAGAAACATAATTAAAATTATTAATTACGCCCCCAACGATGGACTATGAGCTGATTCCTAGAGCCAGCTTCCCTTGGGATCATGGGCTTTATTAAAATATCCATCACTGAGTTCTGGCATCTTAGCTACAACAGCACTTTCGCTCTTTGGGGGTTTGATTAGAATAAAGCAACAAATACTTGAACCTCAGCACTTCACTCCTCCGGCTTCCAGGTTCTTCTGGGCCTGCCAGGCATCTGGCCCCTCCCAGTCCGGGCCAGGTCATGCACCCGGGCTACAGCACATGGGGAAGTTCCCACGACACTGGGAGAGCCCTGCTCAGTGGCCCTAATCTCGGATTCTGACGCTATTACCCGTCACTGTTCATGTTCTGCTCTGACCCTGGTTGGCTTCCGGGACCTCTCGTGACCAGACATAAATTCACTGCATGTTCTGAGACGTTGGATGCCACGAAGCATGTGGAAGTGGAGGAGACTCTAATGCTCCATAGATCAAAGCCTGTATCTCAGCTCTACCCCTACTCACTGTATAATGCTGGGCAAGTCCCTTACCCTCTCTGAGCCTCTCCGTTTCCTACAGGAAACAAGGATAACAGTGATGCTCAGTGGATACCTATCTCGCAGGACTGTTGGTTTGTAAGGAGCGTGTTTGATTCAAAACCACGATGAAATAGCAGCTCACACTGTTAGGATATCTATCATTGAAAAGACAAGAGATAACAGATGCAGGTGAGGATATGAAGAAAAGGGAATCTTTCTGCACTGTTGCTGGGGACGTAAGTGGTTGCAGCCACTACAGAAATCAGCATGGAAGCGCCTCAAAAAATTAAAAATAGAGCTTCCATAGGATCCAGCAATCCCAGTTTTGGTATATATCCAAAGGAAATGAAATCATTATCTTGAAGAGATATCTCTACACCCACGTTCACTGCAGCTTGGTTCACAATAGCCAAGGTATGGGAACAACTTAAGTGTCCATCAACTGATAAATGTATAAAGAAAATGTGATGTACAGATATATACAGATATAGATATACTATTAGCCTTGAAAAGAATATCCTGCCATTTGCAACAACTTGTATGAACCTAGAAGGCATTATGTTAGGTGAAATAAGGCAGGCATGGCAAGATACTGCATGGTATTACTTAGAGATGAAGCAAAATTTTTAAAAGTAAAACTCCAAACTGAGTAGAGTGTTGGTTGCCAGGGGGTGGGGGAAAAACTGAGAGGCCATCCACAGGGCACAAGGATATAAGATAAGATGTGATGATACTGTACTGTATAATTGAAACTAAGAAAGTAGTACTTAAGCGTTTTCACACGCAAAAAAGGTAAATATGTGAGCAGATGGATGTCTTAATTAACTCAATGGTGGGAATCCTTTCACAGTATATACATATATCAAATCATCACTTTGTACACGTTAAACATATTACTGTTTTATTTGTCAATTATACCGCAATAAAATTTTTAAAAGCATATTTTAAAATTAATTTTTATTGGAGCATAGTTTCTTTACAATGTCAGGTTCGTTTCTGCTGTACGGCAAAGTGAATCAGCCGTACATACACTCGAGTGTCCCCTCCCTTTCGGACTTCCTTCCCATTCCAGTCACCACCGTGCATTAAGTAGAGAACCCTGAGCGATACAGTACGTTCCCATCGGTTACCTACTTTATACATAGCGTCAGCAGCGTATCTACGTCACTCCCAACCTCCCAGTCCCTCCCACCCCACTCTCCTTCCCCCTATGGTATCCATATGTTTGTTCTCCATATCTGTGTCCCTATTTGCTTCCCCGATGAGATTGCCCATACCATTTTTCTAGATTCCACAGACATGGACTAATTTAAACGGGTACGAACAGGATCCTTGATGAAAGGAGGGTCCCCATACACGCTGCTGCCGTCCTGTTCCTCCCCTGTTCACGTCACCGTCGCCAGGCACACGCCGACCCGGGCCTCTCTCAGCGCGAGCTGCCGTCTCCCGCTCTGCGGTCCTGAATGCTGCTCCCCACTTCCCCGGCTCGGCTCCGTCTGGCAGTGCCTCGTGCACTGGATTTATGCAGCAGAGCAGAGATGGGGGCGGAAGGTGCAGAGACACAGGATGCTGCGGAATTTCTCTCCATCCTGCTGTTACTGCCTCCACAACTTGAACCCTTGACCCTCCATAAACCTTCCGACTCTTCTCTCTTAGATGTGGACATCTGGACAGCTGAGTTCTGGCATCCCTGAACCAGCTTCAGTGTCTAAAACTAGAGGCTTAGCAATAGTACAGAACCCCAGATGGGTCCCTATGTGCCTAGTCACCCAATCAGGTCTGGGACTCCGTGGACTGTAGCTCAACAGACTCCTCTGTCCATGGGATTCTCCAGGCAAGAATACTGGAGTGCATAGCCATTTCCTTCTCCCAGGGATTTTCCCAACCCAGGATCACACCCGGGTCTCCTGCATTGGAAGGGGATTCTTTACCATCTGAGCCACCAGGGAAGCCCCAAATGAGGCCATAATCTTGGTCAAAGCATGGTATGAATAACAGTGTTGTGTAAATATCTCCTATCAAATCTAATATACTATCAATAACAAAACACATCCTTATTTATGTACTTCTGAAAAATTAAAATTGCCAGTGCTGCAGCTGCTGCTGCTGCTGTTAAGTCACTTCAGTCGTGTCTGACTCTGTGCAACCCCATAGAGCGCACCCTATCAGGCTCCCCGGTCCCTGGGATTCTCCAGGCAAGAACACTGGAGTGGGTTGCCATTTCCTTCTCCAATGCATGAAAGTGAAAAGTGAAAGTGAAGTCACTCAGTCATGTCTGACTCTTAGCGACCCCATGGACTGCAGCCCACCAGGCTCCTCCATCCACGGGATTTTCCAGGCAAGAGTACTGGAGTGGGGTGCCATTGTAAAGGATTGCATATCTTTGGTAGTAAGACAGACTCTGATTTCAGATTAATAAAACAGATATGTATAACATATCTATATGTATAACAAATCAGATATGTATAACAATCTGATTTCAGATATGTTACATAAAAAAAATAATGCTTTGTTGGGAAGATTCCCTGGAGAAGGAAATGGCAACCCACTCCAGTACTCTTGCCTTGAAAATCCTGTGGACGGAGGAACTTGGGGCAGGCTACTATCCATGGGGTCGCAAAGAGTCAGGCACGACTGAGCGACCTCACTTTTTCACAGAGCATTTCTCTTGGAGAAACATTAAAAAGTACAAAACACAGTTTTTGTGCGTACTTCCAAGAGTCCTGGGCACAGAGCCTTGCAGATAGTAAATAAACGTTTGTTGAATGAATAAATACATATGTGAAAGAATGCATTTTCTAACAGCTACATTATAACAAATAAATGCCCTTCCTAATAGCTGCATGATGATGAGGTTCTAGCATTTATTTTTTTTATTATTATTTTTTTAATTTTATTTTATTTTTAAACTTTACATAATTGTATTAGTTTTGCCAAATATCAAAATGAATCCACCACAGGTATACATGTGCTCCCCATCCTGAACCCTCCTCCCTCCTCCCTCCCCATACCATCCCTCTGGGTCATCCCAGTGCACTAGCCCCAAGCATCCAGTATCGTGCATTGAACCTGGACTGGCATCTCGTTTCATACGTGATATTTTACATGTTTCAATGCCATTCTCAGGTTCTAGCATTTAAAAAGAGAATTTGATGCAATAGGAAATAGTGCTCAAAATTAAATACATCATGTCACCAAACCTTCCACTTAAATTCACTGAAACAAGTAAGCAAACCTCGCTCTGAACTGTTTGTTGCCTCTTCAGCAAAATGGAGACCTAAATACAGTGATAGATTCTAAAGTTTAGCGTCTAGCTAATTGCCAGCTTTTAAGGGAGATGCTATTTTTAAGTGTGCTGTATCAGGACCATAAAACTTAAGACCTATTTAGAAACACCTGGCATCATCCTCAGGGCACACCCTGGGTTTCTGGCAGCCCGGAGAAGGCACTGGCGTCTTTGATACCTGGGAATACAGACCCACTTAAGAGGGCCTTTTCCTTTCCTCTGTATCACTAAACTGGCTCTAGACTCTTTGGAACTCAACCAGTCCCTGCAGAGTGATGGGGATAAGGGCAAGTGAGGCAGGTTCCCTACACAGTTCCCATTAGGAGAATCCAGACTCTGCTTCCTGTCCAAAGCAGCTCCCAAGAGTCACTTTGTCCTATCTGCTGTAATTAAAATTGGTGCATTTCATTCTGGGCACCACAGGGACTGGCATTATACGAAATAGAGAGATGAACAGCAACTGTAGGGACAAAGGTTGAATGAAATGGGTGGATTTTGGAGACTCATACATTTAAAAGGTTCTCTGGGGAAATTTCCCCGTGACCGTCACCTCTAGCATCAGCCGGTCACCCTTCTGCTCTGCACATGATGACCAATTCCAGACTCCACTCTTGTTAATCCTTCATCTGCGGTTTGCCTCACAGTATTCATATTAGACTTCTCTCCAAGCAGACGCAGACCTGCACCCACAGCCACTGGCTATCAGATCCTTTTCAGGTGGAAAATAAGGAGTTGGAAGAGAAAAATCCTGTCGTGTAAGTGTCTCTAAATATATGTAGATTGCAAGGGAAATGACTACCATATGGATAAAAACGAGCCACTCAAATGATTTTCCGAGTTTCCAAGGACATTTCACCCACGTCCAAGCCAAGAGCAGCAACGTCCTTTTCCAGGGTTGACCGAAATGCTTCCAAAATCCATAGCTACATTATACAGCTACTTCTCCTTGTGTATAAAGACAAAATGGAAGGAGGACAGAGCCTACACTGCCTCTGCTGATTCACAGCAGAGCATTTTCTGCAGGACACGTCCTTCCCTCCCCCGTGCCTACCAGGATCGCAATCACTGCCTTCTTTCTCCCACATTCAGTCAATATTCCCCAATATTCCGTAGCTCGTGGGGGACACTGCTCTCCTGGTAAGTAGGAAGAATCACTGACTCCCGTATGCCGACGGCCAGCGGATCCCCAGACCTCTGCATGGACCCTCAGCCTAGACCTTTATTCCTCTCTTCCCCACTGGGTCCTGACCTCTGTCCATCCCACATGGCTGGGATTGGATTCATCAGGCCTATATCTCCCCCTCTTTGTGATATGCCATTCGCGCCCTGCTTCCTCCAAATCCATTAAGAGCAAAAACTGTATGTAATTCATATGTTCATCTCCTTCAGCCAGCAGTTTGTACAAGGTAAGTGTTGAATAAGTGTAGACTAATCTCCATTTATTCAATTCCATCATGCCACAACTAGAAAGCTGCAAGGCCCTGAGTGTTCCCAAAAGCACAGCACATGAGCCACTGGTGGAAAACAAGATGACCATGACACTTTAGTGTCACTTTAAGTGACCTCTCTTTTTTTTTTTTTTTAAATTTTATTTTATTTTTAAACTTTACATAATTGTATTAGTTTTGCCAAATATCAAAATGAATCCACCACAGGTATACATGTGTTCCCCATCCTGAACCCTCCTCCCTCCTCCCTCCCCATACCATCGCTCTGGGTCGTCCCAGTGCACTAGCCCCAAGCATCCAGTATCATGCATCGAACCTGGACTGGCATCTCATTTCATACATGATATTTTACATGTTTCAATGTCATTCTCCCAAATCTTCCCACCCTCTCCCTCTCCCACAGAGTCCATAAGACTGTTCTATACATCAGTGTCTCTTTTGCTGTCTCGTACACCAGGTTATTGTTACCATCTTTCTAAATTCCATATATATGCGTTAGTATGCTGTATTTGGTGTTTTTCTTTCTGGCTTACTTCACTCTGTATAATAGGTTCCAGTTTCATCCACCTCATTAGAACTGATTCAAATGTATTCTTTTTAATGGCTGAGTAATACTCCATTGTGTATATGTACCATAGCTTTCTTATCCATTCATCTGCTGATGGGCATCTAGGTTGCTTCCATGTCCTGGCTATTATAAACAGTGCTGCAATGAACATTGGGGTACACGTGTCTCTTTCCCTTCTGGTTTCCTCAGTGTGTATGCCCAGCAGTGGGATTGCTGGATCATAAGGCAGTTCTATTTCCAGTTTTTTAAGGAATCTCCACACTGTTCTCCATAGTGGCTGTACTAGTTTGCATTCCCACCAACAGTGTAAGAGAGTTCCCTTTTCTCCACACCCTCTCCAGCATTTATTATTTGTAGACTTTTGGATCGCAGCCATTCTGACTGGTGTGAAATCGTACCTCATAGTGATTTTGATTTGCATTTCTCTGATAATGAGTGATGTTGAGCATCTTTTCATGTGTTTGTTAGCCATCTGTATGTCTTCTTTGGAGAAATGTCTATTTAGTTCTTTGGCCCATTTTTTGATTGGGTCATTTATTTTTCTGGAGTTGAGCTGCAGGAGTTGCTTGTATATTTTTGAGATTAGTTGTTTGTCAGTTGCTTCATTTGCTATTATTTTCTCCCATTCTGAAGGCTGTCTTTTCACCTTGCTAATAGTTTCCTTTGATGTGCAGAAAATTAGGTCCCATTTGTTTATTTTTGCTTTTATTTCCAATATTCTGGGAGGTGGGTCATAGAGGATCCTGCTGTGATGTATGTCAGAGAGTGTTTTGCCTATGTTCTCCTCTAGGAGTTTTATAGTTTCTGGTCTTACATTTAGATCTTTAATCCATTTTGAGTTTATTTTTGTGTATGGTGTTAGAAAGTGTTCTAGTTTCATTCTTTTACAAGTGGTTGACCAGATTTCCCAGCACCACTTGTTAAAGAGATTATCTTTAATCCATTGTATATTCTTGCCTCCTTTGTCAAAGATAAGGTGTCCATATGTGCGTGGATTTATCTCTGGGCTTTCTATTTTGTTCCATTGATCTATATTTCTGTCTTTGTGCCAGTACCATACTGTCTTGATAACTGTGGCTTTGTAGTAGAGCCTGAAGTCAGGTAGGTTGATTCCTCCAGTTCCATTCTTCTTTCTCAGGATCACTTTGGCTATTCAAGTTTTTTTGTATTTCCATACAAATTGTGAAATTATTTGTTCTAGCTCTGTGAAGAATACTGTTGGTAGCTTGATAGGGATTGCATTGAATCTATAAATTGCTTTGGGTAGTATACTCATTTTCACTATATTGATTCTTCCAATCCATGAACATGGTATATTTCTCCATCTATTAGTGTCCTCTTTGATTTCTTTCACCAGTGTTTTATAGTTTTCTATATACAGGTCTTTAGTTTCTTTAGGTAGATATATTCCTAAGTATTTTATTCTTTCCGTTGCAATGGTGAATGGAATTGTTTCCTTAATTTCTCTTTCTGTTTTCTCATTATTAGTGTATAGGAATGCAAGGGATTTCTGTGTGTTGATTGACCTCTCTTCTGACCTTAAGAAGAAACCTTCTTAATGGCTGTAGGTTTACTATAGTGTGCACTAGGAAAAATATATAACTAATCACAATATCTATGATGTTGTAGGTACTATTGCTGGGGGAAGGGCTACATTTATTTAATTTTTTAAATGAGGGTCTCAAAGAAAAATATTAACAGTGATAGATACTACCATGGAAGGCAAAGTTAAATTTAGGTTTTTAAAAGTGAAATCTACTTACAGAAAAATAAACAGTGGTACAGATGATATCTAAATGAAGCAGAAAAATTAAAAAGCAAAGGCAGAATAGGAAAGACTGAAATTAAGAGCCCTTGGCCCCACCAGTACTCCCAGTTGGGGTCTGGTCTGCTCCCAAATGCCCCACACCCACTGCAAGATTGACCCCAATAGACATGCCTTCATGTCACGTCGGGTCGCAGAACCCCCGGAGCTCCCGACACCCAGTCACATCCTGTCTCCTATCGACAGTTCTCAGTTCTCTGGTCCTCTCTTCCCAACCCACTCTGATCCTTGCGGGTGGAGACTGCACGCTTCCTGCCCCTTGGGAAAATCCTGCAAACGCGCACCATCTTGCTGAGATTAGTGCATTCTTTCCCCCACCCTTTCCTCCCCACGAGCCACATGCATCCCTTCCCCCAAAGGGAAGGTTCAAAGCCATTTGCCTTTTTCCATCTCTTATTGCAATACACCTTGTACTGCACACCCTTCATCCATCCCAGTAAGGTGCTCGCTCATGACCTTGCCTTCATCCGCATGGACATTTCGTTGCCCTGATGAAGCTGCGAAGTCGGCCAGGGCCAACAGTGTGTCCACAATGTTGTGTAAAGGCTCAGTCCACCCACAAGAGTGTTGAGCAAAGCACAAGAACTAAGCATAGGTCCTGTAATAAAATAAACCAAAAACTGACACATCCAGAGAGCACGGAACTCTGGATACTCCACCAGTTTGTCAAACATGAACTTGGTTTAGAATGTGCTGACCCACAGCATCATCCAACTGGGATTCTCACTGCACTTGTCCCAAAGACCGAGTATTAAAAATTTTGCGCACGAAGAACCTGGCTTAACATTAGAACTCATCCCTGGGGTGTTTTAATAGGGAAGTCACTCTGTGGGGGAAAGGGAACCTTTGTACACTGTTGGTGGCTATGTAAATTGTAACCACCGTGTAACAGTACAGAGGTTTGTCCAAAAAACAAAAAATAGAACTACCGCACGATCCGGCAAACTCCACTTCTGGTTATATGTTAAAAAAAAAACCCAAAATACAAATTCAAAAGGATATATATGCTCCCAATGTTTATAGCAGCATATTTACAACTGCCAGATATGGGAGCAACCAAAAGCTGGCTTGAAAGTCAACATTCAAAAAACTAAGATCATGACATCCAGTCCCATCACTTCACGGCAAAGAGATGGGGGGAAAAGTGGAAGCAGTGTCAGGGTTTCTTTTCTTGGACTCCAAAATCACTGCGGACGGTGACTGAAACTCTGAAATTAAAAGACGCTTGCTCCTTGGGAGAAAAGCTATGACCAACCTAGACAGTGTATTAAAAAGCAGAGACATCACTTTGCTGGCAAAAGGTCTGTCTAGTCAAAGCTATGCTTTCTCCAGTCAGGTATGGATGTGAGAGTTAGACCATAAAGAAGGCCAAGCACTGATGCTTTCAGATTGTGGTGCTGGAGAAGACTCTTGAGAGTCCCTTGACAGTAAGAAGACCAACCCAGAATATTCATTGGAAGGACTGATGCTGAAGCTCCAATACTGTGGCCACCTGATGCAAAGAACTGACTCATAGAAAAGACCCTGATGCAGGGAAAGATTGAAGGCAGGAGGAGAAGGGGACGACAGAGGATGAGATGGTTGGATGGCATCACCGACTCGATGGACATGAGTTTGAGCAAGCTCTGGGAGATGGTGAAG
Source organism: Bos taurus (assembly GCF_002263795.3). Classification (NCBI taxonomy): domain Eukaryota; kingdom Metazoa; phylum Chordata; class Mammalia; order Artiodactyla; family Bovidae; genus Bos; species Bos taurus. The sequence goes on from NC_037337.1 coordinate 100,042,283, forward strand.
GTCAGGGAAGCCTGGCATGCTGCAGTCCATGGGGTCGAAAAGAGTTGGGCATGACTTAGTGACAGAACAACAACAGAGTGTCCATTAACAGATGAATACATGAAGAAGATGTGGGATACACATACAATGGAATACCACTCAGCCTTAAAAAAGAATGAGATCTTGCCGTTTGCAACAGCATGGATGGACTTGGGGGGCATTCTGCTAAGTGAAATCACAGGGACTTCCCTGGTGGCTCAGATGGTAGTGTCTGCCCACAGTGCGGAGACCCAGGTTCAGTTCCTGGGTCGGGAAGATCCCCTGGAGAAGGAAATGGCAACCCACTCCAGTATTCTTGCCTAGAAAATTCCAAGGATGGAGGAGCCTGGTGGGCTACAGTCCATGGGGTCTCAAAGAGTCAGACGAGACTAAGCGACTTCACTTTCACTTTCACTTTTGCATAAGTCAGAGAAAGACAAACACTGTATAATATCGGTTATATGTGGAATCTAAAATAAAACCAACTTGTGAATATAACAGAAAAGAATCAGACTCACAGATGCAAACTAGGGGTTACCAGTGGGGACAGGGAAGCGGGGAGCACCGACACAGGGGTAGGGGATTAAGAGGCAGGAACTGTTATGAGTGGAGTCTGGTTTCAGTTAGACCTGGGTTAGACTCTCAGCTTTACCATGTGGAGCCCCAAAACCTCAGGGCAATTCACTCACAGAGCAAATATGCATTGAAAGCTACCATGTGTCAGGCACAGCAACTGGCCTCCGTAAGTGGACACTCTCATTAAAATAGGAATGATAAAGTTCCCTGAAGTAGAAGGACTGTCAGGACACTGTATGCAAAAGCCTGGCCCTCTGCCAGGCTCATAGTGAAAACACACGGGCATTGCTACCATCACGGTCACTACCTTCTCTTCAGTCTTTGTAAAACATCTAAGGTGACTTGGCATGCTCTCCTTAAAACTCTCTCCCCTTGGCTTCACGGAGATACCATCTTAGAGGTCTTCGTTTAGGCTTTTTTTTTTTTTTAGTTTTTACTTATTAAATTCATAAGCAGAGAGAAAAACTTTTAGTGGCTGATAAGCAGGACGCGGGGAATTAGAGACAGAGGGCGACCTGCACAAGCGGGTGTTAGAAAAGCATCTCCGGGAAGGGGGCACTGGGGCTGAGATTGCGGATGGGAGCAGGAGCCCGCCACGTGAAAATCCCGGGGAAGCGGACGTCAGGAGGAGAAGGCGGGCTGACAATAACCCCCGGTGAGGAAGCGCCTGGTTTATTCAAGGAACGAAGATGAGGCTTCAGAGGACTGTTCGAAGGGCAGGAACAGAGACACGGACTTGTTGACACAGCGGGGAAGGGGAGGGCGGGGCGAGTTGGGAGGGTGGCACCGACTTACACACACCGCGGTGTAAATCAGAGAGCTCGAGGGCGCTGCTGTGTAACTGGGGCTCAGCTCGGTGCTCTGATGACCGCAGGCGCGGGGTGGGGCGCTGGTCGGGGGTGGAGGGGGGCTCATTTGGGAGGGGACAAATGTATACGTGCAGCCGGTTCCCTGTGTCGTACAGTGGAAACTGACACAACATTGCAAAGAAAGTTGAAATGGATTATCGACAGCAGGAGTACGTAGGCAAACCGGTGAGAAGACTGTCAGCCATCCAGCTGAGGCTGCTAGAACCAGAGAGATGGGGGCAGAAGCAGAAACAAACAGATTCTGGATGGATTTTGGAGGTCACCATTGACTGGACTCGCTGATAAACAGAGTGTGAAATGCCAGATGTAGAAAGAAAGGACTCGCTCATCGTGCCTAGATTTTTCTTTTGGCAACTGTATACACGGTGGAGCCACGCGTGGAGGGGAGGACACGGCATGGAGGCACAGAGGTTTGGGGTGGGAAGTCCACAGTCCTCTTTCAGTCTCCGGAGCTGAAGACAGACACGTGAGTGGAAACGTGGAGGAGGCAGGTGGATGTGGAATCTGGAGAGGCCCCCCTGGGATGCATGAAGGGCGACTGATACTACCCGGGGAGAACCAGAGACCAGGGCCCTCCAGTCCAAGTGCCTGGGCAGCCGGTCGTTTGGAGGGAGAGCATCGGAGAAGCTGAGGAGTGACCCCAGCGGTGAAAGCAAGCCCAGAGGAAAGATGCCCCCAAAGCAAGCAGTGGAAGTGACATGCTTCTAGAAGGAGGGAGTGGTCGATTGTGAAATCGGCCATGAGGTGTCAAGGAAGGGGTGGCAGCTCCTCCCCCTCCAATGCCAACAGACCCAATATTACTTAAATGTTGGCTCACTGGCAACACATTCAAAAAAGGTGGGCCCCTGACACAGGGGATAAATCTTAATCGCTTCAAGCCAATAGTAATAATATCATTTCCCTTTGGCAGGTTTAGGGATTAATGTAAGGAGAAATAGATTGTGGGGTCCCTAAAGGGAAAAGATCCTCCGTGATAAAAAAAAAAAAAAAAAAAAGAGAGAGAGAGCTAGAAGGAAGAAGACCTCTCCAGTTCCTACACTGTTTAGACAACATAAGGTCTGCTGGAGCATCTGCAGCCCTCTTACCACCATTAGGCAGCTTTTGCCAACATGATGAAGGGAGGCAGGGCAGGAAGCTGGACAAGCCTGGGTTCTCAGAGGCATTACAAAGCAACCTAGGAGCCCACCTAGGCTCCTAGGAGCCCCCTTGAGATGAGAACTCTTTTAACAGTAAACGTCCATACTGTTTAAGCCTCTTTTCATGGGACATTCTGCAACACGTAGCTGAAAGCAACCTCACTGACACTTCAGATAAAAGAACAGAAAGAGGATGTGACAGCCACTGGCAAGCCCGGGAAGGGCAGCCCCTGTGACGCGGTGATGGTTAGAAAGAAGAAGAGCTGAGGAAGCGAGCCCCTGACTGCACACACTTCTTCCCAGCAGTTTTGCTGTGAAGGGTGTAAAGGAAATTAGGTGCTGGCTGGAAGGGATGTGGGGTCAAGGGGATGATGGGGACACTGAAGTATGTCTATATGTTAGTGGGAATGTTCAAGCAGACAGGGAGAAAGACAGGGTTCAGGAGAAGGAAGGAGAACCAAAAGGGCGCAAGTTGGGGGGGGGGCCCAGGATAAATGGAGGGGTTGGCCAGAGACAGGAGACATGCTTCATGCATGGAAGGATAAACGCAAGGGGGCAGGTACAAGTGCAGGTGGGGGAAATGATGACCAACTGCTTCTCCTTTTTTTCAGTGATGTAGCAAATGCCCCAAAAGTGAAACGCCTCTTTAGACCCATCAAAGGAGGCCCGGCCTCCCCTGTGAAGTCCATCCTGTCCTGTATTCTCAAACCCACCCCTTCAAACTCCCGTGAAACTGTCTCTGTCTCTTCTGGAGTATGTACCCTGTCTGGTGTCACAGTTTGAATCCCCTGTGCCACCAGAATGGAGACTCCTGGAGGGCAGGAAGCATCTCTTCACATCTCAGAACCTACCACAGAGCCTGACACACATGTCTAATAAATATGCGGAATAGGAGAGTCTTAATGCCCTGGGGAAAAAAGAAAGTCAACCTTATTAGTCACAGGTTCCACACAGGCAAATCCTCCTACTTGCTAAAACATATTTATAACTCCCCAATCAATACTCATGGCACTTCCACAGTCATTCACAGACAGGTGCGGAGCAGGAAAAACAAAACTGAGTCTTGCAACACACATGTTCCCCACTGAAGTCAAACAAGGCAATGCTCTGCCTTCTCTGCGTCAGTTCTCACTCTGCAAGCAAGTGTCCTTTTTGTGGTCTATTTAGTGCCACGTTTTTCACATTTTTGTGCTTTCCGTTGGCCATTTCACTGTTTAAAATTGCACTCAAGCATGCTGCTAAGTGTGTCTAGTGCTCCTAAGTGCAAGGCTGGCATTGCCCTTGCAGAGAAAATATGTGTACTAGGTAAGCTTCCGTCAGCCGTGAGTTACAGCGCCATGGGGTGAGAGCTCAGAGTGAATGAGTCAACAACATATACTAAGTGAGAGGTCTTTAAACGGAAACACACTTAAAACAAGGTCATGCATAGATCAGTGGACGGGAACGTGGTGACCAGAGGCTTGCGGGAACCTAACCCTAGATTTCCCCTAGAAGCAATGGCTCCGTGTTCACTAATTCGGTGCTTGCAGAGGTTGTACAGAGTACAAGTACTGCAAGCGAGAACCAACTGTATTTCATTCTGCCATCTTCTGAGAAAGGGAGTGATGGAGACAAAACGGTCTGATGAGGCTGAGATGAGGCTCATCAAGCCTTAGCTCTCTTTTCATGCTTTCTGGATTACTCACCAGCACCAGGATTTGCCGCTAAAGAGAAAGCTGCTGATTAGCTGTAGACGGCGTCCTCTGAGAGCCATTAGCTTGCCTGAGAAGCATCTTGCGGCCTTCCCCTACCTTCTCACTCAAAGCCAGCCGGCTGGGGAACCAGGTAGCAAGGGAAAGGTAAAACCCTACCATACGTCTTCCTGTGGGTTCCCCCAAAGCTGATCCTAAGATAAAAGACGTGAGCACAGTGGTTGTCGGGAGGTGAAGAAAGCACCAGTTGGGAAATGGAAAACAAGAGAGACAGAGATGAGAAGGCAGCCAAGAAAACCAATAGAAAGTACAGCACCAAGCCAGCTGTCACTACAGAAAAATGGGTTTTTTTCCACTGCAGAACATAGTCCTTTTTTTTAGAACTTATTTATTCAGCTGCTCCAGGCCTCAGTTGAGGCACCCGAGATCCATCTTCACTGCGGAATGCAGGAGCTCTGGCTGCAGCATGCAAACCCTTAGTTGCTGTACGTGGGATCCAGTTCCCTGACCAGGGATCGAACCTGGGCCCCCTTGCATTGGGAGCAAGGGGTCTTAGCTGCTGCACCACCAAGGAAGGCCCATGCAGAATACACTCCTGACTTATCCCACCCAGGCCCGAGGGAACTGGGGTATTTACCTAACATCTCCCATCCGTCACTGGTCAAGGGCTGCTCTGGGGCGCTATAATTCTCCTGTACTTTCTGCCTTCCACGGGAGCAGTAAAGTAGGCTCGTAAAGCTGTTGTTGTTGTTGTTGTTCAGTCACTCAGTCGTGTCCAGCTCTTCGAAGCCCCAGGGACTGCAGCACGCCAGACTCCCCATCCTTCACAAGGTCCCAGGGTTTGCTCAAATCCGTGTCCACTGAGTCGGGTAAGGGAAAAGGCCGAAAGCATGAGGACTGGCAGTCGAGTCATCCAGTTTGCACTGAAAGGGTGAGGGTGGGCACTGACGTGTCTGCTACATCACCCAAGGCTCAGAGTCTCACCCTGAACTGGCATGGGGCCGCTTCCATGAGAAATCTACCAAACAAGCACCCCGAGAGTCCTGGGGTCTCGGGCACGTTCCGCAAATTTCTAAATAGAAGACCGTATCCTACTAAGTCGACATGAGGTTTCATGGTGTATCTAAAGGAACCAGGCGGTAATAGATAAGGTCCTTTTCCTTCTTCTTTGGAGTGAGCAAGATGGAAAACTCGATTGCACTTTCAGGGACCACGCAGGGCCTTTCCCTAGACTAGGATGGGAGAGGACAGTGAGACAAGCTGCTGCTGCTAAGTCGCTTCAGTTGTGTCCGACTCTGTGCGACCCCACAGACGGCAGCCCACCAGGCTCCCCCGTCCCTGGGATTCTCCAGGCAAGAACACTGGAGTGGGGTGCCATTTCCTTCTCCAATGCAGGAAAGTGAAAAGTGAAAGTGAAGTTGCTCAGTTGTGTCTGACTCTTAGCAACCCCATGGACTGCAGCCTACCAGGCTCCTCCACCCATGGGATTTTCCAGGCGAGAGTACTGGAGTGGGATGCCATTGCCTTCTCAGCGAGATAGGAGCAGTTTGGGGAAACATGGGGGTCCCGCACGTCACAGGGTGTGCTGTCTCCCCACCACAGACTCGGTGGGCCCCCACGGAACACGGGGCAGAGACCCCTGTGCCTGCCCAGAGCCGGCTGGCACGAGGCCTCACCCTTCCATGAACAGCTCTACCCCCTACCCTAGTGTTGCCAAGCATCTCACGGCTCAGGAACGGCCTGCGGTGGGGAAGGGAGAGGTTTGATGGCTCTCCTCTACGACTGAAGGAGGCAAGAAAGACGACCTCCCTTCCTCCCATCAGGTGACTGGGTTGCTGAGCTCTGAATCCAGAAAATACATTTCTCCCTTCGTTTTCACATCAATAACTTTCCCAGGTCAAGTCACAACGCTTGAGAAATGGACCAAAGAATGAGATTGGCCAACACAAGTCAAAGAAGCCACCCAGTGGGTGTTCAGCCATGAAATCATGTCCTCCTCCATCAGGTGGGTGAAGAATATCTGAGTCCTCAGCAGAGGGACTCCCACAGCCACAGCAAGGAGCAGGGGCCAGGGCCTCCATTCTTGGCGGGACACACGCCTCTCCCTGGAGATGGTGTTCAGCATGATGCAGATGCTCAATCAAAGGACAGCACGTGGACAAGCAGAGAATGGCCTTGGATGCAGCACAGACCTGGGTGCAAACTCCAGCTCAAGCACTGTCTACTTGGGTGGCCGTGAGCAGCTTTGGTTTCTGCATCTTTAAAATGGACCTAATACTACATGTCTCAGATGATCAACATTCATTCAGAAGTAGACATGGATGCCATGAATGAATCTTGAAAAAATTACATTGTGAAAGAAGCCGATCACAAAAAGCCATATGTCATGTGATCTGATTCATACAAAATCCAAGGAGACAGAAAGAAGGTCAGTGATCACCTTGGACTGGGAGAGAGTGAGGGAAATTAGGGAGGGACAGCTGATGGGATGAGGTTTCTTTCTCGAGGGATTTAGAAAACTGAAAATCATATAGAGGTAACCATTGCACAACAGAATAAAAACCACTGAATTGTATTTAGATGTCATTTTTATAGTATGTAAATTGTATCTTAATAAAGCTGGTTTTGGGGGCTTCCCTGGTGGCTCAGTGGTTAAGAATCTATCTGCCAATGCAGGAGCTACAGGAGACTCAGATTCTATCCCTGGGTCAGGCAGATCCCCTGGAGAAGGAAATGGCAACCCACTCTAGTGTTCTTGTCTAGGAAATCCCACGAACAGTGAAGACTACAGTCCATGGGGTCGAAAAGAGTCAGACACAACCGAGAGACTAAGCCCACACACACACACAAGGGTGTTAACTAGAAAAACAGGCAAAATGACCCAGGCTGCAGCAAAGGATATCCTACACACCAAGGCACTGCCCTTGATGCAGACCCTCAATAGACGGGTGCTGCCGGTCACAGCATCACCACCATCGATTTGGTGCCTCTTGTGCGTCTGGCACTGGGCTCCACCCTTTCTGCACATCACCTCATTTAAGTCTCCCAAGACTGAGGGGATGGGTGCTGAAATCCTCCTGGATCTCAGGTGGACAAGCAGGCACAGAGCTGGGGCCAGGGCAAGTCTGAGCTCTCGTACACGTTCTCATCACGCACCCTTCACCTCCAGCAGCAGCATGTTACCATCACCAGACATCACCAGGCAGGGCTCCCTCGATCACGAGAACTGGTTTAAAACAGAGCAGAAAGCTCCATTAGCGGCTGCAGGGCTTAGCCTGATGACCCAGGCTAGCATCCTTGACTCTCAGTCCGCCCTGCATCCCAGGTGTAGCAAAGAGCCCGCCGGACTCACAACCAACCAACCAGAGCCCTAATTTCCCCCATTCAGAAGACACAGGCTTCCCTGGAGGCTCAGACAGTAAAGAATCTGCCTGGATGCAGGAGATCTGGGTTCAGTCCCTGGGTCAGGAAGATCCCCTGAAGAAGGAAGTGGCAACCCACTCCAGCACTCTTGCCTGGAGAATTCCATGAACAGAGGACCCTGGAGGTCACAAAGAGTCAGCCACAACTGAGTGACTAATTTTCACTCTTTTTTTCAGAAGACATGTAAATGTACATACTTTGGAAATTATGTGTAGCAAAAAGTTCCCAGAGGACCCTGGAGGTCACAAAGAGTTGGCCACAACTGAGTGACTAATTTTCACTCTTTTTTTCAGAAGACATGTAAATGTACATACTTTGGAAATTATGTGTAGCAAAAAGTTCCCATCTGCCAGAGAGAAAGAGAGATTATTTAAGAATCTAACATTTCAATCTCTTGCAGTTCCTCTGAGATTAATTTACATGTTGTCATCACCGGGGAAACTCAAACTCAGGTCGGGTTCCAGTGATCCACACACAAGCCACAGAGCTCCAATTAACAAAGGTGTTCTTAATAAAATTTCCATACAAACTAGGCAGTTCTAAGGCTCTCTTTGAAATCACTGCATGTTCTAACAAAATGTTGCTGACTTCTACAGGATCAACACTCATTCCCTAGGAAATTAACAAGCTAAATACTTTTTTCAAAGAGTAATGTTACATCAGAATGATTTTATTTTCAACCTACTGCATAGCACAGGGGTGAAAAAAGAAGGCACAGTCTGTTTTCAGGACATATATTAAGTTAACCATAAAAATCCATTCCAATATACAGTTCAGTTTAGTTCAGTTCAGTCGCTCAGTCGTGTCCGACTCTTTGCGACCCCATGAATCGCAGCACACCAGGCCTCCCTGTCCATCACCATCTCCCAGAGTTCACTCAAACTCATGTCCATCGAGTCAGTGATGCCATCCAGCCATCTCATCCTCTGTCGTCCCCTTCTCCTCCTGCCCCCAATCCCTCCCAGCATCAGAGTCTTTTCCAATAAATCAACTCTTCGCATGAGGTGGCCAAAGTACTGGAGTTTCAGCTTTAGCATCCTTCCTTCCAAAGAACACCCAGGGCTGATCTCCTTTAGAATGGACTGGTTGGATCCCCTTGCAGTCCAAGGGACTCTCAAGAGTCTTCTCCAACACCACAGTTCAAAAGCATCAATTCTTCAGCACTCAGCTTTCTTCACAGTCCAACTCTCACATCCATACATGACCACTGGAAAAACCATAGCCCTGACTAAACGAACCTTTGTTGGCAAAGTAATGTCTCTGCTTTTCAATATGCTATCTAGGTTGGTCATAACTTTTCTTCCAAGGAGTGTCTTTTAATTTCATGGCTGCAATCACCATCTGCAGTGATTTTGGAGCCCAAAAAGATAAAGTCTGACACTGTTTCCACTGTTTCCCCATCTATTTGCCATGAAGTGATGGGACCAGATGCCATGATCTTAGTTTTCTGAATGTTGAGCTTTAAGCCAACTTTTTCACTCTCCACTTTCACTTTCATCAAGAGGTTTTTAGTTCCTCTTCACTTTCTGCCATAAGGGTGGTGTCATCTGCATATCTGAGGTTATTGATATTTCTCCCGGCAATCTTGATTCCAGTTTGTGCTTCTTCCAGCCCAGCGTTTCTCATGATGTACTCTGCATAGAAGTTAAATAAGCAGGGTGACAATATATAGCCTTAACGTACTCCTTTTCCTATTTGGAACCAGTCTGTTGTTCCATGTCCAGTTCTAACTGTTGCTTCCTGACCTGCATACAGGTTTCTCAAGAGGCAGGTCAGGTGGTGTGGTATTCCCAATATACAGTAGGTATAGACAAAAAAAATGCTTGATTCCACTTATAAGCGGTACCTAGACTAGTTGACGGAGACGGCAATGTCACCCCACTCCAGTACTCTTGCCTGGAAAATCCCATGGATGGAGGAGCCTGGTGGGCTGCAGTCCACGGTGGTCTCGAAGAGTCAGACACGACTGAGCGACTTCACTTTCACTTTTCACTTTCATGCATTGGAGAAGGAAATGGCAACCCACTCCAGCGTTCTTGCCTGGAGAATCCCAAGGACGGCGGAGCCTGGTGGGCTGCCATCTACGGGGTTGCACAGAGTCGGACACGAATGAATCGACTTAGCAGCAGCAGCAGCAGCAGACTAGTCAAATTCGCAGTCAGAAAGAAGATTGGTAGCTGCCAGGGGCCAGGGAGCAGGGGGAGGGGGAATGGCGACAGTTTCAGTTTCAGAAAGTGAAAAACTCAGATGATGACGGTGGGAACTGCACAAGGTGAATGCACCTGCTCTCTCTGAGCTGTACAATTAAATGTGGTTAAAACAGCATGTTTTATATTACATGAGTTTTACCACAATTAAAAAGATAAAAAATAAAAGCAACGGCCTCATTTTCACCCTTAGCATAAAGTTTTAAGCCCTTCTGACTTGTTAAATGTGTGCCTGAGAGAGATTTCTGAAATGTGCAGGACTGACCTGAGAGTCTGTAAGAAAGGTTGGGCACTCTGGCCAGGTGGTGAGTTTCAGGAGGGCAGGAAATCTATGTTGTTCATCTCTTACCTCCAGGCCTGGAATAGTGCCAGGCACAAGGAAGGCGCCCAGTAAATATTACTGAATAAATGAAGGATGGATGTCTTCTCCAAGAGGCTGAATACACACCCACGTCCATACTTGTTATAGATTACAGAGGATTTAGCTTGAAATCTCAGAACCAGTATGCTCCAAGCTCTGGAAGAGCTACGTTGCTATTGTTGAGTCACTCAGTCTTGTCCAACTCTACTGTCCTGTGGACAGTAGCCCCCGGGCCTCTATCTGTGGAATTCTCCAGGCAGGAACACTGGAGTGGGTTGCCATTGCCTTCTCTAGGGGATCTTCCCGACCCAGGTCTTCCACACTGCAGGTAGGTTCTTTACCATCTGAGCCACCAGGGAAGCCCTTGCTGTTCAGTCGTTCAGCCCCGTCCCTATAGCTCTTCACTAATTATTCTTCCCAAAAGGAGAGAAACAGTAGCCCCTCCCCTGGTGCTGCACAACGAAGGTTAAGATAAGGGTGCAAACACCTGCTTTGTTTCCTCTTTGCTGTCTGAGAAAATCACCTGACCTCTCTGGACTCCTGTCTTTTCCTCTGAGAAGCTGCAGAGAGTTTGTTGCTGATGTTTGGTCATTAAGTGGTGTCCAACTCATTTGTGACCCCATGGACTGTAGCCCGCCAGGTTCCTCTGTCCATGGGATTCTCCAGGCAAGAATACTGGAGTGGGTCACCATGCCCTCTTCCAGGGGGTCTTCCCGACCTAGGGATTGAACTCGTGTCTCTTACGTCTCCTGCATTGCAGGTGGATTCTGTAGGCGGTCTGCTGGTCACGGAGAGCAGTGCTGGGGCTCAGCTGTAGACAGGGACTCGGGGGCTCCCCAAATCCCACCCCCCATGGCTGTTGGCTTCACTTCTCTTTAGAACTGAGTCTGAATGCAGAGATTATTGCCAGAGAAGCAGGCATTCACGCCCTGCAGAAGCTGCGTTCTCACCCTGCCTGTTCATAGCCTCTCATTAATTTAGGCTTTGGGGAGGCCTTCCAAGCTGAGGCCACAAGGACTTGCCAAGCAGGGGTCCCATTATAGTCAAAGGAGAAATACCCCAATGTCACGATGCCCCCCACGCTCTGGGAACAAAGTGGCGGCGGGTGAGGAGGACATGCTGGCAATTTTTATTAGGCCCATTATGCTAAACTGATGTCTGAAAGCTTCCAAACGGTGTTTGAAGTGCAAACTACTGGATGTGCCGCGAGTTCCTGGTGTATTGATCCACTGACTCAGATATGCACATGATCACAGAATCCAAAGCCATGTAACCCAGCCCAGGAGAAGATTACATTCACAGATTGAAAATGCAGCTGCCATTGCTTTAAGATAGAATACATCCTCCACCCAAAAAAAAAAGAAAAAGTTACCCTTCTCATTTGCAAGCAGAAGTTAGGAATAAACCAACGAGGCCAAGAAAAGCTTTTCTCCTGTCTACATGTTTTTCAAAAATTCCCATGATACCTGTAAGAAGACAGAGTCCGCTGTGTAAGTTCTCCACCCTACGTGCCCGGCACATAGCAAGGATCCTCTACAAACATTTGCTGAATCAATCATTCTATTACAAATGATACTCATTTATAAGTGATTTAAATAATCTTTAAAAATACAAATCTGGGGACTTCCCTGGTGGTCCAGCGGTTAAGACTTCGCCTTCCAGCGCAGGGGGTGTGGGTTCAATCTCTGGGGAGATAAAATCCACAGGCCGCATGGTCAAAACACCAGAAGATAAACATCAGAAGCAACACTGTAACAAATTCAGTGAAGACTTCAAAATGGTCCACATCAAAAAAAAAAAAAAACCTTGAAAAAAAAAAGTTTAAAAAAATACAAATCTGATCGTGTCATCCCTCCTACTTCAAACTATTCCATGCCTTCCCATTATTCTCAGGAAGAAAAAGTCCTTCCCAGGACCTACCATCCCCTGCATAACCTGGCCACCACCTCCCTACCCATCCTCACGCCCCCACTCGCCACACCTCACACTCTAGCCAGGATCACAATCCAAGTTTCCTGGCCAGAGACTAGTGGTCCTTCTACTGTGCCTCGCTGGCTTTCTCTGTTCTTTTGCAGCACATCCTCCCAAACCTAAGATCTAAACCAGAAGGTGAGCGTTATTCAAAACACTGAGTGTCATGAGCCACCATCGTTGCTCACGACTGCAATGAAATCTATATAACTACATCCCTACATAACTCTGCCTAATTTTTCAAAGTAAAAGTGGAAAGGTGGGGGAAATGATGTTGGTGTGGCCTGGTCTGGGTCATAACGAATCAGCTGTAGGTCCAGAAATTGAAGATGGGGACTGAGGAACTGAAGGGTCCATCGGAAGCTAAAATCACCCGTGTAGAATCACCCTGAACGTCAGTCCCTGATCAGAGGCGAGCCTGCGGGGCTCGAGGCAGAGGGTGGGGGCAGTTCCTGGATGAAGGAAAGGAGCGCAAGTCCACAGAGCCAGGAGCGGGACTACTGCACGTCTGCGTCCTGAGAGCGCTCCAGCCCTCGGTTGCTATGGTTACAGACGCCCTGAGAGTCGGCTCCGGAATGCGACAGGCCCCTCAGGCAGCCTCATTCAATCCACTCCCACCCCGTCCAGGGCCCCTCCTGGCCCTATTGTGGAAGCAGTGACGGACTCAACAAAGCCTAGGGAGGCACTCAAAAGACACCGCGCTCACCCGCCTCTGCCCGGACACAGAACTGTCCCCAGAATACAAAGTTGCCTCGGGAATAACCCGGGTGTTTGGCAACGTGGGAATCTCAAAGCCATTAGACGCATCCTGCTTCCTGAAATCATTTTCCCTTCAAGAATATGCAGAAAAAACAAGGTGGTTAAAAAAAATTAAAAAGTATGTTTACTCCAAACAAGTCTGAGAATGACTTCTCCCTGCGTGCCGGGTCCACCCCGCAAGCACCCCCAGTCCCTGGCGCCTTGGCTACGTTCTGACTTGTGCTTCCCTCACACACACAGAAACACACCAGACACCCATTCCCTGAGACTTCCACTGCCCAGCCTGAAGGATGTCCTGTCTTGGCCTTATCCAAAGTGAAAGTGTTGGTTGCCCAGTCGTGTGACCCCTGGACTGTAGCCTACCAGGATCCTCTGTCCATGGGATTCTCCAGGCAAGAACACTGGAGTGGGTAACAGTTCCCTTCTACAGGGGATCTTCCAGATGCAGGGACTGAACCCAGGTCTTCTGCATTGCAGGGAGATTCTTTACTGTCTGAGCCACCGGGGAAGCCAGGCTTTGAACATGTAAAGAAGGCTGTCCAAGAAGGATGATCTGCAAAAGAAGTGGGTCCCGAGCTGCCTCCCTCAACCTCTGGTTTCACAGTGAGAACAACTAGGGTGCATCACACGGTTACTTTTTGGTGGAAACTTACTAGAGCTACATGGAGCATGGTGCCCACACAAGACAGCCTCCGGAGATGCTTTTTGTATCCGAAAAATCTGTATCTGTATCTGCGTGGACTGGGTGGTATGCTGCAACCTACTGTAAGACCATATATTCGTATCTTATACAAATCATCATCAGGCTCGCTCTTTCTCAAATACCCTTTTGAGCAGTGGGTGATGAGAGGGGTAAATGGGAATTGCAGGGTAAGTGGGAAACGCAGGGTTAAATACAATCAACACAGTTTCCACCCTGCAGGCTTCTCCTGGAAGGCGGAGGAGGTGGACCTAAGAACTCCAGAGCTAACAGACCCCCAGCATTCAGCCCAGAGCTATGAGGTAACTTAGGGCAAGTTGCTTAAGCTCTGCAGGCCTCAGCCTCCTCATTCAGAAGGCAGGATAATCATCTCATGTGTTTCTTTGGACAAGAAACAGGACTACATGAGATGATGTCTCTCAAGAGCTTTGCACAATGCCCGGCGCTCAGTATGTATTCAGTAAGCTGAGCAGGAAATGCTTACAGTGATTTTTAAATATTTCCTCAAATTCTTTGACACTCTCTCCTTCCAAAGTGCATTTAATCACCCCTCCTCCCAAACGTGGTGGCTCACATCTCATGAAAAGAAGGAGGCAGCAAATCCATTTGCGGCCACACAGATGGACCTTGAGAACATTATGCTAAGGGAAATAAGTCAGAGAAAGACAGATACTGGGTGATCCAACTTACATGTGGAATCTAAAAAAACAAGACTCAGAGAAACAGAGAAGAGTCTGGTGGCTACCAAAGGCAGTGGGGTGGGGAGTAGGCGAACTGAGAAAAGGTGATCAGAAGGTACAAACTTCCAGCTGTAAGATAAATAAGTCCCAGGGATGTAATAGATAGCATGGTCATTGCAGTTAACAATACTCTGATATATATTTGAAAGTTGCTCAGAGAATAGACCCTAAAAGTTTTCTCATCATAAAAAATTGTTAACAAATGTGAAGTGATGGATATTGACTAAACTTATTGTGGGAATCATTTGACAATAGATAAAGAAATCAAATCATTATGTTTTACACCTAAAACAAATGCCTGTTTTATGTCAATTATATCTCAATAAAACTAGAAGAAAAAACAAAGACTATGGTAATAATAACAATGTATGATTTATTTTTTTAATTTTACATGACTTTATATTTAGAACCATTTTATGCTTTATTAAAAAAAAAAAAAAAAACTCACTCTGCTTTTAATATTCCTAAAAGCATGTTAACCAAAATCTTGATTTAGGAAGACTTAGGACATTGTGCATCATTTTAAATACTTTCATTCTTTCAATAAGTATTAAAATGAGTTTACCATTAGGGTTCCAGAGGTCCTAATCATATCTACTCTGTTCTCATTTAATACTTTATCAATTCCATTGTGTGCACACAGATTTCTGAGGTTAGGGCATGAAAGGCCCAACTGTGCTCCCTCTTGAAGGGCTTACTCTGGAGGAAGTTGGCCATGTTGTGAGGATACTCAAGCAGCCTGTGGAAAGGTTCACAGCAGCAGGGAGTGAGGTCTGTCCCAAAGACAGCAGCAATCTGCAAGTCACATGAGCAAGTCACCTCAGAGGCAGATCTCCCAACCCTAGTCAAGCTCTCAGATGACCGCCAGCCGCAGCCAACATCTGCCTACAACCAACAAGTGTCCCCCAGCCAGACAACCCAGCTACGTGGATCCTGAATTCCTGATAGAGATCATAAACACTGATCACTGGCTTAAGTCACTAAACGCTGGGGCCATTTGTCACACAGCAGTACTAACTCTCCAGGAGGAAATGAGAACAAGCCACTCTGCAATCTCACATGGCCAAGAAAACATTTTCTTTTCCACACAACCTCTGGAAAGATCACTTGTGTCTCATCGAACACACTTTGAGAAATGTTGGTTGACAACTTAGTTTATAAATCTTGTTCACATTTATCATCTCATTTGATCATCTCAGCAAATGTGAAACGAATGTTACTATGCTCTCTCTTGTTTTTTTTTACCCAGGAGAAAACTAAGTCTCCAAAAGCGTAAGTGACTTGTCCAGGTTCACATAGCTACTAAAATTGGTAGAACAATAACTCAGACTGAGTATTATGATTCCAAGCCATGTTTTTTCTTTATTATTTTCTCTGGTTCAGTGAGAACAGCCTAGGTGTTTTAAACTCGGCATAAGAATATGAGAGCCTTGGGACTTCCCTGATGGCCCCGTGGTTAAGACTTCACAGTCCAATCCAGGGGGCCCCAGTTCGATCCTTGGTCAGGTAACTAGATCCCACGTGCCACAATTAACACACAGCACAGCCAAGAGAGTTCCAGAAAAACATCTATTTCTGCTTTATTGACTATGCCAAAGCCTTTGACTATGTGGATCACAAGAAACTGTGGAAAATTCTTCAAGAGATGGAAATACCAGACCACCTGACCTGCTTCTTGAGAAACCTATATGCAAGTCAGGAAGCAACAGTTAGAACTGGACATGGAACAACAGACTGGTTCCAAATAGGAAAAGGAGTACATCAAGGCTGTATATTGTCACCCTGCTTATTTAACCTACATGCAGAGTACATCATGAGAAACGCTGGACTGGAAGAAGCACAAGCTGGAATCAAGATTGCTGGAAGAAATATCAATAACCTCAGATATGCAGATGACACCACCCTTATGGCAGAAAGTGAAGAGGAACTCAAAAGCCTCTTGATGAAAGTGAAAGTGGAGAGTGAAAAAGTTGGCTTAAAGCTCAACATTCAGAAAATGAAGATCATGGCATCTGGTCCCATCACTTCATGGGAAATAGATGGGGAAACAGTGGAAACAGTGTCAGACTTTATTTTGGGGGGCTCCAAAATCACTACAGATGATGACTGCAGCCATGAAATTAAAAGACATTTACTCCTTGGAAGGAAAGTTATGACCAACCTAGATAGCATATTGAAAAGCAGAGACACTACTTTGCCAACAAAGGTCCATCTAGTCAAGGCTATGGTTTTTCCAGTGGTCATGTATGGATGTGAGAGTTGGACTGTGAAGAAAGCTGAGCACCAAAGAATTGATGCTTTTGAACTGTGGTGTTGGAGAAGACTCTTGAGAGTACCTTGGACTGCAAGGAGATCCAACCAGTCCATTCTAAAGGAGATCAGCCCTGGGTGTTCTTTGGAAGGAAGGATGCTAAAGCTGAAACTCCAGTACTTTGGCCACCTCATGCAAAGAGTTGATTTATTGGAAAAGACTCTGATGCTGGGAGGGATTGGGGGCAGGAGGAGAAGGGGACAACAGAAGATGAGATGGCTGGATGGCATCACTGACTCGATGGACGTGAGTTTGGGTGAATTCCGGGAGTTGGTGATGGACAGGGAGGCCTGGCATGCTGCAGTTCATGGGGTTGCAAAGAGTCGGACACGACTGAACTGAACTGAACTGACAGCCAAATTAAAAAAAAAAAAAAAATTAAAGAATACAGGGAGCCTAAAGAGTCCCCAAAAGGAGGGGCCTCTGGAATAAGAGACCCTCTCAAATGGTCTAGAGGGTGAACCAGATGCTTCTGAAGGGCGTGAGTCTTTCCTGACTTCTGCAGAACAGGGACCCCTGCAACCGTGATAACAATGGGACTCAGTACCAGGCAGGGGGGCTTATTACCCTCCAGCACTCTTCTAAGAGCTCTGTGAATATCACTTCATTTAATCTACACGACAAATCAAGGAAGTGTAGGCTGTCATCATCTCCACCTTACAGATGAGGAGACCGAATCACAGAGAAACGAAGCAACTTGCCCGAATCAGCCACTGGTCAGTGATGGAGCTCAGACTGGACTCTCAGACTACCAGGGCATGAAGGCGTCTCATCAGTCCATGCCCCAACTCTCTCCTTTTCCACAAGAGTGGAAGAGCTGAGACTAGCACCCACAGCCTCCCACCCTAAGCTCCTGTGATGCGCTCTAGCCCAGAGGCTAGGTGAAATGAACAGAAGATACATTTATGCCTGTCCAGTTATTTTAAGGAGGCATATGCTGAACCATACTACTAAACTTCTTCCCATATGGCCTCAAATCCCACCATGAGGCATGAATGCCTTTGGCCGAAAGCAACATTCTCAGCTGGTGAAGTGAAGGTTCAAACTGCCCAACATCATGTGACACTGAGCATCTCCATTCTGCCTGTCAGGCTCCTATCACCTTAAATTTGCTAAGTTACACTGTTTTTATCCTGCTGACATATTTGATGTGTTATCTGGGGACCCACAGGGCTGCTTACGCATTAGAAACTCATTTCTCGATAGTAAAATTGTTGCTAGCCAGTACGACAGAATTACAAATATCTGCATTTTAGCCCATTCTGCAAAGGTCACCGTGACTTTCAGACTCTCCATCACTTGAGCAAATCTGCATTGACTCGTCAAGCATTTCTTTTTAAACCGCTAACATTACTGTTGCGCCTACATCAGGAACTGGATGAATAAAAACTAGAACCCTTTGCATAAGAGATAGCAGTTGAGATCAGAGCTCTGCAGAAAACAGGGCAAGGTGGGGGTGTGGAGCAGGGAGAATGAATGAAGGAAGAACAGAAGGGGAGGCGGAAGGGGGAGCTCCCGTGATCACACGTTCACGGCAACAAGGACTCTACAAATTCTACACTTCGCCACCATTCCACTTTGCTTCAAAGTTCCCCCCCCCATGGAAAAAAGAAAGTAAAGTCATTGGTAGAACGGAAACGAGTTCCCTGAAATCCTGCCCACCTACCCCTCCACACCGCCTCTTATGCCCACCCCCGACTGCCTCCCTGGCTCTGGGAATGAAAGAAAAGGAATGCGTCATTTCCCTGGGACCACCCCTCCCTGTGCCAATGGTTCTGGCCCTCAACCCCCACGACAACCCTACATGGAAGACGAGGACACCAGCTTTCAATTTTCAATTCACACTACTCAGTCCCAGACACTTAGAGGGGAAAAAAGAAAAATTTCACTGTGTCTGCAAACCACAAATAGACGTTTTAGGCATAAACATGAGGATTTTGTTTCTCCATCCAGTAATGACCCTGACACAGTCAGGAGTCCACGGAGAGGACCTTTAGGAACAGAGCCCCAGGGCGGCCGGTCCGTTTGACCTCTGTGGGAAAGCTGCCAGGACGGGGAGACCAACGTGTTCCTGGTGCCACGTTGGGGCAGATTCCATAACCAAGCCAGGCAGAGCCGAGCCCCTAACCAAGTCTAACCCCAGCTGGCTCACCCAGAAAGTGCCCTTTATAACAGAACCTGAGCAGAGCAAAGACGGTCACCTTTACCCACCTTCCAGCTTCAGCCAAGGGAGATGTCCAAACTGAGACTTCCTAATTGGCTTTCAGTAAAATGGTTTCATTCACTTTCATCATTAAACTCTCTAATTCCCCATGGACTAAAAGGAAAATGATTCCACTACCTCAAAAAAGGTACATTTGAGACTCACTGGTGGTCCAGTGGTTAAGACTCTGTACTTCCACCGCAGGGGGCACGGGTCTGGTCAGGGAACTAAGATCCCTGCATGCCATGCGGCATGGCCAAAAATAAATAATTTTTTTAAAGTGTTAACAGACTTCGAGAATGAACTTACAGTTATAGGGGGAAGGGCTAGTTAGGGAGTTTGAGGTCAACATGTATACACTGCTATATTTTAAATGGATAACCAGCAAGCACCTACTGTGTAGCACAGGGACCTCTGCTCGATTCTGCTCTGTGGCAGCCTGGATGGGAAGGGAGTTTGAGGAAGAATGGATACAGGCCTAAGTGTACACTCTGCTGTGCACCTGAAGCTACCCCAACACTGTTAGCAGTTACACGCTGATAGAAAATAAAAGTTTGTCTTTTAAAAAAGACAGACAAAGGTACAGACAAAGGTAAAAAACAAAAATAAGAATTAAAAACAAGTTGTTTTTTTTTTCCTTTTTAAAAAAAGGTACAATTTACCTTTTTTAGCCAACAGTGGGTCCCTAGCACTGTGCCAACATTAAAAACCATTATCTCAGCTGTTGTGAAATTTTCCAGTTTGGGGCAAGATGTAGTTTGTATTTTTTAAATGCATCTGATTTAAGATGATGCTCATGAAGAGCCCGCTATGGAATGAATTGCATCCCCTCCCCGCCCCAAGAAAAAAAATTCATATGTTGAAACCTAAATCCCAAATGCCACTGAACTAGTAGTAGGGCCTTTAGGAGGTAATTAACATCAAGTGAGGTCTTAAGGGTGGGGCTCCCATTTGATAGGGCTGGTGCCCTTTTAGAAGAAGAAGAGGCCCCCGGGCACGCTAAGTCACAGGAAGGCATGGCAAGGAGGTAGCCACTTGCAGCCCTGGAAGGGAGCTCTCACCAGACACCAACCAGCTAGTGCCTTGATCTCGGATTTCCAGTCTTCAAAACTGTGAGAAAATAAATTTCTGTTGTTTCAGCCACTCAGTCTAGGATATTTTCCTGTGACGGCCTGAGCAGAGTCACACGGAGCCAAAGTGCAGATGTTTCAGAAGCAGGGTAGAATAGCAAAGTGAACCTACCCCGTCTTCATTCCACCCAGCGATCAATGGAATCCGCAAAAGACTGGAGCTCCCCCGGAAAAGAACCTGAGCCAAACCTGGGCCCGGATTGGCTTTGGAACATCTTCCTTCTTTACTTTCTAGGATAATTGTGCTGATTCTGGCATATTACTAATCCCATTTGGAAAGCTGATCTCCTGAAAGTTGGATATTAATTCAACATAGATTATTTTCTTTCCAGAAAATCTAAGCAATACAAATGTGTGTTTGGAAACACATTAATAAAGATTGCACTCCATCCGTCTTACTGGTTGAGCGTGGCTCATATTCGCAAGGGACCAAAATCTCTTTTGAACCAAGAGCGCAGAAGTGAGACCCAAGGCTCTTCCTTTGAACTCATGGGACAAAGGGTCTTCAACAGAACTCAGCTAGTGGAAGTACAACCTGCAGAAAACCACCATCAACCCTAAGGGCTCACTCGTCAGCCAAAAGACTTCTTCCTCTAAATCTCTCCGAGAAATCTGTGAATACACTTTCGGATCAGAAAGAATGATAGATTGTGGAATGGACAAAAATCCTGGAAGAGAAGAACGCGTGAGGGAAGCTGCCCTGCACATAAGCATGAGGAGGCCTGGGCTGGCACTGCCCGTTTGCAGCCTTGGGCCCCCAGGGAAGCCATTGACTTGTTCTATTCCCATCGGTAGTAAATCTAAGACTCCAATATTGACAAAAATAGGGCTGTTTAAAGAACAAATGAGATCATTTGTAAAAAGCATTCTGTAAACTGAAAGGCAATATACACATACGATACAGGCCTCTCTGGAATTTTGCGTTAAACTATTCACTAAAAATGCAGCTTAAAAAAAAATCCAGCTCTGGCCCTAAGGCCTTGCTTCTCTCTCTGTTGTTACTGTTGTTATTTAGTGGCTAAATTGTGTCCGACTCTTTTGCCACCATCATGGACGGTAGCCTGCCAGCTTCCTCTGTCCATGGGATTCTCCAGGCAAGAATACTGGAGTGGGTTGCCGTTTCCCTCTCCAGGGGAACTTCCCGACCCAGGGATCAAACCCAAGCATCCTGCATTGGCAGGTGGGTTCTTTACCACTGAGCCACCAGGGAAGCTCTGCTTCTTTCTCAAATAGATTTAAATACCCAAAAAGAGCGACGCGCCAATGGCCAATATGTGCTAAATTATTCCTGGGACACCAACCGAATCTGTGCCAGGCCACATCTGCCCACCCCCACTCCTGGTGAAAAGGCGAACAGACAGAAAGCAGCTTGCTGGAGGCTCTGGAGAGCTGGGCGCTCGCCAGGAGGTGGGAATGCCAGTCCTTCCTGATGCCTCCTCAGTTAGGGTGTTGCCATCCTACTGACACTTGTCCTCTGCCACCTGTAGCTTAAAAGAGTGCTAGATGATCTCCCATGGCATCCATGGGCCACATCTTCTATTCCACTCCTCGGATGATGGACATTCAGATTGCTTCCACGTTCTGGCTGTTGTAGATGGTGGAATATTACTCAGTTGTGAAAAGGAAGAAAACTGTGCCATTTGCAGAGATGTGCATGGACCTAAAGACTCTCACACAGAGTAATCGGAAAGAGAAAAACGAGTGTCAAATAGTAACACATATATGCGGAATCCAGAAAAATGGTACGGATGAACCTATCTACAAAGCAGAAATGGAGACACAGATGGACAGAACAAACATGCAGACACCAAGAGTGGATGAGGGCATGAGCAGGGAGATGGAATTGGCATGCATGCACGATTATGTATAAAAGAGATGACCAATGAGAACCTCCTGTGTAGCACAGGGAACTCTGCTCAGTGCTCTTAAAGGGAAGGAAATGCAAAAACGAGTAGCTGTGTGTCTATGCGTAGATGATTCACTTTGCTGTACAGCAGAAACTAACACAACATTGTAAAGCAACTACACTGCAATTAAAAAGAAAAAGAGCACTGAAAGTTTCATCACGCTGCAAGTCTTAGAGACCCTCTTTGATCCATCCCTGTATCCCTACATATATTCAGCAAAAGATTACTGAGCATCCACTAAGTGCTGGGCACCGCCCCCCCCAGAGCCTGGGGTGAAGACAGCGAACAGGGCAGGGAACATTCCTACCTGTGGAGCCCACCCACTAGCCAGGGAGGCTGGCACCAAAGGTGACACGTGAGCAAGTAAGTTGGTTTCAGCTCACGACAGGTACCAGGAAGACAACTCAGCGGGGGACACGGTGGAAGTGACAGGGTCAGGGAACCAGAGGCAAGGTTTTTAGATGCAACAGGGAAATCCCTGCTAACAAGGTGACGTGTGAGCTGAGACCGAGAGGACGGAAAGAAGCCAGCTACGCCAACATTCATTTATAAGCCACGGAAAGTGCGAGAAAGGCCCTGAGACAGGGGACTCATCTGATCTCCTTGCGGAACAGAAGGAAGCCAGGTGGCCCAGCGGTCAGACCAAGGGGATGCTGACGAGACAGGGTCAAAGAGGTCGTGTCAGTGGCCTCCTGGCACATGGACGGAAAGCGAAGTGCAGACAGGCCACGTGAGCAGCCCAACGGCACACAGCTGTTACTGCGACAGCTTCTTTTAGAAACTAATTCTTTTGCTCCACGACTCAGTGTTTCACACCATGATGATATGCTTGCCTCGAGCTGTAGAGATAGTGTTTGCGGATCTTCTTGGTTTTTAAAAGCTTTCAGCATACACAAAAGCAGCCGATCAATCCCAATATTCAGGCGAACATCATCAAGAAGAGATCCCAACAATTTTAAATGTATGCAAGTCCTACTCTGAAAGCCAAGACTTAGAGCCTACCTCCTTCTGAGTAGGTCTTCCACAGTCACTCTGCGTTAAAGGCTTAGCTTTACAAATACAGAGGAAGGCCAAAAGCTCACCAGAGCATAATTGTTTTACACTTAGGTCTTATTTCTCCACCTAAACCTCTTGACAGTGTTTTGCTTAATTCACCCAAGTGCAATCAAAACCAATCTGTTCCCAAACCACCTTCATCTTTTGCTATTAAGTTGTCAGGTAACAGGGCCGTAAGCAAAACATAATTACAACTTCCTTCCAAAATCTGTGAGCAGAGCCCCCTGAAGGTGCAAGCTTGTTCATACCCTGGTGGTGGTTTAGTTGCTAAGTCGTGTCCGACTCTTACAACCCCGAGGACTATAGCCTGCCAGGCTCCTCTGTCCGTGGCATTTCTCAGGCAAGAATACTGGAGTGGGTTGCCATTTCCTTCCCAACCCACGGATAGAACCCAGATCTCCCGCATTGCAGGCGGTCTCTTCACTGGCTGAGCCACCAGGGAAGCTCCCTTCATACCCTGCTTCTAAGGAACTTCCCCTCCTCATACCTATTATGACACTAGATTCACCTTCATCTCCCCCTTGCTAAACACCTTTGGTCTATGTAAACCCTAGACAGCATATTCAAAAGCAGAGACATTACTTTGCCAACAAAGGTCCGTCTAGTCAAGGCTATAGTTTTTCCAGTGGTCATGTATGGATGTGAGAGTTGGACTGTGAAGAAAGCTGAGCACTGAAGAATTGATGCTTTTGAACTGTGGTGTTGGAGAAGACTCTTGAGAGTCCCTTGGACTGCAAGGAGATCCAACCAGTCCATCCTAAAGGATATCAGTCCTGAATGTTCATTGGAAGGACTGATGCTGAAGCTGAAACTCCAACACTTTGGCCACCTGATGCAAAGAACTGACTCATTGGAAAAGACCCTGATGCTGGGAAAGATTGAAGGTGGGAGGAAAAGGGGACGACAGAGAATGAGATGGTTGGACAGCATCACCGACTCGATGGACATGAGTTTGAGTAAACTCTGGGAGTTGGTGATGGACAGGGAAGCCTGGACAGCTGCAGTCCATGGGGTCGCAAAGAGTCGGACACGACTGAGCGACTGAACTGAACTGAAACCCGAACTTCCAAAGAACAGACCCAATGCCTGTCCCGTGACCGAGGACTAACCCCTCCCCTGGAGGTGGATGGAGAGAGAACGGTTAGATGGGTTAATGGAGAAAGGGATGAGGTACCAAGACTGAGTCACTGCCTCCATGCCCTCCTCCTCCTCCCCCACGACCCCCTCACCCTCTTCTCTCTTCTTCCTTGAAAGGCGCTTCTCCAGTCCCTGAGCTCTGGGATCCTCACCAGGTAGGAGACAGAGGTCTCAGTAACATGAGGGACAGAGGGGAAGAGTGTTTAAGGGCTCATATTTTGATGCGACCCACTAGCTATGTGACCTCTGATAAGTTACTCAACCTCTCTGTTTTCCATTCCCTCACCTATAAAATTAGGATCGTCTCTTCCTTCTGTGGGCTTCCCTGGTAACCCAGTGGTAAAGAA
Organism: Bos taurus; assembly: GCF_002263795.3. NCBI lineage: Eukaryota > Metazoa > Chordata > Mammalia > Artiodactyla > Bovidae > Bos > Bos taurus. Next base: position 100,066,825 of record NC_037337.1, read on the forward strand.
TCTGCCTGCAATGCAGGGGACTTGGGTTTGATCCCTGGGTTGGGAAGATCCCCTTAAGAAGGAAATGGCAACCGGCTCCAGTATTCTTGCCTGGGAAATCCCATGGCCAGAGAAGCCTGGTGGGCTACAGTCCTTGGGGCCACAAAAGAGACAGGACAGCAAGTAGACAACAACTTTCTTTTATGATTAAAAAAGAAGACTGAATAAATGAATCTTCTGGTTAAATAACAATAAATAATTTAATTAACAATTTAATTAACCATTAATCAATGTGCACGAGTTCTCTACTGGTGTGAGATAGGGCACCGTCACACCCGACTCTCCCACTGCCTTTACCCCCTGGCTAGGAAAGACTGCCACCCACAACTTCAGCAACAACTGTGCCTGAAGTCAGAATATATTATTGGAAGGCAGCTCAGGGGCGTCCCGATGGCAATCAGGTGTCAAGTGGGGACAGTAACACTGTGCATCAGATAACTACTGTGAGCGTAACTATGAAGTTCCGTGCATCAGACACCGGGCATGCAATGACTGCTCACTGACTGCTGTGACTTTTATCGCAGTCTTTTCATTTTTAGCACCATTGGTTGTGACCATAGGTGCTACTTGCTTGCTTCTTCACTGTTTCAGGCTGTAAAATACGGGATGCATCTGTGCTTATCACTGTGACATAAATACGGTAGAAGGATGATTACATAGAAATGCATTTTAAAAGCCATGACAAGCTTCACAAAATCGGCCCTCCCTATCAGAGCTCCTGGAAAATCCTGATCTGATATTTTAGACAACGGCCCACTTGACCCACCTCCTGAATGACTCGGGCACGTCTCCCACTCAGCAAGACCTGGGCTGAACTCAGGCGTTTTCCCCCAAGACTGGTCCTGCCCTCGCTCTTCCCAGTCATTCCAGCCACCCCACTCCACACTTGCTTCACACAAAGCCTGTGCCCTCCCGAGCTCCCCAGTCCATCCATGGCTCCATCCCCACGGCCACCACTCCGGCCCACTCCACTACTGTGTCTGGTCCCTCACACCCACAGAGCATTTGCTTCAAAACTTAGTGCAGATCACGTCACTTCTCAGCTTGAAACACTTCAGTGGCTTAAGATAAAAAGTACTATCCAGCACTGCAATCCACAATTCTCCCCTACCTGCAACACCACCAGACTTTAGGATCTGAGTCCATGGTTTCACCAGCCACGCCTCAAAACACATGCTCTCTTGGTCTCTGCTCCAGCCATGGAAACCTGCTTTCAGTTCCGCAAATACACACACTGCCTCTGCCTCAGGGCCCTTGCACTTGCTGTTTCTCCTTCTGCAAGTTGCCCTATTCATTAGCCAGTTCATCCCTACATATCCTGCAAGTCTCAATACACACGTCTGACTATCTCCCCTGACCACCCATCTCCCCTGGTTCTTGTCAGTCTCTTCCATCAGACGCTCTCTCAAACCCCTGGTGCTCTTTTTCATGAAACATACTGGAACACATGGAACAGGATATAAACTTGTAATTATGCACTTCCCTGTGCAATGATTGATTTAAGTCTCACTATAGACTCCGAAAAGACAGAGCTTTTTGTCTGTACCATTCTGACTATTTCCTGCACCTGCGACAGCATTTGGTTTGTAGTAGATATTCAACGAATATGTTTTGAAAGGATTCCTCCCCCCAAAAAAGCAAACAAACAGACCAAAAAAGGCACAATTCCGTATTTCCAGAGATGGAGAGAGAAAATAGAAGGTCTGGGTTGTATTCAAGATAGAACAGCCCTGGTGCTGAGAATAGGCAATTATCTCCTCACTCTGTCTTCAAGAAGCTGGTCGATTCCTAAGACGTGTCCTCAACAATGACTGGGTTTCCTCTCTTCCAAACAGAAAAGAAGAAACACACTCGTAATAAACACACACACACACACACAGATACACACACATCAGGCAAATTTCAACCCCAACTTGCACAGAGGCGTTGCGTTGTCTTGCCCAACTCAGCCTTCGGATGAGCTAAGAGAAAGGTTCGTCAAAGGCATGGCAAAAGCAAGAGCATTCTTGTCAAAACTGGACAGGAGGTTTCAACTTGCTCGGCTGGCAGAGTGATTGCTCAGGAGCAGCCTTAACATCTGTATGCTAATTAGAGACGCAGCGGCCGACCCTGGGCACACACAAATCTGTCTAAACCGCTCCCTTTTAAGTCCAGGGAACACTGCCCAGCATTTATGAGAGCCTGTACGCTACACTACTACTCGGGCTGGGGGCACACAAAGCGCCCCTCCCCGAGCCCTCAGCAGCCCCACCCTTCTGGAAAACCACCCCCTCCCTCCCGCTTCTACTTCCACCGGAGCCAAACTCGCCGCCTGGTTTGGTGATAAGACTGAGCAAAGATCGGGAAGGCCCCCAGGGGCTTCATTATTCCGCGCGCCCCAGAGAAGGGCCACCTCCAGGGGCTGCTGCTGCGAGGCGCAGCCTCACTTGCTGCCAGGAAACCTTTCCCGCTGGGGACACCCCGGGCTGGCTGGGAAGCTCCACGTCCAGGGGAAGGCACCCCACCCATCTTTGCCAGAGACAAAGATCACCAGAAACAAAGGAGACACACACACACACTAACACACCAAGTCAGAAGCAAACACCGACACTTGTGCAATCTCAAGCCAAACAGCCTGCTTGGTGTGTCTTTAGATAGATGTTGAAACAGTCCAGGAGGGACAATGTTAGGGGCCAAGGGCAGGCGCGATCCGGGCCCGGCACCCACGCGGCCTCCGCCCGTCTCCCACCCCGCTGCAGCCCCCAGGCGCGGTTTCCAGCCCCCGGACACACATCGCCGGGAGCCTGGGTGCTTGCACTCCGGCATGCGCGCGCACACGCCGGGGATGGAGGCAGGGCCAGGGCGGCCAGAAGTAGGAAATACCAACCTTTAGGATCCCAGTTCACCTGTTTTCTTGGAGTCTCGATTGGAAATTTCATTGCTCCGTTGCCCGGGATGGGAGGGAAAGGAAAAGAATCGAAATAATAATAAAGTCCTGGAGCTTTACCAGCCTCGGTACGGCAGTCCAACAAAACAATTTCCCAGGATGGGGGAGCCTCAGGCTGGCTCGTGGAGGAACCCCCGAGAAAGACTAGCGGAGCACACTCGGTTGAGGCGCAAACGGGAGGCTGCTTGGGTGTTTGCACCAGTGGCGGGGCGGCCGGCAGCCCCCAGCCCCGGGTAAAAGGAAAAGTAAGACCGGAGAGGGGTGGAGGGGCAGGGAGGCTCGGGCAGATGAGGGAGCCACGCGGCTTCGCAATCGCGGGGCCGGCAGGCGTGGGGCAGAGCCGCCAGAGGGCGGGAGCCAGGGAGAAGCCCACTGCAGTGTCACTCCGGCCCCCCGAAGGCGTGTGCTCACACACTCCCGCACGCGCGCGCACACGCACACTCGCACACACTCGGCCGGCCGCGCGCTCGGGCGGGCACGGCCGCCTCGCTCGGCCGCGCGGGGCGCACAAGCCCCACCCCGGCCGCGGCTCCGCGCCCCCCGGGCGACGCCCCCCACTCCCCGGCCGGCGAAAGCCATTGGGCAGAGGGCGGGCGCGGCGCCCGGGAGCCTCCCCGCCGCGCGCCGCGGAGGCCGCGCCACGCGGGAGGGCGCGCCGCGGGTGGAGGCGCCCGGCGCCCGGGCAGGGGCAGCGGCCGGCGGCGGGAGGCGCCCGGAGGCGACGGGGAGCGGGCGGCGGGCGAGCGGCTACTTACTGGCCGGGCCGGCGCGCTCCGCAGAGTCGCCGCGGGAGCCACGCTCGGCCGCCCGGCAGGCGCTGTAGGCGGCGGAGGCAGGGCCGTAGCGGCCGCTCCGCAGACCGAGGGCTCGGCGGGGACCGCCTGTCGCCGCGTCCAGCCCGGGCGCGCCCCCAGCTGCGTTCCTCACTTCGGGTGTTCCCTCCGGCCCCCGCCCGCACCCCGAGCCCGCGTCCCCGGCGCGCTCCGCGGAGGCCGGTGCCAGCCCCGAGCCTTTTGTTCTGGGGCCGCCCGGCGTCCGCCGCGCTCTCTCCCCGCCCGGGGAAGCTCGCTCCCCAGGCGCAGCCGGGCCCGGCCCCAGCTACCTGCCGCCCGGCCGCAGCCGCGGCTTGGAGCCCCGGGAGGGGCGGGGGTGGGGCCCGGATCGAGGCGCCGGGGCCCCTGCGGAGAACCGAGGTGCCAAGACCTGGCGGCCCCGGGAGCCCGAGGGCCGGGGCAAGGGAACCCCAGGATTGTTCCCGGAAAAAAAGCCAAACTGGCGCCTTCCCCCTGCCCCCAAAAACCGCCCCCCGCTTGAAGCCGCCCCTGGGCTAGCGGTGGGACCTCAAGTCTCCAGAAGAACCTGGTGGTGCTGGGATGCTCTTGAATGAGCTACTCCAAGTACCAATATGTATAATGTTTACAAATTACTTTGGATGCCTAGCGACAGAGACTTGCACGCAGTAGATGCTCAGTAAATACTAAATGAAGGCCTGAACTGCAGGAAGTAATGCCACAACAGGACGGAGTTCAAGTTCCTGTCCGCTCACCGTCCATTCTACCTATGTCTTGAGCCCTTCTAGGGGCCGTCACTATGCTAGGTGCTGGCGATATGACAAAGAACCAGCTTGACATGGACCCTGCCTTTACAGGGCTTACTGCTCAGTGCCATGAAGTCGGGTTAGATCATTGTGGCTTTTACTTAAAAAAGAAACGGACGTGTTCCCCAGCCTGCCTTCTGTGGCACTAACTGCCTGCTTGAGCGTTTGCTCTAGGAGTGCATGCTTCTTTGGGGGCACCTTGAGGCTCCTGGGGATTCCTGTGTCAGCAGCCTCTTGCTCATCATCCATCTTGTGCTGTCAACCTCCAGGTTTCTGAGTTCCAGGCCAAGATCCACAGAGCTCACTGTCATCCATGGGAAGAGTGGGTAAGTGCTTTGTCACTGACCCGACAGGCGCAGGGGAGCTCTCTGCAGAGCCAGTTCAGTAAAACGCGTACCAATCTGATGGCACTGCTCTGACTCAGACCTTCAGGCAGGTGCAGTTTCCTAGGTGCTTCAGAGCCACCTTCTCTGGAACTCCCTTTCCACACTTTGCCTCCCTCTGGTAGGAGGCTGAGAGGATCCATGAGATTGGGAAATAAGACAAACGAAAAATTGCCCCTTCCCCAGCTATGCCTCCAGCGTGTGCCCTGCCTAATCACTTCTGATTCTTTGCGACCCCGTGCCTCCAGAGACACCAGTATATATGTAAATTCTGCTCCGAAACCCGAAGGGAGCTGCTTCTAAGCTCCTGTGCCAGCCTCCAGGGCCTCCTCCGTCCTCGCCTCCTCCGCTGCTCGTGGGCCAAAGGGCGCCAGCCAGTCTCTGCAGTGCATCACCTGCATCCGAGTCAGAGAGGTCTCCACGGAGAAACACAGTCTGTCTCCTGAATCCGGGGGGTGGGAGGGGGAGGCACACTTCTCTCCATCTTCCCTACATCACCTCCAACTGGCCTCACCTTGCAGATGAAAAGAGCAAACCCCCAGAAATACAGGAACCCTCCCAAGGTCACAACACAGATTCAGACCCGAGGGAACTCTTCTGGTCCTTGGACCAGTGAATCTGACCCTGAAGCTGTCATTCGGGTACTTTGGGATAATGAAGACCTGAATACAATAAGTTTCTAAGACTCCAGCCCCTCCACCTTTGCAAAATGACTTGGACAAACTTGGTGCCTTGGGATCTATCCATACTTCAGGGAATTAGTTCACCGCCCAAGGCAAATTTGCATGGCACGAAATGCAGCCTTAGGGTACCTCGTTCAGTCAATCAACAAACATTCATTGATCATCCCCTGTGTACAATACAGTTGGCAGGTTTTTATCTGAAGTTATTTTGGCCCCTGGAGAATCTTCCCCCAGAAAAGCATCAGCAGAACGATAGCAGTTTGGCGTGGACATATTGGGGTGAGGTTGCAGAATCAGGGATCTGGAGTTCCTGATGTCGATAAAGACTTCTACTAGTCTTTGGCTCTTAGGATCATCTCTCAGCTAAATCACTCCCCCCAACCCCATCTCCCTTTTCCCAACCTCTGGGGCTTCTCTCACCTCCATTTTCATTCTCCCTTCTCAGAATGTACACAAAAACAAGTTTTTGAGGGGGAAAAAATATCTACCAAAATCAATGAATTCATGAATTAATCCCAGCAACCCCTCCCCTAGGTGCCTGAAATCAAGCCCGACCCCTAAAGTGAGCACTTGGAATGGACTACGGGGCGGGAGCTGCGGAGAGGAGCGGGGCGGCGGGAGGCGGGGGCGGGGGGGCGGTGAGTTCCGAAACGGAGAGGCTCCAGGAAGGGAGCCCCCCTCCCAGGAAAAGCAACTTGGCGCATTAACCGTTGTGCTCCTGCAGTTCCCTTCCTTCGCCTCCATTTCTCCCCGCTCGTCACTACAGACTCGATTACACTCACCCCAAGAAGGAGGAAAGAAGTGGTCGGTGCAGAGGAAAAGCATCCGAAAGAGGTGCTGTGCCAAGCGGTTCCCTCGCCTTCGGTTCCGCGGCAACTTCCATGGCTATTGCTGCGGGCGGGTAAAGTCTGGTGGGAAGGGGCCGCCTGCGGTCCCTGCGCTGGGAAAACAAAGCATCGTGGCGCCGGGTCTCCCCGCACCCACCGAGCCCCGCCAGCGGCCCCCGCGCCCTGGGCGCGTTCGGGGGCCAAGGGCGCTGGTCTCTGCCCGTGGACGCGTTTCCGCGGGCCACCGAATCGCTGCAGCTCAGAACCTGCGATAGTTGCGGCAGCGGTTTATTGGATGCCGTGTGGCCCGGCGTGGAAGGGAAGCTGGAAAAGCCCAGTCATTTCCCGCGAGAAAGTTTCCCGCGAGTTGGTGGCTCCTTTCCCCCTCCCCGCCGCAGCCCCGGGCGGGTTGAGGGAGGAGGGGCACTGCCTGCCGCGGGGAGTCCGCCTCTCCAGCGCCGGGCACAGGACAGCTCCGCCAGCGAGGAGCTGGACCCGGGATGCCGGGAGTCGCAGGGACAGTCCCGGACAGCGAAGCGCAGCTTGCGGGATGCCGCTCGCTGCGGATTCGGCCAGCGGAAGGGGAGGAGGACGGAAGTGGTTAGAATTTACTTCGAATTCACGGGAAATAGAGCGTATTCCTTATTCTGCCTTGGATTATCTCCCTTTGGTTTCCCCATTCCTCCTTGAGGTCCTGAAGAGGTCCCCATCTTCCGTGATCTCCCCCACCCGCAAACACGTCCAAGTCCTCTTCTCAAAAGAACTGCAGAGAGATTTCCAGGTCATTTTGTGAAAGTAGTTCCCCCACCCCCACCCCGGCCCCTTACACACACACACACACACACACACACACACACACACGCACGCACGCACACACACACACACACACACACAATCCCTGCGGAGACCCACTCAGTGGTCAGACTGATAGGATTATGCACCGAAGTCAACTTAAACTGCTCCACTGTCTTCTTTCCCCAGCAAAGTTTCCACTTTGTTCTCAGCATGTAATCATTCCTACATTTATCTTCATGTCCCAACCAGCATCTGCAAAAACACACCCTTAAATATATGTTGCTCTAATCTGAGGCTGTGCTTTTGGCTTGAAAAAGTTGGAGACACACCAGCAACTAAAGGGCAAGAGGGCTTCCTGTATCATCCTGCTCAACAGTAAACTCTGTGGGTAAATCCTGGAGACTATTTAGGTGACTCAAACCTCTGACTGGGGGCTAATGAAGACAGCATACTGCGAACCCCGGGGGAAGCTGTAATTAAAGCACCAAGCCTGAGGAACAGGTTTCATAACCAGGAACTACATCTGCTTCCCTTTTCAGCTTCTCTACTTTAAAACCTTTTTTTATTGAGATATAATTGACATGTAACATTATATCACTCAGGTTTACAACATAATGATTCCATATTGGTATGCATTGTGAAATGATCACACAGTAAGTCTAGTTAACTAACACCCATCACCAGACACAGTTACAAAACTGTTTTTCTTACAATGAGAATTTTTAAAATCATCTCTCTTAACAACCTTTAAATGTACAATATAGTATTATTAACTATAGTCACCATGCTGTATATTACACACCCAGGACTCTTTTAAATTTTTAGAGAATATTATTTAAGATCATGTAAGGCATTGTACCAAACATTTTACCAAAAAAAGTACAGAGCCAGAATCCTGCGTATTATAAAACAAGTTTTAACGAGATTCCCCCTCTCTGAGTTACCACTAAAGCATAATCCAAGGTAATTTTTTTAAAGAGATGAAGCTGGATTTTTTGTTTTGTTTTGTTTTCCCCTCAAGTTCTTATTTTGAAATTTTTCAGACACACAGAAAAGTTATAGTTGTTCAATAAAAACCATAATCCAATCAAAGATTTCATTTGGTTATTATTGCTATTTATTATATTTTAGTCTAGAAAATTCCCTCTATCTTATTTTATGGCATTGATTTTTTTTTTTAAGAGAACAAATTCATTTGCTTTCTGGCAATGCTTAATGTCATGATGCAGCTAAAGAAAAGTTGAGTCAAGGGGAGGACAAACAATTTCCAGACCACAGCAGGTCATTAAAATAGCTCAACACCTTCTAGTTAAATTCAGTGTCTCCACCAATATCTATGGAACAGAAGGCAGTTGCATCCTCGATCACTCAAGTCTCTTTCCTAGACTTAGCCCTAGCCTAGTCAAAGAAGTTATTTTTGTTTCTTATCTCCAAATTGGCCATGTTTCAGGGATAAATGAGCATTTTCACGGATCCACACCAGTTGACAAGCACATATGGTACTTTTCTGAATTTCAAAACAAGAACTCAGCAAGGTTACACACCATAATGAATGATTTTCATGTCATTCTAGGAAGGTTTTAATGTGAACCGAAATTTGAAGGCATGCATACTCTCAATAACCTGTTTATTTATGGGCAAGTCTTTCCCAGAGACTTTAACCTGGACAAAAAGTTGCAAATCCTTCAGGAGGATCTATTGTCTCCGAATAGTGACAGGTGCTTCTACCAAGCAGCCAGTGAAAGACTTGGGACAGTCTGACCGATAGAAAAAGTTTTGCTCAGTAGAGAATGGGACATCGACTCAGGGTCCGCTGGGAATGTTTGATATATGTTCATTTCATTTTTGTTGCTTTTAAAACAAGTATCTGTTTAGTTGAAAATGATTGGAGCAAATGTAATGTTAGAATTTTCCTCTCCTACCACTAGGTCATCTAAATATTTGCTGAATCATAGAACCAGATTTGGAAGAGGTCATTGCAAGATTCTGCCTAGTTCACCTTTCCACCTCTGAATAGGATTCCAATTTATATGACCATTCAAGATTTCTATAGACCAGGTCCACATAGTCAAAGCTACGGTTTTTCCAAGTCAATGTACCGATGTGAGAAATGGACCATAAAGAAGGCTGAGTGCCAAAGAATTAATGCTTTCAAATTGTGGTGTTGGAGAAGACTCCTGAGAATCCCTTGGACTGCAAGGAGATGAAACCAGTCAGTCCTACAGGAAATCGACCCTGAATATTCACTGGAAGAACTGATGCTGAAGCCGAAGCTCCAACACTTTGGCCACTCATTGGTGAGGACCCTGATGCCGGGAAAAATTGAAAGCAAAAGGAGAAGGCAGGGGCAGAAGATGAGATGGTTCGACAGCAACATCGACTCAGTGAACATGAACTTGAGCAAACTCAAGGAGAGCATAAAGGACGGGGAGCCTGGCACGCTGCAGTCCAGAGAGCTGCAAAGACTCGGACCCGACTGAGTGACTAAGCAGCAACAGGATTTCCAAATTTAGCTAGTGATAGAGATTCCAAATTCTGTATTGATAGGCTTCCCCCAAACTTGCCAACTTGGGGGAAGTCAAATCTTTTCTCGCTTCCAATCTAAATCTCTTCCTTCCTAAGTTTTCCAGTACTTAAGTGAAGATCAGCAAGACCCTCACAATAACTTTTATCTATTAGAGATTAAATTGTGCAACAACCTTGTCTTCATGTCAAGTGATTCTCTTTACCCCTTTACCAAGATGTTCAAGCATTAGGCCAGCTCATACTTTTCTTGAAAACATCTTTTTTCCCACAAGTGTCAGAAAAAAAAATCAAAATCTCTCTAAGCCTTACTGAGTATCTCCATCTACAGAATAGGGATAAGTAATAAGTATTAATACAAACTATTTGGCCAACCGACACCAATCTTCTTCAATAGGAAGCACAACCAAGCAAGTGAACTGTGCCAAGTTTCATTCAGTCTCTTCATCTGTAAAATGGGACACTAAACATAGTTCCACCTGCTGCTGCTGCTAAGTCGCTTCAGTCGTGTCTGACCCTGCGACCCCACAGACGGCAGCCCACCAGGCTCCCCCATCCCTGGGATTCTCCAGGCAAGAACACTGGAGTGGGGTGCCATTTCCTTCTCCAGTGCATGAAAGTGAAAAGTGAAAGGGAAGTCGCTCAGTCGTGTCGGACTCTTAGCGACCCCATGGGCTGCAGCCTACCAGGTTCCTCTGTCCATGGGATTTTCCAGGCAGGAGTACTGGAGTGGGGTGCCATTGCCTTCTCCACCTACAGGGTGGCTAAAGGGGAAAATAGATAATAACAGTGCTTTGTGAAATGTGCAAGAATTCACAGACGTAAGGGATCATTATTACGATTACTGGATCCACAAAGTTTTTCTAACTCTATGCCAGGCACATAGCAAACACTTTTAAAGATCACTCCATTTATTTCTCATAACAATCCTAGAAAATCCTATTATCATCATGATTTCATTTAAAACAATGCCTGACATGCATTAGGTGCTTAAATAGTTGTCAAGGAGGAAGTTGGAGCTTGGAAAGGCTAGTGGCTTGTCCAAGTAAACGTGCCTTGTTAGAGATTGTAGAAATTGAACTAGGCTTCCACCCATCTCTAAGTCAAAGTATCATTCCTTATGCGGAACTAATTACATAAAGTTACTTTGATCTCCGGAGTCCAGTCGATTCTACTTGAAATCGCAGCTGAAACTGTCTCTACATGTTCCCGTCTCCTTGACATCTATCACCTTCTGGGTCTCTTACATTCTTCGCCCTACCAAAGCGTGCTCTCTTTCCTCTCTGAAAGAACTGATGGATGTTCTTCCCACCCCAGAAGTGTTTGCATTTCAACAGTAGGTGAACCTTCAAGCCAAAATAGTGAATATGAATCTTAGACCATTCAGTTCAGTTCAGTCGCCCAGTCATGTCCAACTCTTTGCAACCCCATGAATCGCAGCACACCAGGCCTCCCTGTCCATCACCAACTCCCGGAGTTTACCCAAACTCATGTCCATCGAGTCAGTGATGCCATCCAACCATCTCATCCTCTGTCATCCCCTTCTCCTCCTGCCCCCAATCCCTCCCAGCATCAGGGTCTTTTCCAATGAGTCAACTCTTTGTATGAGGTGGCCAAAGTACTGGAGTTTCAGCTTTAGCATCCGTTCTTCCAAAGAAATCCCAGGAATGATCTTCTTTAGGATGGACTGGTTGGATCTCCTTGCAGTCCAAGGGACTCTCAAGAGTCTTCTCCAACACCACAGTTCAAAAGCATCAGTTCTTTGGCGCTCAGCTTTCTTCACAGTCCAACTCTCACATCCATACTTGACCACTGGAAAAACCATAGCCTTGACTAAACCAACCTTTGTTGGCAAAGTAATGTCTCTGCTTTTGAATATGCTATCTAGGTTGGTCATAACTTTCCTTCCAAGGAGTAAGAGTCTTTTAATTTCATGGCTGCAATCACCATCTGCAGTGATTTTGGAGCCCAAAAAAATAAAGTCTGACACTGATTCCCCATCTATTTGCCATGAAGTGATGGGACCAGATGCCATGATCTTCGTTTTCTGAATGTTGAGCTTTAAGCCAACTTTTTCACTCTCCACTTTCACTTTCATCAAGAGGCTTTTGAGTTCCTCTTCACTTTCTGCCATAAGGGTGGTGTCATCTGCATATCTGAGGTTATTGATATTTTTCCTGGCAATCTTGATTCCAGCTTGTGCTTCTTCCAGTCCAGCGTTTCTCATGATGTACTCTGCATAGAAGTTAAATAAGCAGGGTGACAATATACAGCCTTGATGTACTCCTTTTCCTACTTGGAACCAGTCTCTTGTCCCATGTCCAGTTCTAACTGTTGCTTCCTGACCTGCATATAAGTTTCTCAAGAGGCAGATCAGGTGGTCTGGTATTCCCATCTCTTTCAGAATTTTCCACAGTTTATTGTGATCCACACAGTCAAAGGTTTTGGCATAGTCAATAAAGCAGAAATAGATGTTTTTCTGGAACTCTCTTGCTTTTTCGATGATCCAGTGGATGTTGGCAATTTGATCTCTGGTCCTCTGCCTTTTCTAAAACCAGCTGGAACATCTGGAAGTTCACGGTTCACATATTGCTGAAGCCTGGCTTGGAGAATTTTGAGCATTACTTTACTAGCGTGTGAGATGAGTGGAATTGTGCGGTAGTTTGAGCATTCTTTGGCATTGCCTTTCTTTGGGATTGGAATGAAAACTGACCTTTTCCAGTCCTGTGGCCACTGCTGAGTTTTCCAAATTTGCTGGCATATTGAGTGCAGCACTTTCACAGCATCATCTTTCAGGATTTGTAATAGCTCAACTGGAATTCCATCACCTCCACTAGCTTTGTTCATAGTGATGCTTTCTAAGGCCCACTTGACTTCACATTCCAGGATGTCTGGCTCTAGGTCAGTGATCACACCATTGTGATTATCTGGGTCATGAAGATCTTTTTTGTACAGTTCTTCTGTGTATTCTTGCCACCTCTTCTTAATATCTTCTGCTTCTGTTAGGTCCATACCATTTCTGTCCTTTATCGAGCCAATCTTTGCATGAAATATTCTCTTGGTATCTCTAATTTTCTTGAAGAGATCTCTAGTCTTTCCCATTCTGTTGTTTTCCTCTATTTCTTTGCATTGATCGCTGAAGAAGGCTTTTTTATCTCTCCTTGCTATTCTTTGGAACTCTGCATTCAGACGCTTATATCTTGCCTTTTCTCCTTTGCCTTTCACTTCTCTTCTTTTCACAGCTATTTGTAAGGCCTCAGACAGCCATTTTGCTTTTTTGCATTTCTTTTCCATGGGCATGGTCTTGATCCCTGTCTCCTGTACAATGTCACGAACCTCTGTCCATCAGGCACTCTATCTATCAGATCTAGGCCCTTAAATCTATTTCTCACTTCCACTGTAATTTAATCATAAAGGATTTTATTTAGATCATACCTGAATGGTCTAGTGGTTTTCCCCAGTTTCTTCAATTTAAGTCTGAATTTGGCAATAAGGAGTTCATAATCTGAGCCACAGTCAGCTCCCAGTCTTGTTTTTGCTGACTATATAGAACTTCTCCATCTTTGGCTGCAAAGAATATAATCAGTCTGATTTCAGTGTTGACCATCTGGTGATGTCCATGTGTAGAGTCTTCTCTTGTGTTGTTGGAAGAGGGTGTTTGCTATGACCAGTGTGTTCTCTTGGCAAAGTTATGACCAACCTAGACAGCATATTCAAAAGCAGAGACATTACTTTGCCAACTATGGTCCATCTAGTCAAGACTATGGTTTTTCCTGTGGTCATGTATGGATGTGAGAGTTGGACTGTGAAGAAGGCTGAGCGCCGAAGAAGTGATGCTTTTGAACTGCGGTGTTGGAGAAGACTCTTGAGAGTCCCTTGGACTGTAAGGAGATCCAACAGTCCATTCTGAAGGAGATCAGTCCTGGGATTTCTTTGGAAGGAATGATGCTAAAGCTGAAACTCCAGTACTTTGGCCACCTCATGCGAAGAGTTGACTCATTGGAAAAGACTCTGATGCTGGGAGGGATTGGGGGCAGGAGGAGAAGGGAACAACAGAGGATGAGATGGCTGGATGGCATCACTGACTCAATGGATGTGAGTCTGAGTGAACTCTGGGAGTTGGTGATGGTCAGGGAGTCCTGGCATGCTGCAATTCATGGGGTCGCAAAGAGTCAGACACGACTGAGCAACTGAACTGAACTGAACTGAACTCTCTTGGCAAAACTCTATTAGCATTTGCCCTGCTGCATTCCATATTCCAAGACCAAATTTGCCTGTTACCCCAGGTGTTTCTTGACTTCCTACTTTTGCATTCCAGTCCCCTATAATGAAAAGGACATCTTTTGGGGGTGTTAGTTCTAAAAGGTCTTGTAGGTCTTCATAGAACCATTCAACTTCAGCTTCTTCAGCATTACTGGTTGGGGCATAGACATGGATTACTGTGATATTGAATGGTTTGCCTCAGAAACGATCAGAGATCATTCTATTGTTTTTGAGATTACATCCAAGTACTGCATTTCAGACTCTTTTGTCGACCATGATGGCTACTCCATTTCTTCTAAGGGATTCCTGCCCGCAGTAGTAGATATAATGGTCATCTGAGTTAAATTCACCCATTCCAGTCCGTTTTAGTTTGCTGATTCCTAGAATGTCTATATTCGCTCTTGCCATCTCCTGTTTGACCACTTCCAATTTGCCTTGATTCACGGACCTGACATTCCAGGTTCCTATGCAATATTGCTCTTTACAGCATCGGACCTTGCTTCTATCACCAGTCACATCCACAGCTGGGTATTGTTTTTGCTTTGGCTCCATCCCTTCTTTCTTTCTGGAGTTATTTCTCCACTGATCTCCAGTAGCATATTGGGCACCTACTGACCTGGGGAGTTCCTCTTTCAGTATCCTATCATTTTGCCTTTTCATACTATTAGGCCATTAGCATCATAAAATAAATGAACTGTTGGGGAAGAGGTGAACAAGGAAAGTGAAAGTAGCAGTCGCTCAGTCGTGTCCGACTCTGCGACCCCGTGGACTGTAGCCCACCAGGCTCCTCTGTCCATGGGATTCTCCAGGCAAGAGTCCTGGAGTGGGTTGCCATTTCCTTCTCCAGGGGATCTTCCCAACCCAGGATCAAACCTGGGTCTCCTGCATTGTCTGAGCCACCAGGGAAGCCAGTGAGCAGGGAAGGAGGTGGCTGCTGCTGCTGCTGCTAAGTCGCTTCAGTCGTGTCTGACTTGTGCCACCCCATAGAAGGCAGCCCACCAGGCTCCCCCGTCCCTGGGATTCTCCAGGCAAGAACACTGGAGTGGGTTGCCATTTCCTTCTCCAATGCATGAAAGTGAAAAGTGAAAGTGAAGTCACTCAGTCGTGTCCGACTCATATCGACCCCATGGACTGCAGCCCACCAAACTCCTCCATCCGTGGGATTTTCCAGGCAAGAGTACTGGAGTGGGGTGCCATTGCCTTCTCCAGAAGGAGATGGGAAAGTGTTTATTTTCACTCTGAAACCACACCCAATCACAGCAGGTACATGTCCATCTTGAAGAATTCAGTCAGATAAGCAGTCTTGTTGGTATCACTTTGACTTTGCTAGGTCTTACCCAGTTCTCCACGACCACATGATATTGCTGGGCCATTCTTCTCTTCCAGTGGTCGATTAATAATGCTGGTTATAGAAAGAGGATCTCTTTCCAGTTCATGCCGTACTCCTATATTTAGATTCTGATGATATGCTGTTTAAAATAGCCGTCTAATGTTACTGACACACGTTGAAATATGGACCCACTTGGATCTGTGAAATAATTAATGATCTACACCACTCTCTTCATCAGGAATCAAAGTTAAGCTGACAACTATTTCTAGAAGTCTTATTGTATCTTTTATGGAAGATCATTCTTTTTCATTTCTCTCCAAATATGGGGTATCATTTTTTCAGTAAGGGAGTCCAGACAGCTGTATTACCAGGTTTCAAAATGTTGATCATAACCTTTAGTTAGAATTCAGCATTTTTAGAAAACCTCCATCAATTATTACCCCATTATTCATCATAACAGGCTTCCCAGGTAGCTCAGTGGTAAAGAATCTGCCAGCCAATGCAGGAGACACAAGAGATGTGGGTTCAGTCTCTGAGTCAGGAAGATCCCCTGGAGTAGGAAATAGCAACCTGCTCCAGTATTCTTGCCTGGAAAATTCCGTGAATAGAGGAGCCTGGCGGGCTACAGTTCACACGATTGCAAAAAGTTGAACATGACTGAGTGACTGAGGACTGAGCACCACTAACCAGGCTTCCCTGTCCTTCACCATCTCCTGGAGTTTGCCCAAACTCATGAGTCGGTGATGCCAACCAAGCATCTCATCTTCTGTTGTCCCCTTCTCCTCCTGCCCTCAGTCTTTCCCAGCATCAGGGTCTTTTCTAGTGAGTTGACTCTTCACATCAGGTGGCC
Organism: Bos taurus; assembly: GCF_002263795.3. Taxonomy (NCBI): domain Eukaryota; kingdom Metazoa; phylum Chordata; class Mammalia; order Artiodactyla; family Bovidae; genus Bos; species Bos taurus. The sequence continues at coordinate 100,083,041 of NC_037337.1, forward strand.
AAAGTACTGGAGTTTCAGCTTCAACATCAGTGCTTCCAATGAATATTCAGGATTGATTTCCTTTAGGATGGACAGGTTGGATCTCCTTGCAGTCCAAGGGACTCTCCAGAGTCTTCTCCAACACCACAATTCAAAAGCATTCATTCTTCAGTGCTCAGCTTTCTTTATGGTCCAGCTCTCCCATCCATACTTGACATTAGAAAAACCATAGCCTTGACTAGACGGACCTTTGTCAACAAAGTAATGTCTCTGTTTTTCAATATGCTGTCTAGGTCTGTCATAGCTCTTCTTCCAAGGAGCAAGCCTCTTGAATTTCATGGCTGCAGTCACCATCTGCAGTGATATGGCAACTAAAGGGAAGTTACTCCCTCCAGTGGAAAAAGCACCATGTCACAGGCTTGATTTGCAGACAGTGCCTTTGTTCAAGCCAGAAGGCACTCCCTGGGGTGGAGGGTGGAGGCTGGGGAGGACTCACCGGCACCAGGAGCCCAGTACGTCCAGAACCTGGAATAGGTTTCCATCCCCACTCGCCCACCAGCCGGGTGCCCACGTGCGGTGCACAAACCACACAACCGCACGCTCCTGCTCTTTACAGAAGATAAAAGACGGATAAATGAGCAGGAGTAGGTGATGGGTTCCGCTGATTCCAGATCTGTTCGGGGGAAATTAAGTACTTTGTCATTTATGAATTAAAATTAGTTTTAGATTTGTTTTGTAGGATAAAATGTATTATTATGTTTGTCGTTGAACATTTCCCACTTCTCTCGTTTCCCTTGTTTTTCTCAGAGAAAGACCAAAACATCATGGCTTTGCAACATCACAACCATGTTCTTCCTTGAAATCGATAAAATTAAGTTTGAACTTAATATTACAGTGATGCCTCCGCTGCTTTTGAGCCATGAGTGACGGAAATAATAAATTTAATTCTAAAATATTAGGGAGAAAAATCCATGCTCCGCCTCTGACCAGCTGGGTGACTTATTCTTTTATTGGGAAAGCTCCTGGGATGATATGAAGCTCATACGTTTACAGGGATGTTTTGTTTTCCTCTACTCTGCTCTCTCCTTAGAAGATAGCATCATCTATTATTTTCCTCTTTGGTGCCAGGACTTTTATTTGTAATACAGACACATTGACTATTTTTCTGGCAAATAGAATTTTAAAAGCTGACATCAGAGAGCTCATCTATTAAATTTTACATTTAAGAGAGTAACCTGGAGTTAGTGCATTTATCCATTCTCCAGCTCTTTTTCCATGGAAAGCTACAGATCCTTGTCTTGTATATGATATTTACAGTAACTCCCAGTCCATCAAACAGAGATGCAGTTGCTTTAGAAATTTTGAGCTTATTCCCATGAGAAAGCTGAATTGTAGAATGTAATCAGTAGTAGAAGGATTTTATAGAGATCATATGGTGAAAGCCTCCCAACTTTCCAGATGACGTGAAGCCGACTCCAAGGACCAACTGCTGCTTCTTGAGACCTTGTTTCAGTAGGCCTAAGGCCACGGGATTTCTTTCTTTACTAAGAGCCCCTGGTGATTCTTTCATGAAAAGTCTGGGAATCTTTGATGTCCTGGAACCCTTTGTTTTACAGACATGGTGATCAGGCCCCGAGAGGTGAGGTGAATCTCCAGATGCCGAACAGCTGGTCCATGACAGAGTCAGGACAGGATCAGAAACATCCTGAGCGGGCCTCAAGGGGCCCATGAAACGGACTAACAGATCTGAGAAACACTTCAACCCGGGGGAGGCTGGACACTGTGGGAAAACAAACACACGGTCACGTGTCAGAAATGTCGGTTATCCGAAGCTCCTCATTTCAGAAGCGTTCTGGTTAATCCAGCACTCGTGAGACCTGCTGAACACCTTCAGCAAACCTTCTCTGCGACTGGCCCCAGATGCTTGCGTGTGGTCAGCCGGGCTTCCTTCATACAGCTAACTTTGGAGCTATCATTACCTGTCTCCTTCGTGCCTTTGGTCAGTTGTCTTTTCTCCTTAAAACATATCAAACCAGGCGTGTGTCTCCTGACTCACAGTTCCTCCCCATACCATTCACTTTATCATCCTTTCATGTATTTACTGCCCAATTTCTCTACTTTTCCGTGTCTAACTCTAGCACATGCTCCTTTACATAAACACTGTTTTCTGTATGAGACAGCAGTCACAGAGTGGAAGGGCCATCGTGACAGAGAACAGAACCCCTGATGTGTACTCCCAGCTCCATCACTAGTGAATTGCATGACCCTGAGCAAGTCACTAGCCTTTCTGAGCTTCTGTTGTTCAATGAAAGTACTGAACTCTGAGCTTTCTTTCTATATGTACTCGCCCTCTCTTTAATAAAGGAGGGAACCATCTTTTCTCATTTTATTTTTCTGCCTACACGGAGCCTATTTCATGAAGCTACCTAGAGTACTCAGTCATTCAATAGATACTGACCCTTCCCCTCTTGGTCTGGCTTGACTTTCCCCCTCCCATCACAGATGTACATGAGCCATATATCTGACCACGGCTGACCTTTGTTTAGGGTAAAGATTAGATTTTTTTTTAAAAGTGCAAACTGAGTGTCTTTCCAGTATCACCATTCCTTCCCATGAAATGGCTCATCCTGTAGATTGGCCCTTCATATTTGCCATGAGAACATTATTTCCATGTGTCTCTTGTATCTTACAGATTTTTGAGATAAGTATAGCATTTCTGATTTTTTAATGCATTTTGTCGTACTATGTATATTATATACTATATAATATAATTATACTATATTATATATACATATTGTATTCATAATCTTGATGATCTGATCTGATCACCTCTTTCTTTAGAATTTCCATTTGCAATTAGGTCTCTAAGGGATTGACTGATGGTTCAGCAGGTAAAGAACCTACCTGCCAATGAAGGAGACACGGGTTCAATCCCTAGGTTGGGAAGATCCCCTGGAGGAGGGCATGGCCTCCCACTCCAGTATCCTTGCCTGCAGAATCCCATGGACTAAGGACCTGGTATGCTACAGTCCAAATGGTCACAAAGAGTCACTGTGGTTTGGATCATATTGGTTGATGGTTTTGGGGGCGGGTTTTCTGGACTTTATTTATTTTTAGCCAAGCCACGCAGCAGGCAGAATCTTGGTTCCCTGACCAGGAATCGAACCTATGCCCCTCTGAAGTGGAAACACAGAGTCTTAGCAACTGGACTGCCAGGGAAGTTCCTCATTTATGCTTTCGGGTTTGTCTAGAAGTTACTTGGTCTCACAGTCACAACCATAAGCATGTTGGTTTGCTCTGATGATTTGTCTATTTATTTTTAGAAGAGCAGCTTTGAAAACATACGGCATTCTATAGCATATAAAAATGCTCTGTTCAGTCCATTGACCCACATTCAAATGCACTAACTTTAAACATACATGGGAGAGGATATGGTGTTGTTTTTCAGTCGCTAAGTTGTGTCCGACTCTTCGTGATCCCATGCACTGCACCATGCCAGGCTTCCCTGTCCTTCACCATCTCCTGGAACTTGCTCAAAGAGAGCATAACAATAAGGAAATGATGTCTGGTCACTTGGAGTTCAAAATAACAAACAAGATTGTAGAAAAAAAACATGTAAGATTTCAGGACCTTGGACAGTCAGAAGTACTGTTGCTGTAATGCCTGGTGCGTGTGTACGGACGAAGTCGTTTCAGTTGTGTCCAACTCTGTGCAACCCTATGGACTGTAGCCCACCAGGCTCCTCTGTCCATGGGATTCCCCAGGCAAAAATACTGGAGTGGGTTGCCATGCCCTCCTCCAGGGATCTTCCCAACCCAGGTATCAAACCCACGTCTCCTGTGTCTCCTGCACTGCAGGTGGATTCTTTACCCCTGAGCCACTGGGGAAGCTGTAATGCCTGGTATCACCCCATAAACAAGCTTGTGGTACATTTGAACATTTAGAGGGCCCTATCAGACAAGGTGCCTTGAAATACTGAGCTCGTCCTTGTTTCAGAGATGCAACAGCAAAGAGCCTGTACAAAAATAATGCAGAGAATGGGTGGCAATGTCAGATACTGTTTCCCTATGCTTTCCTCTGACTTTTTCTCTAAAATTAACATAACAGGGAAAATAACTATTGGATATTCTGATGCATAAAGTTATTTGAACTCCAATCTGAAACCTAAGGGTGATCAAAACCCCAGACACTGACAAGTGTAAATTACTGGACCACAGTCTGAAACTTAGATACTAAATGTGGACTTCCCTCTTTATTTCCCCATATGTATTTCAGGAAATACAAGCAACAAGCTTTAAAACTGATCATGGGTGATTTTCTATGACTCATATCTTACAAAAAGAAAATAAAGACTCCTCTGATGAGAGCTATAAAGTCTAGGCTCTATTCTCAGATAATACAAAAGAGTGAACATTCTTATCAAGACATTGATAGAACTCTAACCACGGCATGATAATAGAGCTGTTACAGTGCATGCTGAAAGACTGACACAACTCTTCCTTAGAAAATTTGCCTTTTCTGTTTAAAACATAAGCAAACACTTTGAACTGCACAATTATGAAGAACTATAGGTAAGGAGTATCAGAAGCAAAAAAGCTCAACTTCACTGCCATCCAAGAAATGTAAATTGAAACAATGGTATGCTGTTTTCCATCCCTCAGGTTGGCAGAGATTAAAAAGATTTCGAAGGATGTGGGGAAATGAGCACATTCATTTCAGTTCAGTTCAGTCACTCAGTCATGTCCGACTCTTTGCAACCCCATGAACTGCAGCACGCCAGGCCTCCCTGTTCATCACCAACTCCTGGAGTTTTCCCAAACTCATGTCCATTGAGTCAGTGACACCATCCAACTATCTCATCCTCTGTCATCCCCTTCTCCTCCCGCCCTCAATCTTTCCCAGCATCAGGGTCTTTTCCAATGAGTCAGCTCTTCGCATCAGGTGGCCAAAGTACTGGAGTTTCATCTTCAACATCAGTCCTTCCAATGAACACCCAGGACTGATCTCCTTTAGGAGGGACTGGTTGGATCTCCTTGCAGCCCAGGGCCTCTCAGGAGCACATTCATTGTTGGTAAATTGGTACCAGTCTTGATAGAGTGATTTGGAAATATGGATCAAAAGCCTAAAAATGATGACGAAGCTGTGTACTTAATAATAGTAAAACTGATTCTCAATTCATTTTTATCTAGGAAAAGCAGGTTACCAAGTTACATAAGCATTTATTATATATAAGCGTGGCATCCAGTCCCATCACTTTGTGTCAAATAGATGGGAAAACAATGGAAACAGTGAGAGCCTTTATTTTGGGTGGCTCCAAAATCACTGCAGATGGTGAACGCAGTCATGAAATTAAAAGACGCATGCTCCTTGGAAGAAAAGCTATGACCATCCTAGGCAGCATATTAAAAAGCCAAGACATTATCTTGCCAACAAAGGTCCACGTAGTTAAAGCTATGGTTTTTCCAGTGGTCATGTATTGATGTGAGAGTTGGACCACAAAGAAGGCTGAGCACCAAAGAAGTTATAATTTTGAACTGTGGTGTTGGAGAAGACTCCTGAGAGTCTCCTGGATGCTAGGAGATCAAACCAGTCCATCCTAAAGGAAATCAATCCTGAATATTCTTTGGAAAGACTGATGCTGAAGCTTAAGTTCCAATACTTTGGCCACCTGATGTGAAGAGCCAACTCATTGGAAAAGACCCTGATGCTGGGAAAGACTGAGGGCAGGAGGAGGAGGGGACGACAGAGGATGAGATGGTTGGATGGCATCACTGACTTGATGGACATGAGTCTGAGCAAGCTCTGGGAGATGGTGAAGGTCAGGGCAGCCTGGCGTGCTGCCATCCACAGGTCACAAAGAGCCAGACGTGACTGAGCAACTGAACAACAGAAGCACATATTGAATAATGACATGCTGGCTTGTGTCCTCTCCTTTTTCTAAAAGGACACAACCAACATGTCATAATTCCATACAATAAGGTAGTTGGGAAGATAGGGAGAGAGTTTGAAAGTGAAAGAGGAGAGTGAAAAACTTGGCTTAAAGCTCAACATTCAGAAAACGAAGATCATGGCATCCTGTCCCAACACTTCATGGGAAATAGATGGGGAAACAGTGTCAGACTTTTTTGGGGGGCTCCAAAATCACTGCAGATGGTGACTGCAGCCATGAAATTAAAAGACGCTTACTCCTTGAAAGGAAAGTTATGACCAACCTAGATAGCATATTCAAAAGCAGAGACATTACTTTGCCAACAAAGGTCTGTCTACTCAAGGCTATGGTTTTTCCTGTGGTCATGTATGGATGTGAGAGTTGGACTGTGAAGAAGGCTGAGTGCCGAAGAATTGATGCTTTTGAGCTGTGGTGTTGGAGAAGACTCTTGAGAGTCCCTTGGACTGCAAGGAGATCCAACCAGTCCATTCTGAAGATCAGCCCTGGGATTTCTTTGGAAGGAATGATGCTAAAGCTGAAACCCCAATACTTTGGCCACCTCATGCGAAGAGTTGACTCATTGGAGAAGACCCTGATGTTGGGAGGGATTGGGGGCAGGAGGAGAAGGGGATGACAGAGGATGAGATGGCTGGATGGCATCACTGACTCGATGGACGTGAGTCTCAGTGAACTTCGGGAGTTGGTGATGGACAGGGAGGCCTGGCGTGCTGCGATTCATGGGGTCGCAAAGAGTTGGACACAACTGAGCGACTGAAATGAACTGAATGTTGTTGTTCAGTCGCTCAGTTGTGTCTGACGCTTTGTAACCCCATGGACTGCAGCACACCAGACTTGGCCTTCACTACTTCCCGGAGCTTGCTCAAACTCGTATCCATTGAGTCGGAGATGCCATCCAACCATCTCATCCTCTGTTGTCCCCTTCTCCTCCTTCCCTCAATCTTTCCCAGCATCAGAGTTTTTTCCAATGAGTCAGTTCTTCTCATCACGTGGCCAAAGTATTTTGGAGCTTCAGCTTCAGCGTCAGTCCTTGCAATGAATATTCAGGATTGATTTCCTTTAGGATGGACTGGTTTGGTCTCTTTGCAGTCCAAAGGACTCTCAAGAGTCTTCCTGCTGGAGAAGACTCAGTTCAAAGGCATCAATTTTTCGGTGCTCAGCCTTTTATAATGTAACTATATTCAAAATCAGTTACTGCTTCTTTGTGTGTGGGAGCAGGGGCATGGGGCGGTGGCGGGGTGGCGGGGCGGGGGGGTGGGGGGTGGGCGGTGGGCGTGGGGCAAAAGAGTGAATGGCCCCAGGCAAGTGTAGACAAACGATTGGGGTCTGAATTACTCCCAGCTTTGAAGCCCGGGTGAAGACTTTGGATTTTACCCTGAAAGCAAAGGACCACTTTTCAGAGACAGAGCAAAGAAGGGGCAATGATTAGATTTGTGAAGTTTTTGTTTTCTTTTGTTGTAATTACTCTGGTTTCTCTGTAAAGAATGAAATGAGTCAAGATTAGAAACCTTGAAGATCAGAAAGGAGACTGCTGTAGAATAGATGAGATTAAGTCATTGAGAGTTGCTGTAAACAAACAGAAAGATTTGATTTACATTCTGGAAGTAGATCAGCAAGACTTACCAGTGTGGTAAGGTAGAAGGGAAGAAATCAAGGGTGTCTCATACATTTGAAATTAGGAATAACTCTGACAGTTATTCTTTAATATCAAATTTAGAAAGACTAAATCGCCTTTTTTGGTTATTAGTTTTCAAACGTTTGTATTGAAGTATGTCACCGAAGTGGGTTGAATGGTGACTCCTAAAAAGATATGCTCACGTCCCAATATTAGGAATTGTGAATGCTACCTTGTTTGGGAAAAGGGTATTTGCCAATGTAATTAAATTAAGGATCTTGAGATGTCATCATCCAAGGTTATCTGGGAGGGTCCTAAATCCAAAGACAATTGTCCTTTTAAGAGTGAGGCAGAGAGAATTCCATGGACAGAGAAGCCTGATGGCTGTAGTCTCTGGAGTCACAGAGAGTCGGATGTGACTGAGCGAATCACACACAGAGGGAGATGACAGACAGAAGGGAAGACAGCATGACAGTGCCCGCAGACACCGGAGTGATGCAGCCACCGAGTGAGCACGGCTGTGCCTGTCAGTCCCCCAGTCATGTCCAGCTCTTTGCGACCGCATGGACTGTAGCCCACCAGGCTCCTCTGTCCATGGGATTCTCCAGGCAAGAATCCTGGAGTGGGTTGCCATTTCCTTCTCCAGGGGATCTTCCTGACCCAGAGATCGAACCCAGGTCTCCTGCATTGCAAGTGGATTCTCTGCCATATGAACCACTAGGGAAGCAAGGCTACCAGCTGCCAGAAGCTGGACAAAGGATAGATTCTCCACTAGCGTTGCCGGAGAGAGCTCAGCCCTGCAGGATTTCAGACTTCTGGACTCCAGAACTGTGAGAAGACGTTTCTCTTGCTGCAACCCAGCTTGTGGTAATTCGTTAGGAGAGCAACAAGAAACTAATTTTAAAAACACAGATAGAAATCATAAGCATACTGTTTCATCAATTAGGTCAGTGTTCATTCAGTTCAGTTCAGTTCAGTCGCTCAGTCATGTCTGACTCTTTGCAACCCCATTAATCGCAGCATGCCAGGCCTCCCTGTCCATCACCAACTCCCGAAGTTCACTGAGACTCACGTCCATCGAGTCAGTGATGCCATCCAGCCATCTCATCCTCTGTCATCCCCTTCTCCTCCTGCCCCCAATCCCTCCCAGCATCAGGGTCTTCAATGAGTCAACTCTTCGCATGAGGTGGCCAAAGTACTGGAGTTTCAGATTTAGCATCATTCCTTCCAAAGAAATCCCAGGGCTGATCTCCTTTAGAATGGACTGGTTGGATCTCCTTGCAGTCCAAGGGACTCTCAAGAGTCTTCTCCAACACCACAGTTCAAAAGCATCAATTCTTCGGTGCTCAGCTTTCTTCACAGTCCAACTCTCACATCCATACATGACCACAGGAAAAACCATAGCCTTGAGTAGACAGACCTTTGTTGGCAAAGTAATGTCTTTGCTTTTCAATATGCTATCTAGGTTGGTCATAACTTTCCTTCCAAGGAGTAAGCGTCTTTTAATTTCATGGCTGCAGTCACCATCTGCAGTGATTTTGGAGCCCAAAAAAATAAAATCTGACACTGTTTCCACTGTTTCCCCATCTATTTCCCATGAAGTGATGGGACCGGATACCATGATCTTCGTTTTCTGAATGTTGAGCTTTAAGCCAACTTTTTCACTTTCACTTTCATCAAGAGGCTTTTGAGTTCCTCTTCACTTTCTGCCATAAGGGTGGTGTCATCTGCATATCTGAGGTTATTGATATTTCTCCTGGCAATCTTGATTCCAGCTTGTGCTTCTTCCAGCCCAGTGTTTCTCATGATGTACTCTGCATAGAAGTTAAATAAGCAGGGTGACAATATACAGCCTTGACGTACTCCTTTTCCTATTTGGAACCAGTCTGTTGTTCCATGTCCAGTTCTAACTGTTGCTTCCTGAGCTGCATACAGATTTCTCAAGAGGCAGATCAGGTGATCTGGTATTCCCATCTCTTGAAGAATTTTCCACAGTTTCTTGTGATCCACACAGTCAAAGGCTTTGGCATAGTCAACAAAAGCAGAAATAGATGTTTTTCTGGAACTCTCTTGCTTTTTCCATGATCCAATGGATTACTTTTCCCCATTTAGAAAAAAACGTTTAATCATGGAAATGTTCAAAGATAACACAAAAGCAGGGAGAGTAATGCAATGCAACTTCACGTTCCCCAAACCCATTTCAATACTCGTCAACACACGGCCAATCCAGTTTCACATGTACTTGCACACACCCCTCTGCAGCGGAACTGTTCGGAAGCAAATCCCAGTCATTGTATTATTCCAACTAAAAATACTTCCTGGGGCTTCCCTGGTGAACCAGTGGTTAAGAAGAGTCTGCGTTGCAATTCACGGGTCAGGGTTTCAGTCCCTGATCTGGGAAGATCCCACGAGCGGAGGAGTAGCTAGGCCTGCGCGCCGTAACCACTGAGCATGCGCTCCGGAGCGCACAAGCCACTCGACCACTGATCCCAGTGCAGCAAAGAAAGCCTGCTCGCCCATAGAGCATGCGGTCAACAAGAAAAGCCACGCAGTGAGACGCCTCTGGGCCACAACTCGAGAAAACCCACACAAAGCAACATAGACTCAGCACACCCAGAAATAGTTAACTAATTAAACAAAATTATTTTTAAAATTAAAATAAACACTTCCTAATAAACCTCTCGGAGAAGGCAGTGGCACCCCACTCCAGTACTCTTGCCTGGAAAATCCCATGGATGGAGGAGCCTGGAAGACTGCAGTCCATGGGGTCGCTAAAAGTCGGGCAGGACAGAGCAACTTCACTTTCACTTTCACTTTCATGCATTGGAGAAAGAAACGGCAACCCGCTCCAGTGTTCTTGCCTGGAGAATCCCAGGGACGGGGGAGACTAGTGGGCTGCCGTCTTTGGGGTCGCACAGAGTCAGATGCGACTGAAGCGACTTTAGCAGACTTAGCAGCAGCAATAAACCTCTAAAAGATGAGTCCTTTTTAACATAAGCAAAATGCCATATGTCACCTAAAAACTAACACAATATTCCTAAAAATATCAGATATCTAGTATTGGAGAAGACTCTTGAGAGTCCCCTGGACTGCAAGGAGATCCAACCAGTCCATTCTAAAGGAGATCAGCCCTGGGATTTCTTTGGAAGGAATGATGCTAAAGCTGAAACTCCAGTACTTTGGCCACCTCATGCGAAGAGTTGACTCATTGGAAAAGACTCTAATGCTGGGAGGGATTGGGGGCAGGAGGAGAAGGGGATGACAGAGGATGAGATGGCTGGATGGCATCACCAACTCGATGGATGTGAGTTTGAGAGAACCCCGGGAGTTGGTGATGGACTGGGAGGCCTGGCGTGCTGTGATTCATGGGGTCGCAAAGAGTCGGACACTACTGAGCAACTGAACTGAACTGAACTGAGTCAATATTCAAATTTGCCCCAATTGTCTCATATACGGTTTCTTTTTTCAGTTGGTCTGTTTGAAACGGGATCCAAGCACGATCTGCATTTGGTCTGTGGTTCATAGATCCCTTGCCTCTTGATCTATGAGTGCTCTTCCGTCTTTTCTTTTTCCTCCTAATTTATTTGTTGAAGGAACCTTGTCAGGTCTCTTGCACAGTCGAGTTCCTTGGATTTTAGTCCATTCCTTGAGTGTCGTCGATAGTTCCCGATCTCCCCTGTTTCCTGTAAATGAGAAATTAGATCTCCAGCAGAGTCAGCTTCGCTAGTTTCAGCAGGGACACTTCATAAATGAGGTTTCAGATTTGCATTGCATCACATTAAGGCCCCCGTGTCTTTTTGGGTGATGGTGAGACTGATCAATGGTTTCGGGTGTCATCAACCTCATCTTTCCCTTATAAAGTTCCCCAATAGCTTTCCTCTGTTTTCTGTTCATTTGTGATTATTGCCTAGAGTGATCATTTGGGGTTGCAAAATGATGATGTTCTAATTCTTTTGCTCTTTTTGCATTTGTTAGCTGAAACTATCGGAGAAGGCGATGGCACCCCACTCCAGTACTCTTGCCTTGAAAGTCCCATGGACGGAGGAGCCTGGTAGGCTGCAGTCCATGGGGTTGCTAAGAGTCGGACACGACTGAGCAACTTCACTTTCACTTTTCACTTTCATGCATTGGAGAAGGAAATGGCAACCCACTCCAGTGTTCTTGCCTGGAGAATTCCAGGGATGGGGGAGCCTGATGGCCTGCCGTCTATGGGGTCACACAGAGTCGGACACGACTGAAGTGACTTAGCAGCAGCAGCTGAAACTATTATATAAAAAAGATAATTTCCTCATAAAGTATTTAATTACCTTCAGGTATGGAGACTTCCACGGACAGAGGAGGTTGGTGGGCTCAATGGGGTCACAAAGAGTTGGAGTGACTAACACTTTCAGACCTTCAGATGGTCCAAGCAGGAGAGGACCTCCTCCGAAAAAAATGTTCAATATTTTCTCTTTATGAACCAGTTTTCAGAATAAGGAATTGCTCTCTATCATACTCCAAAGATAACTAATGAAGTTTGTTTTGTTTTGTCTTCTGTCATTAAAAGTGATGAATTTTGTTTTAGTTATTGTTTTATTTCTTTTGTGTGTGGGGGAGGGGGGAAGAGGCCAGCGGAAGATACAAGTGTACTGTTTCCTTGTCTGTGTCTCCTGGGAGCCAGTGTCTATGAGTGAATCCTAGACCCATTCACTCCTAAATCTATAGATTCATCACTGATTTCAGCGCCCTTTATAATAAGGGAGGAGACAGAGGGCCAGAGCGACCTGGCATTTGCCAGAATAACTCACTTGGCTAGTAGCAGGCTCCAGGTGAGATTCCAAGTCCATGCTACAAATGCACATTTTGGGACTCCACCCCTCGAGTAAGGCTACTTCTTCTAGCCAAATGTCATTAGAAGATTTTCAGGTCTTAATAAACATCAGTCTAAGATTCATAGTAAATAGAATACCTGAAAACAAAGAAATCCCTAGCATAAATATGAACACTAAAAAATCAGATTGTACTAAAGAAAATCAAGAAATCATCCAGTAGATGTAAGGAACTCCTACAAATCAATAAGAAAAGATAGACATCCAACTGGAAATTGGGCAAAAGCCCTGGACTGACATTTCACAAAAGCAGCTATCAAGATGACCCATACACATGTGAAAGAGTGCTCAACACGGTAGTCATCAAGTAAACGCAGATTCAAAGCATAATGTGATACCACTACTCACGCACCAGAAGTAACAAGTAACAAAAATAGCAAGACAGCCACCAGGATTCTCATCAGTTACTGTTCAGAAGATCCCCCGAGAAGGGCATGGCAACCCACTCCAGTATTCTTGCCTGGAGAATCCCATGGACAGAAGAGCCTGGCAGGCTGCTGTCAGTGGGGTCACAAAGAGTCAGACAAGACTGAAATGGCTTAACACATACACACACACAACTGAGAGTGTAAACTGGTACAACCATTTGGAAAACTAGTTAGCAGTACCTATTATGTGCTTGTCCTCAGTTCAGTTCAGTCACTCAGTCGTGTCCGATTCTTTGTGACCCCATGAATTGCAGCACACCAGGCCGACCTGTCCATTACCAACTCCTGGAGTTCACTCAGACTCACGTCCATCGAGTCAGTGATGCCATCCAGCCATCTCATCCTCTGTCATCCCCTTCTCCTCCTGCCCCCAATCCCTCCCAGCATTAGAGTCTTTTCCAATGAGTCAACTCTTCGCATGAGGTGGCCAAAGTACTGGAGTTTCAGCTTTAGCATCATTCCTTCCAAAGAAATCCCAGGACTGATCTCCTTCAGAATGGACTGGTTGGATCTCCTTGCAGTCCAAGGGACTCTTAAGAGTCTTCTCCAACACCACAGTTCAAAAGCATCAATTCTTCGGTGCTCAGCTTTCTTCACAGTCCAACTCTCGCATCCATACACCACCACTGGAAAAACCATAGCCTTGACTAGATGGACCTTTGTTGGCAAAGTAATGTCTCTGCTTTTGAATATGTTATCTAGGTTGGTCATAACTTTCCTTCCAAGGAGTAAGTGTCTTTTAATTTCATGGCTGCAGTCACCATCTGCAGTGATTTTGGAGCCCCCCAAAATAAAGTCTGACACTGTTTCCACTGTTTCCCCACCTATTTGCCATGAAGTGATGGGACCAGATACCATGATCTTAGTTTTCTGAATGTTGAGCCTTAAGCCAAGTTTTTCACTCTCCTCTTTCACTTTCCTCAAGAGGCTTTTGAGTTCCTCTTCACTTTCTGCCATAAGGGTGGTGTCATCTGCATATCTGAGGTTATTGATATTTCTCCCGGCAATCTTGATTCCAGCTTGTGCTTCTTCCAGTCCAGCGTTTCTCATGATGTACTCTGCATAGAAGTTAAATAAGCAGGGTGACAATATACAGCCTTGACGTACTCCTTTCCTATGACATAGCAATTTCACTCTTAAATGAATACTCAAAAGATGTGGTCAAGAATGTTCATTAGGGGCTTCCCTGGTGGCTCAGTGGTAAATAATTCACCTGAAAATCTAGGAGACATGGGTTTGATCTGGGAGATCCCACAGGCATTGGAGCAAGTAAGCCTGTGCAGCACATGGGACCCACAGCTCTTGAAACCCAGGCGCCCGAGGGCCTGCGTTCCACAGCAAGAGAAGCCAGCACAGTGAGAAGCCTGCGCACTGCAACTGGAGAAGAGCCCTTGCTGGCCACAACTAGAGAAAAAGCTCTAGCAGCAGTGAAGATCCGGCATGCTGCTGCTGCTGCTGAGTCACTTCAGTCGTGTCCGACTCTCTGAGACCCCATGGACTGCAGCCTACCAGGCTTTTCCATCCATGGGATTCTCCAGGCAAGAACACTGGAGTGGGTTGCCATTTCCTTCTCCAGAAGATCTGGCATAGTCAAAAATAAATACATAAAATTACATATCTATATAAAAGGAACGTTCATTAGAAGCAGGGTCGATAGTAGTCAAAACCCCAAAACGATCAAAATGCCCACCAACAATGGGATGGATCAACACATTGTACAGCTTCACTATTTAGTACTCTATAGCGGAGTGAACACGGACTGAGTGTCAGAAACATAAAGTTAAATGAAAGACCCCAGCCACAAAAAGCGCATATTGTATCATTTCATTTACAGACAAGTCAAGACCACCCTAAACTAATCTACGTTAGAAGACAAGATAACAGCTTTTTCAAATTCTAAAAAACGAGGCTGTTAAAGACCTGGAAGAAAGGCAGTGACTTGAAGAGTTGGGGGTTTTCAGGACTATTCTGTTTCCTTCTGAGTAGTAGTTACACAAGCATGTTCCGTTTGTGAACGTGCAGCTAGGTGACATTTATGTGCGTTTCTCTGGATACATGTTACACCTTAAAGGTTAAAAATTAAAAAGTGAAAGTCAGCTAAGTCTCCAGCCTGTCATTTCCAGCCTATTTCCTTCCATTACCAATCCCCTTGATGTTTTATAAGTCGACTTTCAGTGTTAAAATACTTGCTCTGTTTTTCCAAGTGGTGGGTGGTTGATGTGGTTTCTCTATAAATAGTTTGTAGAGTGGTTTTGGAAATACAGTGCAAATGTTAGTTTTAAGCACAATGTATTTTTCTCGTAGAGATCACACTATAAATCACAGTGCTTTTACTCAGCTTTACTTCATCTCTGTAGCCGAGCACCTGGAAGCACCTAGGCTTTCAGCTGCAGATCATGCCACAGTTGATTCCCAGGCAGATTACAGCTATTAAGAGACATTAGGGCAAGAATCAGGTAAAGTCTTCGTTGTTGACCCTGAAATCTTGTCTGAAATACTGAAATTCTGAGATCTGCTGTCCTTTTTCATACTATTTCCCAGTCGTGGTCTATGTTTAGTTGAAATGGGATAAAAATCATTTTTATCAGGTTTTAATACAAATCATTCTGGAGTCCAAACTCCACCTTCTTCCACAGGAGCCCTCAAGTCTTTCCTCCGACCAGAGCCTTTCTCAGCATTGCAACTTCCTCTCTAAATAAAAGCAAAAGAGTTCTGCATAAATACAGACAGAGGTTGGATTAACACTGAGAATAATCACATTACCCCTAAAAGCTGCATTCTGTTGTTCAGAATAATGGAGTTGGTGGGTATGCAAAGCCATAAAAAAATCTAAAAGAATATAAAAACTTTTAAATTATGAAACGATGAGTTAATGGCTAGATATTTACCCATCAAAATAAACACACACATAGCAAAGGGAATGCATCAAGCAGCTGATCGCTTTATTGTAAGTTAAGAATTGCACTTGTTTCGCATTCAGTAAGCTTATGCTCAAAATCCTTCAGGTTAGGCTTCAGCAGTATGTGAACAGATAACTTCCAGATGTACAGCTGGGTTTAGAAAAGGCAGAGGAACCAGAGGTCAAATTACCAACAGTCACTGGATCATAGAGAAAGCAAGGGAATTCCACAAAAACATCTACTGTGAGCCAGACATCTTGGAGTGCAAAGTCAGGTCCATCTTAGGAAGAATCACTGTGAACAAAGCTGTTGGAGGTGATGGAATTCCAGCTAAGCTATTTCAAATCCTAAAAAATGATGCTGTTAAAATACTGCACTCAATATGCCAGCAAATTTGGAAAACTCAGCAGTGGCCACAGGACTGGAAGAGGTCAGTTTTCATTCCAATCCCAAAGAAAGGCAATGCCAAACAATGCTCAAACTACCACAAAATTGCACTCATTTCTCAAGTTAGTAATGTTCAAAATTCTCCAAGCCAGGCTTCAGCAGTACATGAACCATGAACTTTCCGATGTTCAAGCTGGATGTAGAAAAGGCAGAGGACCCAGAGATCAAATCACCAACATCCAGTTGGATCACAGAAAAAGCAAGAGAATTCCAGAAGAACATCTACTTCTGCTTCATTGACTATGCTAAAGCCTTTGACTGTGTGGATCACAACTAACTGTAGGAAATTCTTAGAGATGGCAATATCAGACCACCTTACCTGTCTCCTGAGAAACCTGTATGCAAGACAAGAAGCAACAGTTAGAACCAGACACGAAACAACTGATGGTTGAAAATTGGGAAAAGAGTATGACAAGGATGCATATTGTCATCCTGCTTATCTAACTTATATACAGAGTATATCATGGGAAATGCTGGACTAGATGAAGCGATGAATCACAAACTAGAATCAAGATTGCTGGGAGAAATATTCAACAACCTCAAGTATGCAGACGATACCATTCTAATGGCAGAAAGTGAAGAAGAACTAAAGAGCCTCTTGACGAGGGTAAAAGAGGAGAGTGAAAAAGCTGGCCTGAAACAACATTAAAAAACTAAGATCATGGCATCCAGTCCCATCACTTCCTGGCAAATAGATGGGGGGAAATGGAAGCAGTGACAGATTTTCTTTCCTTGGGTTCAAAAATCACTGCAGATGGTGAGTGCAGTCATGGAATTGATAAGACACTAGCTCCTTGTACTCTTGCCTGGAGAATCCCATGGACGGAGGAGCCTGGTGGGCTGCAGTCGGACATGACTGAGCGACTTCACTTTCACTTTTCACCTTCATGCATTGGAGAAGGAAATGGCAACCCACTCCAGTGTTCTTGCCTGGAGAATCCCAGGGACAGGGGAGCCTGGTGGGCTGCCGTCTCTGGGGTCACACAGAGTCGGACACGACTGAAGCGAGTTAGCAGCAGCAGCACCAGCTCCTTGGAAGGAAAGCTATGACAAACCTAGACAACGTATTAAAAAGCATAGACATCAATTTGCTGATAAAAGTCCGTATAATCAAAGCTATGGCTTTTCCAGTAGTCATATACAGATGTGAGAGTTGGTTCATAAAGAAGGCTGAGCATCAAAGAATTGATGCTTTCAAATTGTGGTGCTGGAGAAGACTCTTGAGAGCCCCTTGGATTGCAAGGAGTTCAAGTCAGTCCATCTTAAAGGAAATCAACCGTGAATATTCATTGAAAGGGCCGATGCTGAAGCTGAAACTCCAATACTCTGGCCACCTGATGCAAAGAGCTGACTCACTGGAAAAGACCCTCACGCTGGGAAAGATTGAAGGCAAAAGGAGAAGGGAGTAGCAGAGGATGAGATGGTTGGATGGCGTCACCAACTCAGTGGCCATGAATCTGAGCAAACTCTGGGAAACAGACAAGGACTGGGGAGTCTGGCACGCCGCAGTCCACAGGGCCGCAGGGCTGGACATGACCTGGAGACTGAGCAGCAACAAAATAACAAATAAACCTTGGGGAGAGGACTCACATCCGTGTCCCCGAAGGTCAAGTATCAGGAAAATCAAGACCATGGTGCTTATAACCCATAATACTAAAACTCATAATTCCTGCCTTTTGGAAGTTGCTAGGCTTTGTTTTTGTTGATGTAGGATGGAGAGTATAACCTTCTAAAAATTTATGACATTATTTTTTGAGATTTCTCAGAACCTTAGCCTGACTTTTAAAACTGAATAAGATATGAAAGTTTATCTTTAATATATCTTTGATATGCAGATCAGTGGTTCTCAAATGGTGCTCTAGGAAGCCCTAGGGGCCTGGGGCTGCTACTTAATATGTAAAGGGCAGGACCAGCATTAACAAGTAACAACTAACCCCACTTCCCTGGTTTTCACAATCAGCTTCCACATGGGTTTTATTTAAAGAAACCATAAAGTTATTATTTAAAAAGAAAAAAAATTTTAAGTAGACAACTCATCTGACTGAAGTATCCTCAAAAGGAGAGAGTTGACGGTTAAGGAAACTGAGGCCCAGGCAGATTAAATGATTGATTTGCCCCAAATTCCAGAGCCAGCCAGGGGCAGGATTGGAACAGGAACTTCTGTTTTCTGATTCTGATCTGGATGGACTTTCCAAACTACCAGGTGCCCATAAAGAGCCTCTGCGGTTTCCAAAAAGAGGGGTTGGAACTCTTGAGTTGAAATTAGTACATGCCTTTATAGATCCCTTTAATTTCAGTGTTAAAACCCTTGATACATTTTTTAATAACACATAGCATGCTACATGAAATTATATGGGTAACAGAACCAAGGATGAACTATTAAGGCTCCACTGCCTGTTTGCTCCCAAGTGCTATTTGCAAACAGAAAAAGAAATTAGTTGCTAAAAATGTTTAATTGGTTACAGTCTAGATAGAATCCTTCAAGAGTAAAAGTGTCATGGGAACCGATTAGCTCATTTTTAAGCTTAAAACAGGCCTTTTAAGTAAAGGTTTTTTTTTTTTTTTAATATCAGAGTGTTAGTTCAAAAATACTACATATTTAAACGTTGGCCTTCTCTCTGTCATGCCAGCTTTATTTTCTGAAGAAAATTCAATTTATTTCTTTTTTCCAGTTTGGTAGCCAAAGGGTTAAAGATGGGGACCACTTTTTTAGCCTTTACTATAGTCGGGCTCCCATTCAATCTAAATATAGCCACCCCTTTGCACCATTTTTAACCCTACAAAGCTAAGATTCCTGTCTACCCAAATTAAGGATAAGCTTAAATAGCCTACCCTCAGTTGAAACCATGGCAACCAGTACACAGCACACATCCCGCATCTTACCCGGTAGTCCTGAAAATTCTTTAATCACAAGACAGGAAATCTGTTTTGTTTGGTTGTCACTTGACAGATTTACACTATAGGAGGGTCAACCATCTGCTTTTATTTAGGGGGATAAAAGGATTTATGATAGGATAAGCTTTAAAATTAGGGAGAGACAGAGTGGTTTTTATTTACTCATTTATTTACTTACTGCCTTATTTCAAAAAAAAGGATCTACGGGAAGTCCCAGAACTTCCAGAATGGGACATGGAGAAACTGAGAGGAAAGATTGGAGTGTGGGCTTTCTACACTTTTGGCCATGTAAACGAGTGGTCTGGCAGTTAGCTAAATAATAAAAACAAAATTCCTTTCTGTCCAGTGGCACTACCAAGCAGCATGATTAACTTGTGCAACATGAAGGTATGTTTGTTTATTTTTCTGACTTTCGTTTCAAACTGAAAATAGCTTTATGATTTTTCTCTGATTGCAAAGTCAAAACACATGCTCAAGTAGACAATCCACGCATTTTAGAAAGGAAGAAAGTAAAAAGTAGCCCAAATCTCCCAGAGGGAACTGTTTAAAACTGTGCTGACCCTCCCCAACACCCCTCTGTGCCCGGATACGTGCATGCCTTAATAAATGTATGTAAATAAAGAGCATCCTGATGATGTTTTGTGACCTGCTTCCCCACTCAATTCATCATGAAGATCTCTCCATTCCGATTAGTATAGATTTGTTACATATTCTACCACATAGATATACCCAGATTAATTTAACTAATACCCTAGTTAGGAGTATTTAGTGTGTCCAGCATTTCTCTATTATGAGCAACACTACAATGAAAACTTTTTACATAAATCTTTGTGCTACTGATCAATTGTCTCCACAGGATAAATTTCTAGATGTGAAATTGCTAAGTCAAAGGGTATATGTACATGTTTAAATATTTGGTCCATATCATGGGGACTGCACCCTGGAAATTGTGTACGTAAACAAAGCATGTGTGTAAAGCTTCTCTACACCCTCACCAATATTGGATATCTCATTCTTTATCTTTTTCTATCTAGTAGGCGAGATGTTATTACATTTTGATAACAGCTCTTCTCTTGTCAATTCATAAATCAAAGAAAAGGAAAAATATAATTAAAATCTAGATGCCTAGATGATTTTGAAAGGTTCTTCCAGTTTAAACACCCTATAATTCTACAGAATGTCTTCAATTGATTTCTCTATTAAGAATCTATTATAAGCAAGAACCCAGGGGAAGAGAAGCTAACCGTGAGGGCCTAATGTCTATGAAAACAACCCTTTGAGATGCTTGTTTCAGTGCTCATTTTATAGAGTAAAAACATGGAGGTTCAGAAAAAGTTAAATAACGTAGAATCAGAGCAAGTAATCTGACTAGAAAGCTGAAGGTTTTATCATGCTGTGTATTATTGGGGTTCCTGTCCTTCAGGAATATACAGTCTATGCTGAGGCAGGGGTGGGAAGTGTAGGAGAGACCATTTTCTCATAAAAAGAATTTTAAGTCACATCTCCTGATAACTCAGGTCAAGCCCTTTTCCTCCTCCACCCATCCCGATCACCACCTTGCATCATTCCCTTAGGACTCAAAGTGGTGCTTTATGGATCACAGATGCTCAACAAATAAAGTCCCTGCCCCTCCTCATTTGCCTGCCTATTTGTCCAGGAGGGTTAAAGCGTTCTCACTGTAGACAGGGAGGTTCTACCATATGACAGTTGCCTGACAGCTTCAGTTGTGTCCGACTCTGTGCGACCCCACAGACGGCAGCCCACCAGGCTCCCCCGTCCCTGGGATTCTCCAGGCAAGAACACTGGAGTGGGTTGCCATTTCCTTCTCCAATGCATGAAAGTGAAAAGTGAAAGTGAAGTCACTCAGTCGTGCCCGACTCCTAGCGACCCCATGGACTGCAGCTTACCAGGCTCCTCCATCCATGGGATTCTCCAGGCAAAAGTACTGGAGTGGGGTGCCATCGCCTTCTCTGATAATTACCACCAGCCATGGGTAACTCACATTTTCTGTCACATTTTCTACAGCTCAATGTTAATTTAGAATGGCACATCTCAGCCACCATTACTCTAGCTTAGTTACTAGTTCTGAGAGCTAACAAAGAATATGAGCAACAGCTGAGGACCAAAAAATTACTGAATTCTGACTGCTTACGTTCACTTGTGGTCAACAGGTCCAAAAGTCAGTGACTGATACACTCATGATGGTCTGGGATCTTGACTCTTCATAACCATTCTTGCACAGAAATAATATTTCACATAGTGCAAAATAGCTTTTCAATTTGTGTAAATATAGGACAAGCTGCAATTCAACTGTTTCTTCAGATTAAATATCCTCAAGCAACAGCTGGAAAGAGATATACATTTCCATTGCAAAGTTCACAGAAACCTCACCTAGTGTATAAAGCTGGGCTATATTTCCAGACAGTGACTAAGTGTTCCATGTGCCTTGGATAAGCTGCAGAAATGTTGATTTTAATCAATTCCTATGGTTTTTCTAGGTTCTTGGAGATGACACGTTTCGTTGGTGAGTGGTCTACCCCCTCTAAGACTAGCCTTTCTATGTGAGCGAGAGCACCACGGCCTAAGGATACACAGTGATAGCCGATCCCAGGAAAAAAAGTAGGCCTATATTTGCTGCAATAGACACATGCTCTCCTTTCTAATTTGCCATCTTTTTGCCCCAAACAAAAGTGTTATTATTCAACAACAAAGGGTCTGACAAAATGCCACAGAACTCATACTGCAGAGCGACATAAAAGCCGGAGATGATGGGGTATTAGAGATGTGTCTTGACAGCTGGGATTTGTCGGAACATGGGTGGCTTTGTTCTCTTTTATGTCTGCTTATGCCCACGTGTTTGTTGTCAGTCACCGCTCGGGGGGAGGGCAAAGCGAAAGATGACACAAGAGGGCAGCGGCTGCGGTGAGACCTCCTCTGTGGCTCGTGCGGAGGAGGGCGGACTGGCTGCCCAACGTCCTGTTTTTAGTAGTTGCTGCTATGATCATTTCAGCCAGTCCAACCTGTCCCTACAAATGACTTCCTGTTTGGGCACTGATATGCAAGTGTAGGTCTTCCCTGGTGGTCCAAAAGTTAAGAATCCCTCTGCTAATGCAGGGGATACAGGTTTGATCCCCAGTTCAGGAAGAGTCCACGTGCCTCGGGGCAACCGAGCCCGAGCGCCACAACTACTGAAGCACATACGCCCTGAAGCCCATGTTCCGCAACAGGAGAAGCCACCTTAACGGAAGCTGGCTCACCGCAATTAGAGAAAGCCCAGGTGCAGCAGCAAAGACCCAGCGCAACCCAAAGAAGTAAATATTAAAAAATATATATCCAAGTGTACACCCAAACCCATAACTCTTCCTCCTGTACACAGAGGTAGACTCAGCTTCTTAGCCTCCCTTGAGAACCGGATGGAATGTGAACGGAAGCGATGAGGGCCACTTCCGGTCCTGGCCCATAAAATGTTCCATGGATAATCCTCCTCTCTCTTCTCTCATCTGCCAGCTGGAGAGCCATGCCCAAGTGACCATGAAGTCATGTGGGAAAAATGGTGACACCCCCCTCCAGAAGCCAGAGCCTTGAATGATTGTTTGAAGATCAGCTGGCTAACACCAAGACCCCTGTCAACTGGAATTTACAAAAAGGAAATATAAACATGTATAATATCAGTTCAGTTCAGTCACTCAGTCATGTCCGACTCTGTGACCCCATGGACTGCAGCATGCCAGGCCTCCCTGTCCATCTCCAAATCCTGGAGTTTACCCAAACTCATGTCCATCGAATCAGTGATGCCATCCAACCATCTCATCCTCTGTCGTCCCCTTCTCCCACCTTCAATCTTTCAGGTTTCAATTATCAGGGTCTTTTCAAATGAGTCGGTTCTTCACATCAGGTGGCCAAAGTATTGGAGTTTCAGCTTCAACATCAGTCCTTCCAATGAATATTCAGGACTGATTTCTTTTAGGGTGGACTGGTTGGATCTCCATGCAGTCCAAGGGACTCTCAAGAGTCTTCTCCAACACCACAGTTCAAAAACATCAATTCATAGGCACTCAGTTTTCTTCACAGTCCAACTCTCGAATCCATACATGACCACTGGAAAAACCATAGCCTTGACTAGACGGACCTTTGTTGAAAAAGTAATGCCTCTGCTTTTTAACATGCTGTCTAGGTTGGTCATAACTTTCCTTCCAAGAGGCAAGCATCTTTGAATTTCATGGCTACAGTCACCATGTGCAGTAATTTGGGAGCCCCAAAAATAAAGTCTGCCACTGTTTCCACTGTTTCTCCACCTATTTGCCAGGGCTCCTGAAATGTGGTGGGAAGGGGATGATGGTTTTTTTTTTATAGTAGTTATCCTACCCTGACTACTACAGCATGGAGGAGCCCAGAGAAAGAGTAAGTCATGCTCACTCTGAATGGGCCTGTTCTGACCTCCTTTCTGGTCATCTTTTCTTTGACCTCCCTGTCTGTTTGCTTTCTAATAACTGACCCTGAGCATGATGGGGAGAAACATCGGAAAAGACATTATGAAGATGGAGAAGAACACGCATTGTTGCGAAAAGAAATGCTATCCTAACCAACAAATGAATGTTGGACATGTTCCCTAAAGGAGTCATTCTGCCAGGTGCTGGGAATACAAAGGCATCAAACCTCGTCTCTACCTTGGAATTAAGACAAATGTAAAAGGTACAGTCTTGTCCCTCAATAGGCTTACAAATTATTTGGGAAAACACAACTTCAAAGATAAATTGCCTAATGAGAGAAGAATGCATTTGAGTCGAGCAGAACTGATTTGCCATGCCAGAGATGCCCATTATTTGATTTATTAGAAAATGAATAATCTGTGCCTCAGATCTTCATCTTCAAACTCAGAAGATACCTGAGAAACATGGTTAAGGGTTTTTTGTTTTTTTTTTTTTTGGCCACACTGCATAGCCTGCAGGACGTTCGTTTCCTGACCAGGGATCAACTGAACCCAGGCCCCTGCAGTGGAAGCTTAGAGTCCTAACCGCCAGTGAAACCCCTTAATTTTTTTTAATTGGAGTAGAGTTGCTTTACAATGTTGTGTTAATTCCTGCTGTACAGCAAAGTGAATCAGCTATATGTTTATACATGTTCCCTCTTTTTCGGATTCCCTTCCCATTTAGGTCACTACAGAGTGCTGAGTATTAGACACAGTAGGTTCTCATTAGTTAACTATTTTATACTTAGTAGTGTATATATGTCAATTCCAGTCGCCCAACTCATCCAGTCCCCACCATGTATTTTTAAAAAGTAGCTTTTTCCTAGCGTTTTAACAAAGACCAGTGTCTAAAATTTTGGAGCTTTTTATCAACGTCCAAGCTCAACCCTAATTGAATTAAATTAGAATTGCTATGAGGGAGGCCTAGGTATTAGTATTTTTCAAAAGCTCCCCAGGAGATTGTTAATGAGCAGCCAGGTTTGGCCTCCAACACCTAAAGCTCATGACTTACCGACTGGTACTTTCTTTCTTTTTTTTTTTTCAACTGGTACTTTCGAATTGTGGTGCTGGAGAAGACTTGAGAGTCCCTTGGGCTGCAAGGAGATCAAACCAAGTAATCCTAAAGGAAATTAACCCTGAATATTCATTGGAAGGACTGACGCTGAAGCTCCAATACTTTGGCCGCCAGATGTGAAGAACTGATTCACTGGAAAAGACCCTGATGCTGAGAAAGACTGAAGGCAAAAGAAGAGGGTGGCAGAGGTTGAGATGATTAGATACTATCACCGACTCAATGGACATGAATTTGAGCAAACTCTGGGAGACTGTGAAGGACAGAAGAGTCTGGCACTGTGCACCCCAAGGATTTCCATCTCATAAATCTTCAACCTATAATATTTTCATGCTATCGTAAGCGAAATTTTTAGAATTGTTAGAACAGTTATTCGGCATAATGCCAAGAACAGACAGTACAGTGGGGAAAGGCAAACTTTACATAAAATTTGAATATGAGTTTGATTTATTTCAAGTTAGTTCTCAAGTTGCTTTTATTATAAATAATGAAAATACCCATATAGAACAGTAAAAATAAAATCTATTGTAATTTCTAATTTGGGGAGACATTTTGAATTGTCTATTTCAAGTGGCCAAAAAAGTTACTTTCTAGAAGAATCCATTTCCATAGTGTAGTTTGAAGTCTACAAAAATTCTAACTATGTTGGGTTAGGATTATGTATAATAGTGAGGAATAGAAAATGCAGGCACTTCCCTGGCAGCCAATTGCATGCTTCCAGTGCAAGGACCACAAGTTGAATCCC
The DNA here is from genome assembly GCF_002263795.3 of Bos taurus. NCBI lineage: Eukaryota > Metazoa > Chordata > Mammalia > Artiodactyla > Bovidae > Bos > Bos taurus. The sequence continues at coordinate 100,108,405 of NC_037337.1, forward strand.
TGGAACTAAGACCCCACATGCTACACAGCATAGCCAAAAAAAAAAAAAATTTGCAAAAGTTTAGTTTTTACTTTTATGAAAGTCTGACCCCAGGGTTGGACTCTACTAGGGTTGGACTCTACTCCAGGTTTGAGATGAAGCTCCACAGTGTCAAGGTCTCAGGCTCCTTCTAACATGTTACTATGCTGAGCACTGCCTTCATCCCCAGGGCCACTTCACGGTCTGAGATGGCTGCTCCATGTCCTGCCATCACATCCACTTTCCAGCCCGGAGGAAGGAGGAAAGAGAAAAAGAAAGACATAGTTCTAGCTTTAAGGACACATCCCTAGTGTTGCATACCTCTCTTCTCTTTTACACTTTAACCAAAATTTTGTCATATGCATTGCACTTCCCAGGTGGCTCAGCAGTAAAGAATCCACTTGACAATGCAGGAGACACAGGAGACATGGGTTAGATCCCTGGGTGGGGAAGATCCCCTGGGAGAGGAAATGGAAACCCACTCCAGTATTCTTGCTGGAACATTCCATGGACAGAGGAGCCTGGTGGGCTCCAGTCCAAGGGGTCACAAAGAGTCAGACATGGCTGAACACACACACACACACACACACACACACACACACACACACACACACCTTGTTGCAGAGCATCAGGCTTCAGGGGTTGTGGCGCATGGGCTTAGTCACCTCCCAGCACGTGTGACCTTCCAAGACCAGCGATTGAACCCATGTCCCCTGCATTGGTAGATGGATTCCTAACCACTGGATCACCAGGGAAGTCCAGAGAAGCTGCTCCTTCTGAGGGGTTAATTCTCCAATGAAAAATGCTCCAAAACTCAATGTGAATGACAGATCATCTCTGGATTATGGTATAGTGATCATCTCTCAGTTCAGTTCAGTTTAGCAGCTCAGTCGTGTCCAAACCTTGCAACCCCATGGACTGCAGCATCCCAGGCCTCCCTGTCCATCACCAAATCCCCGAGCTTACTCAAGCTCATGTCCATCGAGTCGGTGATGCCATCCAACCATCTTATCCTCTCTTGTCCCCTTCTCCTCCTGCCTTCAATCTTTCCCAGCATCTGGGTCTTTTTAAATGAGTCAGTTCTTTGCATCAGGTGGCCAAAGTATTGGAGTTTCAGCTTCAGCATCAGTCTTTCTAATGAATATTCAGGACTCATTTCCTTTAGGATTGACTGGTTGGGTCTCCTTGCTGTCCAACAGACTTGCAAGAGTCTTCTCCAACACCACAGTTCAAAAGCATCCATTCTTTGGAGCTCAGCTTTCCTTATAGTCCAACTCTCACATCCATACATGACTACTGGAAAAACCATAGCCTTGACTAGATGGACCTTTGTTGACAAAGTAATGTCTCTGCTTTTTAATATGTTGTTTAGGTTGGTCATAGCTTTTCTTCCAAGGAGCAAAAATCTTTGAATTTCATGGCTGCAGTCACCATCTGCAGTGATTTTGGAGCCCAAGAAAATAAAGTCTATCACTGTTTCCATTTTTTTCCCCATCTATTTGCCATGAAGTGATGGGACCAGATGCCATGATCTTAGTTTTCTGAATGTTGAGTTTTAAGCCACCTTTTTCAGTCTCTCTTTCATTTTCATCATAAAGATCTTTAGTTCTTCTTCACTTTCTGCCATAAGGGTGGTATCATCTGAGTATCTGGGGTTATTGGTATTTCTCCCAGCAATCTTGATTCCAGCTTGTGCTTCATCCAGCCCGGCATTTCTCATGATGTACTCTGCATAGAAGTTAAATAAGCAGGGTGACAATATACAGCCTTGACGTACTCCTTTCTGGATTTGGAACCAGTCTGTTGTTCCATGTCCAGTTCTAACTGTTGCTTCTTGACTGAATATAGATTTCTCAAGAGGCAGGTCAGGTGGCCTGGTATTCCCAACTCTTTCAGAATTCCTACAGTGTGTTGTGATTCACATAGTCAAAGGCTTTGGTGTAGTCAATAAAGCAGAAAGTAGATGCTTTTCTGGAACTCTCTTGCTTTTTCGATAATCCAACACATGTTGGCAGTTTGATCCCTGGTTCCTCTGCCTTTTCTAAATCCAGCTTGAACATCTGGAAGTTCATGGTTTAGGTATTACTGAAGTCTGGCTTGGAGAATTTTGAGCATTACTTTGCTAGTGTGTGAGATGAGTGCAATTGTGCGGTAGTTTGAACATTCTTTTGCATTACTCTTCTTTGGGATTGGAATGAAAACTGACCTTTTCCAGTCCTGTGGTCACTGTTGAGTTTTCCAAACTTGCTGGCATATTGAGTGCAGCACTTTCACAGTATCATCTTTTAGGATTTGAAATAGCTCAACTGGAATTCCTTCACTTCCACTAGCTTTGTTCACAGTGATGCTTCCTAAGACCCACTTGACTTCACGTTCCGGGACGTCTGGCTCTAGGTGAGCGATCACACCTTGGTGGTTATCTGGGTTGTGAAGATCTTTTTTGTACAGTTCTTCTGTGTATTCTTGCCACCTCTTCTTAATATCTTCTGCTTCCGTTAGGTCCATACCATTTCTGTCCTTTATTAAGCCTATCTTTGCATGAAATGTTCCCTTGGTATCTCTAATTTTCTTGAAGAGATCTCTAGTCTTTCCCATTCTATTATTTTCCTCTATTTCTTTGCATTGATCACTAAGGAAGGTTTTCTTATCTCTCCTTGCTATTCTTTGGAACTCTGCATTCAAATGGGTATATCTTTCCTTTTCTCCTTTGCCTTTCACTTCTCTTCTTTTCACAGCTATCTGTAAGGTCTCCTCAGACAACAGTTTTGCCTTTTTGCATTCCTTTTTCTTGGGGATGGTTTTGATCACTGCCTCTTGTAAAGTATCACGAACTTCTGTCCATAGTTCTTCAGGCACTCTATCAGATCTAATCCCTTGAATCTATTTGCCACTTCCATAAGGGATTTGATTTAGGTCATATCTGAATTTGCCACTTCCATATTTGCCACTTCCATAAGGGATTTGATTTAGGTCATACCTGAATGGTCTCGTGATTTTCCCCACTTTATTCAATTGAAGTCTGAATTTGGCAATAAGGAGCTCATGATCTGAGCCACAGCCAGCTCCTGGTCTTGTTTTTGCTGACTGTATAGAGCTTCTCCATCTTTGGCTGCAAAGAATGTAATCAATCTGATTTTGGTATTGACCATCTGGTGATGTCTATGTGTAGAGTCTTCTCTTGTGTTGTTGGAAGAGGGTGTTTGCTACGACCAGTGCATTCTCTTGGCAAAACTCTGTTAGCCTTTGCCCTGCTTCATTTGGTACTCCAAGGCCAAATTTGCCTGTTACTCCAGGTATCTCTTGACTTCCTACTTTTGCATTCCAGTCCCCTATAATGAAAAGGATATCTTTTTTGTGTGCTAGTTCTAGGAGGTCTTGTAAGTCTTCATAGAACCATTCAACTTCAGCTTCTTCAGCATTACTGGTTGGGGCAGAGACTCGGATTACCATGATATTGAATGGTTTGCCTTGGCAACAAACAGAGATCATTCTGTTATTTTTGAGATTGCAACCAAGTACTGCATTTCGGACTCTTTTGTTGACCATGATGGCCACTCCATTTCTTCTGAGGGATTCCTGCCCACAGCAGTAGATATAATGGTCATCTGAGTTAAATTCACCCACTCCAGTCCATTTGAGTTCACTGATTCCTAAAATGTTGATGTTCACGCTTGCCATCTCCTATTTGACCACGTCCAAATGGCAACTCACTCCAGTACTCTAGCCTGGAAAATACCATGGACGGAGGACCCTAGGAGGCTGCAGTCCCTGGGGTCGCAAAGAGTCGGACATGACTGAGCGACTTCACTTTAACTTGCCTTGATTCATGGACCTAACATTCCAGGTTCCTATGCAATATTGCTCTTTACAGCATTGGACTTTGCTTCCATCACCAGTCACATCCACAACTGGGTGTTGTTTTTGCTTTGGCTCCATCTCTTCATTCTTTCTGGAGTTATTTCTCCACTGATCTCCCATAGCATATTGGGCACCTACCGACCTGGGGAGTTCATCTTTCAGTGTTCTATCTTTTGCCTTTTCATGCTCATCTCTAGGGCAGGAGAAAAACTGGGCTCAACCGGGCTTGCTCTCATTTTGAAAGAATCATATAACTTGGTCTTTTAGAAAAATGTATGACTTTATACATATTTCATTTCTCTCAGAGAGCTTAAATGCAGGTTTGCCTATGACAAAGGACTTAAGCAAATTCTCATTTACCTTTTCCATTTTATGTGTCCATGATTGCACAATAAAATAAAATTTCTGCTTTTGGGGGGTGGTACATGCATAAGACACTAAACATACATAATGAAATGTCACTGAGATTATTGTCTCACTGCCTGTTTCCTGACTTAGTGGAACGAGCACTAAATCAGGAGTCAGAAAGCTGAGTTGTGTGGGCTGAGGGTGTGCTCTGGGCTCCAGCAGTCTTTTCTGCAAGATGAAGGTTTTGGCTTGGTGATTACTGGCATCCTTCTAGCCCCTACATTTTCTGATGTACAAGGGAAAGTATTTGTTTACTGTTACCCTTGTTTAGAAAGTAAATTAATAAGGCTCAGAGCGTCACTGTTTTTTTAGCTTATTTGTCCAGTTATCTTATATAAGGATCTACTCTGCATGTTATAAATGACACAGAGGAAATCATTCTGTGCCCAGACCATGACCACAGTTTCTAGACTGTGCCTCCACTGTAGGCTGTGTCTCCTGTACACATTTTTAAACTCACAATGCTTTTTTTTAATTTGAAGTTTCCTATGGGTACACATTTCAGTGGACACTTAATATTAGGTAACAAGAGCTGTTTTCATTATGTGTTTTCATACTGTTGGAAATGTTAGATTTAAAAAAAAACCATGAAATAGTGAACACTGAAAAATTGTTGCAGACAAGGAAATGAAAGGACTCAGAGAAGGTTCAGTTCAGTTCAGTTCAGTTCAGTCGCTCAGTCGTGTCCAACTCTTTGCAACCCCATGAATCACAGCACGCCAGGCTGACCTGTCCATCACCAACTCCCGGAGTTCACTCGACTCACATCCATCAAGTCAGTGATGCCATCCAGCCATCTCATCCTCTGTCGTCCCCTTCTCCTCCTGCCCCCAATCCCTCCCAGCATCAGTCTTTTCCAATGGGTCAACTCTTCTCATGAGGTGGCCAAAGTACTGGAGTTTCAGATTTAGCATCATTCCTTCCAAAGAAATCCCAGGGCTGATCTCCTTCAGAATGGACTGGTTGGATCTCCTTGCAGTCCAAGGGACTCTCAAGAGTCTTCTCCAACACCACAGTTCAAAAGCATCAATTCTTCGGCGCTCAGCCTTCTTCACAGTCCAACTCTCACATCCATACATGACCACTGGAAAAACCATAGCCTTGACTAGATGAACCTTTGTTGGCAAAGTAATGTCTCTGCTTTTGAATATGCTATCTAGGTTGGTCATGACTTTCCTTCCAAGGAGTAAGTGTCTTTTAATTTCATGGCTGCAGTCACCATCTGCAGAGAAGGTTAGAGAAACCCATATTTCAGTCAATAAAGGCAGAGACTGACTGTGTCTGAGGGAGTCAGTAACCCAGTCTCATCTCCAGCATCTGAGCTTCGTCGTTGCTCAGTCGCTAAGTCGTTGTCTGACGCTGCGACGCTGTGGACTGCAGCATACTAGGTTCCTCTGTCCTCTGCTGTCTCCCAGAGGTTTGCTTACTTGCTCAAATAGTATAAAGAAGTAATTAATGCATCTAAATTTAAATAGTCCTGAATGTCCTTCATTTCTGTCCTTAATTTTGTTTAGAGTGGAGATTAGATCCCTTAGGGCATTGAAAAGGGATGGTTGTCACTGGTGGCTTACAAACTCAGGGTTTTTTACTTGATTGCATGTGGCTATTCAGGATTCCTAGGTACACCTAGAGGAGCTTTATTGCAACTTCCCAGAAATCCACTAATCATTGAAACTTCAGACTCTATTTTTTAAGTGAAAAAAATAATATCAGGGTAAAGTAACACATCAGTTATGCTTTTTGCTTTGCTTTCTTTTTAATGGTGAAGACACTTAGAGAATGTATTAAGTGGAGATAACCAAACCTTTAGGTCAAGCATCACCTTTGATGTATTGTGGCAACTGATTGGCAGTGGAAAAAGAGATAAAATGCTCTTCTTAAGCTATAGGGACAAGCTACCTAGTAACCACAGAATGATTCAGTTCTGTTCATGGAGACTTCCTCTCTTAATTGGATGAAAAGATTTAAGGAACACACCTGGGGAGCCATGGAGACGTATGATAGTTACTAGTGGGCTTAATACATGCAATTCTACAAGTGATTCTTTTCTTAGTAGCAAGAAATCAGCTAAGCTCCCCCCAGAGTCATAATCCTGTGCTCTTTTACACTGTAGGAAGGGACTTCCTTGGTGTCCAGTGGTTAAGAATCCACCCGCCAGTGCAGGTTCAACCCCTGGTTTAGGAAGATCCCACATGCCACATCCCACATCCCACACAGCAACTAAGTCCATGCCCTGAACTACTGAGTCCAAGTTCTCGAGCCCATGAGCTGCAACTGCTGAAGCCCACACGCCTAGAGCCCATTTGCTGCGACAAGAGAAGGCACCGCAAGGAGACGTCAGCGCACCGCAGCCAGAGAGCAGCCCCCCTGCCCCCCACCACTAGAGAAAGGCTGCCCGCGGCAAGAAAGACCTAGTACACCCAGCAATAAAATAAATAAATCATCTTAAAAAAAACCTTTTTAAAAATAAATAAACTGTAAGAAAAAAAACCTAAAGTGTGGAATGGAGCATAATAAAAAGTGCAGTGACCTCTGTGTAGTGTTACACAATTGAGAATAATTTTCTATGGACAAGATGATATTTGTGTTCGGATATCAGAGTTCTTTTTCCCATGGGAACTCAAAATGGTCTTTTGGGATCAGCTTATCCTATTATCACCCTTTCTTGTCTTTTTTTTTTCCCTGTTAGGATCATGTTGCTTTATTGAGAATTATGGTCATCACTGTTCTCTCTAGCTTTAACAATTAAATTAAGAAAAATCAAGTTATAGGTTGACAATGATGACATTTTTTATTCATGAAGGGCCTTTAGATAATCCAATGACTTCTTTCTGTGCTCAGGAACGAATTCGGTATACATGCCACTACTGTTGGAGAAGTTCTACCTCGGAGTCACGTTTCAAAATGCTTTTCACCCCTTACACTCCTTGAGTAAGATTTGTAGGTTAATATTGTCTCCTGTGGGTTGGCTGTCTTCCTCACAGAGACACAGTTTAAAACTTTCCTAAAGCCCCCTCTAGTGACAAACAGCAAATTAATCCATTACTTCATAATATTTAATACCACCAAGCTCTAAAGTTCCATTTTCTCATCTATTTATTAGATAAATGAATAAGCTACAGTATTTTGATTGGAGAATGGTTAAGATATAGTCAATAGCTCGAATTTCCAAGGTTCCCACCAAAACCTAGGGGATTTTCTTTTGAAATAAAAACCAACATCATTTAATTCCATTTCTTTTCTCTGCCCTGAAGCGTACACCTTAAAAAAATCCCCTAAAAAATGTCCTTCATTTTTATCCTTCAGGAACATTAAAGATGAAAACATGTTTATAATGAGCCACTGAATGGGAAAAGATTATCTTAGCCTTTAGCTCTTGGTGTCTCCATTACATTCACTGCATAATTTTCATTCATAAAGCTAAGCATGGCCAAACAGAGAAACATAAATTCTCTAAATTATGAAATCAATGGTAATCTATAAAGATATAGATTAAATGTAAATGTAATAATACAATGTTTTAAAATAATAAGTAATAAAATACAATAAACTATACAGTATATGTATTGAGCTATATATTATGGTGTGTAATAAATATTATGGTATGTAATAATATATTATGGTATGTAATGATACATAGCTTATTTCATTTGTATCTCTTTTTCCAAAGAGCTTCAAACTCATCTAATTAAAAATAGGCTTGATTAAACCATTAAATAAGAGAAGAATAAAAGCCTTGAGTCGTATCTGACTCTCTGTGACCCTATGGACTGTAGCACACCAGGCTCCTCTGTCCAGGGGACTCTCCAGGCAAGAGGTCTAGAGTTGGTTGCCATTTCCTTCTCCAGGGGATCTTCCTGACCCAGAGATCGAACCCGCATCTCTTATGTCTCCTGCATTGGCAGGTGGGTTCTGTAACTGCTAGCTCCACCTGGGAAGCCCATATAGAGTATATGTATTAGGCTATATATTATGGTATATAATAATATATAGCTTATTTCATTTGTGTATTTCCAAAGAGCTTCAAACTCATCTAGTTAAAAACAGGCTTGATTAAACCATTAAATAAAAGTAGAAGAATAAAAGCCACCTGCATAATATAGGGAATTAAAGAGATGAATAGAAAAATAGGCTATGAATAGTTATTGCAGCAAAGCATAAGTCTTAGTTTTGAGCTGACAAGCTAAGACAAAAAGAAGAAAGTCAGAAAAGTAAACATACCAGTGCATTAAGAGAGCAAAGTGCTTTCCTTCTGAAATACAGATAGACAAGCCTCTAGATAGCAGTAACGAAAATGTATCATTGGAATCATTCCTTAACAATGAGAAATTCATGTTTTAATATTCAACAAAAAGTCTCAGGAACGTCTGTGCTCCAAGGACATTGCAGTTGGTGGTGACTCCCCATTGGAAGCGTGTTCCTGGGAGCGAACTCGACAATAAACCCAGGCCAGCTGCACACATTTACCCATGATCAGGGTTATCTCTGGGGATAGCAACCAGAAAGGATCTTCTCTCTCTTTTTTATACAGAGTGAAGACAAAGGATAATTAAATTAACTATCATAAAGGGACTTATGATAATATGTTCTCTGCTATGGTTGGAAAGAAGAGGACTCTCTCATGCACTTCTTGAAAGAACTGGAACAAAATACTTAGAAATCATGAAATGAGGATGGTTTCAGTTGAAGTTGGCTACCAAGCAATGTAGTCTTCACAAGCCTCATTTTGTTGTCTTTCAATCGTGGAGCCCCTTTCCTTTTGGAAGCCAAAATTTACTTTTGATACCCAAAGGCTACTTTCACAAGAGAAACTGGCATCACCCTTGAGTGAGTCAGGTCACTGTGTTGCCTCTCCCAGGGGTGTTTGCCCTTTATGCTTCAGTTCTAATCCAATTTAACAAATGCTTACTGGAGGTCTAGTATATGCAAGATATTTTCCAGATGCTAGTAATGGAATAAAGGGCTTCCTGTTCTTAGCGATTTCAAGCATTAATGAGTAGGTAGGCAAGAGTGTCATTGTTCTCTAGGTAACACCTGACTCTCTGCCCCTCACTTCAGTCGCTCAGTCGTGTCCGACTCTGCGACTGCAGCGAAGCCCATGGACTGCAGCACGCCCTGTAGCCCTGGGTGTCCTGCCCCTGTACCCTTCTAAATGACTTTTCGTTGTTGGGGCCACAGAACCGTCACACACTTCCACATTTCTCAATTCTGAATCTAATTTTCTCCTTTCCCTGGAGTCGTAGAAAATCAGGAGTCCAGGTGAATTTCTGGCTATAGATACACCTTTCCTTTTCATAATGTTCCTAATTTACTCCTCTGTGCCTGAATTCCCCTTCTGAGACAAAAGTCTTAAAAGAGAGAAAACTGTTATTTGCTGAACACCTCGTTCTGCCAGGCACTGCATGTGTTAATCCTTACAACTACAAAGTTGGTACCATCTCTTACATCTTAGACAAGGGGCTTCAGGCTTGGAGAGGTTTACAAAGCAACTCAAGAGATGTAGGAACTCATTGCAGCAGAAAACTCACCATCAGACGTTCCACATGTCTGCCTTCAAAGACAGTACTTTTGCCATTACAGAAGAGATGGTGGGGGGTGGGGTGCAATTTTGCGTCTCAGAGGACCTTTGGCAACAGCTGGGGACCTTTCCTGGCACAACCAGGAGTGGAATGGGTGGGCTGCTACTGCCATGCAGTGTGCAGAGGTCAAGGCTCGCTGCTGAACACCCCGCACTGCACAGGACAGCCCAACAATCATGCATCCAGCCCGGAATGTCCGTAGACCTGCTGCGGACAAGGACACGTTACAGAACGCTGCCCGGCCCCAGTCTGTCCTCACGTCCAAGGATTCAAAAGTAACTCCTTCGAAATTAAACAAATTGTGGAAAGCCACGGATAATTCAACACCTTGTTTACGCTACAACTCGCTTCCATCATAAAGGAAAACTGATGACTTAAGATTTTATTATTATTTTTAATATAAATTTATTTATTTTCATTGGAGGCTAATTACTTTACAATATTGTATTGGTTTTGCCATACATCGACATGAATCCGCCACGGGTGTACACAAAAAGGCGGAAGGTGGTGGTGAAAGAGGAGGGGGTGGGGGGAAGCTCAGGAAGCAGAAAGGAAATGTAAAGTGATTACTGGGATTAAGAATTAAGATAATATGTAGATGCTTTTCATCCCCAGGATTTTCACCAATCCAAATGTTCAAGTACTGCTGCTGCTTGTAAATTTATTTTGGGCTTCCTTGGTGGCTCAGATGGTAAAGCGTCTGCCTGCAATGCGGGAGACCCGAGTTCGATCATTGCGTCGAGAAGAAATGCAAACTGATTATTGGGGTTAAGACTTAAAATAATACGTAGATGCTTTTCATACCCAGGATGTTCACTTATCCAAATGTTCAAGTACTGCTTGGAAATCTAATTATCTAGACCGGTTAAATGTGACCCTTAGCTCAACCAACAATTCTTTCCGGGACCCAGGGGACACACGGACGCCCGATGAGGCCGGCATGTCTTCCCGCTCGTCCCGCAGCGACAAGGCCTGCCGGGTGCTGGGGGCGGAGTCCCGACGGGCAGCAGAGCCGCAGGGCCGCCGGCCGGCGCTGCACCCCAGCGTCCCAACTTCCTCCGCTCCCCTCTCGAGACCGGGGGGACAGGGCCGCGGGGGCGCGTCCCTGCGCGGTGACGTCACAATCCGGCGCCTCGGGGCCCTCCCTCAGCCGCCCGCCGCGCGTCAGTCTCCGGCCGCCTCCGCCACTGCGCCGCGCCGCCCCGCCCTCCGGCTGCCTCTCGCCGAACCTCTGCCGCGGGGAGCCGGCCCGGCCCCTGGAAGGGCCGAAGGGGACGCCGCAAGTCCCCGCGGTGTGGCCGCAGGAGAGCCCGAGCATGGACGCCAGCCGGAGAGGTAAAGGGCCGCCGTCGCGGGCGCCCGCCGGCTGCCCGGCCCCCTCAGGTGTGGGGTCGGCGTCGCTGCCGCGCGCGCGCGCTCCCGGGCCCCTGCTTGGTCGTCAGCGTTGCCTCCGAGCCCTCCACAAGCTGTCTAGGCCTCTCGCCGCTGAGGAAGCCTTGCGTGCGGGCTCCCCAGGTGCGCTTGTTGGCTCAGAGTTTGTTACTCCGGCCTCGGGAGGCCCTGTCCCCCTGAAGTCGGGCGGAGGCAGACCTTCCCTGAGCCCCGAATCAAGTCCTCCCCTCGCCCCCTGCACTTAGGGGTGAGCTTCGGTCTCTTCATCTCGATCGTGGTTGTAAAAACACCCATGTCTTGGAGCTCTTGAGGATTAAATGCAGATAATACCTACAAAGCTCTTGGCACACTGTTAACAGTGTGTACTTAAGCAATACAAAATCCTCCGTACGGTAACCCCGCCCCCAGCCCCGCCCCCAAACTACACGGTAACCCAGGAATTCTCCAACCTCACAGTGAATATTGATTGCCTAGGAATCGTGTTAAAAATGCAGGTCTTGACGGAGGGGCTGAGATTACTCATTCCGAATAAGCTTCCAAATGATGTAGTGTTACTGACTACAGTTTCAGTAGCAAAGAACTAAGCCATTTTCACTATGTGTACTTGCACTTGACTGAATGCTCTGGGTTAAAATGGGCATCACTGGAACAGTTGGAACCATGTAACTAACTCTCGAGGAGTCAGCCGGACCCAAATAGTTTCCATCTTCACACTTCGTGAGCAGGGCAGATAAGGCAGTCTTCAGGCTTCTCCCAATTCAGTGTTCGCATCTATTTTAAATTATACCTTTAAACCAAGCTGCCAGATGGTTCCTAGCAATGTCTTGCTTTGCATACAAGTGTACCTTTATTATGTAGTCATCGATCAAAATAAGTGCTGTTCTGAATGTAGGAGATAATTATTCATTGATCAGCAAGCTGTATTTTCTGACAGTTTACCATCTAAGTTCCAGAAAAAGCAAACAAAAATACGTTTATGGCTTTCAAAAGTTTTACCACAGAAGCTAACATGACTCTTGCTGTATACTGGAAACTATTCCGAAATTATCTCGAGTTTTAATGCACAAAACATCTTGTACATTGATTTCATGGTGAATAAATGAAAAAAATCATAAATAACTTCCCAAGGTCCCAGTAAGTGACACAACAGACTTTCAATCCAGGTATGATAAAGCAAAACCTTAGAGCAACTTAACTATCTCATGGTAGAAATGGGAGCATGGGAAAGGATATATGTAAAAAGTAGAGTATCATAGACTTAGTAAGTCTATTTGTTAATTAGGTTGTTTTTAAAATGAGGTTCATGTAAAAAAAGTAAAAAGGTTTCTGTTTTTATAACTTACCCAATTTAACTAGCTCCATTTTTAGGACATTATATAATGTTTGATACATATAGTATCAAACATTGCTTTTTATTGAGCTTTTAAGAAAAATGTAATACTCAACAGAGATCTGAGGTAATTGTTAATAGAAAACCATAAATAAATTTAGCTAGAGCTAAAATACCTAAGAAGACATCGAACAATGGACTGGCTTAAAATTGAAAAGGAGTGTGACAAGGCTGTATATTGTCACCCTGCTTATTTAACTTATATGCAGGGTTTTTGAAGTCCAAACCCCTTCCCTCGGAATAGGACCCTTAAAGAGCTAATTAAGTTAAAATGAGGTGGTTAGAGTTGCCCTAATCCCACCTGGGGGCTTCCCAGGCAGTGCTGAAAGTGAGAGTGTTAGTCACTCAGTCTTGTCCGACTCTTTGGAGCCCCATGGACTATAGCCCACCAGGGTCCTCTGACCATGAAGTACATACAGAGTACATTATGTGAAATGCCAGGCTGGATGAATCACAAGCTGGAATCAAGATTGCTGGGAGAAATATCAACAACCTCAGATATGCAGATGATACCACTCTAATGGCAGAAACTGAAGAGAAACTAAAGACTTGCCTCTTGATTAGGGTGAAAGAGGAGAGTGAAAACTCAACATTCAAAAAACTAATATCATGGCATCTGGTCCCTTCACTTCAGAACAAAAAGAAAGGCAGGAAAGTAGAAGCAGTGACAGGTTTTCTTTTCTTGGGCTCCAAAATCACTGTGAACAGTGACTGCAGCCATGAAGTTAAAAGATGCTTGCTCTTTGGAAGAAAAGTCATGACAAACCTAGACGGTACATTAAAAAGCAGAGACATCATTTTGTCGACAAAGGTACATATAGTCAAAGCTATGTAGTCATGTATGGATGTGAGAATTGGACCATAAAGATGGTTGAGTGCTGAAGAATTCATGCTTTCAAACTGTGGTGCTGGAGAAGACTTGAGAGTTCGGTGGTCTGCAAGGAGATCAAACCAGTCAATCCTAAAGGAAATCAACCCTGAATATTATTGGAAGGACTGATGCTGAAGTTCTAATACTTTGGCCACCTGATGCAAAGAGCCAGCTCAGTGGAAAAGACCCTGATGCTGGGAAGGAAGGAAAGCAAAAGGAGAAGCGGGCAACAGAGGATGAGATGGTTGGATGGCATCACCGACTCCATGGACATGCGTTTGAGCAAGCTCCAGGAGATGGTGAGGGACAGGGAAGCCTAACGTGCTGCAGTCCTTGGGGATCACAAAGAGTTGGACATAATTTAGCGACTGAACAACAAAATGCACCTTTTAAATTGATTAGATTTCATTACCTCTGATGATTTTAAGAGCACAGGGTACTAAGACATCTAAAGTTATTTCTCTTTTATTGTTTATGGCCTCTGACATTGTGCTCTCTCACTTCTCTGTATATACCTGCTTTTTCTTTTTCTGTCAACTGTAGGGAAACACATTCATTAGGAAGGAACTTGGAAGGAACAAACTGCATACTTCTTAGCCTGTTTCATATGGCATAGTAGTAGCATGGAGCATGGTGTGAGTGCTAGGCAATTTATATTGATCAGGACAGTGTGATGGTTAAGACTCGGGAGCCAGACTGCTGAGGTCTTGCTGCTGAGGTCTTGGGCAAATGACATGTCTTACCTCTTTGTGCTTCACCTATACAGTGTGAGTAATGATAGTACCAATCTCATAGGATTGTTTTAAGGATTAAGTGAGTTTCTAGCTACAAAGTGGTTAAAAGGTTGCCAGGTACACTTAACAGTATTCAGTAAGTGAATACAAGTGAAGAAATTCAACTCAAATTGGTTTAAGCAAAAGTGGGAATTTTTGAGCTCCTGTGGAGAAGAGTCTAGGGAGGGTAGAGCTTCACACATGGTTATATCTCAGTGCTCAAGCAGTGTTATCAGTGATCTTCTTTGGTCCTGGTTCCACTTACCTCTGTGTAAGTTTCCTTCTCAGGTTCCCATTGCATGGGGCAAGATGGCCACCAGTAGTGTCAGGCCTGTTTACGTTCTAGGGATTTCCTAATAGTTCCAGTAAAAGTCCCAGGACTGTGTCTCATTGTCTGGACTAGGGTCACATAGTCTTTGCTGATTTAGTCACCATAACTGGCCAGTTTGGGATGATACGCGCACCTCCGACAGTGGGATCCTCTTGAACCAGCTAGGCTAAGCGAAGGGAGGAGTGGTTCCTCAAGCAGGTTGAGGTCGTGTTTTCCTCAAAGGGGCACTGGATTCTGGGTAGGCAAAAAGTCAGCAATTTTTTCCTCTGGAGAAATAAGATTTGTTTGAGAGTTTGGTGGTTAGTTTTCTCCTTTTATATTTCTATATGCTCCTTCATGACTGTCTTTACTACCAACTCAAGTGTTACCACCTTGACTTCTCTTGTCCTAAGTAAGTTAATGCTTTTCCTTCTTGCTCTCTGACTTACAGTGTAGATGGAGCTTCTTGGATATTCTTATCTCAGGTGGTTTTTTTGTTTGTTTCACTGTCTTCCAGCAGGATTTGTTCTCTCATCCTGGATTTTAGTTCTGCTGACTTGATACCTCTTTTTCTGTTTTCAAACATCCATATTTCTTTCAGACTTTGACTGTGTCTTCCCCACACCTTTATAGCTTATAAAGCAGAATGACCATTTACCCATTTAAAACATGGCTTGGAATACACTATATTTGCTTGTTGAATTCCATTAAACTCTGTGACTCAGCTTTCCTATCTTGGAGGTTACCCTTCAAAACACAATCACTTTTGGGGGACAGAAGTTGTTTTGTGATGAAGTATATATCTAGTTTTCTGATAGCCCATCTTGTCTGAAAGGTGAGACACTGATGTTAGGGGAGATACTAGTTTTCTGTACCCCAGTGTTCATTACAGCACTATTTGCAATAGCTAGGACATGGAAGCCACCTAGATGTCCATTGACAGATGAATGGATAAAGAAGCTGTGGTACATATATATACAATGGAATATTATTCGGCCATAAAAAGAAACACATTTGAGTCAGTTCTAATGAGGTGGATGAAACTAGAGCTTGTTACACAGAGTGCAGGAAATCAGAGAAACAAATTTTGTGTACTGACGCATATGTATGGAATCTAGAAAGATGGTGCTGATGAAATTATGTGCAGGGCAGCAGTGGAGACGCAGACACAGAGAACAGGCTTGGCATGGCTGGTGGGGGAGGAGGGGAGAGCAGGGTGTGTGGAGAGTGACGTGGAGACACGCATTACCATAGGTGAGATAGACAGCCAACGGGAGTTTGCTGTATGACGCAGGGAACTCATCCAGAGCTCTGTAACAACCTGCTGCTGCTGCTGAGTCGCTTCAGTCGTGTCCGACTCTGTGCGACCCCATAGACGGCAGCCCACCAGGCTCCCCCGACCCTGGGATTCTCCAGGCAAGAACACTGGAGTGGGTTGCCATTTCCTTCTCCAATTCGTGAAAGTGAAAGTGAAGTTGCTCAGTCGTGTCCGACTCTTCTCGACCCCATGGACTGCAGCCCACCAGGCTGCTCCGTCCATGGGATTTTCCAGGCAAGAGTCCTGGAGTGGGTCGCCATTGCCTTCTCCACTGTAACAACCTAGAGGGGTGGAATGGGGAGGTTCACAAGTGTATGCCTGTGGCTGATTCATGTTAATGTTTGGCAGTTTACAATTGCATAAAACAATTGTATGATTCATGTTAATGTTTAACAATTTATAATTCTGTACAGCAATTATCCTTCAATTTAAAAATATAAATAAAACATATAAATATATATAAAAAATTAAATATAGGATGTTTAGATAGAATCCAAGCAGGAGGGTAAGTGGATTGGACTAGATGAAGCTTAAGACATCTTTAATCATTAAGTTCTGATATTTTTATGTACTTTTATATAATAATTTTATAAGTTACTAAATTATTCTGTGAGAAGATCACTTTTTTTAAGGACAGACCAGCCTATGATTAACTAAAATAGTTCATATATATATATTAACTCAAAATCTTATTGATTGTATCTCAAAATCATTTAAAAACCAACAGGTCAGTGATTTACGGAATAAAGTCAGTACATTCTCAAGTAACATAATTGATGTGTTTGTTATTTTATCGAGTGAAACTTAAGTCTCAAGGGAGAACTTTTTAAAAAATATTTTCTTAAAAAGAAAGCCTTTTATCTATGGCAGCAGGATTTTTATGTGATATATTATTGCTGGTTAGTAATTGAATTGATTGAATAAATTTTAAACAATTTTGGTAAAGATAAGCTTATGATTTTTTATGTGTTCAGTAGTGTCTTTGTCAAAGTTGTGTTTCATTTGTCCTAATTCATGTTTTTTTGTTAAAAGTCAGAGCAACCTCTGTCCTTCCCACATTTGATGCATCATGCCTATTTAAAGGACACTTGAGCACCAAAAGTAATGGTAAGTGAGGTACTTAAAATGGTAAAAGATGGTTAAAAGATTACCAGTTGTGTTTCCTTTATTTGTAAATTATATAGCATGATGAAAAAATACTTCATTTAATCCGTATTTGAACTTCATACTACTGCTGTGCTGCGCCCAGTCGTGTGCTGCTCCGTACGACCCCATGGACTGTAGCCCGCCAGGCTCCTCTGTCTGTGGGATTTTGCAGGCAAGAGTACTGGAGTGGGCTGCCATTTCCTCCTCCTCCATACTACTACTTAGAATTAAA
This sequence comes from Bos taurus, assembly GCF_002263795.3. Lineage (NCBI taxonomy): Eukaryota > Metazoa > Chordata > Mammalia > Artiodactyla > Bovidae > Bos > Bos taurus. The sequence goes on from NC_037337.1 coordinate 100,125,700, forward strand.
TATTGCAAGAATTCCTGAGACTAGAGAGTGTAGGAGTTCATCCTGCCCTGGATGTGGCCCTGGTCGCCTCCTGCCCACTGTGGCAGCTCCAGCCCAGCTCTTCTGTTGCTGGCAGACTGCCCTGGCTGAAGGTTTGCCTTCCTTGTTAAAATGGTGATTAGCAGGTGGTTAAAGACACAGCACTGAAGAGGAAAAGCCAGGCAGAGAAAAAGAGCACTTGAAAAGTCCATTTTGTATCAGGAACAAACACTTGTCCAGTTGGGGCTCTTTATGCAGTTGGAATTTCTAGATCCTCTAAAAGGAAAATCAACATTCTCTAAGATGTTCTCTAAATCTATATTCTGTAAGATCAAACATCTTAATGTTTTCACATTTTAAGGACTTTAAATTTTAATGTACATTTTAAATATTTTATAATTGTAGCTTAAAATTTTTAAGCCTGGGTTTTTGGTCAAAATAATTGAAAGTCTTTTTTTCCTTATTTACATGAAAAATCTTTGCTGCCGCTCCTCCAAATGTAAAAGAAGAATCATTTTCAATTACTCACTTATTTCTTGGTAATAAAGCACATATATACACATGGAACTAGAATCATAAACTTCGAAAAATAATTTTTAAATAAAAATTTTGAACTAGTTTTAAAAGATACATAGAAAAACAGACTGAAGAGCAGTATGTCATTTACTAAGTTTTTTTTTAAGAATATGTTGCAGAGCTGGTATAGAAACAGTGATTGTAAGTATGAGATTGCTTTGGTTCGCATCCAAACTATGTCCTTTATCAGCTGTGTGACCTTGAAGACGTCACATTCCTGTGCCTCAGTTTTCACATCTATTAAATGGTGATGATAATGACTAAATAAGTCACTGCACGTAAAGAGCTTAGAACAATATATGCATAGTACCTTTTCAGTAAATGTTTTTAGTAGTAGTTGTAGTATCAGTGTCAAGGTTATCATTATTGCATATACTTTTATTATGCATAGAATTTCCGTAGAAGGATACACTAAAAAAGTAGCAAAGTTTACTTCTGGGAGAGAACACTTAGGGTCAGGGCAGGAAAAACACTGCTTTTCAGTGTATATGCCGTTTTAGCTGCATTTTTTTTAACTACGTGTATGTATTATTCTCAAAAACTGTTTAATATTTTTAAAAGTTATGCCTGTGTTTATGTTTATATTTTATATGTTTATACTTGTATATGCATGCTTAATTCTAAGATTTCTTTTAACAGTTCAGATGAGGTCAAGAAGTTTAATGTCATCTAATTTCTTTGTGATTGTGCTTGTCTTAAGGTTGTCCTAATACTTCCAAAAGAATGCAGTGAACCGATTCGTAGGTCTTGTTTTCAGGTATAAAATTAGAAATTTTCGTCTCAGAATAGAATCTTCATCTGTAGGACTTGTTTGATTTCCCAGACCAGTGTATTCAAATGTTAAGCATGATAACAGTATTTTATCATCAGGCAAGCAGCTAAATATTTTTAGTTACGAGATTGAGAGCTGTCAATAAGAAATAGTTTTGTAAATGTAATGGTAGATATCTTCCAAAATCTCGTCCCAAAACTCTCAGGCTTGTAAAACTTAGAAAGGTTTGATTGAACCCAGAGTAGTCAGTAGCTCGTCAGTTGTCATTGCAGGATGACAGCCAGGACACAGGATCACAGATACAATGCCAGTGTCTCCATGGTAAAGTTCAGAACATTTGATAAAAATGTACTTAATGCTGAGTAACTTGTTTATCTCATGATGGATTTTAATTAACTTTAAATATATAATGATTAAGTGTGTTTTAATTTTTAGCTTTGTGCACTGACTCCTCCTCTCTCAGACTAAGTACCCTCCAACTGGTCAAGAATCACATGGCTGTTCACTATAATAAAATCCTTTCAGCCAAAGGTAAACATGTGCAAATGTTACTTTCTGTACCCAGTTTAAACCCTTCTCAGCTTCACTTCTAATTTGTGTTAATCAAAATTTGTGTTAATTCAAAAATGAATACATTATATACCTGTGGGTTTGTGCTTGGTGTAGTAAAGTACCAGCTACAGATTCTATGCACCTAGCAAATTCAGAATGCCATTTATTAATTGTTTGAATCTAATGTCTCTGTTTCATTTTACCTGTTATTCCTAATATATTTTTGTGATTGGATGCTGATCTTAATACTGTGATTAGACAGTAATTTATAATCTGTTCTTTTTAACACATTCATTCTTTTACATATTGTCTATGGTGGCTTTTATACTAAAAGGCAGAGTTGACTGGTTGTGATGAGGTTCTGTGATCCTGCAAAGCCTGAGAAATGTACTGTCTGTTTTTTCACAGAGCGTGTTCACTGACTTCTGGTACAGACCATTTCAGCATTTCAGCAAAAACTTCTCCCTAGTCCTTTGCAGTCACTCTCTTCCCTCCAGTTCCTGGCAACCACTGATCTTTCTTCACTATAGTTTTGCCTTTTCTAGAATTTCATATAAGTGCAATTATACAATATATATCATTTTGGATCTAACTTATTTCAATTAGTTAACACTCCTGAAACTAATCCATGGTCAGCATTTCTTTCTTTTTTTTGCTAAGTATTTAGCAAAAATATTTAGTGAATATACCATAGTTTGTTTATCGACGTTCACCAGTTGGTGGACATTTGGGTTATCTTGACTCATTTTTGGCTATTAGGAATAAACCTGCTGTAAACGTTCATTTAGAATATTTGACCGTATGCTTCCATTTCACCTGGATAAATTTATTTACTAGGAGTGGAACTGTGGGGTAATATAGTAAGTGTATGTTTCAGTTTATAAGAAACTGCCAAACTGTTTTCCAAAGTGGCTGTCGTTTTCGTTGCCGTCACTTCCACATCCTCACCAGCACTTCCCATTGGCGGTCCTTTTTTAGCCACTCTCTGGATATGTAATGGTATCTCATAGCATTTTAGTTTGTATTTCCCTCATGCCTGATGATAAGAAGCTCTTTTTTCCTTTTTTTTAAATTGAAGTATAGCTGACATACAGTATTACGTTAGTTTCAGATGTACTACATGGTCATTTGACATTTGCTTATGCTCTGAGATGATCGGAAAGGTGAGTCTACTAACCATCTGTCCCCATAAAAAGTTAATTCCTGTGTTTTTGATTCTTTCCCTTAGGCCATGTATTACTTATTTGTGGCTTATTTCATAAAAGGAGGCTTGTACCTTTTAATCCCCGTCATTTTATTTTGCCCCACATTCTCAGCTTCCTCTTTTTTGCCAACAGCATTTACTCTCTGTATCTGAATCTTTTCATTTTGTTTGTTTTGTTTTTCAGATTCCATATATAAATGAGATCATACTGTATTTGTCTTTTTTGTCCAACTTATTTCACTTCCAATAATACCCTCTAGATCCGGTAATATTATAGCAAAACACAAGATTTCATTTTTTGTAGCCAAGTAATGTTCCATTGTGTATATATATCACGCCTTGTTTTTCTATTCATCTATCAAAAGATACTTAGATTGCTTCTATATCTTGGCTATTGCAAACAATGCTGCAGTGAACATACAGCATATAGCTTTTCAAATTAGTGTTTAATTTCCTTCAGGTAAATTCGCAGAAGTGGAATTACTGACCCATACGGTAGTTCTATTTGTAACTCTTTGAGGAGCCTCCATACTGTTTTCCATACTGATTGTACCAGTTTAGAATCCCACCAGCAGTGCATGAGGGGGTGCCTTTTCGTTGAGCAACTTTCCTTATTCTTATTTTCCATCTATGTATCTTCTTTGGTGAAATATCTATTTAAATCTTTTGCCCATTTTTTAGAAAATGGGTTGTTTGTCTTCTTAGTGTTAAGTTGTGAGAGTCCTCTTTATATAAATACAGTCCTATGTCAGATACATGTTTTGCAAATATTTTCTCCCAGTCTGTGATTTGTCAATTCATTTTCTTTATTTAAGTTTTTATTATGAAATAACTTTAAACTTAACAGAAAAGTTGCAAAAATAGTACAGAATGTCACAGAAACCCTGCATCTAGCTTTCTCTGATATTAAGATTTTATATAGCTATAGTACAATTATTAAAACCAGAAAATTAATATTGACAGTATACTATTAACTACAGACCTTGTTTGAATCTCAGCAGTTTTTCACCAATGTCTTTTACAAAATTTTTTATTTTACCATTTGAATAAAGTTTTTAAAATTTTGGTTAAGTTTTAGCTTCTACACTGTTTCTAATCCATTTTGAATTAGTTTCTGCATAGGGTGTTACATAAGGATCAATTTTTTTGCCTAAAAATGTCCCAAGTACCATTTGTTGAAGAGATTGTCCTTTCCTCATGGAACCGCCTTGGCACTTTTTAAAAGATAATTGACTATATGCAAGGGTCTGATTCTAAACTTACTCTTCAGTTCTGTTGATCATATGTCTGTTACGACATCACACTGCCACAATCACTGTAGCATTACAGTGAGTTTTGAAATCAGATAATGTCACTGCTCTCATTTTTTTCTTTTTTCTCAACTTGTTTTGGGACTCCAGTTACTATATTGAGTGAGTGACACAGGTAGGTTAAGTCAGTGACACTCAGTACATTCGTTTTCCAGTGTTCACTGTTTCACTTTGAATAGTTTGCATTGCTGTGTTCAGATCCACCTGTGTTTCCTTCTGCAGTATCCAGTGAGCTGTTAATTCTAACCAGTGTGTTTTTTATCAAGGATATTTTTCATCTCTAGAAGTAGCATACATATCAAAACAAGGAACTTCCAAGTTCTGGAACCTCTTGTGATTTTGACTTTTGATAGTTATTGTCGTTTATAAATATTAAGAATAGTATTAAAGCAAGTGATTATTCTCTTTCAGCTGCAGTAGACTGCTCAGTTCCACTAAGCATGAGTGCCAGCATCAAATGTAAGTAATTTTTAACATACTGCCTTTTTAAAAAAAAATACGGTAAACTGCACACACAACTTAAAATGTACCTTCTTCACCATTTTTAAGTCTACAATTCAGTGACATTAAGCACATTCTTCTTGTGGTGCAGCCATAACCACTGTCCATTTCCAGAATTCTTTTCATCTTGGCAGAACTGAAACTCTGCCGGGTTTGTTGGGATCAGTGTATCCAGGGCAACAGGAAGAAGAGCTGCATAGCTGGTGTGAAATGAACCAGCTGAAGAGTGACAGGTGCTGAGGTCATTGAGAAAGGTCAGAGAGGTGCAGACCACGCGGGGTTTGGCCACGTGCAGGCACTGGGGCTTTCACTCTAAATGACACTGGAAGACATTAGAAGGCCTTGAGTAGAGGAAGAGGAATAGCCAGTTTCACTTTAAAAGTGTTTCTCCCGCTGCTAAGTTGAGAATAGTCTACAAGGGGCAATGGTAAAAGCAGAGTGACTAGTTGGGAAACTAATTCAAGTGAGAAATACTGGTGGCTTGGATCAGAGTGCTTGTGAGTAGAGGGTGTGTGTGTGCACATGCTCAGTCACTCAGTCCTGTCGAACTTTTTGCGACCCCCATGGTCTGTAACCCACTAGGCTTCTCTGTCCATAGGATACTAATTGTGCTTGTAAGCAGAGAGAGTATGAAATGGATTGATTCTGAAAACTTTTCAGATGTCTGTCAACAGTATTTCCTGATGAACTGGATGTAGATAGAATATGAGAGAAAAAGAGGAGTGAGTCAAAGATGACTCCCAATGCTAAAAAGACAAGAGTTATAATTCACTGACGTTGGAAATATAATAGGAAGGTATTTAGGGGAGGAAGTGAATCAAGTGAATCGAGAATTCAATCTTGGTCATTATAAGTTAAAAATAAATACCTATTAGAAATCCAAGTGGAGATGCTGAGGAGGCAGTTGGAATGCAAAGCCTGGAGCTCAAGAGGAGGCTCCAGGCTGGAGATAAACACTCAGGAGTTGGCAGCATACATGGTATACTTACAGAGGTTTTGTTTTTAGAATTGAGACTTAGTGCTTATTTATCCCATGATACTTTCTGCCTGCAGTCAGTTGAGACAGTTTTCTTTATGATCACGTAAATGAAAAAAATTGTGATGTCTAGAAGAACCGCAAAGATTGTCATCACCACATTGAAGTATAGTTGATAATCATTCCTTTGTGTGTAACATAGCTGATGTGCATTCTCATCAGTACAAACTGACTTAGAAATAGGCTTTATAGTAGACGTATTTTCAGAAAGAAATGTCTCTGGTCTTGAGTCATGTCTGTTTTTATAGTCTTCTGTCAAAGCAGACAACTGAATTGATAGTTTCAGTCGGTGTCTGAATTAGGATGTCTCTATACTTTGTTGAATTGTTTAAGTAATTCCATATTCTAATGCATTAGAAAGGCTTTCCTTTTTATGTGTTTAGTTTTTGGCTGTGCGTGGGCTTTCTCCAGGTGCGGTGAGCAGGCGCTGCTCTCAGCGGGGCGCTCGGGCTTCCCTTTGCTGTGGAGCACAGGCTCCGTCGTTGTGGCACGTGGGCTGAGTTGCCCTGCTGCATGTGGAATCTTCCTGGCCGGAGACTGAACCCGTGTCGTCTGTCTTGGCGGCAGATTCTTAACCATTGGGCCACCAGGGAAGTTCCAAGAAAGGCTTTACCTTTTATGGCAGTTTTATTGACAAAGAATTTTCACACCATAGAATTTATGGATTTTTACTAAGTTTACAAAATTGTGCAGTCATCACTACAAACCAGTTTTAGAATATTTTCATCATCTTAAGAAGATCCCCAAAATGGTAGCTTTGCAGCTGCTTCCTCATCCCACTCCGAGACTTGAAAGCTGTTAATCTGTTTTCTTTCCCTGTACATCTGTTTATCAGTCGATTGACACTTTCGCTGTTTGTTCTTTGACCATAATAAATAGTGCTTCTGTGAACATGCATGTACAAGTCTTGTGTATGAATGTAAAGTTTCATTCCTCTTGAGTATACACCTGAGAATGGCCTTAAAAGTACAGTTAACTTTTTAAGAGACTCCCGAACTGTTTTCTGAAGTGACCATAACCATTTTACATTCTTGCCCCCGACATATTAGGATTTCAGTTACTCCGTATCCTTGCTAACACATTATTGACTCCTTTTTTGATTAATAACCATTTTAGAGTATGAAGTACTGTCTCGTGATTTTAATTTGCATTTTCCTCATGATTAATGATGTAGAACATTTTTATATGCTTATTGGCCATTTGTATTAAATGTATCTTTAGTAAAGGTCTTTTCAAATGTTTTGTCCCATTTTCCCCCCAAATCAGGGTGATTTGAAACTTGAAATTATCTTGTCTATCAAGTTGAGATACATTCCAATTAAAAAGCATATGTTAAATTTAAAATTTTACATGAAAATACAAGTCATTTAATTTATGGTTAGACTCTTTAAATCTTTTATTTTTGGCTGCACTGGGTCCTCATTGCTTTGTGCAGACGTTAGTTGCCGCGAACAGAGGCTACTCTTCGTTGCTGAGCGCAGGCTTCTCCTTGCGACGGCTTCTCTTGTAGAGCCTAGGCTCTACGCCCTTGGGCTTCAGTGGGTGTTGCTCACGGGCTCAGTAGGTACAGCTCGCGGGCTCTAGATACAGGCTCAGTAGCCGTGATGCACAGGCTTAGTTGTTCTGTGATGGAATCCTCCCGGACCAGCTCGAACCCATGTCCCCTGTATTGGCAGGCTGATCGTTAGCCACGGGGCCACCAAGAAAGTCCCTCACCTTCTTTTAAACTCTGAAACTGGACTAGCTTTCATTTTGCTGTTTTTCAGTCTTTGAAAATGACTCAGTACCTGACTTAAAGCTCACTACAATGTGAAACCACTTTTTTGGTTTGTATTTGCAAATGAATAGCAGTTAAGAAAAATGGAAGTCAGTTATCCTAATTAAAAATAATATTTTAAAATTTAATGTCATTTTTGGTCATATAAAACTTAAATTTTTATAACATGATGATATTGTCAATAGTATTTCATTTGTAGGGGAGTATATGAATGAATTCAAGCTCTGCATTTCTAACCTTTGTGTATCTATATCTGCTAGCAGTTGTTCTCTTGAGCCCTTAGGCTTAATCAGTTTGTCATATCTTGTTTGTGCTCTTTGAATAGTTAATCCATTTGAAGTTTCAGAAAACCATATGGATTTTTATTTACATATCAGTAGTGTAAACATTTTTAGCAAGAAAAAAAGTACTCTTTCTTGGTCTTCAATCATCAAAAAATTATTTTTTCTATTTTACTCTGTACTTCAAAAGAATTTTTTCCCCTCAGATGCAGACCAACAGCGAAGAGAGAAACTCAAAAAGGAATTAGCAAGGTGTGGGAGGGGGCTGAAATTTACTAAGACTACAGTGCATCCTAAAAGTCATTCCAGGTCATTACTTAACGCTCTACAAAAGGTAAGACAGCATTTTTACCTTTTCACAGTAAATGTTTCTAAGGTACTTCATTGATGATGCAACCTGTTTTTGATAGTGTTTGCTATAGGTCAGAATTGGTAGCCTTTCCTGTAAACAGTCAAATGGTAAATGTTTTAGGCTTTCCAGGCCACGCAGCGTCTGTTGCAACTGTGGCGCCACTGGAAAGTGCTGCAGACAGTATTTAGATGAATGGGCATCGCTTTGTCCCAGTCAGCCATTATTAACAGAAAAAGGGGGTGGGCCAGATTTGATCTGTAGGGGGTATAGTTTGCTGTCCACTGCTTTAGGTTTTTTGTGATACCCTTTATCATCTGATTAAGCAAGCTCTTTTCAATTCCTCATTGCTTAGAGAATTTTCTTCCTTTTTCATGAATATATGTTAATTTTATCAGCTGCTTTTTCTGCATTTTTTGAAATGGTGGTGCAGTTTTTCTTTTTAATCTATTTCAAATATAGTGAATTCAAATTGAGTTTCTAATGTTAAATCAATTTTGCATCCCTAGTATAAATATAGCTTTGTCATGATATATTACCTTTTTTTTACACATTACTAAATACAGTTGCTAACATGTTGTTTAGGATTTTAGCATCTGTGTCCATGATTGATATTGACCTGTCATTTTCCCTTTTTCTACTACGTCAGGTTTTGCTAGCCTCCTAAAATAAACTGGGTGCTACTTCCTCTTTTTCCATGCTCTAGAGTGGTTTATGTAAGTTTGTAACTATTTGTTCCTTGAATTTGATGGATTTCAACATTAAAATTATTTGAGCCTAGAGTTTTCTTTGTGAGATTTTTGACTGATTCAATTTTTGAAATCGTTATAGAACTATTTTCATAATTTGTACATATGTAGAAAGTTGTCCATTTCATCTAAATTTTCAAATTCTTGGTATAGACTTGCTCATAATCTCTTAAATCATATCATAATCTCTCTTGAATATGTATTATTTCTTCTTCTTATTTTAATATTGCTTATTTTTGCCTTCTTTCTTCTTTTCTTTATTATTCTCACCAGAGATTTGTCAGTATTATTCATCTTTTTAAGGACATATTTTTACTCTGTTGATCCTTTGATAATTTGCTTTCTAGTTCAGTAATGTTTATGCTTATCTTTACTCTCCTCTTTTGGCTTTCATTGAGTTTGTGTTGCAGTATTTTTTCTGCATTTGTTTAGCTTATTTTCAGCCTCACTTCTTTTGCATGAACATTTAAGGCTGTGTATTTTTCTCCAGGTACTACTTTAGCTGCATTCCTCAAGTTTTGATATGTGGTATTTTTATTGCAGTTTAATTCAAAGTATTTTATAGTTTCCATTATAATTTTTTCTTTAACTCATTGTCTTTTAGAAGTGTTCCTTAATCTCTATGTCTGTTTTTTCTCCTGGTTTTCTGTTTGCTACAGATTGCTAGCCTAATTGTATTTTGATCAGGGCACATCTTTTTGATACTCATTTCTTGAAATCTGTTGAGATTTGTTTTATGTCCCAGCAGGTGGACAATTTTTTTTAATGCACTGGCGTTATGTGTTTGAAAAGCAAATATGTTTTATAGCTCTGTGCAGCGTTGAATAGATAGTGTATCCATTAGATTAAGGTTTATATACTTTAGATGTTCAAATCCTATTGTTTTTTTGTCTGATTAGTCTGTCGTAATTACATATTTAGGTATTTCTCAAAAAATTAGCACTATCAATTTTTGTTTTATATATTTCAGTCTGTATAATTACATACAGACAGACTTGTTCTTATTTAGTTGCTGTCATGTCAGACTCTCTTGCAACACCATGGACTGTAGCCCAGCAGGCTCATTCTGTCCTTAGGATTTCCCAGGCAAGAATACTAGAGCAGGTTGCCATTTCCCTATCCAGGGGATCTTCCCAACCCAGGGATCAAACCCACATATTCTGCATTGGCAGGCAGGTTCTGGACCACTGAGCCACCAGGACCACTGAGCCCACATAGACCTAGACTTGGAGATGATATATTTTCTTGGTGAATCAGACCTGTTGTCACTGTGCTTTGAATTTCTTTACCTTGATGCTTTTAATGTTAATATTGAAGTGTTTTCTGATAGTAATATGGTTAAATTAGCCTTCATTTCGTTGGTATTCCTTTGGTATATCTTCCTCCATTTTTTAATCCTAGTAGTTTAGGTGGGTCAGATTATTCACTGATAATTTTTATTCTTTAAAGTGAAGCGCTTTGTATATTTTTATTTCTTCCTTCTTGTGTACTTTCTGTTTGACCCACGGTAGTAGGCAGACTTCTGAGCCCCACAGTGACGCCTGTGTTTAAACAATCCCCTCCTCTTGCATGTAGGCAGGACCTGTAACTTGCTTCTAACCCATGGCGTGTGGCAGAGGTGATGGGATATCACTTCCATAGTTGTTAATGGCAAAGTGGAGGGAACTTCCCCCTGTGACTGAGAGAAAGAGAAACAGGTCAGGGAGTAATTTCTGTAGTGGTTGCTGTTCCCCTCTCCTAGCCATGTCAAAGAAACAAGAGGAAGGGGCTCTTTGTGCTCCTCCCCGAGAGCTTTTGGTGTGGTTTCTAGAGGAAAAGGCTTGCAAGCAGGTCCAGACTCCCCAGGTCTCAGGCTTCGTGCACCTGCACTGGTCTGCACTCAGTCTCAGCAGTTAGCTGAAGCCGCCTAGCGCAGTCTTCTTACCAGCGTGTGTGCCCTTCAGCAGCTTCCGTCGCGGACACGCACGTGCTCTGGCCCTGTTTCCCCCTGCAGAGGCCTGTCTCACTGTGGATTTCAGATTAGTTGTTTGCTCTGTGACCCTTTTTCTTGTTGAAACTGAGAGCTATGTTTTTACCGTTTCTTAGCTGAAACTGCAAGTCTTTGTGCGTATGGGATGGTCTCTTTAAACTTTTTAATTTTGAAGATTTTTAGCATCTGTAAAGACAGCGGTATAATGAACCCACATGTTCTTGTCCCCCAAGTGCAGCCATGATCAGTTCAGGGCCAGACTTACTTCACATATAGCCTCATTCACTGCCTCCTTCCCAGATTATTTTGATGCAAATACCAGATATATATTTTTTATCTGTAAATATTTCTAAATGTATCTGAAAAACCACCATACCATTATTGTGCCTTTAATTAATAATTCCTTGATATCATCAAATATCTACTGTTCAGATTTCCCCATTGTCTCTTTCTTTTTAGTTTGTTAGAATTGGCATCTAAATAATTTCAACTAATTGATAAATTTCTTTTAATCTCTCTTCCTCTCGTCTTTTTATCCCACTGCAATTTAGGTGTTGGGAAAAACCGAGTCATTTGTCTTGGTTTAGGGTTTCTGTGGACCATCTGGGTAATGCAGATTTAGACTGCAATCTTGTATGGAAGCAGCATATGATTTCAGATTCTCAAAGGCCAGTGTTCCCTCACTGCCGGTGCTAAGAGAAGCAGGTTTCCTTGCAGGTCACTCCCTGGGGTGTAGCTGTGGAGAGGACCCAGATTTGTGAGCATAGTCCCCTAGGCTGTCTGGATGAGGCCCTGGGCTTTGTTTCCTGGCCCTAGCAATAACATTGCCTGTTGCTAAAAGCCGCTGCCACAGCTGCCCTTCCTAGGCACCGAGCGGCGTCTTTTAACTCCAGCTCTTGAAGGCATTGTGCATGAGGGTGTGACATGTCAGCAGGCAGGGGGCGTGAGTAAGAGCATTTGTAAGTTAGCAGTGAACCTGGGTCCTTTTTATGTGAGGAGTGTGGGGGAATCAGAGACCACCTCTTAGTTGGGAAGTTATGTCGTCATATTGACTCATTATGTGACAGTTTACAGTATGGGGAGGGCTTCCCTAGTGGCTCAAATAGTAAAGAATCTGCCTGCAACGCAGGAAACCCAGGTTCAGTCCCTGGGTTGGGAAGATTGCCTGGAGAATCCCATGGATAGAGGAGTCTGGAGGGCTGCAAAGAGTTGGACATGACTGCGACTTTCACTCACTGCAGTGTGGGGAAGAGATGATTAAGACATGGTACATAAGACAGCAGAAGGAGCCCAAGGAATGTAAAGTAGAATCCCCAGGACTTGGTGACTGACTCGATGAAAAGCAAGAGGCAGGAATTACAGAATTCTCAGGTTTCTGGTTGGGGCAACGAAGAGGATGGTGCTCATTCACTGAAAGAATAACAGGACGAAGTGCAGGGTTTTTTTTTGGGGGGGGGTGGGGTTGGGGGAGGCAGATAATATAAAGTATGAGTTTACTTGTTTGGACCTGCTTGATTTGAGATGCCTTTGGAACATTTAATATATTCAGTAGAGAGTTGGATAGAAGTATCTGTGTCATGAAAGAGGTGTGGGCTGAAAATAGATTTGGGAGTCATCAGGAGAGCTGTAACTACGTTGAAGAGCCCCCAAGGCTGTCACACTGATTAAAAAGGACTAGAAAAAGAGCCTCTTCCTTTAGAGTAAACCGACTGTACACTGCACCATCTGGGAATATGTTCATCAACATTTGACTCATGTATGTATTTTCATATTTAGTGACTGTATTTTTAAACTGAAAATTTTAAATCCATTTCTATTATCTAGCATTTTGAATATCAATTAATAATTATATTTTGAGGTAAGAGTGGGACTTGTTGAAAACAAAACATATAATTAAGTCTATAAATATAGGACTTTTTCATTAATTTTTCCTTTAGTCATTGTAACCCTGTAACTTTTTTTCTCTAAAAAGTTAGTTCATTATTCTTTTATATAGGTATATTTTTTTACTCCATTTAGACTTCATAGTAATTTGCAATTCACTTACATTTTTATAAAACTTGATAAATATTTCAGTTCAGTTCAGTTCAGTTGCTCAGTTGTATCCGAGTCTTTGCGACCCCATGAATCGCAGCACGCCAGGCCTCCCTGTCCATCACCAACTCCCGGAGTTCACCCAAACCCACGTCCATCGAGTCGGTGATGCCATCCAGCCATGTCATCCTCTGTTATCCCCTTCTCCTCCTGCCCCCAATCCCTCCCAGCATCAGAGTCTTTTCCAATGAGTCAACTCTTCGCATGAGGTGGCCAAAGTACTGGAGTTTCAGCTTCAGCATCATTCCTTCCAAAGAACACCCAGGGCTGATCTCCTTCAGAATGGACTGGTTGGATCTCCTTGCAGCCCAAGGGACTCTCAAGAGTCTCTTCCAACACCACAGTTCAAAAGCATCAATTCTTCGGCACTCAGCTTTCTTCACAGTCCAACTCTCACATCCATACATGACCACAGGAAAAACCAAAGCCTTGACTAGACGGACCTTTGTTGGCAAAGTAATGTCTCTGCTTTTGAATATGCTATCTATGTTGGTCATAACTTTCCTTCCAAGGAGCAAGCGTCTTTTAATTTCATGGCTGCAATCACAATCTGCAGTGATTTTGATAAATATTTAGGTGCATTTAAATTAAAATTATCATCTGAGGCATAATATTTTGATAATTAGATGGGTTTTATGGGTAATAGATGCCTGTGGTTATAATCTGCATTTACTGAAAAGTTTGCTACAATTAAAAAGAAAGTGGTAACTTTAGCCTGTGGACATACTAGCTATTTATATACATGAGATCAAGTAATCAAAAACCTTTTCTTTAATTTCCCACACTCTTAATATGGGTAACTTTTTTTCTCGCACATGTTGACTCAAATGCTGTCACCTCAGATACTTAAGTCTGCACCCTGTGCTCCACACACAGATGTTCACATTCACTCACACCACTGGTGTAGCACGTACTGTGTGCTCTTAAGATTAGTTGAATATATGAATGTGATTATGTTCTTAAATAAATGTACTTTAAAAGCACTGTAAAACAACAAAAATGAGCTGTTGGTTTGTCTTATAAAATACAATTTGAAGCTTTTTGCAAAACAAGTGTAATCAAATTTTTAAATTGCACCCATCCTGTTCCACACTTGAATTGGTTCCTTAACTGTTTTAAAACCTGACAGTTGGCAAATGTCTGTATACTGTTTTTTCTGACATTATCCCTGAAAAAGATTGATTTAATACTCAGTTGTTCTGTGATTATAAAATTGACATAAAAACGTGTTTCTGTAAACTTTCAATAATTATCACTTTGTATAAATTCTTAAATCACAGAAACAGTTTATAACAAATTGCACTAAACTAGAAAGTGACAGTGGTCAGATTATCACCAGAATTTTTTCCCATTGACATATAATTGATGAGTCCTTTTCTGATTTTAGAACTTTACAGTGATTTGCTATTTTAATTTCGGTGAATTTACCAGTGTGTTACACATTTTCTGTGAAAATTGTATCCAAGCTTTCTGATATTCACAGCTAAAAATTATATAATCTGAAAAAAAGTAGATGGATATAGTTGATTTTACACTGTGTTCTACTGGTTTCCAAGAAAAGACAAGCTAGGATACATGGTAGAGATTATAAGATATACAGATACAGAAAAGTTTCATGCCTTCAGCTGATTCAAGAGCAATTTTCCCAGCCCATTTCAGGCACATGAGAGTATATTCCTGTCTTTAAAGACTTCAGTGCTTCATTTTGTTTATTAAATAGCCATTACTGATAAGAATTTTCTTACAGGCTGTCTGATGCTTTATGCATCTCTGCCTGCTATGATCTCAGTTTGTACTGTTCCCCAAGTACATAATAATTCCTGTGATTATTATTTAATAGCCCTAGAAGACTTTTCAGATCGAACTAGAAATTGCTTTCCAGGGATTCAGACTCCTCTGATATGTAAGCTGCAGTGTGAACCTAGTTTGGTAACACTTTTTACAACTAACATATTGAAGTCATTAACTAAGTAGTACCCTAGTAACTCACAGTTTAATGCCAGAATACTTAGTTGCTTTGAGTCATTTTGCCTTATGTTTGGACAGAGTTAGAAAGCACTTGGAAAGGGAATAGGTAGATTTGCCCTATTTTAGGTGTAATCACAATATCCAGTTATCTGCAGTTTCCTTACGAGGCAGATCAGTACTTGAGTTAGCTGACTTGTTCACTACTACGAAAGGAGTGGAAATCCGTTTAAGGTCCCTGGAGGTATAAAAAATGAATAATTTGCAAACGAGTCTGTAAAATAGCATGACACAGTGGGACGAGTTCAAAGCTGTGAGACCCTGCACCTTGGTTTCTTCATCTGTGAAGCAGAGGAATGATTGTGCCATCACCCAGAAGTTGATGCAGTGATTAAATGAGCTGTGTGTGTACATGAACTGGAACAGAACCTTGCACAGGGTATTTACTCCATGCCTAGTAGTGAAGTGACGGAAGTTACTACTCCTCGTACTTCTGCTCACGGGCAGTAACAGTGTCTTTTGTGCATTGAAAGCACTCAGCTCCTCCTCATTCACCGTATCTTCCTCTTATTTTCCTCCTCATGAGCTTGTAGGACAGATACAACTGGCTAAATCCTAGTCTTTTTCACCTCAGTTTAACTTGCATGTAACTTCCCCTGTACCATTTAATGAAGTGTCTCAGTGTTCTGTTAAGGGTACACAGGTGTCCATAAAGTCTGGAATTATTGACAAGATTTCTTGGGCATCTTGTCTGTAAAAGAATAAAATATTACCAATACTCTTAAGCCTTATGAATCCACAGTAGAACTAGTTCTTCCAAAGTTAAAGCATACATATATACAACATAATATGACTGAGCCTTAAAAAATGAAATAATGCCATTTGCAGCAACAAAGATGCAGTGAGAAGTAAGTCAGAAAGAGAAAGACAAATACCATCAGTTCAGTTCAGTCACTCAGTCATGTCCAACTCTTTGCAACCCCATGGACTGTAGCACGCCAGGCTTCCCTGTCCGTCACCAACTCCCAGAGCTTGCTCGAACTCATGTCCATCGAATCGGTGATGCCATCCAGCCATCTCATCCTCTGTCGTCCCCTTCTCCCACCTTCAATCTTTCCCAGCATCAGGGTCTTTTCCAATGAGTCAGTTCTTTGCATCAGGTGGTCAAAGTACTGGAGTTTCAGCTTCAGCATCAGTCCTTCCAGTGAACACCCAGGACTGATCTCCTTTAGGATGGACTGGTTGGATCTCCTTGCAGTCCAAGGGACTCTCAAGAATCTTCTCCAACACCACCGTTCAAAAGCATCAATTCTTATGCTCTTAGCTTTCTTTATAATCCAACTCTCACATCCATACATAACTACTGGAAAAACCACAGCCTTGACTAGACAGACCTTTGTTGGCAAAGTAATGTCTCTGCTTTTTAATATGCTGTCTAGGTTGGTCATAGCTTTTCTTCCAAGGAACAGGCGTTTTTTAATTTCATGGCTGTAGTCACCATCTGCAGTGATTTTGGAGCCCAAGAAAAGAAAGTCGCTCACTGTTTCCATTGTTTTCCTGTCTATTTGCCATGAAGTGATGGGACCAGATGTCATGATCTTAGTTGTTGAGTTTTTAAGCGAACTTCTTCACTCTCCTCTTTCACTTTCATCAAGAGGCTCTTTAATTCTTCTTCGCTTTTCTGCCATAAGGTTGGTGTCATCCGAGTATCTGAGGTTATTGATATTTCTCCTGGCAGTCATGATTCCACCTTGTGCTTCATCCAGCCCAGCCTGGCATTTCTCATGATGTACTCTGCATGTAGGTTAAATAAGCAGGGTGACAATATACAGTACATCAGCCTTGATGTACTCCTTTCCCTTTTTGGAACCAGTCTGTTGTTCCATGTCCAGTTCTAACTGTTGCTTCTTGACCTGCATACAGATTTCTCAGGAGGCAGGTCAGGTGGTCTGGTATTCCCATCTCTTTAAGAATTTCCCACAGTCTGCTGTGATCCACACAAAGGCTTTGACGTAATCAGTAAAGCAGAAGTAGATGCTTTTCTGGAACTCCCTTGCTTTTTTGATGATCCAACAGATGTTGGCAATTTGATCTCTGGTTCCTCTGCCTTTTCTGAGTCCAGCTTGAACATCTGGAAGTTCTCGATTCGCATACTGTTAAAGCCTGGCTTGGAGTAATTTTGAATTACTTTGGTAGCGTGTGAGATGAGAGCAATTGTGTGGTAGTCTGAATGTTCTTTGGCATTGCCTTTGTTTGGGATTGGAATGAAAACTGACCTTTTCCAGTCCAGTGGCCACTGCTGAGTTGTCCAAATGTGCTGGCATGTTGAGCGCAGCACTTTGACAGCATCCTCTTTTAGGATTTAAACCCCACATGATATCACTCACACGTGGGATCTAAAATATGGCACAAATGAACCCATCCACGAAACAGAAACGAGACTCACAGACAGAGCGCAGACAGGTGGTCCCCAGGCGGAGGGCGGGTTGGGGGGATGAACTTGGACTTTGGGGTGAGCAGATGGGAACTGTTCCATACGGAATGAATAAACAAAAGGGTCTGCTGTATCGGGGGAGGGAAGTATACTCACTATCCTGTGATAAACTGTCATGGAAAAGAATATTAAAAAATGTGTGTGTATAGCCGAGCCACTTGCTGTACGTCAGAAATTAACACAACATTGTGAGTCAACTCTACTTCAGTTAAAAAATTTTTTGTTAAACCAGAAAAATAAAGCAGGTCAAATGCCTCCCCTTTCAAAGCTTTCCCCCCTCATGGGAAGTTGAGAAAGAAACACATATGAACTTTTTCTGGCATAAATCTTTCTTAATTGTGTTTAAAATATCAATCACTTAACTAGAGCTCCATACATCGTGAGAAGTACCTTTTCATTCCTTCAAAGCTTTTAAGTCACAGTGGAACTGCTGGCACTGAAGCTGACCATGACGACAAGGCAGGGAGGGGCAGATGCTGCGGTTGAGAGGGCCAGTGCTCAGAGTTGATTTAGAAACTCAGATAAAACTGAGGAGAGGGCAGCAGAGGCTGAGACAGTTGGATCAACCCAATGGACATGAGTTTAAGTGAAGGACGGGAGCCAGGCGTGCTGCAGTCCATGGGGTCACAAAGAGTCGGACACAACTTAGTAACTGAACAACCACCTCAGGAAACCAGTTCAAGAGCACAAATATTGGTATGTGTTATTAATCACTTTTGGTTTCAGAAAGAAAAATGATTGCTATCACTTAGGTTTAGAATGATATTTTTATATATGAATAATTAAAAAATGAGTATAACTTCATATACGAGTTTCCAGGAACATAGATGTTATATTTGCAGGAGGTAGCCCTAAGGCTCTACATTTTTTAATGTGTAATCAGGAGATCCCCAATTATCTGAATTTGCAAATATGATTGATCACTGTTAAACCAAATGTTCTTAGCCTTCAGGAGAACCACAGGATGAAAACAGTTTATTAATCGAAGAAGTGAATGAATTTCCATCTTTTACACAGTCACCAGTAATTTCTTCTGAGAGACTAAGTCTACCTAAGTCTCAGAACGTCCTCACGAATTGTACTGAGAAGAACTCCAGCTGCTCCATGTCCAGCATGGATTACACTGCCTCTGGGTCCAAGAAACCATCCTCTGGAACCTCCTACGGCAGAGGGCCCAGGGGCACATTCCCCGGTTCCCAGAAGTTTCAGTTAGTTATTTCAAAAGCACCCAGTGGGGACCTTTTGGACAAACATTCTGAACACTTTTCTAACAGACATTTGCCATTCACCCCACGCACTTTAAAAACAGAAGCCAAATCTTTCCTGTCACAGTATCGATATTATACACCTGCCAAAAGAAAAAAGAATTTTACAAATCGGCGGATAGAAGCTGAAACTCAGACTGAATTAAGCAGGTATCACACTAACTTACAGTAGATGCTTTAAGATGCGGTAGAAATTAGGTGCTGTCCCTTGCGTTTCACCGTGTGCCTGCTGTGCCAGGCTCCACGTCTGCTGGTGTCCTTTGATTGCAGTGAGACTAACGTAACTTCTCCTTCTGCATGAATCATTATTAGAACTATCAGAGTAATTGTTAAAAAAGAGAAATAGCTATTAAACTTGTCAAGCTCTTTATAAACATGAATGTTATATATTTTAATTTATTGTTTCAGACGTGGTACTAGAACTTTTGTGTGGTTTTAAATATACTTCCAGAAAATCCTTAAAATACGTTATCAAACAGCATTTGTATAAATATGTTCATTGATTTATGTTAGAAATGGCAAAACAGTGGACTGTGTGCAGGGAGAAAAAGCAGTTGTCTAACTACCCCTGTGCTCCCTTGCCTGCCGGTACTCAGCAACAAGTCCTCAGGTGTAATGTAGACAATTGGGATAATTTCTGGAAATTAAATATAATTTGCCTCAGTAATATTTTCATATACAGTAGTACCTGGCACACAATGAATATTCATTAAAGGTTGCCAAATGATTAAAGAAAGAAGCAAATCTTGTTAAGTATTGAGTGTCAGCAGATTTGTAATTGTTTTTCCTAGTGTTATATAAATGAATACTTATTTGGTACTAGGTTTTAATTATTTTTAAAAGTAAAAAACAGTTTGTGACTAGTATCTTTTTCTCTGGTTAAATATAAGAAGTATAACAACATCAGTCTGTATACATTTAAAGAATTAAGAAATTAAACCTAATGGTAGGATCTTCAAGTGAAGAGGAGATGATGAAAGCAAATGTTAGGTTGCTGCCAAAGTAATTGAGGTTTCACACCTTGAATTTTAAATCATTATAACTCGGCTCACACACATCTTTATTCATCAAAATAGAAACCATTACAGTCAACACGTTTTTGCCAATGAAAATTAGTTTGTTTATTCCTATAGCCTAAAAATCCATGCCTCAGGATTCAGTGACCTCTTGGAACACATTTTCTGCCTCGGGCTGGCTGTGGAAGATTTTTCCTTGCGAAAAGTCGTCGGGTTGCTTAAAGAAGTGGTAGTTGGCGAGAGGTTAGGTGAACATGGCAACCGAGGCAGAACTTTGTGGCCTGATCTGTTCAACTGTTGAAGCGTGGGCTACGCAGCGTGCAGTTGGGCGCTGTCGTGGACTGCAGGCGCTGCGGTCTTCGTGCAGCTCGTTGATTTGCTGAGCATACTTCTTGGATGAAATGTTTTCGCCGGGACTCAGAAAGCTGTAGTGGATCAGACCGGCAGCAGACCACCAAACGGTGACCATGATGTTTTTTTGGTGCAAATTTGGCTTTGGGAAATGCTTTGGAGCTTCTTCTCTGTCCAACCACTGAGCTGGTCATCGCTGGTTGTTATATAAAATCGACTTTTCATCGTACGTCACAGTCCGATTGAGAAATGGCTCACTGCTGTTGTGTAGAATAAGAGAAGACGACGTGTCAAAATGATGTTTTTGATTTGCAGTCAGTTCATGAGGCACCCACTTATCAAGCTTTTTCATCTTTCTAATTTGCTTCAAATGCTGAACAGCCATAGAATGGTCAACATTGAGTTCTTCGGCAACTTCTCAAGTAGTTGTAAGAGGGTCATATTCGATGATGGCTCCCAGTTGGTCATTGTTAACTTCCAATGGCCGCCACTACGCTCCTCATCCTCAAGGCTCGGTCTCCTTTGCAGAACTTCCTGAGCCACCACTGCACTTTACAGCCGTTAGCAGTTCCTGGGCCAAGTGCGTTGTTGATGTTGTGAGCTATCTCCACTGCTTTACAACCCATTTTGAACTCGAATAAGAAAATCACTCAAATTTGCTTTTTTGTCCAACATCATTTCCATAGAGTACGTATAAAATAAATAGCAAGTAAAAGTCATAGGCAAAAAAACATAAAGCAAGGTGTGCACACTAAAAGGATGTGTAACATAGCCACATTTATTTAAGAATGCATTCCAGTATCAAATGGCAAATCTCAACAATGCAAAAACTGAAATTACTTTTGTACCAACCTACTATATTGGGTAGCTAATATATTGGGTTGGCCAAAAGGTTCATTCAAGTTTTCCATACCGTCTTACAGAAAAACCTGAACGAACTTCTTGGCCAACCCAATAACATACTTTTCTGATTATGTTTTTGACAGCTCTTTCAACATAATAGTTCCCATTTCCCTAGCCCCATTCTATCCAACTGAAATCTAGCTGCTATTTGAAAAAGGGAACAAGAAGCATATGTGATCCAAACCATATCTATTTCCCAGTTGTATCATTAGAAATCTCTCAAGTTTTTTTTTTCCCCTAGATAGTAAAGCTTGTTTTCACAGTGTTTGTGTCTTGAAGGTTTAACAATAATTTCTTTTAAAATATTACAGCTTTAAATCTGATTTTGAGACAGTTGAGATCAAGAACGCCACAGATTCAGAAATGAACGTAACGCAGGTAATAAAAATGAGACCTCTTTGTGTTACACGTTAGGATTATAGCTGCCTTAATTGAATATGTGTAGCTCTTTGAACTGTGAAGAATAATCTCTTGGTGACATTTTTTGCATGTGATATAACCAGTATACAGAAGTATTGCCTATTTACAAATGGTTATAGCTCTCCATGAGTGGCCAGATGGATCCTGCCCAATCTGCTAAGTCATTTGTTGTTAATGTGTTTTCTAGATGGTTGCCTGGCTGAATGGATGGATGGATGAATAAAATATCTTAAATTCTTTTTTTTTAATACCTTAAATTCTTTTCAAAGATGGAGACTCAAATCACTAAAGGAGCCAGAAAAAATTATACAGAAGTTTAGTTTCTATGCCTATTTTCTTTTTTTTTTTAAGAGTTGCCACTGATATATATAAAAATAGATGGATATTATTCTCCTGTGCTTGCTCTTTTTACTAGATCGTAAAAATCTTTTTTAGTGTTTGTATTTTGAATATTTAGCAATCATTTCTTTTAAACTGTTACAGCTTTAAGTCTGACTTTGAGATAAACTTTTTATTAATCATGCACTTGCTAATCATACAATTTTCAAGTTATTGTTGAAATTTTCAACAATATCCTAATTTTCAAGTTGTTTGTGAAAATGCTTTGTCTATTAAAATCACAAACAGACTCAGGGATAGAAGAATAAAATATAAGCACACTCAGCTTTTCTCCTTCCTTCTGAAAGTGGGTAGAGGATTGTGGGTTTGCATCTCGGCCATTAATAGCTGTGTGACATCGGGTTCTGCCACTTAAGGCCCAAGGACAGATGAGTTCCTCTGAGAGCTGAGTTACCACATCTAGAAAATTGTGCTTTTAATGCTCAGGATCATTGGAAGGAACAGGTGTTGGAGGTAAAACACCTAGTCTGACCTGGGCTCAGTGAGTGACGGCTGTGCTAGCTTGAGATGCAGGAAGAGGGCTACCTCCACAGGTGACTAAGTAGACTAAGCAGAAGGCCATTTTTATGACCTTGTACTCCGAAGGTGTATCTGTAACCCTGTAAGAAAATGGCATGTCCCTTCCTCTATAGTCAGTACCACCAGCATCTACTTGAGTATCAGCTGCAGTAGACAGACCAACATTCAAAAGCACTTTTAACACTGTCAAGCACTACACATAAATTAGCATTATCAAGGTTAAATCTGATCATTATATGCTCGGCACAGTACGTGGTCCCCAGTCAGGGTTCTGTAAAAGTAGAAGTTTGTTAGTGTTGTTCAGAGTGCCAGAGTTGCCACCGCTTTTACACGTTCGGTAACATTGGAAACAGATGGCTGTTTTGAGTTTCTGAATAACAGGATATTTACTCTCAAGTTAACTTAAAACTTGCATTTCATTTTCTCTTTATATATATGTATGGTACTTAATACCATTTAAAATATTCCTCATTAAAGTATAAGAAATTGATTTATCTTTAAATAAATTTAAGAAAAAAGTCTTGATTGTATGAAAAATGAATTCTAAAATATCCTTTGTCCTAAAGGCATCAGTCACTTTTTTCTGCTGGATATCTCTACTCTCTTTCATCAAATATTTTTGGAAATTTGATGTTTTGCTTTAGCTCTTCTTTCATCGTATATGTTTGAAGCAAAATAAAGACTTATTCTTCTCGTTGTGTCTCCAGGCATCTGGTTGTGTGTCATATGGTACCAAAGGAAGAACAACCCCTTCAGCTTCACCAGGGCGTGAGTTACCGTGGGGCAAGGTTAGAGACAGTGCCCTCCAGTGCTCCTCGCCAAGGTACCCACCTGTCTGCATCTAACCACTTTCCCGTGCAGCAGACGTAGGGCAGCGTGAGTCCTGGTTCATCTACACGCACTCCAGTCTAGTTTGGTATCGCGCAATTCAGTGTACTAAGGAAATATTACAAAGTAGGTAGTCACTAGAAAAGTGTAGATGGATTCATTCTGCTAATTCCTCACTAAAGGGAGAGGGGACCCTGGCTTGAACTCTTTCCCGTCACTATTCATCCAGGAACGAATTTTCCCCAAGACAGATCCTGCAGCGCTGGTGCTCGCCAGTTCACATGGCGTAGATAGGGCTGGAGGACCTTACCACTCGAGGACTTGTCATGTGTGATCTGAACACTCATCATATGCTTTGTAGAGGAGGCACTGTTTTTTCAAATGATTCATCGTGTTTAACAATTACGAAACACTGCCTGTAAATAAAAATGATAGGTGGTTGGTCGTATAGAGCCTAAAAAATGCCTCTGATAGCTTTAACTGTCAAATGCATTTCCAGTGTCAGAGTTTGGATATGAGATGAAGGTGGTAGAAGGGAAAAAAGGACTCACAGATCAAGAATGACCTCCTAGAGGAGGTCTCCTTCCCTCGTGGAGCATTGGTAAAGAACGTGCCTGCCAGTGCAGGAGACACCGGTTCCACCCCTGGTCCGGGAGGACCCCACTGCCAGGGAGCAGCTAGGCCCGAGTGGAACAACCATTGAGCCTGTGCTCTGGAGCCGGGAGCCACAGCTCCTGAGGCCCGCAGGCCCAGACCCACACTCCGCAGCAGGAGAGGCCACCGCTGCGAGAGGCCTGCACACTGCAGCTGGGGTAGCCCTCACTCTAGGCAACTAGAGACAAGCCAGAAACTAGGAAGATAATAAATAAAAAGTAAATGGTTTAAGAAAAAAAGAATCAAAGACATCCTACAGCAAACTGGAAGCAAGCACATGCAATCCCTCGGGCCCGGGTCTTTCCTTAGGCCTTTCCTTGGGGAGAGCTCACCTGTCAAGGCTTTGTGGGGATTTGGGGGGAGAGGAAAGGGGTTATTGCTAACTGCTCTGTCTAGAAATTGCTGATGCTTTAGCTCTCATCAGTTGAGCCCAGTCTGCAGTGAATATAAAGAATGACTTCAAGAAAGCGATAGTCATCTTTCCTAGTCAGTCAGTTTAGTCACTCAGTCGTGTTCGACTCTTTGCAACCCCATGGACTGCAGCATACCAGGCCTCCCTATCCATTACCAACTCCTGGAATTTACTCAGACTCACATCCATTGAGTCAGTGATGCCATCCAGCCATTTCATCCTCTGTCGTCCCCTTCTCCTCCCGCCTCAGTCTTTCCCAGCATCAGGGTCTTTCCCAGCGAGTCAGTTCTTTGCATCAGGTGGCTGAAGTATTGAAGTTTCAGCTTTAGCATCAGTCCTTCCAATGAACACCCAGGACTGATCTCCTTTAGGATAGACTGGTTGGATCTTGCAGTCCAAGGGACTCTCAAGAGTCTTCTCCAACACCACAGTTCAAAAGCATCAATTCTTTGGCTCTTAGCTTTCTTTAAAAGAAGTAAAATATTATAATTGAATATACCTGTGAATAGAAAGCTTGGAATTAACTAATGATGATATAACTGAATAACACACGGAATTTATCATAATGGCCAGCTTACAGTTTTTTTCCATAGGAAAATATGTTTCCAAATGTTTCCAACATCATTTATATTTTACCCTTATTCAAATTGATTATCCTTTTTACATGATAAGTTTCGCAGTACAATTTTTAAAAGGATTACGAATTTGTAATTAGAAGACTAGTTTAAAAAATCTGTCTTTGCTACTTACTAACACATGACCTTAGCAGGTTACTTAGCCTTTCTGCCCTTTGGTGATTTGTTTAGAACAGTAATATCTTCCCAATATACTTGACAGGGTTATCCTAAAGATTAGATAATGAATGTGACAAGTGCTTTGAAATTCTGAAACCTGTTTATTACTAATGTATTACTGTATGCCAATCATTGCTTTGTTCAGATATTCTAATTTTCTTTTTCCAGGGCAGTATGTCAATATTCACTGCAGCCTCCTTCAGGGAGAAAAATATATTCTGAGTAAGAGCTCTTTGACTGCCTCATTTTGCTTAGTGGAAATGAAGAATTAAGGCTCACAAATTTTTATTAAATAAGTCAAGATTGAACATGAATTTTTCTTTACAACCAGCTTTGGGGTTTGGTCGTATGCTATGCTATGCTAAGTCACTTCAGTCGTGTCCGACTCTGTTCGACCCTATAAACGGCAGCCCACCAGGCTCCCCGTCCCTGGGATTCTCCAGGCAAGAACACTGGAGTGGCTTGCCATTTCCTTCTCCAGTGCATGAAAGTGAAAAGTGAAAGTGAAGTCGCTCTGTCATGTCCAACTCCTAGCGACCCCATGGACTGCAGCCTACCAGGCTCCTGCGTCCATGGGATTTTCCAGGCAAGAGTACTGGAGTGGGGTGCCATTGCATATAGTACACACTAAATTTTAGAGACGGAGAAGGTGATGGCACCCCACTCCAGTACTCTTGCCTGGAAAATCCCATGGACGGAGGAGCCTGGTAGGCTGCAGTCCATGGGGTCACGAAGGGTTGGTTGGACACGACTGAGTGACTTCACTTTCACTTTTCACTTTCATGCATTGGAGAAGGAAATGGCAACCCACTCCAGTATTCTTGCCTGGAGAATCCCAGGGATGGGGCAGCCTGGTGGGCTGCCGTCTATGGGGTCGCACAGAGTCAGACATGACTGAAGCGACTTAGCAGCAAATTTGAGAGAATTATTAATGATTCTTGTTAATATTATTGATAATATTATCCTGAAATATCTGAAATAATTATTAATCACTTCATTTTTATGTCTAATGAAAATTGGCCCCTAGATTAATAATACTTGCTAATTTTTTATAATCAGTACCCATAATTTTTATAAGTAATAATAAGATGAGATTTAGAGAAGTGCAGCCTTTTGGTAGCTCAGGATACCGTTCTTGGGCTTTTTTTAACCTCACCAGTTTTTTTTTTTTTTACAGATAATATACTTCTGAGCTTGAAAGTTGTTTTAGTTGGGACTGCATTTTTTTCAGGGAAAGCAATCTATTTTTATAGCGTTTCATTTGTTCTCAAAATTTGCTGCCTGTGAATTGGTTTCAAAGCATAATTTTTATGCAGTACTCTTCTGCTTGGTGTGCTAGTTAACTCTTCCCCTTAACGTTGACTTATTCCCTAACTGAAGTGATTTTAGGCATCCCTGGGGGCTCAGCGGTAAAGAACCCAGCTGCCAATGCAGGGACGTGGGTTCCATCCCTGGGACGGGAAGATCCCCTAGAAAAGGAAATGGCAACCCACTCCAGGATTCCTGCCTGGAGAATCCCATGGACAGAGGATCCTGGTGGGCTACTTGCTATTTACATTTTCTGTCAATTCACTGATTTTTAGCTAATTAAGATCAAACTTGTAATAGTACCCTACTTTTTGTGTAATAGCTACTAAAATATATAACTCATAAGAGTATAACAGAGAAATGTACCCAAGTAATTAAAAATTACCACTATATGTATGTACACAGATTTTTTCTACTCAAATATTTTTCCTTATCTACAGATTTGTCAAGAAAAAAAAATATTTTTTTCTGCTCAATAAATTTCTCCACCTTGAAACCAGATGCTCTCCTCGGAGCAGGAGAGGATTTTGTCGTTGAGGTTCCTGCTTCTCTGGATGACCTTCCTCTTTCCCTTCTGCCTCACAGAGGGACTCACGCCTCTGTGGCCCGACCTGGCCAGGAGCCTGAGGACATTTAAAATGCTTGTCAGGAACATGGCCAGCCCCCACAGGGTCACCCCTAAGTCGCCCTCTTGCCCCTTTGCCTGGTTGCTTTGTTTTACTTAATCCCTGCTGCTTTTTTATTGCCTGATCAGCGTTGCAGACATCTATGAAATATTACTCTATCAGGGAATACTTTCTCATCTTTAGTAAATATCCTTGCATAATTTGAGAAAGTAAACATATATTTGTTTTATAATGTTCCTCTTGATAATGTGAGATGGAAGTGCGTTTGTAATAGTACAGATATTTCAGTATAGGTAGTTACGCATCCTCTAATTTTCAGCATAAATAAGCAGTAATTTTTTTTAATAAGCAGTAACTTTTATGCTGTATATCACTTTGCCTTCACAGTGAAGAAGAACTGTTGTATCTGAGTTTCATTGAAGATGTAACAGATGAAATTTTGAAACTAGGTTTATTTTCAAACAGGTTAGATTTTTTTAATTGTATTGTGATCATTGAACTGTACATTAAAAACTCTTTGGTGTTAATTTTATTTATTTTCACATATTAGGAAATGAAAATTATATTGCTTTCTTAGGGGACCATATTCTTATAATTGATATAAATTATAAAGAACATTTAATTCATACTCTTCCAGGGGATCCCTGGTGGCTCAGATGGTAAAGAATCCACCTGCACTGCAGGAGACCTGGGTCTGATCCCTGAGTTGAAAAGATCCCCTGGAGGAGGGCATGGCAACCCACTCCAGTCTTCTGGCCTGGAGAATCCCATGGACAGAGGAGCCTGGTGGGCTACAGTCCACGGGGTCACAGAGAGTCGGACACGACTGAGGCGGCTGAGTACACATCTGTTGGTCGTGATTAGAGATATAATGATTATCACGTGTCCAGCACAAACGGACCGAACCCGGGTCTCCCGCATTGTAGACAGACGCTTTACCATCTGAGCCACCATGGAAGTCCACAGTAAGTGGTAACTTTAACTTACTATGTCAGTTTGCCCTGAGTGGAATATCTTTTCAAGTATAATTTAGGAAACATTGTAAAGTAACGCTTTATAAGAGAATTTTCTTTAGAGTTTGCTTTTGGAGGATGAGTGTATGTGACAGAGAAAGGGAGGAGGGAAGGCTTTTGGTGTTTGTGAGAGAAAAAGGATACAGAGCTCTTTAGTGGGGGGGGGGCGTTACAACCTCATGTCAAACAGTTTATTTCACAGAAATGTAAGCAGCGTGCAGTCTCTCAGAAGAGACATTGGCATCTGTTAACTTAAACATAGTAGAAGTCATACTAGCTTCCACACTGGAGAGCCTGATAGAACAGACAGGATTATAGCGTGTATCTTTGGAAAGAAAAAGGGTCATCTAAAACAGACTTTCCAGCCTTCAGTACTTTAGTTATGGCATGACTCTCTGTATTTAGTTGGTTTTCTGATTTTGAGACCATTAACATTTTTATTTATCATTTGTAGGTTTCTGGAACGACTGTTTGAGAGACATATAAAACAAAATAAACATCATTTGGAGGAGGTTTGTCTTAACTTTAGAACAAAAGTCCTAATGTAGAAAGAATTTGCAAGTTTACCTTTCTCTCAAAGAATGCATTAAAAGCAGACACTTTTTTTCTCTTGCCCTTTCTGTGTATGTGGGGAGAGGGGAGATACAGGCAGAATGAGGAGGAAGCAGTATTAACCCCACGGAGGTGAGCAGGGCTGCAGCAGCCTTGAGTCGCCTAATTAATATAATTACTCTTGTATTTTTTTAATTCCAGGAAAAAATGCGCCAGCTGCTACATGTCTTAAAGGTGGACTTAGGCTGCATGTCCAAGGAAAACTCAGGAAAGCTAGACAGCGTGGATACATTGCATTTATGTGATGTTGAAAAGGCTGAGAATTTAGAACAAAATGAAAATAAAAGTGAACAAGATTTAATCATTCAACAGGAACGTCAGGAATACCAAAAAGCTTTGAATATGTTATTGACTATACCAAAGGAAGAGAATGAGATAGTCTCTTCAAATGAATTTTTCCTCCCCATCCATAAATCAAAGTATTCAGAAGAGGTTATCATTCAACAGGTGAATGAGGAAACAAATCTTGAAACTTCAGTTTGGGATGAGAAAAATGGAAGCGTGTCAGACAGTTTGCTAGACCAGGAGACCTCCGTGAGCGTCATTGAGGGCGACAGTGACACGGAGAGGGCGGAGGCCTCCACGGAGCTGTGTTGCCTCAGCACGGCGCTCGTGCCTGCTGTTCAGCTGTGCAGAGTCAAAGACAGTCAGGAGGTGGAAGGACCAACGCTGAGAATCATGGAAATGAGCATTGAGGACTGATCTTGGATGTCTGATCTTCACCAATAAATATCCCAAATGGCCAATCATTCAATATTCTTTTTTTTTTACTTTTATATGTTAAGAGTTCTGTATTTGTCTATGTTGTATAATAAATTACTATGAATTTAGCAGCTTAAAACAACACACATGTATTATTTATCGCACAGTTTCTGTGGATCAAGAGTCCAGGCACACCTTAGGCGGGTCCTCTCTGCCTTTGGTCTCACACACCTACCAGCCAGGGCTCGGCTGGGGCCATGGGGGTAGCTTCTGCTTCCAGACTCTCCCAGGTGGTTGGCAGGGCGTCTTTCCTTGAAGCTTTCGGTTTGAAGGCTTCCGTTTCCTGCTGACCGTGCCCACTGGAGGCTGTTCCCATTCCCTGCCGCGTGGCCCTCTCCACAGACCACTCACAGCATGGCTGCCTGCCTCTCTAAGGCTCAGGGGAGAATGAGGGAGGCGCTTCTAGCCAGACGGAGTCTCAGAAAACATAATCCTGACGTGGTGCGTCACAGGAGTGACCTCCATCCCCTTTGCCATATTCTTTTGTTTAAAAACAAGTCACAGAGGAGCGCACATGTGTATTACACAGTACTCTATTTTCTCACTTGATAATATAATGATGAGAATCAGAAAAGTAAAAATTATCTGAATCAGGGTTTTCTAAATTAACAGGAGAAAGGATCTATTTTTAATTCTTCTGAAATGAATGCCTTTTTTGCTGATGCTAAATATACATAGATATTTGTAAAGCTAAATTTGCTATTGGAAAAAATGATTCATGCTTACCTGTTTGAACTGAAGCTAAATGCAATGCTTACCTTTATAGATAGAGTTAAAAGAAAAAAGCGAGACCTTTTTTGTTTTGGCAATTAGGCAGTTTACATTTATTTGGAACAGAGGCTAACCACAGTCTGTAATACATTCTTTGTCATAAAAAATAGTGCTTTAAATAGAAAATATTCTTTACCCTTGGGATCAGCTTATTCCCCATGTCACTTCTTAATTAAACCTTTCTGTCTGCCACTGGAGGAGTTTCGTATGACAAGCAAAATCATATCTGTCCATAGAATTCCTTAAAATTTTCTACCTCTTTTCCTGTATTTTGTGATTATTAAAAAAAAAAATGGGAGCATTGTACAATCAGAAATTTATGATTGGGTATTACTGATGCTATAAAATAAAGATGTTCTAAAAAAAAAAAAAAAAGTCACAGGTCTTGCCCACATTAAGAGGCAGGATACAAGGGTGTGAATGCGAGAAAGTGAGAATCACCCAGCTCCCCTTAGGGCCTGTGAACCACAATTTCTGAAGTCCCTTTATAGGGGAACAGATTTTACCTAGACATAAGTGATTTTGCAGGCACTGGGGGAAGGGCCTATAATCTGGAGTAGCTTCTAAAACATTAAGCATCGTCTGCTGTCATCTTGGGGCTTCCCTGGTGGCTCAGATAGTAAAGAATCTGCCTGCCAAGGCAGGAGACCTGGGTTCAATCCCTGGGGTGGGAAGATACCCTGGAGGAGGAAACAGCAACCCACTCCAGGATTCTTGCCTGGAGAATCCCATGGACAGAGGAGCCTGGCGGGCTAGTCCATGGGGTCACAAGAGAGTCGGACACAACTTAGTGACTAAACAGTATCTTTAATTTCTTTCCTCTCTTTCCTACAGTATCTAAAGCGTCAAGGCCTTTCTAGTAATCAGTGAGCTTGGATGGCCTATTGACTGAAACGCCATCCCTTCTTGTGCAGATGAACATTCTACCAGGCCCAGTCTGATCCTTAACTGAACTCAGATATGTCTCGGAAGACTCATCTCTCCTGAGGTCTTTTCAACCACTCACAGTAATGGAAATATGTGAGTAACTTAGATAACGGTTTCATGCCTGGGCACCATGGAGGATAAAAAGATGAATCAGAATGTGGGTGATAACCCAAACGTTCTAGAAATTCAGCAATTCCCTCCAAGTATCTCATTCTGTAATTCAGGCTTTTAGCATTCTTTTGCCCACACAAGCGTTTCCCAAAAGGTGGTGCGTATCACTGGAGGTATTAGAACTGGTTTCTGGTGGTAGGTGGATGACAGTCTCAAGTACGGGAAACTGTTCAGAACCCAGGCTCGGGGACACCCTGCAGTACGGTCGGGCTGGGTGCCCAGTGTCAGGCCCCAGATCATCCTGCACATTCTTTCCTTGGCCCTGCCAACCCCCGGCTCTCACCGTGGAGTTGTCATCTTACCCCCAACAGCAAAAGATGCAAAGTACACATTAGGCAACTGTGGAAAATCTAAACTGCCAAGATCTGTCAAAAGTCCAAAATAGGGATTTACTTGGCTTTCGGACTTCTAAATATACTGTTTTATCCAAGAAATTAGCCATTTTCTAAATTGTGTAGAGAATAAATTTCAATATTACAAGTCTAAAAGACTGCATTTGCATAATTATTAATATCGAAATAATTACGTAAAAGCCATTCTTTGAAATACTTATAAATATATGTTACGCAAAGTAGGCATATGGGCTTCCCTGGTGGCTCCGCTGGTAAAGAATCCGCCGCGCAATGTGGGAGACCCCGGTTCGATCCCTGGGTCGGGAAGATCCCCTGCAGAAGGGATAGGCTGCCCAGCATGGTGTTCTGGCCTGGAGAACTCCATGGACGGCGTAGTCCGTGGGGTCGCAAAGAGTGGGACACGACTGAGCGCCTTTCACTCCGCTCCGCACCCCGCAGTCCTCTCTCACCCTCTGTGACCTTTCCTGGCGCCCGCCCGGGTCTCCCGTCACTCAGACGTGCCCCGCTCCGTCCCGTCTGGGGCTCCCCCGCTCCTCCAGCCCCCAGGGCTCCTGCCTTCCGCCCCAGCCTCACCACCACGAAGCCCGCACCCCCTTTCCCCCTCCGCTGGAGCTTACCGCCTTCCTGCTGCGCCTCCCCACCTGGAGCCCTGCCCCAGACTCCCTGCCTGCTCCGACACGTCCGTCTTCTCTGCCTTCCAACTCTGGGTACAGCCTCTTGTCTCTGAGCCCATGACCCATCCTGACTATATGTTTTAGGGTATTCTGTTGTTGTTATCCTCAGGATTCCCTGTAAAATTTAAAGAGATGAGCTGGTTTAAAGAAATTTTTTTTTTTTTTTTTTGGTTTAAAGAAACATTAAAAGTGGTTCTCAGATGCCCAAGGTTCTGTAAAGGTGAAGTAAATGGTTAAGTCTGGGAAACAATGCTTAGTCTCAGATCAGATATTAATTTCTTTCCCTCCGCTTCTCCTACAGCTCATTCTCTGACTTGCAGAGTCATTGATGAGTGTTTTGAGCCCAGTCGCTCAGGTTTGATCCTTATGAGCTGTGACTTTAAGCTGGTTACTAACCTTCCTCCTGCTTTTCATGTGTTGAACCGGGTAGTTACAGAGCCTTCATTGCAGGGTTGTAAGAAGTTAAACAGGTTCTTAGAGAAAGACTCACAGGCTGCTACTGTTATTGTCAAACAGACCAACAGACCATGTCACACTCCCTTTAAAACACAAGCCAAACTGAGTTTCCTCTTGCTAACCAGAAAAGGTACAGGCGCCTTTGCATTTGTTTATAAAGTCATGCTTTCCTCCCAATTCATCTCTCGCCAGGCTCGCCCAAGCATCCTCAGCGTCTTAATTGCTTCTTCCCAAATAGGTCCCTCCCCTCTCTGCCCCTGCACCTGCCCTCCGCTCCAAACACCATCTCCCCTCTGGGGCCCCTGGGGCCTGCACTGACAGCCCAGAGGGAAAGTAACACGGGGACCCTGAGCGGCTGCTCCGACAGATGTCCCCTGCTCTGGGTGAGACCTTCCACGTCTGCCGTGCGAATTATCATACTGTTTAGAATGCACTTGGGTCTCCCGTCCTGGCGCTGGGCTTCTCAAGAGAAAGAACCTGTTTCTCTTTGGATCCTCAAAGAACGGATGCATTTGTTCATGCACTGAGACAGTTTGACCTGGAGGGGATGTTTAGCTCTAGACAAGGTTATAGGGAAACAGGACAGATATTTCCTCCTCTCTTTACACTCAGAGGGCAAATTCCCCATTTAGAAGGAGCAATGTAGCAAATTGCTAAATTACATGAAAATGTCATTTGCTCACATTTCAAATGGTTTAAAATATAAATTAGCATTCTCCTAAGAAGCTTTAAAAAGTCACATTTTTTTCCCCCAGTGAAAACAATTAGAAAAGATCAGAATAGCTTTTATGGGGCAAGATGACAATTCCTCAAGTGGTTGAATTAGCTGTGTGGTCACCAACAAATTACTTTATTCTGGGCCTTTGTTTAAAAAGAGTTCAGATTACATGATCCAAAGATTTCTCTTAGTTTTAATATGCCAAAGTTAACATTAGTTTAATTCTTAGGCTCTTTAGAAATTACAAGTTAAATAATCTACACCTAGAAGTGGGGACCCCTCATCACCCTTCATGTGCTAGTATAGTCTTGGAAAGCCGTCTGCTAAACTCACACTCTGGTGATAGGAGATGCTCACAAGCATGATGCCTTGCCCAGACTCTTAAAAGCAGCAGGGGCATCCGGTAATGGCACATCCCCACCAAAACAAAGCTGTGTGTTGAATTCCAAGGCCAGGGAGAAGACACTTTGAATTGGGGTAAAGAAAGCTTTGCTCCAAAAGCCACCCTTATTCCCTTGAGAACTGTCCTGTACCAACATTCAAGTTTTGAGGCAAAAATGCCTAGCAGTCCTGGATGCTAGGGTTCCACACTCACCTTCCAAGATTTTAGAACAGGTGGGTTGAGGTGGGCCAAGATGGCAAAGTAGAAAGACCCCGAGCTCACCTTCTCTCATGGGCATACCAAAATTACAACTATTTACAGAACACCTATGAAAAATATGAGCACCTACAAAAAAAGATCTTCTCCACCTAAAGGTATAAAGAGTATAAAGAAGGACTCACAGATGGGTAGGAGGGGGGAGCTGCATATAATCAAATCGCATACCCCCCAGGTGGGCAACCTACCAATGAGAGTTACAATTTCAGAGGCTCTCCCCGAGGAGCAAGGGGTCTGAGCCTCACACTGGGTTCCCCAGCCCAGGGGTCCTGCACCTGGAAGATGGATGCCCAGAATGTCTGGGCTTTGAAGGCCAGCATAGCTGGCTCCCAGGAGTCTCAAACTCAGTCCTAAATAGAACCCCATTCTTAAAGGGCTCACACAAAATCTCATATTCCAGAACCTAGGGTGGAAGCAATAATCGGAATGAAGTCTGGGTTGGACATTCCTGCCAGTCTGGAGAGTCTCCTGGAGAGGCAGGGGGCCGCGGGAGCCTGCCCTGGTGACTCAGGCATTGGCAGCAGCATGCGGGGAGCTTGTTCTACCACGTGGGCGCTGGTGCCGGCCAGCACCATTTTGGAATCCACCCTCTAGCTTATTTGGAGGCGGGCATGGCAACCCACTCCAGTGTTCGTGCCTGGGGAATCCCATGGACAGAGGAGCCTGGCGGGCTAGTCCATGCAGCCTCAAAGAGTCGGAAACGACTGAGCGACTTTATCTATCTATCTGTCTCTAGCTTATTAGCCTTAGGACCCAACTCTGCCCCTGCCCACAAGCCTGTAGGCACCAATACTGGGGCACTTCAGCCAAACGGCCAGCAGGGCAGGGGCACAGCCCCACTGACCTGCAGACTGTTGTCTGGTCGCTGAGTCCTGTCCGACTCTTTGCGAGCCCATGGACTGTAGCCCACCAGGCTCCAGTGTCCAGGGGATTCTCCGGCAAGAATCCTGGAGTGGGTAGCCATGCCCTCCTCAGGGGACCTTAGACAGGCTGCCTAAAGATCCCCCTGAGCCCACAGCTGCCCTGGAGCCCAGTGCTGCCCCGCAGTGGGCCCGGTCCTGGCCCCTCACCCCAGCGCACAGCAGTGGACTGGAGCCCCACGCCTTCAGCCAGAGGACACAGGACTGAGCCCCTGCCACCAGCCGGGGCCCCGCCCCCGCCCCCAGGCTTCTGCTCAGGCCCCAGGGCCGGCCTCACCCGTCAGCGGGCACCAAGGGACAGCCACTGTGCGAGCTCTTTGAGTCCCACGGACCAACACGTGGATGGCCTGACACCAGCCTCTGGACCCAGCCCCTGGAACAGACCAGCATCTCACATCTGTAGAAATGGCCGTCTTCTCAAAGACCACAGATGACATGTGCTGGCAAGAATGTGGAGAAAAGGGAATCCTCGAACACTTGGCAGGAGTGGGAATTGGCACAGTCACTGCGGAGAACAGTACGGAGGCTCTGGAGGACGAAAAGCAGAACCACCACAGGACACAGCAGCCCCACTGCAGACGGTATATCCAAATAAAAGGAGTCACGCAGTCAAAGATACATGTGCGCCAACGTTCGTAGCGTCATTTACAATAGCTGAGACGCGGAATGGACGAAGAGTCCATCAACAGATGCATGGATAAAGCAGATGTGTTGTGAGTATATATATGTAATATGTATTTGTGTGTGTGTGTGTGTGTGTGTGTGTGATGGAATACTGCTGCTGCTGCTGCTGCTGCTGCTAAGTCCCTTCAGTCGTGTCTGACCCTGTGCGACCCCATAGACGGGAGCCCACCAGGCTGCCCCGTCCCTGGGATTCTCCAGGCAAGAACACTGGAGTGGGTTGCCATTTCCTTCTCCAATGCGTGAAGTGAAAAGTGAAAGTGAAGTCGCTCAGTCGTGTCCGACTCTTATCGACCCCATGGACTGCAGCCTAGCAGGCTCCTCCGTCCATGGGGTTTTCCAGGCAAGAGTACTGGAGTGGGGTGCCACTGCCTTCTCTGGATGGAATACGACTGTCATAAAAAAGAATGAAAAATTTCCATTTCATCAACATAGATAGACTTGGAGGTTTTATGCTTAGTGAAATAAATCAGAGAAAGCCCATACTGTGTTATCACTTACACTTGGAATCTAAAAAATACAACAGACTAGGGAATATAACAAAAAAGAAACATATATAAAAAGCTAGTGCTTACCAGCCAGGAGAGGGGTGGGGGAGGGTTACGCAGGTGCAGGGGGCTAAGAGGCACGAAGTGCTGGGTGTGAAATAGATGAGCAACGAGGGTTTATTGTACAGCACAGGGACACAGCCGGTGTTTCCTAGTAACCATAACTGGAGTGTAACCTTTAAAATTGGGAATCACTGTGTTATACACCTAAACACATATACTGTAAGTCAAGTATACCTCAAGTTTTTAAAAAATGGAAACAATTTTTTAAAAGGTGAGTTGTCCATTGTTTTTCCTGTGAAGAATATTATTTTATAAGTTTTCTGTTGCTGCTGTAACAAGTTCCACCAATGCAATGGCTTAAAATAAAACCTCCCAACTGACAGTTCTGGAAGCAGAAGTCATTAAGCCAAGGTGTTGGCCAGGGCTGCGTTCTTCTTGGAGGCTCTGGGGATGTGTTTTTCGCCTTTTCCAGTTTTCAGCGGCTGCCTGCATCCGTTCACCTGTGGCCCGTGCCTCCATCGTCAAGGCCAGCAGCGTGGCATCCTCAAATCTCTCACCTCTGCTTCTCTCATCACGCCTCTGCTCACTGTGACCCTCCCGCCTCCCTCTGAGAAAGACCCCGTGGTTCCTCTGGGCCCACCTGGATAATCCCGGACAATCTCATCTCAAAAACCTTGATGTAATCGCATTTGCAGAGTCCCTTTTGCCATGTAAAACATCCATAACTTCAGGGGACTAGATCACGGATATCTTTGGGGGCCCATCAGTAGACCATGATTGTAAATATCATTAACCTAATAAAAATGGTCTAAATAAAGACATAGTCAACCTATTGACTGTAGCTTGGCTATGTCATGAATCCCAAGTTGTGGTCTATATTGAACATTTATGACTTTTTCATACTGTTTCTGATTCAGAATTTTTAGACATGGGATATACTTCCAGAATCTGGATTTCAACACATTTTCAATGTTGCTGTTGCTGATCCAAAAACAAGCCCGTTAATAAGTGAAGTGGACATTCAGCTAATGACACATCGCACTACCTTGTCAATCCTAATGGGAATCAGCCCTGAATGTTCACTGGAAGGGCTGACGCTGAAGCTGAGGCTCCAGTGCTTTAGCCACCTGATGTGAAGAGCTGACTCATTGGAAAAGACCCTGATGCTGGGAGGGATTGGGGGCAGGAGGAGAAAGAGACGACAGAGGATGAGATGGCTGGATGGCATCACCCACTCGATGGACGTGAGTTTGAGTGAACTCTGGGAGTTGGTGATGGACAGGGAGCCTGGCGTGCTGCGATTCATGGGGTCACAAAGAGTCGGACACGACTGAGCAACTGAACAACAAAATAAGTGAAGTGGACACTCAACTAACAACAAGTTGCACTACAGGCATGATTGTGTGAGGAGCTCTGCCAACCTGCAGGGAAGTACATAAATATTTATTCTTCAAATATATTAATTGTTCCACGAATGTGCTGATTAACAAAGTTGGCTATTTTGACGAGGCATTCTAACTCATAAGTGATTGATGATGGTGGAAATGTGTGATGCCTGTAAACGACTAAAAGAAACATCTATTGTCTGGCACATAATTTAAAATAACCCATTGGAGAACTGGGACTAATTACATACCTTTGCAATAAGAACTAAAATGAAAAAAAAATAGACAAAACAGCTGTAATTGTACTATTCACACACAAATAATATCTTGCTACAATATTTATTTTATGGCAAAAAATAGACTATAATATATTCACTTCACATATATCACATTCATTCAAACTCTTTTGCCTATTAAATGTACACACTTTTACAAACCAATGGCAGCTCAGATTTAAGCTCTTCTGATTATACATTATATACTGTTTTTACATTGTTGATCACCAGACAGTACCACATAAAATTGCTTTTTAAACTAGAAAATACGCAACAACTACATATACCATGTGATTTTGAAAAGGCAGAATTCCCAATGCATTGCTTGAATTATAGGGAACTTTCTGAGAAAATGTATTTCATAAAAATTGTCTCTAAATATTTAAGTTTCTGCGGACATTTGAGTCATATTAACAGCAGCTGGAATTTTTAAATACATTATTATCCAGATATTCATTTTTAAACTATGCTTTGCTTAATTTGCTATGGGTGGGGTTTGGACTGCTTCAGTTTGTAACAAAGAAATATACAACAACATCCTGTCTCGTTGCAGCAATCTTCACCTGAACCAAGTAGGACTGTTGGAACATCCCCCTCGAGCACAGCCGAGGGAGACACTGACGTGGCTTCACAGGAAAACATTTAATGTCCGCGTGATAAAAGCTGTTTTATATTTTAATGTAAAAAATTACTTGAGAATACAGTAAAAAGCAGCAAATATATTCTAAAGGCCCAGTGCCAACCTTCGGAGTAAGGTTTAACTGTTCAAGTTTTTTAAGGCTTAATACTTTAAAAAATATTTTTATTTTCTCCCCTCATTTTCAATGTGTTTAGAAATTGAATACACTGATAACTGTGTAATAGCTCAATTCTACAATAAGAAATTAAGCTGCTTACTTTTAATACAGAATTGAAAAAAAATCTAATATGGAGAGCCTAAACGCACACTAACAGAAAAATCTTCAAAAACGTTAAGAATCATCTCTGTACAACTACTTCTACTTCTCTATTGAGCCACAAAACCAAACTATGCAAATAAAACCCACCAAAGCACTACTAATCTACAAGTTTCACAAGTTATAGCATTTTTTTCCTTGTTTTTTCTTTCACCTTTTTGTTTTGTGGGCTTAAGATTTTGGTTTCTTTTTAATATCGTTTTTATTAAGCCTGTTCTGAAAATGTTCGTCACCTGTAGAG
The DNA here is from genome assembly GCF_002263795.3 of Bos taurus. Lineage (NCBI taxonomy): Eukaryota > Metazoa > Chordata > Mammalia > Artiodactyla > Bovidae > Bos > Bos taurus. The sequence continues at coordinate 100,164,966 of NC_037337.1, forward strand.
AACATTTACTTTTTTTCAGGCATTTGTTAGGCTAACAGCACAGTGCGTGCGTGTCCAGTGGTGTCCGATTCTCGCGACCACAGGGACTGCAGCCCGCCAGGCTCCTCTGTCCATGGGATTCTCCAGGCAAGAATCCTGGAGTGGGTTGCCATTTCCTTCTCCAGGGAATCCTTCCGAACCCAGGGATGGAACCTGCTCTTTTTCGAATCTCCTGCATTGACAGATGGATTCCACTACCTGGGATTCCTAGACTGGGAAGACTGAACTTAGATTCCAGTCTGGTCCAGACTGAGCCAGTATGGTAATTATTCCAGTAAAAGTACAAGCCCATTAGATCCCTTCAGGACAGTTAATTCTAAGATTAAATCCCTTGTCAATAAATATTTCTCATTCAATGGCCCATTAATTTCATGTGATTTCTAATAAATTTCTAGAAAAAGATGTTTGGAGACTCTCGTAGCATCTATGACAGAGCAGTTGGACCTGTGATATTTGCAACTCTTATGAAAGATGAGTGACCTCGTTTATTTGTTCAGTTCTCCTCAGCTGATAAAGGAGCGTATGGAGATGGAAGGCCATCACCATTACATCAGTCTACCCCAAAACGTGAGGGCCAACAGACACACGTCCGGGATAACCCAGATAATCCAACCGTCTGAACTTCCCTGGTCGGTAAAGACCTGCTCCTGAGAATGAATACATCTTTTCTTCACTAAGCTTTCAGAGCTTGAATTTAAAATACACATGAGCACTCAAAATGTTGGTGGTGACAACCGAAATAAAGGACTGGGCTTTATATAGTTTTAAAACCCCTACCAGTCAGTTTAAAATTGCAGATTCATTACACTGGCATCATGAACAGCTATAGCCAGTGTGGGGGCACTATAGATTCAAAGCCAAGGCATCTTTGAGATTTTTAAATGGTCCTTTTATATGACACACCACAAAGTCATGTTTAATGGACAGAATCATGTTCAAAAGATCCACCTAGTAAGTAATTTTTGAAACCTTCCCAACAGCACGTTAGCCACACTGTTAGGTCCATGCACATGCTTGTGTGCTAAGTTGCTTCAGTCATTTCTGACTCTGCGACCCCACGGACTGTGGCCCACCAGGATCTCTGTTCATGGGATTCTCCAGGCAAGAACACTGGACTGGGTTGCCATGTCCTAATCCAGCGGACCTTCTCAAGCCAGGGATCGAACCTGCATCTCTTATGTCTACAGGTAGTCCAATTATTCCCTTGTCACTCATTTGTATTTATTTGTGTTATTAAAAGCATAATTTAAAATAAGTATATGGTTACTCATTGGAAAGGACCCTGATGCTGGGAAAGACTGAAGGCGGGAGCAGAAGAGGACGACAGAGGATGAGATGGTTGGATGGCATCACCGACTCGATGGACTGGAGTTTGGTGGACTCCGGGAGTTGGTGGTGGACAGGGAGGCCTGGTGTGCTGCAGTCCATGGGGTCGCAGAGTCAGACACGACTAAGCAACTGAACAATAGCAACATATGCTTACTATCTCTTTGTGAGCCCAGCAACATATTGGATAAAGTTCAGATTTACTCCAGTTTTTAGAAAATGAGTATTTTACATATTTCTAGAAATACGCCACCAACCAGGCCCACTTCACACACGTGTGACCTAGAGACACTCCAGCTGTGGGGACACTCGCCGTGGGACTCCCGTGTCCTCAGCTGGGGGCCGCGGACCTCCCGCCACCTCCCTGGCCCAGGACCAGGGTCCCCTCCTCCTCCAGGCCAGGACCACCCAAAGGCAGACACGCAGCAGAAGCAGACAAGGCGGGGACGTGCTGCCAGCTCACCCGCCTCCGCCCAGCGCCCTCACGGGGTTCTCGGCACCCCGCTCACCCACCCCTGTCCCTGACCTTCACACGCCACTCGAGTTTCTCAGACAAACGATGGGACACTCGTGACGTGGAACTCCCTCACGAAACACTCATCAATCTGACTTCAGTCGCGTGCTGAGGCCCAGGCCCCACTGCCGGGCAAACCAGAACTGGTCCTGTGCTCTGGCCTGCAGGGTGCAGCGGGGAGGAGGTTGCCCTGCGTGAGTACTGATGATGAGGGTGTGACTACCTTTTCAGACCCCTGTAGTTTCTACAAGCTTTGGGAGAACAAACCAGAGTTAGGGCCCACCTACAGTAATATTTCCCTTTGTAGACAATACTGTCAATACTTTCACATACATCGGAACTTTTAGAGCATAATTTTTATTTGGGAACTACCTGTACTATGCCAGTTTAACCACCCAAGGACCCTTTCAATTATTTTCTAAAATCCTCTGTCCACACACCCTAACACATGAAAACCTTAAACCACCAAACTTTCTGATTTTTTTTTTAATTATAGATATTTAGGGTAAATGAAGCTCTTATTGCAGGACTTTGAAAAACTCATGTTCTTTCAAGAATTGTTTTCCCAAATTCCTAATGGACCTAGCCCTCTTTTTGAAGTGTCTGTCCCTCAGTTAAAAAAAAAAGGGTCCCCTCTAATTTAGACCATTTAAAAAAACTTTAAACTGGAAAGAGATAGTTTAGCTTCTTCTACCTGAAATGCTGATATAAAGCAAATTCCCTAAATGTCTATCCAAAAGAATTCCCTTTAAAAGTGTGATTTTTTAAATGATTTACAATAAACTGTAGTTCTTTATATTTTAATAAGACCACTGGAGTGGGTTCGACCCTGGGTCTCCTGCATTGCAGGCAGATTCTTTACCATCTGAGCCACCAAGGAAGCCCAATATAGTTTTATATTACATGTAGTGAGAACATTTATATTCCCTTAATATTGTGAACAGTAAGTTACCGACCCACTTGAAAGGACTATTGTCTTTTCCCGACGAAGCAGCAGAAAGGCTGCCCGTGCCGTGCTGCCGTCAGCCCATCCTCACTCCTCCTTGGGGCTTCGGTCCTGGCCTTGGTCTTCCCGGGAGCTTCAGGGCAAGCACAGCTGCTGTCTCAATCCTGCCAACATGGTTTGAAGGCTACATTCTAGGGTTTTCTGAATGTTTCACAATGGATGTTCCAGAAGAAAATAAGTAATGAAGATTGCAATTCCAAATGAGGTTCTAAAACAAACACTTTCCGTGTTCAAAACTATCCACTAGCGCGTTTCATCTGAAGAGCCCACTGCTCAGGAGAGCTGATGCCAGAGAGGCAGCACTCGTCAGCGGAAACACTGGCTTGTAAGCTACTCTGTGCGAAAATGCACGTTTTGCTAATTTTGATATGAAACTAAGAATATCAACAAACAAACAAAAGACACTAAAATACTGAAGCACTGTGTAAGTTTGGCAGACAGAAAATCCTCAACTCAGACATGCTGAGCCGATGAAACCACGATGTTCTACAGTTTGACCTTGAAAATCATATTACTCCAGAAGTCCAGAAATGTAGATTTATTTTTATTCAGAAATACTTTCATATTCTCTAACTGTTCATCGAAAGTTTAAAAATTCAAAAGGGACACAAAAAAATTACATGGGTCTTAGAAGCTATGTCAAACATGCGAGTTTTAAGACTGACATTTTATGCAGTGTAATTTAGCCCTCATAATTTTCTTAAAATCAAATTATAACAGGAACACAAACATACCATATATTACTCTTTAAAATTTTTGTTTTACAATATGTTCTTGTCAATGGGACACTTCAAAATGTTTAAACCTGATAGAAAAGCATTAAAAAAAAAAAGTACCAATGGAAGAAAAAAGTGTCAGAAACACACCTGTCCATTACCTGGTGTGAAGATGGGAACCACTGCAATAAAAAAACTCTGAATCCATTCTCCTGGGGAGCACGCTCTGAACATCCACACTTGGGTCTATTGTTCTTTAAAATCATTTCAGACTTAAAATCAATTCTTTGTTACCAAGTGAGAAAGAGGCCCATTTTCAATATTCACTTTCATTGATGCCATCTGCATTTCCTCTTAAGCGGCTGGTTTCTGGGACAGAGTCAGGCAGGGACACGATGTTTGAAGGAAACCCAGTCTCCCAGCTAACCACAGACTCAGTGGCGACAACAGTGAGCAGAACCGCTTTAGGAGTGAACCCGGGCATCGGAACCGTCCCTCGGATACTGTTCACTGGGGGAAGTAACCCTGGGTTTGAGGTTTGGGAAGCTTGACGTGTTGGAGAAGCGGCCTCCGGAAGCTAAGAGAGGGCTCCTCAGCTGAACGTGCGGGCAGTCCTCCATCATCTCCTCGGCCCTGAGGGACGAGCCCTTCGCAATCCCCCTGCCCATGGGGAGGGGCCTAAAAGGGGTCTGGGGGGCTCGGAGGAGGGGGAACCCGAGACGCCTGCAGGGGTGAAGCTAGAGGAGTGAGGCGAGGGAACCCCGGGACATCCTGGACACCACGGTCATCTCCCATGGCCCCACAGGTCTGGGCTGTGGTTTGGGAAGAAGAGGTGAGACTATTAACAAACTTTTCCCTTCTTTCAGCCAAAAGAAAACAAAGCCTCTTCACAGCTTCTTTTAATAATAATATAAACCTGATTTGTTTTTTTTTTTTTAAAGAAAGAGTTGTAGGTGGAAGAACTTCAAGGAAACAGAGGGAGCTGTTACCCGTGACAGGCCCTGAGTTTCCCGGGGGGTGTCTACGGTGGGGGGGGGTCACCCACTCTTCCCGAACCCCGCTCCGCCCGGCAGCTCAGTCTGAGTGCAGGTGACACTGCGTGCTTTGTAAAGAGCAAGGCAACTTGCATTTACCGTCCTGTGCTTCCTCTGCATGTGATCTCCTCCTACTCATCCTCTGTACTCTTACCCCCGATCCCTTCCAAAACACTTTCAATATGTCTGCTGTTATGTACTGTTTCATCTATAAAGCAACATATATATTAAAAACAGATTTGTTTGCAACCAAAAAAAGTGCTTAAAACCATCTTATGCAACTGTTTTCACTTCATTTTCAACCAAAAAAAAAAAAATCAAACACATTTGGGTTTATGAATAATACTGAAAAAAAAACAGTGAATCTGATTATTCTCATACATGTATTAAAAAAATGTGCCTTTATGCCCCATGTTAACTTACAGTAACTGACTCATTTCCGTACCTTAATGAGTTGAACTCTTGCTTGGAAAATACAGAAAGTACAAATATATAGAACTTTTAGGATTAAAAAATTTTCTGAATATAAAAATGCTTTCTATATTTCAAAAATAACACTTTTGGATTCTTGTTGTAGTTTTGGGTTTGGTAACTTAACTGTTAAGTACCCAAGGGTTTTTTTGAAAAATAACATGGTTTTAAATACAAAGTTTTCCAAGAACCACTCACATCTGTGGATCAGCCCCATGAAAAGTTTAGTTTCTCAACAAGAAAACCCCAAATATTCTCGTCATAAAATAAAATTCCATTATCAAAAACTAGCTTAAGATAGAAAACTATACGCCTTAGTGATTGCCAGAATTGCCCAGCACAGCTTTAGTAAAATAGAGAGAACTGATCGAGAAAATACAATCTCCACATGTGTGCAAGTGCTGCAAGTCACACAGGGGCGCCGGGAAGCCGCGGCCTTGCCCTCGGGCACCGTCCGCCCCGGCGCGGCCCCTCCACCTCGGCCGGCCCGGCTCCTCCTGCGGCTCATCCGACGCAGCGCCCCGCGCTCCTCCCGCCACCTACGCCCGACGCGGCACCTGTGAAAGCGAAAGCGCGAGTCGGCCAGCACGTCTCCGTCCCTTCCGAGCTGTGAACGCCTCCGTGACCATCCCGGCGAGCGCAGGGCCTAGATGAGCCGGGAGCTCCTGAGGAACTGGATGAGCACGCGGTACACGAACGTGTACTGGCACAGCGTCTGCACCATCAGCATCCGCTGCCGCCGCAGCATGTCCAGCACCCGCGGGACGTCCAGCGCCTGGCGAGGGAAGTGGGGTGAGGGCGCGGCTCCCCGAGACCCCGGGGCGGGGGCGGTCCTGGGGGCCCTGGCTGCAGGCAGGCAGCCTCTTGGCTACTCGGAGTCTCCCGCAGAGAAGCCCGAGGACGTTTGTGCAGAAAGCCCTGGCAGGCCACGGGGGGCGGGGGTCCCTCTCTGCCCGCCCTGCGCCCGGCCCCCCTCCCCGCGCCCACAGAGGAGCAAGCACCTCGTTGTGCTCCAGGCAGGCGATCATGATCTCCGACAGAATGACGACGCCTGTGCGTCCCACGCCGGCACTGCAGTGGACCAGCAGCGGGGGGTTGGGGCTTTGGGGTTCACTCGCGCTGTTCGTATGGCGTCGAACAGACTGGATCTCTTCGAGGTATGCTGTGAAACACGGATGACACACACAGACACAATGCACTGAGGCCGATCAGGCCGACTGAGAAGGCGGCCCCACGCGCAGGGCAGCGGGAGCCGGTGCACCAGCCCAGCTACTGGCCGACAGTGCGGTCTCGGCGAGCCCCTGCCTCTACCGGGGCTCTCGTTTATTCTCACCCGCAAAATGCAAAACTCTTCAGGGACCAGGAACTGCCTGCTGCTGACCATCCAAGTTATACTCTAAAACCTCTGCACTAAGCTTTCCCCTGAACGCTTGCAATTTTCAGTTTATAATAAGCCCAGCCTCGCATGCAACAATACAGAGGCAGGAAAGGAGAGGCTCTGTAGGTCTGCCTCTGTGGCGGCCTTCGCGGCGCCGGGAGCGCAGACGCTTACACAGAAAGCCCTTGAGGTCCTCGGGACAGCCGTGCTCGGGCCAGTCGGTGTACTGCAGGTGCCAGATGGTCCGCTCCTGCCCGCTCAGCAGGTGCTTCATCTTCAGGCCCGTGGTGGCGTAGCAGCCGGAGTCCGTGCGGAAGCGGGTGGTGATCTTGAACCGCCCGTAGGTGACGGTGTTGTGCCTCGAGCCGAGGCGTGGCCAGTACCTGAAGCTCTTTTCCCTTCCGCCCTCCTGTCAGAGACAGAGCGCTCAGAACCGCGGCCCGGGCCGGCCGAGGGCGCCCCTTCCGGGGATCCGTCTCAGAAACGCGGCTGGGCCGGCCGAGGGCGCCCCTTCACGGGGATCCGTCTCAGAACCGCGGCCCGGGCCGGCCGAGGGCGCCCCTTCCGGGGATCCGTCTCAGAAACGCGCTGGGCCGGCCGAGGACGCCCCTTCCGGGGATCCGTCTCAGAAACGCGGCTGGGCCGGCCGAGGACGCCCCTTCACGGGGATCCGTCTCAGAACCGCGGCCCGGGCCGGCCGAGGACGCCCCTTCCGGGGATCCGTCTCAGAAACGCGCTGGGCCGGCCGAGGACGCCCCTTCCGGGGATCCGTCTCAGAAACGCGCTGGGCCGGCCGAGGACGCCCCTTCCGGGGATCCGTCTCAGAACCGCGGCCCGGGCCGGCCGAGGGCGCCCCTTCACGGGGATCCGTCTCAGAAACGCGCTGGGCCGGCCGAGGGCGCCCCTTCACGGGGATCCGTCTCAGAAACGCGCTGGGCCGGCCGAGGGCGCCCCTTCACGGGGATCCGTCTCAGAACCGCGGCCCGGGCCGGCCGAGGGCGCCCCTTCCGGGGATCCGTCTCAGAACCGCGGCCCGGGCCGGCCGAGGGCGCCCCTTCCGGGGATCCGTCTCAGAACCGCGGCCCGGGCCGGCCGAGGGCGCCCCTTCACCGGGACTCGGAACTGCGCCCCCGCCCCCTTCTCTGAAGTCAGGACGCACAGCGTCACCGTCACTGTCCGTCTGAGGCCGCGAGAAGGTCAAGGAAGAGAAGTGAGTCCTCACCTCCTCCGCCGTCACCATGGCTATAATCGCAATTCCCTGTTCCCACACCATCTGCCAAAAGTCCGGGCAGGTATTTTGCAGTGGTCCCTGAGTGGCAATATAGTCCCATTCAATTCCACTGACAGAGACCTGAAATTAGGGATTTAAAAAAATGAGTATGTGTGTGTATAACACATGCATATACATTTGTTCATGGTAATTAATACTTAAAAAGCGAACTGAACTATTTAGATAAAGACTTTCATCTTATTCTTTTTCCTTATTAGTGTAATTTGCATCACTGACACTCCTATAAGCACAAGCATTATGAGTTTATATTATCATCTATATGTGACCTGGGACAATGTCCTTAATCTCTCCAAATCTCAGTTCTCATCTGCACAATAAAAATACTCCCTGCCCTCATGTTGCTGGGATTACTCAAGTCAGTATACTCAATGCCCTGCACATGACAGGGTCTCGGCAAGTGGCTGTTACTCCTGCCGTTAGTGCTGGTTCTTATAAAAATAACACCAGCATCAGCACACCCCAAAGTTCAAACACAACCTTCCCTCGTGAAGCACCATACATACTAGGATCAAGTACAAGCAGTTAAGTCAAAAACCTAAGTCAAGTGTCAAACTTCTGGGGGCGGGGGCGGGGAATCTCTTACTACATAAGGAGTTCACCTCTGAACTTCTGAGTCAGGATCACCCCATATAATGATACTAAATTTCCACTTAAGATTGAAAACCTCCTTGAAAACATTCTAATAATTATGAGAGCTGTAGTCAGGAAATGGGGTTAGATCTCGGCTCCCCCACTACTGAGTGATGGCCATAACGGCTTCCTGAGTGTCCTGGGTAAACCCTGGGACAAAGACCGCAGCCCGAGTCACGCCGCCGCATCCCACGGGCCCCAGGCCCCACAGCAAACAAGGACCAGGGGGAGGGCTGGGGGCAGGAGGGGCGACGCCCTTCCCGACTCGGAGGTCAGCACAGCGGCCCACACGGCGCGCTACGGGGTGATCTGCGAATTCCTCCTGCTGTTGCTGAAGATCTCGAAATACCACCGCAGAGCCTCAGCGTTCAACTCTCACCCATCCAGTCACAGGAGACAGGATACGCTATTCCAAAGAAATGCTCCGTTTTTAAATACGTCACCCCAGTCACGTCCGACTCCGCACAACCCCATGGACTGCAGCCCTCCAGGCTCCTCGTCCATGGGATTCCCCAGGCAAGGATACTGGAGTGGGGGGCCGTGCCCACCTCCAGGGGATCTTTTCAACCCAGGGATGGAACCCAGGCCTCTTATGGCCCCTGCACTGGCGCGTGGGTTCTTTACCACTAGCGCCGCCTACAGAACAAAGCTTGCCCGTGGAACTCTGCTCAGAGCTATGTGGCCGCCTGCAGGGAAGGGGTTTGGGGGAGAATGGTTGCCTGTGTATGTCTGGCTGAGTCGCCTCACTGAGCCCCTGAAACTATCCCAGCGTGGCTAATCGGCTACACCTCAATACAAAATAAAAAGCTTTTTAGAAATAAAAAGCTTATGCACAGATTCCCAAAGCCTGTCAAAGGCAGACTGCTGGGTCTCCGGGAAGTCTCACTGCGAAATGGCTCTCATCCAACGTCACCTGCAAGCTGAATAAAATGTGGGAAAGAAGAGAGATAACACCCGATCATGGACACCTTCTCATTCACTCACTAGAAGGAAACATCTTCTGTCCAGAGTAAGGAACTGACTGTGCAGCCAGTGTGAACAGAGGCTGCGGGGACGGAGAAGACAGAGCCTCTGGCTTTTCTCACCATCCTCGTATGGACCATCCCTTTTTTCACTTTATTGGGCGTAACGCTACCTCAGGTACATGGCATCACCCTGCTTCGGGGCCGGGGCGGCGTGGGGAGCAGCACCACTCGCCCACAGAACAAAACGGTGTTTAAAAAGCAAAGAGTGGGCAAGGAGCGCAGACAGCTCCAGTGTCAGGGACGGCATTGGTGACACCATCCGACACACACGTGTGTCACATCAAAATGCACGGAGGTGCATGACAAGGAAAAAGGAGCCATTCAGCTGCTCCTGAGAGAACCTGTGAGCTAGAGAGAGGGCTTCAGATTCAGAAGCACCAAGGGCTCCAGGCAGACAAATGAGCGGCCCTGAAGTCCTGGGGACGATGCTGGGGGCAGAGGGACCAAACACCGTCCCCCCAGGGGTACGGATTTCCCAGCCTGCAAAACAGTGTCAAAATGGTTCAAAACAAGGGTGTTTTTTGAAAACAAGTCTCGCCACTCTTGTGTTAATGATTTAACTGAGGACTCTGCCCCACCATCCTAACACTCCCCTCACCTTGATGTGGGAGGCGTTGATATAGCCGGTGTTGTTCTCCTTGGTCGGGACCAGCTCCACCCTGGCGTCGTCGTAGGGAAGCACGTCCTGGAACCGATTTCTTTCTGCGTTTTCAGGGAGGCGTGCTGTTGAGCACTCGCCATCAACTAGCCGTTTTTTAAGAATTCTTTCATATTCTGTGAATACCATTCCCTGTTCTAACCGCTGTTCCAGAATTTTACACTGGAAAACACAGAGCGAGAAATAATATGACTGCAGTCCCATGCCACACACAGCTGCATCTTGACTGCACGTCTGAAAACTCGCCTCTTGCCTCAAGTCTAGTGTTACCCAATACTGAAAATTCTAGATGAAACCAAAGTTAAATTTAACAAGTCATTACACAGAAAGGACAAATGAAATAATCTTCTTGGTGAGAGATAGAATGCAAAGTTCTGTTTAAACTTGTTCTAGAATAATTCACTGAATTCGTTTTCTCTAAATCTACTTTGACCCCCTTAGGAAGTTTGGGACTGGCTTGTATACACTGCTATAATTAAAATGGATAATCGACAAGGACCTGCCGCATAGCACGGGGAGCTCTGCTCAATGTCAGGTGGCAGCCTGGATGGGACAGGGGTTTGGGGAAGAATGGATACATGTACGTGGATGGCTGAGTCCCTGTGCTGTCCACCTGAAAAGATCACAACATTGTTAACTGGCTACACTTTAATATAAAAAAATTTTTTTTAATTACCTGACCCCCTAAGAACAGAACGTTCTCCTGGAGAACAGTAAATCCTAGAGTAGGATAATGAATTCCAACTTCTATGAACAAGGGCTCCCACTTGGTAATATGACACATAAAACACTAACAATAGTCCATGTTGGAAATTATCTCCAGGATCCAGGTGTAAGCAAAGTAATTTTTGCTAGCATAATTCATGCCTGCCTAATTTTGACAGGATAGAACCTCACAGCAAATACGTCTCAGTCACAAAGAAAGTTCTGAGAAACTCAGTAGCTGTTCACTGTTAAAAGCCTTCGATGTCAGGACAGCGGTCCTTGTCTTTCTCTCCTGTGAGTGCTCACACGCAATTGCTGGTTTCCTCTCCCTTTACAGCCACAAGAAGGTAAAGAATGACAGCCAAAAGCCAACAGACAAAAATCAACGTTTAGCCCGAAACTATCTATTGAGGCATTAGCTATAAGCTTGCCCCAGTTTTGCAGTCCAGATTACAAAGTTGTTAACACTGCTTTATGATTATCAAATGGCTTAGAAAATCCAGCAGATCCTCAGGAAGGCAGCTCTGCAGCCTCGGCCGTCCCCGAGAAGGCGGGCGGCTGGGTCCCGTACGTACCCGCTCATCGTTAGTGGCTCTGGCCGGCACGTCCTTCTCCTCATCGGGCAGCGGCAGTCGAGACAGGGAGAGTCCATTTAGAGCAGCCAATTTGAGAGGACCGATTTTTTTTGCATCTCCTCGGCTCTTTTTCATTCCCTACAAAAATAGTTATAGGCGTGTATATCAAACATACACACATACAATCCCTTTGAGAGGAGACTTCAGTGGACTGAAGATGAAACAAACAGAGGGAGGGAGGTTCTCCTAAATCAACAACCGCAGGAGAGATGACGCTCCTACACACACAAACACACACACACTCGTTTCACAAATATGAGGAGGAAGACATTCCATTCAAGGCCAAAGCCCTGATAAGTCTTCCAGATAGAAGGTTTTGAAATGCAGCTGGTTTCAGGGCTCTGTTGTAATGGAAGGTGAGGTTCCGAGCAGACAGCATTCCTTCACAGGACTCACTGGACTCCTGAATGTCAAACTGTGACACGCATGAAAATCAGCTGTAGTCCACGATAAGGGTTTAAATGTAGTGGCCTGACTGTAGTGAGCTTTCATACATCGAACAAACTAACAAACAAAAATGGTTTCGTTTTTAGTGTTTTCTGTGGTGGCTCTACTGTCTTCTACATTCTGCGGCAGACTTGTGTGACAGGGATGAGACTACCACACTTCTGGTAAACGCCGCATTTTCAAGTGAAGAAAACAGCAGGGCTGAAATCTCCATCATTACACCAGGAGAGGGTATGAGAGAGGGCAACCGTGGAATTCTGTCTGCTGAAAACTGGTGTTTCTTCAAGCCAGCAATTTTGCTCTCGAAGGCAAACAAGCCCAAGAATGCCAAATCCTCTTTAATAGCCTATACTGAGAGGGTAACAGGCAGGAAGGCCAGGGGTCTCCAAATGGAGGAAATAGCCTGCAAGTGTCAGACATTTTTCTCTCTCTTAAGCGGCAGGAGGAAACAAACTAGCAATATTTTTTCCTTCTCTATACAAATTTAAAGGGAGGTTTCTCTTAAAATTCTGTGTGGCCATAATGACACCTGGTTTCGCCTGAAATTAGCTATTCTCGAGCCTAGAGATAACCAATGCCTTTTTCTCATGGAAATGTTTGTCTTAAGCTATGCTAATGTGCTATGCCTTTACCCCAAACTCTGTCTCCAAGTCGGTTCCGCCTCTTGGCCCAGAACCTACTTGACAAACCAGTATGTTATACTCAGATATTGTTCCCCTAATCTATGTAAATGAAGCTATTTGTATGGTGGTCTGCCCTTCTTCAAGATTCATGTTAATCATTTTATGGCCCAGGATAAACCATTTGGCGCCAAGATTATCCCAAAATGCATCTTATGGGTGAGGGGCCTGGTGCCATTCTGAATTTTAAGACATTCCTTTCTTTCATTAACAGACTGCTAGTGACTATATAACATCCAGCTGAAGACTAGCAGGGGGGTACTCTTTCTGCCCCCTTCTGATGCCTATGTCAGAAGCTTTCTCTATCTCCTTTATACTTTAATAAAACTTTATTACACAAAAGCTCTGAGCGATCAAGCCTCGTCTCTGGCCCCGGATTGAATTCTTCTCCTCCGGGGGCCAAGAATCCCGGTGTATTTGCGTGATTCAACAACCTTTCAATACCTCCTGGGAAGCCAGGGGATATAATCGTAATGACAGCAGCCCTACTCTGACAGCAACGGTTTCCTCAGTTCTGTCTCATAAATGAGATCGCCTTTGCCCCAGCTGTCAGCCTTGGAGGGAGACCGAGAGGGAGGCACACAGACCACAAGGTTCCTGCCTGGGTGACAACGTCAGGATCCTCGGCTGTGCAGGAGACGGGTGAGCGGCTGACAGTGAGCTGTCGGGGGCGTGGGGGCCGTTCTGACGGGTGGCGTCTGCCAGGTTCCAGGGGCCAATTCTCCCACCTCGGCTAACGTCAATCTGCCTCACAAGAGCCTGAAAATGGAAAACTCAGCTCCCGACAGCCAGGAGAAGTGGCCCCGGCACCATGCGCTGGGTGATTGGTAAGGCCAGCTCTAAAGCAAGTATTTGAAGAAAGGGGCTCACAGTCAACGCTCACCCCAAACACCCTTCACTTAGCCCTCAGAGGATGTGCTTTTAAGTGTACCGGCCGAATGGTGGCTTCTCGTGTGAGAACCACCACGCGAGACTGAGGGTGAGACAGAAACTCTTCCTGTAAACACACCCGTCCACGTCTGCCGGATAGCAATCAAGTCCCTGCAGGTGGAGACGGGGGAGAACTCCGGAATGTTCCTGCTTATCTGCCATTCATTCCACTGTTTTTAGTACTAAACCCCCAGAACCATAATTCACATTGTATGTTCATTCGCCTGTGGTCACCATTAAAACCACCAAGGCGTCGGGAGTTACTACGGGGGGTCAGAGGGGTAGCAGGGGGCTGGACTCCAGCTCTTTGGAAGTCAGTCAGTCAAACGTATGATGCAACCTCACAGTAATACGTTAAACTTGACCAAGCACTTTCTATGAACCAGGACCTCACTTTTTTTCCTCCAACAACTCTCTGGGGTTGTCTCAGTTACAAATGAAAAACAAGAGTCAGAGAGATTAAGTTCTTGGCCCAAGGTCTCACCAGCTAGCTGGCTCCTTGTATATGGTAATCAGGGTCAAAACAATAGAAACCCTGCATTCAAGTCAGTCGGGCTGCACGACAAAATTCAGGAAACACTTTCGGAGCCGAGGCTTCAGTGGGACCTGACGCCACACCACAGAAGACAGAGGAGGGGTGCCCGTCCCGGGTCTCGGATGGAGGAGCCGAGGGGCTGGGTGTGAAGGGCCCGGCCCCCTGGGAGAGAACCAGCGAACGGCAAGGTCCGGACTCACAGCCGAGTCTTCCACTCTTAGGTCCTGTACCTATTCCCAGGCCACGGCTGCCATTCCCGTTCTTCAAGTAAGAACGTCCTTTTTTGAAAAGACCGGGGCGGGGGGTGGGGGGAGGCTTCCCTGGTGGTTCAGTGGTCGGGAGTCTGTCGGCCGATGCAGGGGACGCAGGTTCGATCCCTGGTCTGGGAGGATTCCACCTGCCGCAGGGCACTTAAGTGCATGGGCCGCAAGCGAGGGGAGCGAACGCAGGACCCAGTCACACGGTCGGCACCGGGGCCTCCCAGCCAAGGAGGGGGCGTGCGTACCTTTGGGGAACCCAAATCAAGGTCCTCAGATTCAGCAGAACTCCCTGGGCCTGTTCAAAAACCACCGGGACAACAGGCTTGAATACTGGGCTCTACTCATCTGGGGCCAGACTCAGGCCCTGCGTTAAGACTGGGCACAGTTCTTGATGTAATCAGCGAAGAGTGTCAACTACGAGAGGGCCGGACCAGCTGGCGAGGACTCGGTTATTTCACCCCGCAGACACATCCACACCCTGTCCCGCCCCAAATCACCAACGCTGGGCCATCCCCTCCACTTCAGCCAACCTGAGACAATGGCCTTTACTGTTAGGCAGTTGAGTAAGGATGTACTCCCAGGAAAAATTAAAAATCAATTTAGAGGAGAATCCACCTGCCAAGGCAGGAAACATGGGGGGTTCAGCCCCTGGTCCAGGAAGATCCCACGTGCCTCGAAACAACTAAGCTGCAGTGTCTGAACCTGGGCCACAGCCACTGAAACCCACACACCCAGAGCCCCGAGGAGCCCCTGCGGTGAGCAGCCTGCCCGCCACTACAGAGCGGCTCCTGCCAGCCGCCCCTGGAGAAAGTCCATGCGCAGTAACAGAGATCCCGCACAGCCAAAAGTGAAGTAACTGATTTTTCAAGACAAACTTACAGTTCAAAACCATTCAGAGAAAATATATTTAAATCCACAGTACTAACTGTTAGTCATTCGAGTCTGTGTACACTCGTGCACTTCATAACCACTGCAGTACTGTGCTAATTGTCCTCCTGCCTGTGAAGATGTTTGTGACATCTCAGAGGATCTAATAATACACTAGGCCAGGACCACAAGTTCGATGCGCCCTCAGGTCTGAGCATGCTGACTGGCAGAAATTGGAGGCAGAGGCCCCAGCTGCCAGGACACAGGGGCACCTGGGAGACGGAGACCTGAGCAGAGCGGAGCCTGAGCCAGGCAGCCAGATGACCCAGAGTGGACACGCGGACACGAAAATGGCACCAATGCCTGGGCAACGCTGAGGGCCTCACAGTGAAAAGGTTTCAGTGGGAAGACAGAGAACAGCAAGGCTGAGACAAGCAATTGTTACTTAATAAAAAAGTTGTGTGTGTGTGTGTTAGTTGCTCAGCTGTGTCCAACTCTGCGACCCTGTGGACTGTAGCCTGCAAGGCTCCTCAGTCCATGGGATTCTCCAGGCTAGAATACTGGAGTGGGTTGCCATGTCCTTTTCCAGGAGATCTTCCCGACCCAGGGATCGAACCCGGGTCTGTACACAGTATTTTAAAATATACAGTACAACCTCTATGCAGAACAGTGTAGAAGAGAGGAGAACCAGCTACAGAGACAAACATGGGTTTAAAATCCGGTCCCTCACTAGCTGTGTGACCTTGGGAAAGTTACTCAGCATCGCAGAGTCCACTTTCTCATCTGTAGAGACAATAGGCCTGTTGTAAGTAAGCTGGACACAGTGAAGCAGCCTGCTCCGCCCCCGGGAATGCTCTGGGAATGGCCTTCACCAGCTAGAAATGATGTTATGCTGTTTCCTAGTTTGCCTCAAGTGGATAACAAACTGCTTAAACCAGCGTGCTTTATCACACCGAGTATGAAGGAGCTGCATTTTTCTACCAGGGGCCTTCCTTGGGCTCTCAGCTGACTCAGTCTCTCTTTTAAAGACATCTGGGGTGCTCGGGTTTTTGGTCTCGGTGAAGCAGCCCAAAATCACCCTCCAGTCCCCAGAGGTCACAGCACAGCAGTTTAAGCCGCACCCACACAGACAGGGACACACAGAACCCACTAAGGACACCTCAGGGGAGCCTCGCTGACCCCACAGGAGCCCACTGAGCTGCAGGCTGTTTTTACCGGTGGCTCCCAAGGCAGTCTTGGCCCAAGTCGTGAAATCCTCACTCCTCTCCCCTGGCACCACCTTCTGGAGACGCCCATCCACTGCTCCTATCCTACTCCACAGAGCCCCCTACGTTCACCTTTCCCTGGGTCTAAGCCTTATCTCTAGCAATGTCACCAAGATTCTAGTCAATCCCCATCATTTCCAAAGATAACCAAACTCAAGAGTGTTCCATAATAAAGCCAAAATAGAGTAAAATGTATGTGTCTACTGGGCTACGGGTCTGTTTGAAAGGAGTTCAAAAGAAAAAGCTTTAAGAACTCGCGGAAGTCAAAGACAAGACGGACAAAGGGCAGACGGTGCAGAGAAGGGCAGGTTTGCAGGGGGCACCACGCTGTGGGGTGAGGCCCCCGCGCCCACCCCGCACGGCCCACGGCTCACCCCCAGAGGCGGAAGCCCTTCCACTGCATTCTTCTTCGCGGAGAGGAGATCGGACGCTGGCCTCTTCTGCAGGGAGTCCCTCCGGGCGCGGTACCTCCCCGACGTGGTAAGGTCCGACTCGGACGCCGATGGCGACAAGAGCCCGTCCCGCCGGGGCCGCGGGCCCTCCCCAGGCGCAGCGCCTGGGGCCTGGGGCTCCAGGATGTGCAGGGGCCCAGGGGCCAGGGGCGCGGCGTGGGAGGCGTCTGGGGGGCGGCCGCCCCGGGAGCCGAGTGGCGGCGCGGGCCCCTCCTCGGGGTCCTCGTCCTCATCCTCATCGCTGCTGTGGATCAGCACGGTGGCGTCCGACAGGGACTTCCCGTGCCCACCTCGCAGGCTGCCCCGCAGCCCAGCGGCGCAGTCTTCCGCCCGCAGCGCCCGCTCCCCCGCCGCCAGGGCCGGTGCAGCCCTCTCCTGCAGCCGCAGGCCCTCGAGGCCGTGCGCCAGGCCGGCCAGCTCGACGCTGTTGCGCTTCTGCAGCCGCGCGCGCCGGGCAGCCGTCAGCGGCTCGCTCACCTCCTGCAGCGAGTGCGCCACCGGCAAGCTGTCCTCCTGGAAGGTCTGCACCGAGTGGTGCACGCGGCGCGTGATGAGGTCGGGGTTGCTGCTGCTGATGGGCGGCTGGCGGGACAGGTCCGGGGTGCTGTTGGCTGGCCGCGGGTGCGGGTAGGGGGGCGGCGGGCGGTACACCTGCGTCCTCAGGATGCTGGGCGCCGGGCAGTCGCGCGCCTGCAGCTGCGCGTTGGTCAGCTCGGGCACGCTCACGGCACCCAACCCCGGGCGCCGCCCCGCCGCTGAGGCATAGGGGTAGGGGGCCGGGCTGTGGAAGCTGTGGCTAAGGCTGAAGGCGCAGGGGGCCATGGGTGGAGATCCCGGGCGCGCGTGCTCGCGGATCTCGGGCTGGCTGTACACCAGGCTGAGGTTCCGCAGAGAGCGGCTCTGCCGCTCGGCCGGCGCCAGGCCACGCTGCAGCTGCTTCATGACTGTCTCGTAGTCCGGGGTCGGGCGGTAGGACGGCGGGATCAGGGCGCTGTGCCGGTGCGAGGGCACGTAGTCGGGCCTCAGGACGTCGCTGCCCGTGATGCTGGGGTTCGAGGACCCGGGCGAGGGCTGCAGGTAGGGCTGCGGGCTATTCAAGGAGCTGGTGCTGTGCGCGCTGTACACGCTGCCGTTGCGGACGCGCCCGCCGAGCTCCACCTGCGCGCGATCCAGGCTGGTCTGAGAGTGACCATAGAAGCCGTTCTGGTTGGTCACGAAGAGGTTATCTGGGGGCGGGCGGGGCAAGACAGCGTGCATTTTATAATGAGGCTTTTTTCTGAATGTACTGAACTGAACCAATTACTCAAGACAAACACTGAGACGGCCCGAATGCTGATGGCGTTTATGAAACTCCAGGCTGAAGGGACCCGGCGGCTCTACTCACACCGCCGGACCCTGGACGCGCGGTTTCTGGGCGCCTCGCCTCCTCACCTCCAGAATGGGGTGGTTCTGCCTGCTCCAAGAGTGGGATTCAGGACCTCACACCCAGTAAAGAACAGCCAAATCAATGCTCAGCATTAAGAGTACAACTACACCCCCACAAAATGGGCTGTGCTGTGCTTGGGCACAGACTCAAACTCCCATGGCTTCTGCGGGAAAGCGCACTCCTCCTTGGGTTACCCGCCCCCCTGCCCTGGCAGGAGGGCTCTGGGCCAGAGCCCCTTCCCTCTGGAAGGTTGGCCAGGGTGGCTGGAGGAGGAGGCAGGGGACTCTGTATCCTCTGTATCCTCTGCTCACATTCCCTTGACTGTGATTCCACAGGGAGGAGGGTGCCCCGAGAGCAGTCAGAGCCAGGGGGCCCGACTGCTGGTGAAACTGTTTTACTAGAGACAAAGCAGGCTTTCCAGAAATCGGGGGAGCTAAGAGCAGAAATACCCCTAGGTGTGTGGCCCTGCTGATGCTGAGCAAGTTCAAGCACCGGCTGTCTGTAAACATTTCCTGAAATGAAACTCAAGGCGGACTGTGTAGATTCCTCCAGAATGAAGATAACAGGGCAAGGAGTTCAGCAGGATCTAAGCCTCACGAGGTCCTCGAGTGTCACCGGTAGCTGCACACCTCAGCAGGGGCGGGAAGCCAAGGAGACCCCCGCAAAGACAGCCGCCCCTGCCCGAGTAAGACGGGTCACAGTGAGCACCTCACGTGTCCACGGACGCTGCGTGTGCACCTGCTTGGGCTGGAAGGAGGCCTGCTTCTTCAGTCCAGCCTGCAGTTCACCTGAAAACTACCCAGGGTGACTTCTAACACGTCAATGGAAAGAACACCAGAGAATAGTTGCCACTGATAAAAACATTCTTTTTCTGACTCAAAAGCCTCATGACGGTTTTGTCCAAGGGAACAGTAGGCCAGCGTCTCAGGCGTGGCTTCTATTCCGGCGGCACACACAGCCATGGAGACAAGGGCCTCAGAGGCAGCTCGTGCTCTCCCTGCGATCGCACCGAGCTTCTCCCGTCTTGCGAGCACCCCGAGGTCTGCATCTGTGGAGCCCCCTTTCCTCACAGCTGCCAGCGCTCGCTCAGCCTCACCCCCGCCCGTCTAGACCAGCATGATACCTGCTGGTCCTGCTCTGCGCACCCCCAAACCATCCAATGATGAGTCGGATGTGTAGAAGACTCTGCTAAGAACTAACAGGGCAGTCGGGGGGCGGGGGGAGGGAATGATTAGGATCCAAAGAAAAAGGGAAAGGTAAGCACAAAAATCATGGGAACCCAAGGAAGTGTTGCAACTGAAGGAGGGAAGTGTAGCGAGTGAAGGAGCCCAGTGTCACAGGAGCTGGGGGAGGGAAGGAGCGCTTCCGGCTGGGGCTGAGCGATGGGGTCAGGGACACCTCCAGGACACACGGCACTCGGGACCTGGAGAGCCGGCAGGTGCAGTTTCACCAGCAGTCGGGCCCCCTGGCTCTGACTGCTCTCGGGGTACCCTCCTCCCTGTGGAATCAGAGTCAAGGGAATGTGAGCAGAGGATACAGAGGATACAGAGTCCCCTGCCTCCTCCTCCAGCCACCCTGGCCAACCTTCCAGAGGGAAGGGGCTCTGGCCCAGAGCCCTCCTGCCAGGGCAGGGGGGCGGGTAACCCAAGGAGGAGTGCGCTTTCCCGAAGAAGCCATGGGAGTTTGAGTCTGTGCCCAAGCACAGCACAGCCCATCCGGCGGAAGCGTGTGGGCAGGGGGTAGGCAGGGAAAGGGCGCCGAGGGTGACAGAGCGGGGCGGGCAGCCGGGAGACTTGGCAGACATGGAGTGGCTGGAGGAGCCTGTGGCTGGAGAGAGCTCAGAGCGGGCGCAGGAGGTGAGACCTGGAACAGGAGCACAGAGGGGCATCTCAGAGGATGCTGAACACTAGACACGGACGATCGTCAGGGAAATGGGATGAGCCCGGCCACTGAGTGTCAGATGAACCGGGGAGGGTGGGAACTGAGGACGTCAGTGCCTGTGATGCAGCGACTCACGAGAGGTCTCAAAAAAAAAAAGAAAAAAAAGACTGCATTGGCAGGAGCAGAGGGATAGGGAGGAGGAGATACGGAACAGATGCTCCATGAAGTTAATCAGAGGCAAGAGGATTTGCAACTGTCTGGGTACTGAAGGCAAAAAAAGAAAAGAAACATTATAAACAGTTTGGAATCCCAGGAACCAGTGGGTGACTTCACCGTAAAGGAGTACGGAACCTGGCAAAGGGCCTTATGGAGCAGGGTGATAAGCTCAACTCCAGGATGCCACTGCAGCAAGCGGTGGCAGCGGATAATGTTAGGAGTGCTCCCACTCAGCCCGCGGTCCTGCTGGCCCCCTGAATGGCCCCCAGGCCGTTGGACAGGGGACACGTGGGGCCGGAGCTCAGGAATAAAGGTGGGCTGGGGAACGCAGACAGTCCTCCTCCTTGCTGAGACCCCAACTGCGGATGAGAGGAGATCAACCGGATGCCTGTGGAGGGAGCGGGCCCTCGGCAGACCTCCGGGGCAGGGAGCACCGAGGGGGCAGGAGCGGAGAGCATCCAGCGCGCTGAAGAGGCTGGAACGCTGGGGTCCGATGGGAAGGAGGGTGCGTGGGACCTGCGCGAGGGCAGCTTGGCGGAGCAGCACAGACGGGAGGGGAAGGGGAACCAGTAAGCAGAAGGGGCACACAGTAGCGCTCTCAGAAGTGGGGAGAAAATGAAAGAAGAGACAGTTCACACCGCAGTCTGGAGGGAGAGGAAGACATTAGGAGGCTCGCAGAGAGAGGAAAAGAGAGGACCGGGGAGGAAACACACTGAAGAGAAGAGAGATTTTTCGGGCGTGGGGGGCGGGTGTCAAAGCCACAGGAGGGCAGAGGGGAAGGAGGAGAAGCCAGTGAGGAAGGTAAAAGCAACCCCCCGAGGCGCACACTCTGGGACTCCAGTCGAATCCGTCCCCCTGCCCCTCCACCCCCCGCCCGGAGAACCTCACCCAACACACAAGGCGCAGCGCCAACAACGCGCCACCGCCCGCCTCCTGGTCCCTCACGCCGCCCTCCAGTCCCCTGCGGGCCTGAGTCCAAGCGCCCGCTTCGCCGTCTGTGCCGGCGCAGTCACCCCCCGCACAAAAGCAGGGGCAGCGGCCCCACCCGGGAGCTCGCCACTCCCGCCTTTCGAAGTCACCCCTCTTTCCAGGAAGCCTTTCTCAGACTGCCCAGCTCACGCTCGTCACAACATGCCTGTTCCCTTTGTGCCTAAGTCATCTGTGTGCTTGTGTTATCCTCCTCTATTAGCTTCCACATCTAAGCTTCTTAAGATGTGGAATTACCTCTCTGCATCCATCTCCCCGCCTTTACAGCAGAGCCTTGTGGACAGAGTAAAGTAATAATGCTTGTAAAATGAATGCTGGAGATACAGCTTCAGAGGCCCTGTCTTCACATAACTCAATATGCCCATCATTTGAAAGATAAACATAAATAGAGGAAAATAATCGTTTACAATGGGAAGGTCTCAGGCAGGAAAAAACACAGAACAAGCCTGGGACCTCCCGGGCCAGAAATCACAGAAGCGCTCAGAGCCCATGGGGCACACGTTAACAGGACTTGGGAGCCAGTTTGAAGGAGTGCCCATGGGCCAAATTCAGGATCAGATCTGAGCATCAGAATCTGATACTACATGTTTGCTACCCATATCCCCCAAAAAACTGACTCTAATGAATACAGGTTGGCTATCATCGTGACAATAATTCTGTGAAGTTAAATTTTTAAGTTATTTGTGTAATAACTTCAGGCAAAAAACTATCCTGGCTTCAAGGTCTCCAAGCCTTCATGATTTATTCAAATTATAGTAATTTTGTAAGGCATTTCAGAAATGGTGTACTTTACCTAGGGAAGAGGTGTACGGTTCTGTGTAATGTCCGTTATAGTGCAGCTGGGGTGGGGCGGCCATCGCATAGGGCTGCGGCTTGGGCTAAGAATCGGAAAGTTGGAAACAGGGTTAAAACACATCGTCTATGGAATATGTGTAAACAGTTCTTTTCTGGCTTCTTTCTTTTCACTGAGAAACTTCTGAAGGAGCCTGACGTATCATATATGAAAAATAAATATCAAGACCCTATAGCTCTCACCCTATCTATCCTTTGCAGGGTTTTCCAGAAAGGCAATGCTAAGCGCTATGCTCTGTTATCAGGCAGCAGACAGCACAAGAAAGCAGGAACAGACACAGATTTCCTGAATTCTTATATAAACAATCAATTAGAAAAAACTTATATGTACTATCTTTAATCTTATTAGCTAAACCATCTAGTATTTTAAATATCTACTAACTTCTGATTACTCTTGGCTAATAGTCAATATCTTTAGTATTAGGTTGGACCTAATATTTTAAAATATATAACACAATAAATGTTACATATATAAATATTAGGCTTAAGTTGTAGAAAATCACCATTTCTTTGGTCAAATGTCAGCATACTTTAACAGTTCGAACTAAAAACGAACACTGCTAAAAGCGTATTTTATTAAGGAAAGCGACGGCACTAAAACAAAAAAAGGCAATTGTAATTTTCCTTCTTTCTTACCAGAGACATCCTCGAAGAAGACCTCCTCCTAACTGGGTTCACTATGACGGTCTGAGTTTGCCTGTAAAAATAAGACATGTCTTGGAGAAACACATATACACGTGCTCATATGCACACACTCTTCCTAGACATGCTAATAAGAAAGTAAAGGATAAATCTTCCCAAGCGACAAACTCATCCAGTCATCAATCAGAAAAAAGGCAGGTGGTCTCCCGGCTGCACTCCAGGGTCTGAGCCTCGCGGAGCAGCCGTCAGTTGCCTGGCCGAGCCCAGGGCCAGGCAGGAAGAGCTGTCCCCGGTCCATGCAGGCAGGCCCTCCGGAGCGACCAGCAGCAGAGCGGAGGGGGCGCCAGGCCAGAGGGCCACAGACTCAACCCCAGGGAAGAGACGGCGCAAACGCGCTTCTCCTGCGGGCTGGGCTCAGCGCTGACCACCTCCGTTCTCAGCGCTCAGGACAGACCGCCAGCTGCCAGCCTCACAGCCAGAAGCAATGGAGTGCCTTTGATGGAGAGCCTGTGAGCCGCGGACCACACACATGATCAAGAGACAAGCTGGGAACTTGGGAAACTTAGGAGTATGTGTGTTAGCTGCTCAGTTGTGTCCGACTCTTTGTGACTCCCTGGCCGTCGCCCACCAGGCTTCTCCATCGATGGGATTCTCCAGGCAAGAATACTGGAGTGGGTTGCCATGCCCTTCTCCATAAGAATATGTATTTCCTCTAAGAAACTAAGGTAGGGAGAGCAAAAGAGTAGGAACGTTGGTTCAGTGGGCTGGTGGTAACTCCATTTACTTTCCTTTGCAAGAAACTTCTCTCTGGTTCTAAGTGTACTTTTAAAAAAGAAATGAAAAGTATTCAGGAGTCCTGGCTAACATTTATCAGATAATTTGAGATTTTAAGCTTTTCAGAGCAAGCTCCATCTTTGAATAAACATAGGTCACAAATAAGAAAAAGAAAATTCCTTTTGTCAGGATCTATCTTTTAAAGATAAAGGCAGGCATTTTTGTTGTTGTTCTTGTGTGTGGTCAGTTTTATTGCAAGTAAGATCTAGGAACCTATACACGTAGGATTCTTGGGTTTGGATCATGATGCAATTTTGTCAGAGCTCTTTTTGAAAAACCTTTGAGCATCTATTCCTGGCCCAGAAGCTTATGTGACATGTAATAACAGATTACAAAAAATGTCATCCTTGGTTACAGTGTTCCTAAGGACTAATTATTAGAAAATCCATAATCACAAAATGAACATGAATTCCATTTAATCAGTAAATTTACCATCTCAAGCCTCAAGTCTCGTCTCAAAAATTTTCAGCACTGTAATTAATTTCTTCTATTAAATCCCTTAATATTAGCTAATTTTTATATGATTTTTGCTGCTAAGTCGCTTCAGTCGTGTCCGACTCTGTGCAACCCCATAGACGGCAGCCCACCAGGCTCCCCCATCCCTGGGATTCTCCAGGCAAGAACACTGGAGTGGGTTGCCATTGCCTTCTCCAGTGCATGAAAGTGAAAAATGAAAGTGAAGTCAGTCAGTCATGCCCGACTCTTAGCGACCCCATGGACTGCAGCCTACCAAGCTCCTCTGTCCATGGGATTTTCCAGGCAAGAGTACTGGAGTAGGGTGCCATTGCCTTCTCCAAGATTTTTGAGGTAAAAGAAAATTACTCCTAATAGAACTATCAAGTAGCTGCAACTGCTTTTATGAGTTGACTTTTTTTGATTAAACATTTTTAAAAGTAACTTCCTTTTATTATCATTCGAATGAATTAAGATTGTTGATGAAGAATAGATGTCTCTATTCCAAAGGATGCTCCCATTCTGCCAGTAATTATTATGCAACAAAAATAAAATGGATGTCAATTCCATTAGATTGCAAAAATACCCACATCAGTTGGTAAAACATTAGTAAAGTCAGGAGGGTGTATCTGAGCCTTTTTTCCCCTCTTATTTTTAATTGAAAGGTAATTACAATATTGTGATGGTTTCCGCCATACATCAACATGGATCAGACACAGGTATACACACGTCCCCTTGCTCGAGCCTCCCTCCCCCTCCCACCCCTCTAGTTGTCACAGAGGTCACAGTTGTCATCATGATCAAACCCAATTGCATCATGATCAAACCCCGGTCTGAGTTCCTGAGTCACAGAGGATTCCCACCATCTATTGCACACGTGTTAGTGCGTGTCAGTTCTCTTTTAAAACGCTCCTTAACTGCACACTGCTGTTGCTCAGTTGCTGGGTCGTGTCTGACACTTTGCCCCGTGGACTGCAGCCCTCCAGGGACAGAGACCAAGCCCTTCTGCACTGGCAGGCTGGATTCTTTACCATCAGGCCACCAGGGATGATCCTTAACTGCACGTTAATACATTCTTCAATTTAGCATTCAGGACTTGAAGACACTGCATTCTGCAGCCTCGAGGTTTATTTTTCCTTTACTCTCCATCATCAGGGCTAGATTTAGGCCATCCTAGTTGGCCTCTGAAGTTTATATTTAGTCCAGAGACTCACTAAATTGACTAAACCTTAAAAGGACTACAAATTCAAAACACAGAGATGAGGAAAATGGCCGTTGATAGGATCTTCCAATGAGGTGTCCAGAGTTGCCCAGCCGGACACAAAAACAAAGTCTGTTAAACACGAAGCCCAAGGATGTGAGCTTCGGAGCAGAGGCGGCACTCCGCATGGGGGTCTATCCTGGCGCCTGCTGGCAGCCCCCAGGGTGGAGGCGGCACCCCACACGGGGGTCTATCCTGGCGCCTGCTGGCGGCCCCCAGGGTGGAGGCGGCACTGCAGAGGCCACTTCTGCTAAAAACAAACCAGCACGTCTTCCTGCTGCCCAGCTGACGTAGGCAGCCTCTCCATCGGGTCTACATGTTCTAACCTCCTTTTTCTTCTTGCCAAAATCCTCGTCAAAGCAGTTTTCTAGGAGACCAGCTAAACTGAGTACACAAGAGAGAACGGTGAACAGTTGGTAGTGTTTAGGGGCAGTTACTATGCTGGTGGGTGCTTCTAAAAATGAGACAGCTAAAGATTTCGGGGGGGCTGGAAATCACTGGAATGTGTGTATTGGAGAAGACACAAGAAGAAAAGGTTGCTAGCCCAAGTAAAACAAATGACATTACTTATTGAAACAGTGCGAAAGGCTATACACGATTACCTCGGGGAATCCAAACACCAACCCTGAGAAGGAAGCTGGTGGTATCTTTCCTTACAGATAAGGAAATGGATATTTAGATTAAGTAAATTGTTCCTGGTCACATGGCAAATAAGCAGAACTGGCATCAGAACCGGGCGGGTCTGTCAGATTCCTGAGCACACGCTCCTAATAGCTGATTACCTGACGCCCCCTCCCCACCCCAACAGACACATGGGCTCCACCGAGGCAAAGGACACACCATTGTGCCACTGGTGCCTGGCACACAAGGAAGCTGCCAAATGTGTGCTGAACAAGTGAAGGAGACAGTGAGTGAGGACTGCAATGGATGCTTACGGCTAAGCACTTACAATCTGGGCTTCCCTGACGCTCAGCTGGGAAAGAACCCGCCTGCAATGCAGGAGACCCCGGCTCAACCCCTGGGTCAGGAAGATCCACTGGAGAAAGGAAAGGCTACCCACTCCAGTATTCTTGGGCTTCCCTTGTGACTCAGCTGGTAAAGAATCCACCTGCAATGCAGGAGACCCCAGCTCAATTCCTGGGTCAAGAAGATCCACTGGAGAAGGGAATGGCTACCCACTCCAGTATTCTGGCCTGGAGAATTCCATGGGCTGTATAGACCATGGGGTCACAAAGAGTCGGACATGACTGAGCGACTTTCACTTGGGCTTCCCTAGTGATTCAGTTGGTAAAGAATCTACCTGTAATGCAGAAGACCCAGGTTCAATCCACAAGTCAGGAAGATCCCATGGAGAAGGAAATGGCAACCCACTCCAGTACTCTTGCCTGGAAAATTCCATGGACAGAAGAGCAGGACAGGCTGCAGTCCATGGACTCCCAGCGTTGGACATGATTGTGCAAGTAACTTTCACTTACAACTTACACTTGAGCTATAAAGACAGTAAATTTCCAAGAGCTGACTTTTGCTTTGTGAGCTTTGTTTCTTGTATATTTCAAGCTATAGAGGAGTGAAATTTTGATGCACAAAAAATATGTTGGCTAGTGGAAATACCCAGAAAATATTGACCTCAGTGATCTTCCTTTAATGGGACAGGGGCTTTCTCTTCTTCCAGGCTTCTCACAGTGTCTTCAAAAACCCTGCAGTAGGCCAAGAAGGGGGACAGCCCCAGCTCCCTCCGGGCAGGGCCAGTGCATCTCCTGATCACAGAAGTCTCCAGAACAGACTGGCTGCTATATTTGCCAGTAGCCTTAAACTGCAGGAACACTCGCCAATGCTGACAAGGCTGAGCAAGGAGCCCACTGGCGACAGGAATTCAACCTCCTCCTCTAGAGAAAGTCTGTGGAAACTTCTGCCACTCGGCTTTGCAGGTTTGGGGACACTAGACTCCCCTTCCCCCGCTCTCCCCAGAGAGGAGAGAAAGAGCCTCCCACACACCAAGCACCCTCTCAAGATTCCTTTTCCCTCTGATTCTTCTCATGCAAATTCAACAGGTCAATGATAGCATGAATGGGTCTGGGGCTTGGGGTGGCAGAGAAGGGGAGAGAAGTCATTTGACCTAAGAAACTGTCACTACCTCATTTAATTCCTATTCCAACTCTAAAGAAATGCTAAATAAAACTCACATTATCCTCACACTATAAATTAAAAAAGCAAAGAGAGGGATTCCCCTGGTGGTCCAGGGGCTGGCTCTGCATGCAGGAGGGCCAGTTCAAGCCCTGGTCGGGGAACTAAGAGCCCACATGTCACAGGCCAACTAAATCCAAGTGCTGCAACGAAGGCCAAGCACAGCCAAAAAAAGAATTCATTTCTCTTCACCTGGGGATCGAGTGCTACATTCACTTCCTGTAGAATGAAGAGCGTATCTTCCATCGTAAATTATTTCATAGCAATAGTTCATGAAAATGGACTTCCATGATTTAACACGTATGGAAATTAAAAGCAAAATGTAGAAAATAGACCTTTACATATAATTATTTCATTTTAAAAATACTCATTTTCCTTATACAAATGTAACATATTCAAATGAGGATCTAATATAAATGTGGTTTTATTTATATTTGGGAATAAATAGTAATATTATTTTTAAAAAATGAGCTAAGACTGAGTCATTTACCCCCCACACACACATAAATTATTTATTTTCCTTCT
This sequence comes from Bos taurus, assembly GCF_002263795.3. Lineage (NCBI taxonomy): Eukaryota > Metazoa > Chordata > Mammalia > Artiodactyla > Bovidae > Bos > Bos taurus. The sequence continues at coordinate 100,193,091 of NC_037337.1, forward strand.
GAACTTTAAAACTGTTACCAAGGGGTGATTTGCCAAAAAACTCTTTTAAAAAGGTATTAACCACCAACCAACAGGGATGCCTACTGGAAAAAGATTCTATCTTATGGTTTATTTCAAATGACTGATGCTCCATCAATTTCCAGGGCAGGGGGGAGAAGTGAACTGAGGGAATGATGGCTCATTATTACGAATACTCTTAAACTTATGAAAGGCTTTACATCTACGAAAGGGCTGTGGCCCAGGAGACTGCACACATACTGCTCTGAGCGTAGCACACGTATACACACAAAGCATTGCCACCCACGCCGGTAACAGCCCGGTGCGGAGGAGCCCCAGATGCCACCGCCCGGGACCCCGGCGCAGCGAAGCCCGCCGCAAGGGGGCGCCCTCCTCACACAAAGGTGCGGGAGCCCCGAGCCCCGCAGCAGGCAGAGGTGGCGGCGGCCACGGGGAAGGAGGCCGGTGCCCCTGGGGGTTCGCGTTTTCCGCGGCCCCGGCGGCAGAAGCAGCGGGACTCATCTCATATGAAAGGACGGTGGAGGGAACGGGGATGCAGGGAACCCGGGGCCTCAGGGCTAATTAATTGCTGGATGGTCCTCCCCAGCGGACGTCCTTCCCAGCCCCAAGCCAGGCCTGCTTTTCTCTTCGCACCGCTGCTCCTTCACACTGGGGCCCATGAACCGGGGAGCGCCTCTCCTTAACGGGCCCTAAGGTACAAGCCGTCCTTCCGTCAGGAATGAAAGGACGGCGGCGGGGAGCAGGACGGCTCGTCCCCCCGGACTTCCCGAGCCTGCTTCAGGCTCGTCACTCGGAAGCCGGCCCCGGCCCCGCCGGACGCCCGGGCCTGAAGACTCGAGGGAGGAGCCCTGCGCCCCGAGCCCCGGCGGACGGACGCGCCGGGCCCGCGAGGCTCGGCCCGGGCAGGGCCCACGGCCCGGACTCCCGACCCTGCTCCCAGCTGCCAGCCGCGTGGCAGGGCGCGAGTCCGCGCTTGTCTATCTCCACAGCGTCCCTGTGAATGGGCACCTGGACAGTGCAGACGGGCTGCTGTGAAGCCAGAGGAGACGAAGGCGGGCCACATGGCGCCTGACACAGGAAGCGCCGACTGAACCACGTGATAAGCGGCAGGAAAAGCAGCACTGAGCGCGGTACGCGACAGGCACCGCGCGGCGGCCGGGCAGCAGCGCTCACTCTGGATCTGCAGGAATGAGGGTGAGCCCGCCTGAGAACAGGAGGGCGGGCGCCCGGCGAAGGCCTGGGGCCGTGAGGGGCACCGGCAGGGCAGGGACCGAGGGCCCTAGGAGCCAGGACGGAGGCTCGGCGGGGCACTAGGCCCGGAGGAGGCGGGCTAGAGGCGAGGACAGCACAGACGTGGGCCTGAGCGATGACTGGAAGCAAAGCTGCACGTTTGGCTCATCGGTTAAGGAGACTGCCCAGAGCAGGCGCAACAGGGCCAGCAGGCCAACTGGGGGCCAGCTGGTGAGCTGGAGCAGAGGGCAGGGCTTCAAGAACAGGGGTGGGGAAGGAGCGGAACCGCTCTGCTTCACGTGGCCTTCTGCCGGGAAGCCTCTCCGAGCCTGTGCATCCGGTTAGGTACCCTTCTCCCAAGGGCTCTGACAGCACCACACACATCCCGGGGCAGGGCGCGTAACACTCGCTTCCCCGCGTTCACTCGGCAAATCCGTCAAGGCCCCCGGGGAGCAAGGCCCTTGCTCAGCACCGGGAATACAGGGGTTAACAAGAGGGGCGCGGTCTGGGCTCTACAGACAGGCCGAGGGCGGATGGCTGGGAGGGGATGCAGACCACAGAGAGGGGTTACCCAGATCAGGGGGCTGCGGGCCATGAAGGGGAAACAGGTAGCAGATGGAGACGGGTGCCGGGGTGGTCAAGAAGCGCCTCTCTGGGCCTTGCCTGGGGGCCCCTGGCTAAGACCCTGCACTTACAATGCAGGGAGCTTGAGTTCGATCCCCGGTCAGAACTAGATCCCACATGCCACAACTAAGACCCGGCACAGCCAGATAAATATTTAAAACAAACAAAAAAACCGCTGATGAAGGGCACCTCTTAAGAGACCCTGATGCAATGAGGGGCCAGTACGTGAAGACTGGGGAGGGGAGGGGGTCGGACGGACAGAGGGCACGCTCACAGACCAGAAAGGATAGTAGTGTGGCTGGAGTGGGTGAGCAAGGAGGGCAGAGGGAACAGTGGAACCAGGCAAGCACAGCGCACACGCGGCTTTGCGCTTCCAAGGACGAGGGCGAGTCAGTGCAGGGCCTTAGGCAGAGTGAGAGGATTCCGGCTGACGATGCAGAGTCGGCTACAGGCAGGGAGGCCCAGAAACAGCCAGAGAGCTGCAGCAGTATTCCAGGTGAGAGCCAGGGCAGCCGGCACCAAGTTACCTGCTGAAGGAGCGTCAAGATGGCCCGATTGAGAGACATTTTGAAGGTACAGAGTTCGCGGAGCGCAGGGACGAACTCCGCGTGGCAGGGAAGGGAAGCAGGAATGAGGAGGAGTTCTAGCTCCCGGGCTGGCGGTGCCTGTGCTCTGCCGCCGCCTGAGCAAACAGGCAGGAGCAGGAGCAGCAAACTCGGGCAGGAAGGCGAGCCGTGGGCAGAGAGTCTGGCTTTAGGCACTTTACCAAATCGGACAAGCCTGTGAGGCACCCAAGTGGAGATGCCAAGGAGGCAGCCGGGGGTGCGAGTGGAGAGCTCTCGGGAAGACAGGCTAGCGACAAAGTCAGGTGCACTGTAGGTACAGATGCTGCTACGAACCAGGTCAGGCCGAATCCCCTACAGGGTGAGTGTAGACGAGAAGAGGTCCGGGGGTGAAAGCAGCCAAGGTGACGGAGAAGAAACAGCCTCAGAAAGAGAAAAGGCAGGAGAAGAGGGTCCTGGCAGCCAAGGAGGAGCACGGAGAAGAAACAGCCCCAGAAAGAGAAAAGGCAGGAGAAGGGGGTCCTGGCAGCCAAGGAGGAGCACGGAGAAGAAACAGCCCCAGAAAGAGAAAAGGCAGGAGAAGGGGGTCCTGGCAGCCAAGGAGGAGCACGGAGAAGAAACAGCCTCAGAAAGAGAAAAGGCAGGAGAAGAGGGTCCTGGCAGCCAAGGAGGAGCACGGAGAAGAAACAGCCTCAGAAAGAGAAAAGGCAGGAGAAGGGGGTCCTGGCAGCCAAGGAGGAGCACGGAGAAGAAACAGCCTCAGAAAGAGAAAAAGCAGAAGAGGGTCCTGGCAGCCAAGGAGGAGCACCGATCGGGGTGCAGGGAGGAAGGCGCAGGCAGGGGTTTGGTGCCGCCCAGCACTCAAGTGAAGAGCTCATCAAATGGCCACTGGGTGAAAGTCTCCGTTACTCTGACAGGGGCGTCAGTGAGGAGGTGGCTTAAGAGAAACGGTGGGAGGGAGGGGAGAGAGAAAGATGATGCAACTCTTTCCAAGAGAAAAGAAGAAAGATACAGCACTGGGGCTACAGGGATGTGGAAACGGAGAAGATGTGTTTAGAGGTAAAATGTGACAGCATGTTTGCGTCCTGACAGGAATGACCCAGCAGAAAGGGGCAGACCCATGGGGCTAGGAAAAATGTACATTAAGAAGAGGTGTAAATTCTTCAAATGGCTGGAAGAGCTGAATGAGCTTTTATGACTCAAAGTGTTGATTAAAAAAATTTTTTTTCCTTTTAGCTTTCAAGAATTAGAATAATTGTGTTACTAGTTGAAAGAAATCTTAGAGGCCTATTTGTAGATACTAGAGGTTGGTCCAAAGCTAAAATGAAAAATAACTGAGAAATAAAATTTTAACATACAAAAGCAAAGAGATTATTATAAAAATGTCATTCAAAAGTTATCTTCTTAAAAAAAATTGCCCTTATAGATGATACCCTATAGCTCAGGATGAAAACTTTTAAGGGCATCATTTTCCAGTATCCACGGGCAGGGTATACTTACAGGCTGCACTGATTTAGTCTGTAAAATTTATGTCGCGCAACACAGAGTCTCCAGACGTATTTTGCTGTTTCCATGTCTTCCTAGCAAACAAAAGACGCACGAAGTAAAGCAAAGGACATCTACAACTTGATACAGACCTCATCTGAGAACAAGACAGACACGGGTGACATGGTATACCAAAGTCACTTCTAACACACGGTGATTCTTGCATTTTCTACCACTGCACTCCTCATATGAATGTTGTAATTAGGATTCAAACTATGAAGACCACCTGGAGAAGGAAATGGCAACCCACTCCAGTATTCTTGCCTGGAAAATCCCATGGACACAGGAGCCTGGTAGGCTACAGACCACTGGGTCGCAAAGAGTCAGACACGACTGAGTGACTTCACTTTCACACTTTTGGGGGAAGTGTACATAGGGTGCTTGGCTCAAAGTGTGGTGTCTAACAAGGGTTTAATAAAAGTTTCAGTACCTTAAAAAAAAATTATGAAGACCAACAAAAAGCTCTCAATAGTATGATTCTTATAGTAACAGTTTCTGGATGACTTAGAAATATTTAAATTATGAAAATGTCATCTTTTATTATTACTCAAAGATGTGACTAAACAAAACATTTTATTATTGACAAACAGATACTCAAAGACATTTTTAAAAGAAGTAACTCAGACTCATGGCTTTTGTCAAGAGAGTAAAGGTAACTGTGAAACAGTATTTCTACAGAGCTATTCGTATCAGTGGGAGCCAAGATGCCAGTGTTTCCTTTCTTCCCTACTTGTGCTCCTGTGTGCTTAGTCGCTCAGTCGTGTCCGACTCTGTGCGACCCCACAGACCATACAGGCTCCTCTGTCCATGGGGTTCTCCAGGCAAGAATACTGGAGTGGGTCGCTATGCCCTCCTCCAGGGGATCATTCCGACCCAGGGATCGAACCCCGTATCCTGCACTGCAGGCAGATTCTTTATAGCTGAGCCTATGTATGTAATTTAAAGGTCATCCTAATCATACTGAATAAACTGAGTATTTATCCAAAGACTCAATTCATTCAACAGTATTTACTGAGCAACTTTGCTAAATGCGATTACGCAAAATGTTACAAAGAATAAAATTTTATTTTTCATAAACTATGAAAAACTATCATTTTAAAGCTACTCCCCCAAACATACACACAGAAATGTTAACTTTTAGGAAAAACAGTCCATGCAGATTCTTAATGTTTACTCACAGTTTGAAACTGGATGGTCTCCTCTTTATTTGCCAGCTCTAATGCAAAAAAGGACTTATTGTGGGACATGTTAGCAATATCATGCCACCTGAAGAACAACAAGCAGAAAATGGTCATATAAGTACTCAGATTTTTACTAAGAGACAGAAGATAAGATTTTTTTTCCTTTTTGAGCTTAATGTATAACCTATTATTTTTTATCATTTTAGGAAGAAAACAGGGCTTTAACTGGCTAGCATGCATTTTATAATTGAAGTGACAACACAGAGGTACAAAAAGTAACACATGTATACTAAAACAGAGGCAGAGTATTCAGAAGTGTAAGCTCAGGACTTCCCTGGGGGTCCAGTGGTTGAGACCCCACGCTTCCAATGCAGGGGGCAAGGGTTTGATCCCCAGTCAGGAAACTAAGATCCCACATGCTGCACGGCTAGGCCAAAATAAATACATAAAAATGTAAACTCTACTCATCCTCGTTTGCTGGACTAGTTTGATCAAATATCCCACTCTCAGCTGCCTTCGTTCATTCAACAAATGCTTTAGCGGGCACCCGCTGTGACGATACCGGGCACCCTGTGTTCGGTCCTGGGGCACGAAGATGGGCGAGGGGCAGCGCCGCCCTCAGAGGGGCTCTGGCGGGTGGAGAGCACAGACCTAACAAGCATTATTACCTTCTGGTACACAGGGCAAAATAAGACCCCGAAGTGGAGCAGAGATGCTCTACAAAGCTGGTGAAGCAGGGCCAACAGAAAGTTCAGATGCTGGGAGCCCGAAGAGTGAACTATTCTGGGGGTGTTCACCAGGATTCAAACTCCAATTCTGACCTTTCTAACTGTATTTTAGCATGTTAAGGTTTTATATATTAATATCTTATTACACACTGCATAATTTTTACAAAGGGAAAACAGGTCTGGAAGAAAAAATTTTACCCCTTTATCCTTCTCTGTCTTATTAGATTTAAGTTTATTGAAATAAATAAAATTCATTCACAATAACTTGGTACTTCATTGCTTTTGTGTTTTAATTTTCTGGATGCACTGCGTACAGAGCATGTGGGATCTTAGTTCCCTGACCAGGGGTCAAACCCAAGCCCCACGCGTTGGAAGTGCAGAGTCTTGACCACTGGACCTTCAGGGAAGCCTCTAATTGCTAAACCGAAAGATTATGAGTGTCATATTAAAGAAGGCATTTTAGAACTTCCTATCCAGTGAGGTAAAGGAAGCCCAGGGGGATGTCTCCCATGTTCCTGTGACCTTTCGAGCAATGTCAGGGTCCTTCCCTTCGGTGCCAGCCAGATCCATCTCTGCCCCCTGCCCTGCAACTGAGCGTGCTGGGCGGACAGTGAGCAGCCTGGGGACCTGAGAGCAACTGCCCTCGGGAGCCACCTGAGCCAGGGCAGGACGGTCCAAGAGCGAGGACCTGTTCCCCAAGCTGGGCACACGCTCCATGGTCACAATCACCAGGGAGAATCGTTCAGACCCCCAAAGGCAGGAGAGCAAAGGAAGTGAAGGGACACAGAATACTGCAAAGGGAACTGCCTTCGCCTGAAATCTCGCTGCTGCAAGCCAGCCACGCTTAGCACACTGCCATCTGTCCTCTGTCCTCCTGACTAGACTACATTCTAAGATTTCCACAAATGAAGAGTACCACTCTTTTTATAATCAAGAGAAGAAAAATCTACATTACAAAAAGTAATTTAAATGTTGGTATTTTAGGAATTTTGGTTCCAACTAGAATCAGGGAAAGCCTAGATTTCCCATGAGAAATAGCCGGGGAAACCAGAGCTCAAATGAAAAATGCGCTGCTCATTTACATGAGTGCGTGTGCGTTTGTTCAGCCCCACAGTGGTGAATTTTGTTTCTTTCCCCTAAGGCTGGGGTACAGTGGGCACCAGGGACTTTATGCTGAACCTGATGAAACGTGTTTCTAAGGGCACAGAGCCCTTCAGCCTCCAGGAACTCATCCTAACATGCAAGCCTCAGCTACTGAGGAGAGAAATCGGATTTTGTTTTTGAAATCGACTGGGATCTAAACCCTGAAATAAATACTCATACTTCACATAGAAAAAAAAAGAAAAGAAAAGAAAAATTCACACACAAAGAATGGCCTCCATATGGTAAGAAAAGGGTCACATGTCTTTAAACATTTCCTAAGCAGGCCACCATTATAAACAGTTTTCTGCAATTTAGTTTTGAATTAAGTATCTTATAACTATTGTGGTCAGGTGCAATTTTATTCTAAGAAGGGCATGTTTCCATTGGGAGACACTTACTTGTGAGCAGTACAATTAGCACAGGGATCAAAACCCAATCACCTACAGGAGCCACAAAAGTGCACAGAAAGAAAAGTACCTGAATACCACAGGGGGCCTCCCGCTCTTGTGCTTCACAAAGACGCCTTCGAGACACGCTCCGATGGATATGTCGCTGCCTTGGCTGTCCTAGGGAGGAGAAAGCGGACAAGGAAACACTGGGGGCGGCAGAGACACGGGGCCCCAGGGGCCCACCTACCCCCACTCTTGTGTCCCATGTGGAAAAGGCTTGGGAGACCTCCCCTGAGGGGGAAAGTCTGCAAGGTATAAATGTGTCACCCTGGAAACACATATGAAAAACAGTTGGGCTCCTTAAGGAATTCTATTCCAAGAGTAATTCCAAGAACAAACGACAAAACAGGAATATCTCTTTTGCGAGAAAACTTCGGCCACGAGGACCTCAGCTTTCACATTTCCAAATGTCTGCACATCTCGGGCTTCGGGCAGCGCAGCGTCCCTGGCCTCCCTGCTAACCTGCTGGGACGACTCAGGCGCGCTTCGGAGGGCCCCGTCTTCGGGCCTCGCTTACCTTGGCAGGGTAGCTCTCTTCCCCATAGCCATCCATTCTCTCTACCTCCTGCATGTAGAGCATTTCCGCGTCAGGAGCTGTGAGGCCCCTGCAACCCGAGAGATCTGTCAGACAGACTGTTCACAGACTAAAAAAATTTCAGAAGAGCTTGTTTGCGAAAAACTACGTCTCAATCGGGCATAAAGCGTTAGAAACGTTTCCAGTTTCTAAGCGTCTGTGATTAGTTACGTCAACCCACCAATTTTTACTGAGAATCAACTACACGCAAGAGCACTGTGCTGAATGCTGAGGGCTGGGTGTCAGGGCCGACCCCGTGGCCTGGGGGCAGGCCAGGGGGAATGCAGGAAGTAAAACAACCTCCCAAGAAGACTTCAGGGAGAGCCAGACTTCTCTCCAAACCACCACAGTGTCAGAGAGTACTCAGCACTGTGTGCTGAGCGCCACACCGTGAGTGGGGCGAGGAAGGGTTAGCAGCCGGCTTCGGTGACAGCGTGACGAGGGTGGGCAGGTAGGCGGGAAGGCAGTGTGGGCAGAGAAGGCGCCCAATGCATGGACACCTCCTCTCCAACCTCACCTTCTGCTGCTCCACACACCCACAAGGTACCCCCACCACGACCACCCCAGACTCTCTGTGTCTTTGAACATGCCACGCTCCCCTGCACCTCCGAGCCTTTGCACGTGCTAATCGTGCCTCCTGGTCCAACTATCACCCACGTGTGCGCCTGGCCAACCCCTGAAGCCATCAAGACTCAGCCTGCGCACCCTCTTGGTCACCTTGTGGGACTGCCCTGCGCTACACAGACCCACCACCTTCTGTGCACGCCTCTCCCCCACACTCACGATGAGAACTGTGAACTGCCATGACACTGGGCTGCACTGCCTACCCCTGAAGACTCTGGCAGGTCACGGTTCTAGTCATCTTTGTGCCACAGCATTGAGCACTCGCCTCATAACAGAATAGCAGCACTAAATTATCTTTGAAGGAGATGCACAGATGAATGAATGAAAATAACAAAAGATAGAGCAAGGTCTGCCCGAAGGATTAATTATGCTGAAAAAAATGGGTTCATTTGGACAGCAGAAGATAGAGCTGGAACGGCAGGATTGAACCAACTTGTGAGAAGCCTTTAATCTCAGGGGTGATGAACTCAGGCTGGTGGAAAGCGAGAAGATTCACGAACACTCGAGGAGAGGAGGGGAGACAAGTAGAAAGAGCTATTTTAGGAGAATTAATCTTTTGTGAGTGACTGTCTGGATTTGAGTGGGGACAGACTAAAGGCAAAAGGTTATTTTTAACAGGAAGGGGTGAACAATAGGTTATAATTAGACAGACCTGGGTTCACATCCCACCTCTACCACATGTAACTTTGGGCAAGTTATTTATAGTCTTTGTGAACTTGATTTTCCCAATCTGTAAGGAGATAATAACATTTACCTTAAAGAGTCGTTATTAAGAATTTGATGATACATAAAGTACTTGGAGCTGAGTGGCACTTGGTTTAGCGTAAAACCTAGCGTTCTCCAGGACAGGGTTTTCAGAAAACACATCCAGCTTCACTCTCAAAGACCAGGATCTGCCCAGAAGCAGGGGCCAGAGCAACAAGCCCGCTGCTCTCAGCACAGCTTGCCTAGAGGACAGGGAGACGGCTTCCAAGGCGGCGGTGAGGCTGGGGGCAGACCCAGAACACCACATCTGCCACAAAGGAAAACAAATCTCTCTAATCTTGGTTAACCTGCACAGGGCCGGGCCACCGCCCAAACCTTCAGTGCGTGGGAGGAAGGACGGGCAGCCTTCAGGGGCTGGCCGCTCTCAGCTTTCTCAGCTTCATCAGTGACACAACGTGAATAACAGATGGGTTAATATGGGGAAGTGCTCGGAAGAGCGCTGGGCAGGCGGTGAGAGCTCTGCCCAGGTGGGGAGAGCTGGGTAACTAGAGTAGGCGCAGCAGCAGCAGTAAAGGTCCACATTTAATGCTGTCAACCCAGGGTTCAAATTGAAACAGGCACGAGTCCTAATCTGTCCCCACTTCTCAGCGTTACCTGTATTTCTGATGCAGTAAGGCCACTTTTTGGGTTGCTTCTTCCAACACTTTTTCATCCTGTAACCACTCCTGGAAAAACACACGACAGTAGTATGGAAACAAATCACTCAAATTTCTTAGGAGGAATCTGTGCTACTGTTATTGACTCTTGTCCCCAGCAGGCAAAACTAGGGCTAGAATCAGTATCTGAGAGCTTCACTAAAGGACATAATCATGACCTTTCTGAGAATTAAGTGGCTTCTGCTCAAAAGCCAAAACACTTGCCCTGCCTTCTCAATTCATCCCAGAGAAACTTGCTGCTGACTAGTTGCGAAGTTGTGTCCAACTCTTTCCGACCCCATGGAATGTAGCCCATCAGGCTCCGCTGTCCATGGGTTTTCCAGGCAAGAACACTGGAGTGGGTTGCCATTTCCTTCTCCAGGGGATCTTCCCAATCCAGAGATCAAGCCCACGTCTCCTGCTTGGCAGGTGGATTCTTTACCACTGGGCCACCTGAGAAGCCCCCAGAGAGTTACAGATGGGTTATTTCAGGTTGTTAACATTCATCAGCCAGTTCCAAGCCCAGCACGTAATGGCACCTCCTGCATTCCCTGGCTGGCTGTGTGACAGTCAGAGCAGCGCACCACTTCCTACAGGTGTTGCAACACCTGTCAATCCCACCAGTATTGACTTTAAAAAGTAGAAAGCAGGGTCTTTTTGTCATCTACTCTAAATTGCTGATGAGAAACGATATTCACTTCAACATAATTCTGTGAGGTCTCAAGTTTTCAGTTAAAATCAAAACCTCTGTAGTTCCTCAGAAGCTGGAAATGAGTGCCTCTCTTTAGACTCACATTCAAACTCAAAATGAATTTCGCTGGCTGCAGCCCAGAGGCCACAGACTCTTCTGTTTCTGTGCTTTTACAAGGACTAGAAGTCTATAACAGGGAAAGCAACAACTTAAGTTGTTTACAAGAAGGAGCTGATTTTTTTTAACTCTATCCCTACCTAGTAAGTCTAATATATGGGCTTCATTTCAGGGATTATTAAGGGTCTAGAAATCACTGTTGATAAAAATGTCCAATGTCAAAAGAATTCTTACCACAGGAAGCAAGGCAAATTTCTGAAGAAAATCCTGGGATTCATACTGATCAAAGTCACCAAAATCAGCTATATAAAATCACAAGTATTCACATGTCAATTATGTTTAATTGGAAGCAAAGCATATACACAACTAAATTCAATATGAAGTATACAGATGGTGTGCTTATGATTTAGAAGTCAAATCTGCCTTATAGCTTATAAAATGTATATTTTAAAAATTCCTTTTAAAATGTCCAACTCTTTGTAACCCTATGGACTGTAGCCTACCAGGCTCCTCAGTCCATGGGGATTCTCCAGGCAAGAATACTGGAGTGGGTTGCCATTTCCTTCTCTAGGGGATCTTCCCAACCCAGGGATCGAACCCGGGTCTCCCATGTTGCAGGCAGACTCTTTACCCAGACAGATTCATGTGTCTGGACTTGGAAAAAATGCCTCTTAATAAAGTGGAAAAAAAAAAAACACACATTACAAATTGTATACAAATCATCTCATTTTTTTTGTCATTAGAAAACAAACAAAAATCTACCCTATAATCATATATGCCTACTTATGTACAGAAAAAATGTTAAGAACAAACCAAAGCATTCATAGTAGTGATTACCTCTAGGGAATGGAATTAGATCATCTGAATATGTTACAGTGAGATGTATTTGTTTAGAAATTTTTAATTGTAAAAGAAACTGATAGTTCAGCAAAAAGCTTATGAAAAACTAACTCTTAAAGCCAAAGATAACACTTAAGAAGATTCAAAGTACTTTGAAAAGGAATATGGCTTCCTGAGTACAGGGCATTTTTTTCATCTAGGAAGGATATATATTATATCTCCATGTCTGCTAACATCTGAAGGAATTTTATTAATCATTCTTTCACATTAAATTTCAATTTCCAAGATTAAATGCCAGTTATCATTTGAAATAAAATCCCATTAGAAGTCTTTCCAAAGTACATTACACATGTAAACACATATGGATTAAACATACGACAAACAACTCAAAAATACTTGTGAAATACAAAACTAATAATATTACGGTTGGCAATGTTCTATAATCTAGGGCAACTATTTAAGAAACCAAACCAATGACATACGCTTGAAGTGTAAGCGAATGTGACCTTTTCAACCCCACTGTTTGGCTGATCTTTCTTCTGAAAATACGAGCTAGCAGCAGATCAAGTCCCTGCACTAGAGGAATACATGGCATATTAAATGTTGTGTGTGTGTGTGTGTGCACGTGTGTGCGTGCGTATGTGTGTATTTCCTCTCTACTGTTGGTCTGTGCTGTGCTGACGTAATAACATGCTTAGCCTTCCAGAAGTCTCATATTTCATTCAAGTAATTCAAACCCATTCCTCCTCCACAAGGAAGCCCCTTAGATAACAGAAATAATATTCCACTAACACAGAAAACTACTCTATAGTAGTTACTTTCTATAGTCAGTTACTTTAAGAATTCCTTGCTGTTTTTGTTCAACATGTATTTTAATCTGATTGATCTATTACATTATCAATTGCCATTCTTTACCTTGAACAGCTAAGCCTGCAAGCTGAATTGCTTGTTCTAATGTACAAGGAATGTTTCCTTCCAAGATATCTTTCTTCAGCTGCAGATAATACTGATACCTATTAAAAAAAAAAAAAGGTCAGTTTTTAAAAGTCAGTGTCGGTATTACCTCCAATCGGACACAATGCATTTTATCATTATTTGGTAGAGAAGCATCAACTAGTCAAAACTAAGCTCAGACGATTTCAAAGAATGACAGGAATGTTCCTTGATCATTTCTATACTGACAAATACACAGACAGACACAACAATTTATTGAGTCACCTATCCTTAACTGTAGTTATTTGAAAGCTACAAACTATAGCCACCTAGGAAACAGCTGGTCATCTATCTTGTACCCTGTAAAACAGTCTCGGTAAGTTTTGTTGTTTTAGTTGGAGAAACAGAGAATCAGTGGCCAATCCATACTTTAAAAACCCTTTGGGGGAACTTGGTGATGTAAGACTTTCCTAGCCCTGGACAGTAAAGTCAAAAGAAAAAATGGTTCCTGACATTTCAGACCAGGCGCATAATAAAATATTCTTTATTGAAATACCAAAAAGGATAGTTGCTAAAATCCTTTATAACAGTCTTTTAATGTGGGCTTACTTCTGTTTATGTTTTCAGTATATAGGGTATTAGTTACCAGCACAACCTTTAGTCAAGCAAACTTCAGTTAAACTTCAGATCTCCAATTTAGCATTTTGAAGGAACTTGGGAAAGTCATAATCTGTGGGTTTAAATTAACTCCAGTAAACGGTGCGTACTATCACCCCTTCACAAGGCTGAACAAGGAATGTATGTAAAGCTCTTAGCATAAAACTACAGCGTAGCTGGCACTTAATAAACAGCTGCTCTCATGGCTAGCAGCAGTCACCCACTTGCAGCCAGGCGGCAGTATTTCACCTGGCTGACTTCTCCGTTCTGATAAAGCTCTACAGTGAAGATCTGTTCTGCCTTCCTTTCATTTATTCACTAAGGTAATTACTGGGGCCTTCTATGCATCAAGCACTGTTCTAGATGCTGGGGATACAGTGCTGAACGAAGATCTGCCAACCCTCTGCCAATACAGGCTACAGGACTGTCTTGGACCCAGAATCTCTTCTGGGTTTGATGTCTGCAAAGCTCACAATGTGAGCTGTTCCCAGGCGCAGTTCACAATGGCGTTTCCTGGAGAGCCCCCCGCTTTAATCATTGCATATGAGTCCTTACATCATCCTACTTTATTTACCTTCGACATTTCTGTTCTTCGTTACCAAAAGTCTTGAGCAAAACACCATCTACTTCAATAAGAATTTAGATCCAACTTAAACCCTCTACCTGCTAGTGGCAGAACCCATAGATTTCCCTCCATCAGCAAAGAGAATGCTGGCAGCACTGGGTCTTGTCAATGAGGAAACCTTGCAACTTTCTCCCAGGAAGCTCCTTTCAAGCATCTACTCTATATAGCCAGGACATGGAAGCAACCTAGATGCCCATCAGCAGATGAATGGATAAGAAAGCTGTGGTACATATACACAATGGAGTATTACTCAGCCATTAAAAAGAATTCATTTGAATCAGTTCTAATGAGGTGGATGAAACTGGAACCTATTATACAGAGTGAAGTAAGCCAGAAAGAAAAACACCAATACAGTATACTAACACATATATATGGGATTTAGAAAGATGGTAACAATAACCCTGTGTACAAGACAGCAAAAGAGACACTGATCTGATGTATAGATCAGTCTTATGCACTCTGTGGGAGAGGGAGAGGGTGGGGAGATTTGGGAGAATGGCATTGAAACATGTATAATATCATGTATGAAACAAGTCGCCAGTCCAGGTTCGATGCACGATACTGGATGCTTGTGGCTGGTGCACTGGGATGACCCAGAGGGAGGGTATGGGGAGGGAGGAGGGAGGAGGGTTCAGGATGGGGAGCACGGGTATACCTGTGGCAGATTCATTTTGATGTTTGGCAAAAGTAATACAATATTGTAAAGTTTAAAAATAAAATTAAGAATAAAAAAAAAAAAGTACTCTATATAGAATATGCTGTCCACATATTCCACTCTAAGTATTCTTGGTCTTTTTCTTAATCAAATCACGGGAAAACAGGTGCACAGTCTAGACTGAAGCCTAGATTATGGCACATACTTTCCTAACTGGTCTCCTGCCTGTAGTCTTGTAACCTCTAATCTACCTTCCATGATGGGTGATCTCGGTAGAGTACACATTTCATCATTCCCTTCCATTAACACTCAAAAATGCCTGTTCCTATTGGTCTATGACTTCATGACTTGGGCATTTCTTTTTCCAAGCCTCTGTTCTCCTCTCGAGGTAGTATCTGAAATTCCCTAAATAATCAGTTGCTTTTATTATCCCCTTACTTTGCACAAGCTGCTCCCTCTAACTAGAACACTCCTTGTAAAGTCAAGTGAAAAGTCACCGTCTTTGCCTTCCCTATTCACATTTCGTGCAACCCACTCCTCAGAATCCAGCGCTGTAATTCAGTTCAGTTCAGTCACTCACTCGTTTCCAACTCTTTGAGACCCCATGGACTGCAGCACGCCAGGCTTCCCTGTCCATCTCCAATTCCTGAAGCCTGCTCAAATTCATGTCCACTGAGTCAGTGATGCCATCCAACCATCTCATCTGTCATTCCCTTCTCCTGACTTCAGTCTTTCCCAGAATCAGGGTCTTTTCTAATGAGTAAGTTCTGCACATCAGGTAACCAAAGTATTGGAGTTTCAGCTTCAGCATCATCCTTCCAATGAATATTCAGGACTGATTTCCTTTAGGATTGACTGGTTGGATTGCCTTGCAGTCCAAGGGACTCTAAAGAGTCTTCTCCAACACCACACTTCAAAAGCATCAATTCTTCGGCACTCAGTTTTCTTCACAGTCCAACTCTCACATCCATACATGACCACTGGAAAACCACAGCTTTGACTAGATGGACCTTTGTTGGCAGAGTACTGTCTCTGCTTTTTAATATGCTGTCTAGGTTGGTCATAGCTTTTCTTCCAAGGAGCAAGCATCTTTTAATGTCATGGCCACAGTCACCATCTGCAGTGATTTTGGAGCCTCCCAAAATAAAGTCTTTCACTGTTTCCATTGTTTCCCCATCTATTTGCCGTGAAGTGATGGGACTGCATGCCATGATCTTAGTTTTTTGAATGTTGAGTTTCAAGCCAGCTTTTTCATTCTCCTCTTTCACTTTCATCAAGAGGCTCTTTAGTTCCTCTTTGCTTTCTGCCCTAAGCGTGGTGTCATCTGCAAATCTGAAGTTACTGATATTTCTCCCAGCAACCTTGATTTCAGCCTGTGCTTCACCCAGTCTGGCATTTCACACGATGTACTCTGCATATAAATTAAATAAGCAAGGCAACAATATACAGCCTTGATGTATTCCTTCCCCAATTTAAAACCAGTCCATTGTTCCATGTCCAGTTCTAACTGCTGCTCCCTGACCTGAGGCAGGTCACGTGGTCTGGTATTCCCATCTCTTTAAGGATTTCCCCCAGTTTGCTGTGATCCACACAAAGGCTTTGGCATGGTCAATGAGCAGAAATAGATGTTTTTCTGGAACTCTCTTGCTTTTTCCATGATCCAGCGGATGTTGGCAATTTGATCTCTGGTTCCTCTGCCTTTTCTAAAACCAGCTTGAACATCAGGAAGTTCAGGGTTCACATATTGCTGAAGCCTGGCTTGGAGAATTTTGAGCATTACTTTACTAGCATGTGAGATGAGTACAATTGTGCGGTAGTTTGAGCATTCTTTGGCATTGCCTTTCTTTGGGATTGGAATGAAAACTGACCTTTTCCAGTCCTGTGGCCACTGCTGAGTTTTCCAAATTTGCTGGCATATTGAGTGCAGCACTTTCACAGCATCATCTTTTAGGATTTGAAATAGCTCAACCGGAATTCCATCACCTCCACTAGCTTTGCTCGTAGTGATGCTTCCTAAGGCCCACTTGACTTGGCATTCCACTTGACTTCGCCTTTCCCTCCTCGAGCAGATCTTCCCAACCCAGGGACTGAACCCAGGTCTCCCGCACTGCAGGTGGATTCTTTACCAGCTGAGCCACAAGGGAAGGCCGTGCTATAATTAAAGCATGTATTATGATAATACACTGCAATTATTCATGTACACGGACCACCACCAGACTGTGACAACTCCTCCAGTGTAAGAATAAAGCATATCTACTTGTATATTCATCTCCCACCGTAACCAGCATAATTCTTACAGACCATATTATATCTTCAATAAATGTTCAAAGAAATGAGACAAAGTAATAAGTTACTGTTTTCTCCTCCTCGCTTCTACTCTGAAATCTTTATAGCTCAGATCTGCTCTGTAGTCAGTTCATGCCAATCCCTAGAACCTGATTCTAGCTCCTTTGGTTATCCATCTTATTTCAATAATTAACTGCAAACTCAGTACTTAGAATACTCCACAAACACAGGGCAGTATCAGGATTTTACTATCTGCAAGCCATTGCGTTAGAAATGATTTGAAAGGCAAAGTTAAAGAAAACATGGATTTAAAATCTAAGAAAAAGATCTGTACACAAATAACTGTAGTGAGAGGCTATGACGGCTGCCATCTTAACATAAGTACAAGCAAATTCTAGAGTAGTCTGGAGAAGGAAAAGCTCACTGCAGCCTCAGGGGTCACAGAAGCTTTATGGAGGAGGTGCCTTTGGAACTAAAATCAGATGAACAGGATTCCGGTTACGTGTATCTGAAAGAAAGGTCTCAGACACAAAGGTGAAACTGCATGCAGCATGCTCAGGACACTGAAGTAATCCAGCTTGGCTCGAAAGTAAGGTTAAACGGTTAAAAAGTGCTGGATTCTGGAGAATGTAAAAGGCAGGCTCAAGAATCCAAATTTGGGATAAGCAACAAGGTCCTATTGTTCAGCACAGAAAACTATATGTAACATCCCGTGAAAAACCATAATGGAAAATAATATTCTAAAAGGAATGTGTGTGTGTATCTATATGTATGAATCACTAAGCTGTACAGTAGCAATTAACACAACACCGTGAGTCAACTATGTGAAAGTGTTAGTCACTCAATCCTGTCCAACTCTCTGTGACCCCATGGACTCTGGCTTGCCAGGCTCCTCTGTCCATGGGATTCTCCCGGCAAGAATACTGGACTGGGTTGCCATTTCCTTCTCCAAGGGATCTTCCTGACTCAGAGATTGAACCTGAGTCTCCCACATTGTAGGCAGATTCTTTACCATCTGAACCATCAACTATACTTCAATTTTTTTAAAAAAAGAACGCAAACTTGATTCCTTGTTTCTTTGTTTTCTTATCTCCAAGGAAAAAAAAAAAAATTAGTTCCTCTATCCCACCCCTTAATACATTCTATGCTTTCTGCATGTGTTCCTTTTAAGCGCATTTACTGGCCAATATTTTCTGATCTCAAACCCTTCCCCCATGTCTTTCTCCTTTCCACACCTATGTACAGAACATGGCCACTGGGGTCAGAACTTCTACACATTTTCTTGAGGAGTAAACACATATTTTGTGGCTATTTTTGAAAAATCTCCTCTCTCATTTCATTGTTACTAAGGTCAGAAACAAATCCATAAATACATTAGGGGTGACATCACTTCAAGAGGAGTTCACAGCCAGGGTAAAAACGTCATTTTTCCTTGTAATCGTTCCTTCGTGCCCAGTGAACCCATACGTCAGGCAACATGCCACAAAGCACTCTGACACACCACATACCAGAAGCTCCAGGCAATGCTGTGGCTAAAAACGCGTGGTGAGAGGGCAAAGGTCAGTTTTACCTCCCGACTCCTCCAACCTTAGTCTCACTTTTCAGTCTCACTGGAATCCCTGAAAGCACACAGCACCTTCTTCCTTACCTGGTGATCTCCTGCTGCAGCTGTGAGACTGAAGGCACATAAAACACCACTCCAAAATAGACGGTAGGCTCCAACGCGTGCTTATCCAGCTGCTTCTTCAGAGGTTTCTCCAGATCCACCCACCGGCGCTGATTCTGCTTGTTGTAATACCAGAGGCTGAAGTAAGTAATCTGGAAAGAGAGAGAGTCACTGAAGGAAGCAGAGACAGACAGAAGACTTTGCCTGCTCTAGTCCGTGACCATTTCATACTGTTCATGGGGCGGGGGGGGCGGGCAGAGGGTGAGGCGGTTAGATGGCACCATCAACCCCATGGACATGGACTCGAGCCAACTGCCGGAGACAGTGGAGGACAGAGGAGCCTGGCGTGCTGCGGGGCCATGGGGTCACAAAGAGCTGGACACAACCCAGTGGCTGAACAACAACACACCCATGATCTGAGACCAAGAGACCACAGTTTCCCATTGCTTCTCTGCTCAGAAAGGGACCACGGCAAAACCTAAAGGGGGTAAAAACCAAACAAGAGGCAAGCTCTGTCTCTGTACAGACACTCATTCAGGAGACAGAGGCGCGGACCTCCTTGGTGGTCCAGTGGTTAAGACTCCGTGCTTCCCTGCAGTGGCCATGGGTTCAATCCCCGGCTGAGGAAGTAAGATCCCACGTGCCACACAGTCGGGGAAAAAAAAATAGAGGCAAAGGTCAATTACACTTGCACACTATTTCTTGAACCCTGCACAAAAAATGTCTAGATATCAGAATTCAGCAGATACTACACAATTTTACGTAAGTTCAACAACAAAACAAAAATACTGAAAATATATGTCGTTTTCAGTGAGTTCCCTGGTGGTCTAGTGGTTACGATTCAGTGCTTTCACTGTTGTGGCCTGGGTTCAACGTCTGATCAGGGAACTGAGATCCTGCATTGCACAGCCAAGAAAAAAAAAGGTTAGCTTTTAAAAATAAAAATATTAAATGTATCATAATTAATATTTTATAATAAGCATAACTGGGGTTCTTCCTAAATTTTGACCAGATAGTATTAATTCAACTTGTCACTATATTCAAATTTGGCATCTATAAATAAATGCTGCTGCTGTTGCTGCTAAGTCACTCCAGTCGTGTCCGACTCTGTGCGACCCCAGAGACAGCAGCCCACCAGGCTCCCCTGTCCCTGGGATTCTGCAGGCAAGAACACTGGAGTGGGTTGCCATTTCCTTCTCCAATGCATGAAAGTGAAAAGTGAAAGTGAAGTCGCTCAGTCGTGTCCGACTCCTAGCAACCCCATGGACTGCAGCCGACCAGGCTCCTCCATCCATGAGATTTTCCAGGCAAGAGTACTGGAGTGGGATGCTGTTGCCTTCTCTGCTATAAATAAATAATTTCATGTAAATACTGTAGATTCTAGTGGTAAAGATGCAATTGCAATAGCCAAAGCAATCTTGATAAAGAAAAACGGAGCTGGAGAAATCAGATTCCCTGACTTCATGCTGTACTACAAAAGCTACACTCATCAAAACTGTTTGGTACTGGCACAGAAGCAGAAATAAAAGCCCAGAGATAAACCCATGCACCTATGGTCAACTAATCTATGACCAAGAGGGCAAGAGTACACGGTGGAGGAGAGACAGTCTCCCCAGTGATGCTGGGAACACTGAACAGTTACACGTAGAAGAATGAAATTTAAACACTCTCTAATACCATACATAAAAATAAACTCAAATGGACTAGACGCCTAAATCTAAGGCTGGACACTGTAAGTCTTGGCTGAAAACATGGGCAGAACACTCTCTGCCGTGAATAGCAGCAATATCTTTTTTGATCCGCCTCCCAGCAAAAATAGATGGTACCTACTGAAACGTAAAAGCTTTTGCACAACAAAAGAAACCAGAAGCAAAGAGGAAAGACTCAGGATGGGAGCAAGTATCTGGAACTACCATATGACCCAGCAACCCCATTCCTGGGCATGTATCCAGGCACTGAAACATGTACAATATCATGTATGAAACAAGTCGCCAGTCCAGGTTCGATGCACGATACTGGATGCTTGGGGCTGGTGCACTGAGACGACCCAGAGGGAGGGTATGCGGAGGGAGGAGGGAGGAGGGTTCAGGATGGGGAACACGGGTATACCTGTGGCGGATTCATTTCGATATTTGGCAAAACTAATACAATATTGTAAAGTTTAAAAAAAAAATTCAACGTGACACATGCACCCCCAAGTTCACTGCAGCACTATTTACAATAGACAAGACAGGGAGGAAACCTGAACGTCCACGGACAGGAGCAGATAAAAAAGATGCGGTACATATGCACTGTGGAACATTACTCAGCCGTAACAAAGAAGCAACGCCACACGCAGCGACGCCAACGGACCTAGAAATCGCCACACTAAGGAACCGCATCAGAGAAAGACAGAGTGTCGTATGATGCCGCTAACACACGGAATCTAAAAACACAAAGAACAGTAAAATGAACTTACTTACAAAACAGAAACAGAGTCACAGATGTAGAAAACCTTACAATTAATGGGGGGAAGGCGGAGGGACAAACTGGGAGATTGGGATTGATATATACACAATTATATCTATTTTATATATAATGCTACGGAGATAAATATACACAGACAAGAAGAAGCTATAGCTACGGCAGTAGTATTACTTACGTGTCCTACTCAGAGGCTTAAGAAAAACGCCCAGATGTCAGCATTTAAATCTCAGTTGCCATGTAACAAACCGTTTAAGTAAACCAATCCTAGCCCTTGACTGGTCAACCTGAAAAGGCGCTAATGCACGTAAGGACTGAGATGACAGCTTCCGGCCACTGCTAATATTTACCTCAAAAGTCAGTTGACAGATCAAGGCAACTGGAAAAATCACTGCTTTGTTCTAGACTCTAAAGTCACACTGTCAAACGGAGCTTCTCTGATGGTTGAGCTGCGGTATCTGCATTCTCTGGGGATGCGAAGTGCGGCCAGTGCAGCTGAGGAACCTAATTTCCAATGTCACTGAGCCCTAACGGACTGAAATAGCTGGAAACATCCAGTGGCCACTGCATTGGTTCATACAGCTTTAGAGCAACAATAATACAGTCAATAACAACACACGGCTATTTCTTTAACCGTAACCCTCAAAAAGTGAGTCATCAATTTACAGAGGGGGAAATAAAAACCAATATTAAAACATGTCCTCAATATTAATAAATTTACCTTACAATTTTTTTTTTTTTTTAAACAAACGAAGACCCATACCTTTCAAATGAGTCTACTAGGGGCTTCTCTGGTGGCTCAGCTGTAAAGAATCCGCCTGCCAAAACAGGAGACACGGATTTGATCCCTGATTTGGGAAGATCCCACATGCCGCGGAGCAACTACGCCCGGGCGCCGTAACTACCGAGCCTGAGCTCCAGAGGCTGGGAGCCGCAACTCCTGGGCCCACGCGCTACAACTCCCCAATAGGAGAAGCCTGCAGGCCGCAATCAGAGGGGAGGCCCCTCACCCCGCTCACGACAACTCCAGAAAGGCCCGCAGGGCAATGAAGATCCAGCACAGCCACAAATAAACAAGTTTTTAAAAAATGAGTCTATTAATCATATAAACTCAACAAGAGTCAAAAATGTATGTATCTGTTTTCCCTTTATATCCAAATAGCTAGAGCAGTGCAGGAATTCAGTAAACTTTGAATAAAAGAACGAATATTCTCCTGCTTCTCAGCTGTCACCCAAATTATCACACACAACTGGAATATTCTGAATATTTACTATGTTGGACCAAGTTCTGTTCTAAGAACTAGAGCAATATTACAGATTAAATCGCCACTATTACCTTCCCCAATAGATGTTTGTGTGTGTGTTAAACTCTAAAACCAGTGTTTCTCCAAATGCCGTCGCTGGACCGCCTCTGCTGGAACTACCTGGAGCGCAATGAGGCCAACAGAGATATTAAACTCTCGTAATTCTCGTACCCACTCAAGTCTGGAAGTCACTGCACGTGGCGCCCCGCCTCTCTCGATGTTATGCAGGAGACAGTCAAATCAACAGCCTACCCTTGAAAAGCTGCATGGAAATCAAATTTTTGAAACCAAACACACTTTTAATACAGCAGAAAGTTGAGTCCTTCTGCTGTTAATTATTGCCTGAAGTTGTGATTATATTTGTAAAATAAAATATGTTATCTGTACGAAAAGAGTAGTATCATATTTTTGGAAAACAGGTACTATTCCTATTCCTTCTTCCATCTGAACTGCAACTTACAGAAAACAAAAATTAGTAATAGGAGGAAGCTGCTGCTAAAGTCCAAAGTCCTGGGTTTAATTTCTAACGCTTGCTGTGAAGTGGAAAAGTCAATTAGTCCAATTCCGTTTTCTCAACTGTATTAAGGCAATAATACCTCCCTCATAACTCCACCGTGAGATCTAAATGCAAAACATGTATGACTGCATTTTGCCACTAGAAAACCACTATGTTTTAAAAAGATTAGCTTTACCCACTCTGCCAAACATCAACAAAATCAACTGAAGATCTTGCCAAAAAAAACCCAAGAAACCTTTCTAATTACATTTATTTGGTAATTACAACACAGTGCACTTCTGTTCATTGTATGTATGTTCGTGCTCTATTTTAGATTTAGATTGCATGTACCATGTTTGGTCTATAACACATACCACTGCTATGCACTAAGTTCTACAAATAATTTTTTTTTGCCATAAATCCAGAAGCCTGGGCATTCTTTAGGATCTAAAACTATTTTGGTCATAAAAATTAAAAGGTCTTTAAAATACTCTGTAAACATTACTCTTCCCTTTAAATCTAGTTGGACTTGAATACTCTGAACACAAAAATTTACATAGAAGTATAAAACCAAAAGTTTATTATATAATTTATGAATATGAACAGACATTATTATATAAAAATATATGAATAATCTGTTAGCATTCTTAAAAAGCACATTGTAGAAGAAATAAACTCTTAATATGTGCTAAGCTTATTTACTTTAGCAATGCATTTATTACTTATGTCACATATATGGATAGAAAGCCAAAAAGAAATGCATTTGTGAAATTGCATCATAATTAGTTTTTTTACAAATGATATACCTTATAAAGAAGTAGTAAGAACCTTGTGCAAACAGCTGGATATAGATTTAGTAAATTATTAGTTGATTAGCTATTTTACACACAGGAGAGTCTACGACTTTGGAACATGAACCCCTTTTATAGTGCAGTAAGTATTTGCCTTGGGACTTATCCCTGTTTTCAAGTGCTATCTTAAGTAGTAAAGGCTAGCCAAAATTTGATAAATTAGCCTAAATACAAATTTGATAAAATTTGTATCATGTAAAATTAGCCTAAATACAAATTTGATACAATTTGTATCATGTATTATATTTCTAAAGTTGCTACTAGAAATGTTCATATACATATGGGTAACTAAAACCCTGTAACATTATAATCCTTGTATTCAATGCTTTCTTAGAATTTCTACACATAAAGAATGAAATAACAACATCTGATTTCAGAGGTTTTATAATATGGTTTGCTTCTAAGATGAGTAGGTAGAATTTGAGCAATAAAATGCTGTGATTAAATCTTCATCAGGCAAAGAATTTTCTGCATAAGTCCATTTGGGAGGATTTCAAAGATAAGTACAGAACATTTCCTTCCTCACTCTACAGGCCAGCATTATCCTGATACCAAAGTCAGACAATAGACACCACCTGAAAAGAAAACTACGGACCAATATCCCGTATAATTATAGACGCAAAAATTCTCAACAAAATACTAGAAAACTGAACCCAAAAGCATACTAAAAAGATTATACACCATGACCAAGCAGGACTCAACCCAGAAGTGCAAGAGTGGTTCAACATACAAAAAACAATCAACGTGATATATCAGAATTACGGATGTGAGGGGAAAAAAACAGTCCTCTCAATTGACATAGAAAAAGCAATTGGCAAAACCCAACACCTCATGATAAAAAATAAAAAAACTAGAAAAACCAGAGAACTCTCCAAAAGCATTTATGAAAAACCCACAGTTACCATCATATTGAATGGTAAAAGACTGAAAATTTTTTGATCAGAAACAAGACCAGTATGCCCACGTTCATCACTGCTAGTCAGCACTGCAATTGGAAATCCTAGCCAAAGCAATTAGGTAAGAAAATGAAAGGCATCCAAAATGGAAAGGAGCAAGTAAAAGTGTGTCCATCCACAGACGACATAATCTTATATATATTTTTTAAATCTCCAAGATGTCTCTACCAAAAATATCAAACAGAAAATAAGCAAACAAACACAAGTACTAGAGAATAAAGTCAGCAAAGCTGCAGGGTTCAAGGTCAATATGCAAAACCAGTATGGTTCCATACACCCCCAAAGGGAAATTCAAAAGGGAAAGTAAGAAAACAATGCCATTTATAATAGCATCCAAACAAATAAAATACTAAGAAATAAAGTTAAACAAGGAAGTAAGAAGATGTGTATACTGAACAATACAAAACAGTGCTGAAAGAAGTTGAAAGGTTGCTGTTGAATCACACGAAGACACCGGGATTCTTGGCCCCCAGCGGAGAAGAATTCAATCTGGGGCCAGAGACGAGGCTTGATGGCTCAGAGCTTTTGTGTAATAAAGTTTTATTAAAGTATAAAGGAGATACAGAAAGCTTCTGACATAGGCATCAGAAGGGGGTAGAAAGAGTCCCCGCTTGCTAGTGTTAACAATGAAGTTATATAATCCAAAGAATGTCTGGAGGTTGTAAAGACCTCATCAGACCTACTCCCATAATTTACATTTTAAGATAACATTGTCCTCAGGCAGGATACATCCTTGTAAAGACCAGGTCTACTCCCATAATTTACATTTTAAGATAACAGAAGGTTTAATCCAAAGACTGTCCTTAGGCAGGATACATTATTGTTATATAATCCTAAGGAATGTGGAGAAAGAAAAAAAGTTTGTCCTTTCTTCCTCCTTGAGAATTCCAGACCCCTCTCTCCTCGGGGACCCCTAGACTCCTTATCAACCTGCCTAGGAACTGACTCTCTCAAAGTTAAATGGAAATACATCCTGTGTTCATCGGTTGGAACACTTAATGTCATTAAGACAGTAAGACTACCCAAAGAGATTCAAATGCAACCCCTATCAAACTTTCAAGAGACTTTTTCACAGAGATGGAAAAGCCAATCCTCAAATTCACGTGAATTTTAAGTGGCCCCGAACAGGCAAAACAATATCAAAAAAGAACAAAGTTGGGAGACTCACGTTTTATCATTTTAAAACTTACTACTAAAGCTACTCTTGAGAGTCCCTTGGACTGCAAGGAGATCCAACCAGTCCATTCTGAAGATCAGCCCTGGGATTTCTTTGGAGGGAATGATGCTAAAGCTGAAACTCCAGAACTTTGGCCACCTCATGCAAAGAGTTGACTCATTGGAAAAGAGTCTGATGCTGGGAGGGATTGGGGGCAAGAGGAGAAGGGGACGACAGAGGATGAGATGGCTGGATGGCATCACTGACTCGATGGACGTGAGTCTGGGTGAACTCCGAGAGTTGGTGATGGACAGGGAGGCCTGGCGTGCTGCGATTCATGGGGTCGCAAAGAGTCGGACACGACTGAGTGACTGAACTCACTGAACTGAACTAAAGCTACCATAATCAAAACAGTGAGCTACCAGTATAAGGAGAGATGCTTAGACCAATGGTATAAAATTAAGTCCAGAGATAAACTCATGCATTTATGGTAAACTGATTCTCAATAACAGTGTCAAGAGTATTTAGGGGAGAAAAACAGTTTCTCCAACAAATGGTCCTGGGAGAACTGAAGATCCTTAAGAATGAGGTTAGAACCTGACCTCACACCAAATACAAAAACTAACTCAAACTGGATCAGTGACCTCAATGTTAAGAACTATAAACCACAGAGGTTCCCTGGTGGTCCAGTGGTTAAGACTCCACACTTTCAATGCAGGGGGCACTGGTTCAATCCCTGGTCAGGGAACTAAGATCCCACATACCTCATGGCACAGCCAAAAAATAAAACATAAAAAAAGAACTAAATCATACAACTCCCTAGAAGTAAACACAGGAGTAAATCTTCATGACCATGAATTTGGAAATAAGATTCTTAGACATGATACCAGAAGTATGAGTAACAAACGAAAAAAAAGATGCATTTGACTTCATCAAAATTTAAAACTACATGTATCAAAAAACCAAAATCAAGACAGCAAAAAGACAGCCTATAGAATGGGAGACAATGTTTGCAAATCATGTATTTTCTAAGGGTCTAGAATCTAGAATACATTAAGAATTCACGCAACAATGAGAAGACAAACAATCCAATTTTTTTAAAAGGCAAAGGACTTGAATAAATACTTCTCCAAAGAACATATACAAATGGCCAAGAAACACATGAAAAAAAATGCTCAGTCACCACTAGTTCAATCCAACTTAGAACCACAGTGAGACACTACTCCACACCCATTAGGACGGCTATAACCTGAAACAGAAAATGAGTGATGCTGAGCAAGCGGGGAAATTAAAACCCTTGTACGTTGCCGGTAAGAATGTAGAATGGTTCCGCCGCCACGGAAAACTGTTTGGCAGTTCCTCAAAAAGTTAAACACACAATTCCCATGGGACACAGCAGTTCCACTCCTATTTGTTTTCCTGCAAGAACTAAAAATAGGTACTCAAACAAGGATTTAATACATGTATACACATGTCTATAGCAGAACTATTGGCAATAGCCAAAAAGGTGGAAACAACTCAAGTGTCTATCGGGAGAGGAAAAGAAAAATTAGTTATACATATAATGGAAGATTCAGTCATTTTTATAAAAGATAGATACGTGCTACAACATGGATGGGCCTCAAACACATTACAGTAAGTGAAAGGAGGAGAAGGGGGCGACAGAGGATGAGATGGTTGGATGGCATCACCGACTCGATGGACGAGTTTGAGTAAACTCCAGGAGTTGGTGATGGACAGGGAGCCTGGCGTACCGCAGTCCACGGGGTCACAAAGAGTCAAACACGACTGAGTGACGGAAGTGAGAGAAGACAGACACAAAAGGTCACATATTGTGTAATTCCATTTAAAGGAAATATCCATGAAGACAGAAAGTAGAGGTGGAAGTAGGGAGGAATGGGGAGAAACCGCTTACTAGGGAGAGGATGCCTATTTCGAGTAATAACAATGTTTTGGAACTAGATAGAGGTAAGATTGTGAGTGGAATAAATGCCATCAAATTGTTTACTTTGAAATGGTTAACTTTCTGTTGTATAAGTTTCATCTCAAAAAAAGTTATTTTTGAAGAATCAAAACCACTCATACTTAAAATCAAAATACAGAATTTTTAAACTTTATTTTCAGGGGAATTCCCTGGCTGTCCAGTGGTTAAGACTCCATACTTCCATTGCAATGGGTCCCGGTTCGATCCCTGGTCAGGGAACTAAATTTCACAAGCCGTGTGGTGCAACCAAAGAGGGGAGAAAATGGTTTTTAAATGTTTGCTGCTGCTGCTGCTGCTGCTGTTACTAAGTTGCTTCAGTCGTGTCCGACTCTGTGCGACCCCAGAGACGGCAGCCCACCAGGCTGCCCCGTCCCTGGGATTCCCCAAGCAAGAACACTGGAGTGGGTTGCCATTTCCTTCTCCAATGCATGAAAGTGAAAAATGAAAGTGAAGTCGCTCAGTCGTGTCCGACCCTCAGCAACCCCATGGTTGCTTCCCACCTTCCAGGCACCTCCATCCATGGGATTTTCCAGGCAAGAGTACTGGAGTGGGGTGCCATTGCCTTCTCCATTTAAATGTTTATATACATCAAATTCAGTTTATCTGACAAAGTCTAAGGGAAAAGAATGAACCAGAAATAGATGAACCTAGCTATGAGTTAACTATATTTTTATCTTCTAACATCTATACTTAGGTAAAAATTTTGGTGCAGTTTGACAGGTACCTGACAGACGCAATTATCTGAACAGAAATGAAAAACACTGAATAGGCAAAAATGTGACTGAATAATGAAAGACCTGCCAAAATGGAAGTAATAAAGTACATACCCTTGACATAGAAGAAAAATATCTTTCTCTTTTATGGAATTTTTTAAAACTTTATTTTACACATACTTCTAATGAATTTAGTAACTTGGTTTCCCAATTAAAAGTAGATTAAAAGTGGACACATGAAAGGGAAAAGACTTAAATAGCATGTTGGCAGGAGCAGGAAGTGATAGGTAACACTCTTTTACCAACAGAGAACACAGACAAACAAAAGTCCTTTCAAAGTACATTATAAAGAATGACAAAGACAAAGTAGTCTGGAGTTATTTTTCAAAGGAACAAATTAACTCTAAACATTAATTAGTCATGTATTTAATAACAACCACTGTTGATAATAATTAGTCAGTGTCCTTTTGTTTAAGATGGGTAGGGAAGTTCATAAACCTTTCTTAAGATTGGCACTGGTCTTTGGACCAAGGAGTTCTCCTTGATTATAGGCAAAGTGAGTTATTTCATTTCCCAAATATAGATAGAAAATGAATATATTTTATATACAGTTTTCAGTACTTAAGCCAACTGTGGTTTCACTTCTTCACTTGAAAGTTCAACCGTATTCTCCAAAGCTATGAAAGACACTTCCGTTCTTGGTATTTGAGGGAACTGGTGTTGTGTCTATTTCCTCCAGGGGCCACGCTTGCGATTCCCATAGCTGCCACCAGCGGGGGCAGTGCCCAGAGAACAGACCCATGGTCCAAAGGCGGGGTTCTGAGTCCTGGCTCCACCACTCATCTGCTCCTGAGCAAGTCACTTCCTCACTGAGTCTCCGCTTAACCTCAGGGAAAATAACACAACATACCCTGCCTTTCTCAAAAAGTTGTACAGAAGTATTTTGTAAGTTATAACTGGGCTGAAAAGACCTGGGTGTTGTTTTGTTGTTGAGTCGCTAAGTCGTATCTGATTCTTTCGAGACCCCATGAACTGTAGCCCACCAGGCTCCTCTGTCCATGGGATTTCCCGAGGCAAGAATACTGGAGTGAGTTGCCACTTCCTTCTCCAGAGTATCTTCCCGAATCGCAATCTCCTCTAGGGACCAAACCCCTGTCTCCTGCATTGCAAGTGGATTTTCACCACTGAGCCACGAGGAAAAGGCCATACGTAAACTTAGCAGGTAGGATCTCTTTAGGTGTGTCTGAGAGCAAAGAACAAAACCCGTGTCAAGAATGCTTCTTCCCGGAAAACAAAACTGCTTTGTTACCAGGACTTTAAAAAAAAAAAGTACAAAACTTTGCTTCCGGCAGGCTCCCTGTAGGCCTTAAATTTCAACGATTACCGGTCATTACTTGGTCTAGGCATTTCTTAGAGTCATGTGTCTTCTCTTTCTTGAGTCCAGATTTTGGGTTATGCGTGTCCTGTATTGTCTATGGGCTTGGTCCAATTGTAGTAATTTCCCCATAAACCAGCCTTTAATAATTGGCTTTTGGTTCACGCCTCCCACCACTCCTTATCTAATTAACCACCCAGCACCTTTCCCCGTAAGAAACTGCACCTCCACTTGGCTGCTTCTTCTCCATAGCTCTGTCTCTCCCACTGTGACCAAAGCAAGCTGACCTGACCTGTGGGAAACTCATTCCAACAGAAACCTCTGAACATCTGAACTTCCAGGATCCTCTGGATCAGTTCTCAATTATTGGGATTTTCTTGGTGGCCCAGTGGCTCAGACTCCACACTCCAATTCCCGGGGCCTGGGTTCAGTGATGCTCAGGGAACTAGATCCCACATGCCACACTGAGAGTTTGAACGTCGCCACTAAAAAAGATGTCGTGTGAAGCGACGAAGATGGAAGACCCCCGTGCCGCAAGTGTAAGACCCAGTGCAGTCAAGTAAACTTTTTTTTCAATTCTCAATTCTCACTGAACAATTTTTGTGAAACTTCTTCATTGCCTATGTATATATTCACCCTGTCCTATTTTGTTCCGAACAAACATATCAGTAGCTTTCATAAAGTTATTCAATGATTTCTTCAGAGCTATCTAAATGTTTCACAGCGATTCCCTAAAAGTGTACAGATAACTGTGCCTGCTGTGTGAGCTACAATAGAAACAAGCTACACAGTTACAAACTGGCTTCTTTCCAGACACAACTGGTTGACTTACTTTAAACGAACTAAACATTTACTCTGAGAACAAGGTGATTTTGATAACCCAGCTTTCTGCGACCAGATGAAAAGAGAGTTTACAAACCTTAGAGCTTGCATAAAAGGTTCGGGGCCCCCAAATCGCAGTTGTTTAAAGAGATACCAGCTATTATAAGCAGGTCCAAATCCTGTCAGAATGTAAACCCCTTCCAAATCCAAGTCACTTCTTGTCTAATTATTTTAAGAGTCTCTTAGTTGTACTATTTTTAAAGCAGAGGGACATACAAATTAGCCAGAGGGTTTTTTAAGCCA
This sequence comes from Bos taurus, assembly GCF_002263795.3. Taxonomy (NCBI): domain Eukaryota; kingdom Metazoa; phylum Chordata; class Mammalia; order Artiodactyla; family Bovidae; genus Bos; species Bos taurus. The sequence continues at coordinate 100,224,063 of NC_037337.1, forward strand.
CTGATGCACTGAGTTTGATAAAAGTTAATCCCATATAAAATTGCAACTATAATTTTATCCTGATGCTTTTCTTAGACCAGGCAGGAGTCAGAAGGCTTTTCATCAGGAGAGAGATGAGAGGAGATAGCACTAGATAAAGCCTGTCCCTAGCAGAGATCATCTAACCAGGGTAGTTAACGAGTATTAACCTAATTCAGGCTAGAGACCTACCTCTACACCCTGTGTGCCATAAATAATGAAGCACAGCACGTCTTCCTTTTGACAGATAGTGTGGTGGTCACAGCGCCTCAGAGCAGACAGTATTCTTTTCTTTTCTGTTTAATTTCAATCGAGTTTCTTCTGTCATTGGTCAGGTAATATACTATCCATTTCACAGTCAAAGTTATAATATATGACATCACTGCACTCTACATACATGAGGACTCAAGAAGCTAACAAACAAAAGTACATCTTAGCCCTGAAATCATACTGAAACGTATTCAACTGAAGCCCAAGTGACTGAGGTCCTCAAATGATCAGTGCTGGAGCATTTAATTTTCAGGCAAAGAGGAAAATGGTAAACCACTTTCTTGAAAGAAAGTCCAGGGCATAAACTGTCTACATATTATCTATATAGAGGACTGCTCATATCTTTTCTGTTTACCATCCTGGATAAAAAGATGCTATGAAGGAATAATGATCCTGAAACGCAATAAGATCACTCTTCAAAAAATATACTGTACTTTCTAAGAAAAATGGACCAATGTCTTAGAAAGATTCATCTATTCCTTCAGTGAATACTGACTGAGTATCTCCTGGGTGTCAAACACTGTCCCGGGTGGGAGGGAGATACAGCACTGAACAGAGCAACACACTTTCTACCCTCAAGTAACTTACACGACGAGAGTTACATGGGAGGAGAAAAGACAAGCACAATTATCTGAAAAGTTAGATCAGGATGAGTGCTACAAAGACATTCAATTATAAGATTAAACTGTCAAACATTTCTAAAGAGCAAGCTAGAATTAAACGGGAAATTTCGGTTCATATAACAATTCACCATGCAAAAGAGAGAGAAACGACTGAGATGTTACTGCACACACTTTCGACATCCAGGGCTGAGGTTCTCTACGTGTACTACCACGTACAAGGTCACCTTGTTTCAGGCCCATTTAGTTAACTAGTTTGTTCTATTGCGGAATCCTTACTTATATCCCATGCTAAGAAGTGAATTCACTTTAGTTCAGTCATTCAGTCATGTCCGACTCTTTCTGACCCTATGGACTGCAGCACGCCAGGCCTCCCTGTCCATCACCAATTCCGGGAGTTTACTCAAACTCATGTCCATTGAGTCAGTGATGCCACCCAACTATCTCATCCCCTTTTCCTCCTGCCTTCAATCCTTCCCAGCATCAGGCTCTTTTCCAGTGAGTCAGCTCTTCGCATCAGGTGGCCAAAGTACTGGAGTTTCAGCTTCAATATCAGTCCTTCCAATGAACACCAAGGACTGATCTCCTTTAGGATGGACTGGTTGGATCTCCTTGCAGTCTAAGGGACTTGCAAGAGACTTCTCCAACACCACAGTTCGAAAGCATCCATTCTTCGGCGCTCAGCTTTCTTCACAGTCCAACTCTCACATCCATACATGACCACTGGAAAAACCATAGCCTTGACTAGACGGACCTTTGTCAGCAAAGTAATGTCTCTGTTTTTTAATATGCTGTCTAGGTTGGTCATACATAGTTTTTCTTCCAAGAAGCAAGCGTCTTTTAATTTCATGAGTGCAATCACCATCTGCAGTGATTGTGGAGCCCCCCAAAATAAAGTCTCTCACTGTTTCCATTGTTTCCCCATCTATTTGCATGAAGTGACTAGACAAGATGCCATGATCTTAGTTTTTTTGAATGCTGAGTTTTAAGCCAGCTTTTTCACTCTCCTCTTTCACTTTTCATCAATAAGCTCTTCAGTTCCTCTTCGCTTTCTGCCATAAGGGGTGATGTCATCTGCATATCTGAGATTATTGATATTTCTCCCGGCACTCTTGATTCCAGCTTGTGCTTCTTCCAGCCCAGTGTTTCTCATGATGTACTCTGCATAGAAGTTAAATAAGCAGGGCGACAATATACAGCCTTGACGTACTCCTTTTCCTATTTGGAATCAGTCTGTTGTTCCATGTCCAGTTTTAACTGTTGCTTCCTGACCTGTATATAGGTTTCTCAAAGGGCAGGGCAGGTGGTCTGGTATTCCCATCTCTTTCAGAATTTTCCACAGTTTATTGTGATCCACACAGTCAAAGGCTTTGGCACAGTCAATAAAGCAGAAATAGATGTTTTTCTGGAACTCTCTTGCTTTTTCCATGATCCAGTGGATGTTGGTAATTTGATCTCTGGTTCCTCTGCCTTTTCTAAACCCAGCCTGAACATCTGGGAGTTCTCAGTTCACATGCTGTTGAAGCCTCGTTTGGAGAATTTTGAGCATTACTTTGCTAGCGTGTGAGATGAGTGCAATTGTGTGGTAGTTTGAACATTCTCTTTGTTCAAATCTCCGAAATTTGGGCCTTTTGGGGCTTGCTTATTAGCTTAATTAACAAATGCCTATGTTTTAGGGCAATGGTAGCTGTACTCTTTTTCTTGAGAGGACAGTAAAAAAGACAGATAACCTTGGTCTAATTTGGCCATATTATAGTCTTTATATTTCAACTGAGTCACAGGAGAAAAATTTTTCATGTTTTTTGAAGTATTAGTTATTCCTTCTATCTTGTGTCAGCATGAGCAATACTTTTAGTTGTAACCACATGATGTAAAAATGAAAAGAAGGGCTGAAATGGGTTTATTTAGGAACAGCTGCTTGTTTTTCTGACATTCACTTTTGTCAGGTTATATTATAGCTGTTTCACTTAAGAGAACAAACTTACGGTTACTGGAGCGGGGGCAAAAGCGGGGAGAGGGAGAGTTAGGGAGTTTGGGATGGTCACGTACACACTATTTTAAATATAGCAGTGTGTACAGGCTGTATTTACAGGACCTACCGTGTGGCACAGGGAGCTCTGCTCAACAGTCATGCGGCAGCCTGCATGGGAGGGGAGTTTGTGGGAGAATGGAAACAAGTATATGTATGGCTGAATGCCTTCTCTATTCAGCTGAAACTATCACCGTGCTGCTTGTTAACTGGCTACAACCTAATACAAAATAAAAAGTTTTTTTAAAGTTACAGCTGTTTCATGTTATACTGAGAGGGTTATGGGGACTTCCCTGGTGGTCAAGTGGTCAGGACCGGGGCCCCCACTGCAGGAGGCATGTGTTCAGTCCCTGACCAGGGAATTAAGGTCCCACATCCCAGGTGACCGTGGCCAAAAGACAAAGAAATGATGATGATGTGGGGCAAGGCCACAGAAAGAGAAAGGGAATGAGAACGAGGACTTTCAAACTATCCACGAATATGGTCACGGTTAACATCTGTTGTCTAAAAGAACGTTACCCCACGTATTTCCCACTGTCTTAAAACAAGAAACACAACAGCCGCACTGCCATGAAACTCGTCTCACCACGAAAGATCTGAAGACTAAAAAATCAGGGAAATTACTTTCCTGGTTAAAATCCCAACTATACATGTGAAGAGTCTCAGACTTCTGTTACAACAAGCTATGTTTGCTTCTTCATTAATCGAGGGAGTTTGAAAACCATGGTTTCATCATACAAGAACTGATCTTTTTACCTTGCATATGTATTAGGGGGTTTTCTACTTTGAACAAATACTTCTTCCATATACACAAATACTCCAAGAAAAGAATAAAAGTATATCCCTTTCTAATGGAAAAAAGCTATTTTCCCTTTTTTATCAATAATATAAAGTTCCATGTAATAAAGGCCACCTTAAGGGTCTAATGGATTTCCTTTTAATCGAAGCTGTTCATTGAGGATCAAGGAATGGGGTGGGGGATGGGGAGTACTTAACTCAGACACACACACTCAATATTTTAATGCCAGTTATATTTTATTCCAAGAAGTGCTACTTAACAATACATACACGGGATTTCCCTGGTGATCCAGCAGCTAAGACAGCTCCCAATGCAGGGGCCCAGGGTCACTCCCTGATCAAGGATCGCAACATGCTGCAACTAAGACCTGGTAGAGTCAAATAAATAAATATAAATGAATAGATTTTTTTAAATATATACAATATTTTCATTTTACTCAGAAGCAGAAGAGAATGAATGAGCCACTAGTGCGTATGTGCACTAAGGATAGCAGGAATTGTTCTCTGTTCCTATATCCAACTACCGTATATTCAAGGAGTGTAATGGTTAAAAAAGGGAATATAATGATAAAAGTCTCAGTTAACAACAACAACAAAAAACAAACAGGGACTTCCCTGGTGGTCCAGTGGTTAGGATTCTGCTCTTCCAGTGCAGGGGACTCAGGTTTGATCCCAGACCAGGGAACTAAGGCCCCACACGCCACGTGATGTGGCCAAAAACCAAAGTTTAAACGATAGAAACATGACTTGCAGAAGAAGGAAATGGCAACCCACTCCAGTATTCTTGCCTAGAGAATCCTGTGGACAGAGGAGCCTGGTGGGCTGCTGTTCATAGGGTCGCATAGAATCGGACACAACGGAAGCGACTTAGCATGCATGCCTTGGAGAAGGTAATAGCAACCCACTCCAGTGTTCTTGCCTGGAGAATCCCAGGGACAGAGGAGCCTGGTGGGCTGCCGTCTCTGGGGTCGCACAGAGTCGGACACGACTGAAGCGGCTTAGCTGCAGCAGCAGCAGTGCCACAAAGTGAAAATACAGGTCACTATATTTTCCAAACGGTTCCATTTCCACTTAAACCAAGGTCATACACTTTATGTCTGAACTTTTTTTATTTTTTGTCTTCATTCATATCTTGGTAGTTTTCCCTGCTTTCCAATAAAGTTTTTCTATGAGGGCTATTAAAAAAAAAAAAAGAAACATGACTTGCAGAATTAAAGATGGAATAACAGTGTACGGTGGCGCTGTCCCCATGCCCGTAATTCACAGATGGCAGAATGGTTACACTTGGGTGGTGGGAGGAACTGCTGTAACAGATTGAAAGACACCTGTGTGCAGAGCAGCTGAATCTCAGTGACCCGGCTTCCACAATAAAGGCAGCAAGAACTTCAGCAGGCTCCCTAGTGCCACCACTTTTTCTTGCCTGTGTGCAGCCTCTGACTCTAGAAGCCTCCAAGTCCATCCAACAGCACTGCAACCAGATCTTGCTTTGGAAAATCTCTCAACAGGCAACTCTCCTGGGCTGTATTTCAGCAGACTGCAGCTTCCAACTCTGCCAGGGAACGAGCTCGCAAGAGGCCTCCTATCAAACGGTTCTACGCTCAGCACTTCAGACGTTCCGAACCATGCCTAGAGGCCTGATCGTGATTCATGCTCCTTCTCAGGCTTTATCTTTCCTTGCCTGATGCAACTTCCAACATCATACTTTAAGCAAAATAGATTGTAGTAATTAAATAAAAGATAACAAATTTCAAAAGTACTTAAAACAATCTCCATCAGATTTGGGAGGCTGCAACTCTGACAAATGGCCCTTAAGGGCATGAGCTCGGTCGTCACTGGCCCCAGGCTGCCTACCGGTGGGGGGGGGGGGCGGGGATGGGGGGGGGGGGGTGGGGGCGGCGGGGGGAGGTCCCGATCAGGGAGCCGGAAGCACTAGTCCTGTTGTGGTTTCCTAACCGTGAGCAAGTTACTCAACACCTTTTGGCCTCAGCTCTCCCCACCAACAAAATGGGTATGAGATTGCCTCTCTCATAGGCCTGGTAGGAACTGAAATAAACAGAAACATTTAAAGCGCTTAGAACACGCAAGAGTAAGTCCTCAAGTAACATTACCTCTGGTTATCAGAGTTTAAGTCCCCTGAAATAGTATAAAATTTCTCATTACGTCTTCTGTAGCACAGAAAATTCTACACTTAAATGCTAGCCCTTCAGTAACAGGGCTTTCTCTCTGGCAACTTTTCCTTGTCTTTCTCTTTCTTTCCTTTTAAAATAAATTATTTAAAAAAATGTAACGACTGGATTGCTTTTCTTTAGGAAAATGGCAATGGCTCAAAGAAAAAGCAGTGCGCTGCTGAGGGAAAAGCGCTGAGCCTGCCGCGGGAAGGCCTCATCTGTAGCCGGGGGTGCTGCCTGCTGGCTGCCCAGGCAGCACTGTGGTGGATAGTGAGGTCTGCACTCCAGCCACGGGGACAGATTCTGTACACACACTGATTCGTCCTCCAGCAACGGGGACAGATTCTGTACACACACTGATTCGCCCTCTTAGACATATGTTTCATTATCAAACATGCTAAGTCATCATTCAGACGTAAATCTGACTTCAAAACGAATGCCAATTAACAAAAATACAAACAAATAAGCATTTGCAAAATATGGGTGAGAATTAAGGTTATTTTCTAGATAATCCACTCCAAACTCTAGAAGGAAGAGAAAGGATATCACTTGGAATATTTTCATTCTCAGTGGTATAGTTCTTGAGCTTAACTGGCTGACTTAAGGACAACATCTTGAGTCACTTTTCTCTGTAAATTATGCTAACCAATGAACACATTTACATGATGAAAAGAGAAAACGGAAATGGCTAAAGAAAGACAACTCTACACTAAACAAGTAGTGGCTTCCCCGGCGGCCCAGTGGTAAAGAGCCCGCCTGCTCCGGCAGGAGCCGTGGGTCTGAGCTCAGGGTTGACCCCTAGGTTGGGAAGATCCCCTAGAGAAGGAAACGGTAACCCGTTTCAGTATTTTTTGCCTGGAAAAATCCCATGGACAGAGGAGCCTGGGGGACTACAGTCCATAGGGTCTCAAAGAGTCAGGCACAACTGAGCAACTGAACACACACACAACACGCGTGTCCCCTGCATCAGGCCCCCCGTGGTGTGCACGCTGCCCATCTCTGGTCCCCTCCACTTCTCTCCCCGTGGTGTGCACGCTGCCCATCTCTGGTCCACTCCATTTCTGAGACTGCGGGAGGAGGAAGGAACTCAGTTACGCTCAGGATGAGACTGAGTGTGTGTGACGCGTCTAGTGCAGTGCTAGGCGCGTTGTCAGCGTCCAGTAGAAGGCTGCTGCTATTACCACACGCAACAATCACGCATGAAAGACACAAGACGCAGACGAGCTGTGCTCCTTCGGCCACACAGGGAGTGCTCACGTGTGTCTAGCACCGGACCCCGCCTGGTCGCCCATAAAGCTTGAATCTGATGTCTGCTAAAAATTCACTTGACATGGAAATTAATTTCTCAAGTCAAAGACTGAGCCATCTAAATAATTATAACATGACTGAGCAAAGACAAGCTGTTTTTCGATTCACAGAGAAATGAGCTGCCACCACCCAGCATGGAATTACTTGTATATTTTCCTAGCCTGCTCAGTTAAAACTTGTTCAAAATAACACAATTACAGTGTCCTGTCATAAATAAAAACCCTGCACACCTTTTAGTGACTTCATTTGGATAATCTAGATGAAGCGGCACAAACCCTTGACAAGAGTTATTTCTACAACAAGCCACTCCTTCTCATATAGGATTTGGGTCATGCATGTTTATTCTAGTGAGATGAACATCTTAAGATGATTCTTAGGAATTTAAATTGCCTTTGGATATCCTGTCAGTTCACTGAAAGATAAATCTAAGTGACATTTATGTATGAACAAACTGCTTAGAGGACCAAATAGAAAAATATTTGCTAAAGCAACATATTGTTTAAAACAGTGATATGAGCAAAAGCTTTGTTAACAGAAAAGAAAAAGCCAAGTTCAGACAGGGTGTATATTCTGACAAGAAGAATGAAGTAGACTGCTCAACAACCGGCCGCGGGGCTGGGGAGTAGGGGGGGGTTGGTTAATGCATGAAGGAAATATGAGTAACCCATCCCGTCAGGGGAGAAGGGCCACACGCCTACTGCCTGGGTGGGCACAAAGGCGCTGCCTGGTGGGAGAAGGACGAGGATCCACCGTCAGAGGCGCAATGAAGGAGCTACCATTCACAACCTGCTCCCTTTCCTCCTTGAAAGGAGATTTCCTTTTTTTGGTAACAGTAAGTTATCCAAGAGAGGAAATGAATACCTCCAATGCCCTTTCCTAAAATCTAAAGGCCATTCAAAACAGGCATTGGTTGGGGAAAGGGGTAAGGAGTGATACTTCAGAGGCAAATTATTTTCTTAAAAATATGAAGGTCTTGAATTTTTCACAAATGTTCACTACTACCACCTTCCCTCTGGAAAAAGAAAGAGTAGGGAAGAAAGAGACCCTGTTTAGCCCAGAGAAGGGGAAAGACTGCCTCATCCAAGAGGCTTCGAGGTCCACCACCTGAGCTCATCAATGAATGGAAAGAGGGGTGGATCCTACACTCGCCTGAAATTGTGTGCAAGATTCTGCATTTTGATCAGATTCTCCAAAGGGTCCATGATACTTAAGATTTTAAAACTCATTAAAAAAAAAACAACTTTAAGGGTCAAAGTTCAAGCAGAAGAAGTCTGACACATACAAACTTAAATTCTGGCTCCTCTGCGTATTACCTGTATGGTTGCCCAGGTTAGCACTGCAAAATCACCCTATTTTACACAACTTCAGTTTCCTCCTTTTAAAATGGAAGAGATAATGCCCAACTCACTGTGAGCATTAAATAAGAGATGCTAAGCTTCCAGCAACAACGCTCATCCACCCACAAGGAGGATGGCAGAAAGCTGTTAACGGCATCTAGTGTCACAAGGAATGAGATCTGAAGCCGTAAGCACCAAGGATAGTGAAGAGCTTGGAGGGCTCCCCTAAAACTGCATCAGTTCCCCTGTCTGCCATTTTGTTACCAACTCACAAACCTCTGTATACGAGCAAATTCGCTCTCGATTCCATACGGTCACGAGACCACACTGCTGGGACAGACCACTGGTGAGAGACATTCAAGGACATCGCCAATGTCTCTTAGGTGAAAAATCCAGCACTGGCAGAACATCTCAGACCGTGAACCCCTAAATTTATTAGAAATTCAGTGAAGATTGAACACTCCGTTTCTTTGAGTAAACAGGTGTCCAAAGTCTGTAATAACTTGCGTGATACTTTATTGTAAAGTGCATAATATCTCCATGTTTGTACATAAAACCCCTCTACTTACTTATATGACTAGTTTTAATTATTTAGACCAAGTAAGAGAAGTAACAGAAAAATCTAAGAATCAAGAAAAACCCTTGCTCATTTATAATCAAGTTTGGACTTTGGAAAGCTTTATTTACTTAGATAGAGAGGCCAATCTAAGATTTAAATTTGCTTCAGATGATCCAATAGGTCAAACTAATTTACTGACCCTTGTCTGTAACTCAGCCTTAACTGTTTTATCACTTACATACCTGAATGAGTAAATGCTCAGCCCAAAGGCTAAAAAGTTTGCAGGTACTCTACAATACCTTACACGTATTTCAGCTATTTTTAGAGTCCAAATGAAAATAGCTAGTACAGACGGAAATGCGCATGAAATTCTTGAGGCCTACTCAGATAACAGTCAAGATAAGGTCAGTGGATATTTGGAATACCTAAGATGCTAATTTAAAATAAAACACTCTGATGGCCAAGAACACTTTCTAAAGTAGTGCTTGAGAGCAATGGTTTGTATTAAATGCTCCATTCCTCTTTGATTCCAACAAATCCCACAGCCAAAAAATGTCCCCATTTGCCAGAAAACACTGTGAGAAGAATCGGTTTAAAGTTCAGCAAAGAAGCTGCCATTCCCCCAACAGAGCAATCTCATCCCAGACAGCCTCTGAAACACACGCTCTAAGTATTTCAGAAGAATCTCAAAATGAAAAAGAAAAAAGTCTAAAGAAAAGAGGTTCTCTGCTACCTCTGCTCAAAGTCTGTAAATGTTCAACTCTCTCCAGGAAGTAAAATCATACAGCAAATAAAGGCTGACTTGACTGAACTGTGGTCTCTGCTTATCAGTCTAAATTCAAAGCAAGAACCTTAACTTTTAAACTAAGCAGACACTGATTCAGCAACCACGCACTGTGGGGTGGTGGTGGTGGTGTTCCCTCGGTCACGTCTGACTCTCTGCGACCCCACTGAGTGTAGCCCACCAAGCCCCTCCGCCCATGGGGTTTCCCAGGCAACAATTCTAGAATGGGTTGCCGTCCCCTTCTCCAGGGGATGTTTCCAACCCAGGGATGGAACCTGCTGTCTCCTGCGCTGCAGGTGGGTCCTCTACTGCTGAACCCCTGGGGAAGCCCACAGTAGGAGGCCCAGGCACCACTTCAGACGCTGGTGATACAACAGTCCTACTATGACGGAGGTTACATACCAAGGAGAAAAACCTGGCTCGTGTGTGATGCATTTCAAATACAATTTTCTGAATATCTGTGATAAATCAGAACAAAGTAACCAAATATCAAATTATAATTTTAAAATGAGAGGCCATAGTGAGAACTTCTAAGTTTTGCTAGACTTTAACTTTTTCAATAAAGTGCTTCAGAGATAACCTTAGGGGTGCTTAGTAGCCATTTGAAAACTGTTATTTGGAAAAGTTATGTATATATGCTCTACATGCAGAAAACAATGGGGATCCTTGTTCCCTCTACACAAAATATTCACAAACAGCTGAAAGAAAACTGCCCTCTAAAACTTAAGCTATAAAACTAACACATTATGTATCATAGCAGAAGCATGAAAACGTTATCTTCAAAAGCTTTCCAGGTTTGTTTTTTTTCTCTTTTGGCCGTGCCACGGGGCTTGTGGGATCCCAGTTCCCTGACCAGGATCCAACCCAGACCTAGCAATGAGTCTTAACCACTGGACCACCGGGGAAGTCCCCAGAAGGCTTCCAGGATTTTTAAAATGTCCTGTTTTCCTAACTGGAGATCTAAAAACTTAAAAACTCCAACCAAATGCAAATTTAAACTGAATAAGAACATTAAGATAAAGACAGACATGCTATAAAAGAAATTACATTTCCCCTGCTCTGCCGTGTGAGGACACAGTGAGATACCAGGAAGCCTCCAGCCAAAGAGGAGGGCTCTCAGTGGAGCCTGACCAGGCGACAGCTTGACCTTTGATCCCCAGCCTCCAGAAGGGTGAGAGATCACTCTCTGTGGTTATGGGCCACGCCATGTGTGATATTTCGTTAGAGCAGCCTCAGTGGACTAAGACATACACCAAGAAGGAAAGTAGCTGGATCATATGAATGTGAGGTACCGTGAGGGGGGTGGGAGGTAGAAACCAGTTCTGCTGGGTCCTCCGAAGCTCCATAAACTGCGACCCCAGGCACAGGCCCCGGGCACAGGGTGCCTAGTGAGTTTCGATGAATGTGTATCAACGAATGAAGACACACACACACACACAACGATTAAAAGCATATGGAGCAAGGGCAGTCTGCTGAGCAAGAAGCTGCAGACAGGGAGCGTCCCCGGTGGCTCCGCGATCGAGAATCTGCCTGCAGGTGCAGGAAACACGGGAGGACAGCTGAGCCGGGAGGACGCCACATACCAGAGCGGCTGAGCCGCGCCACAGCCCTCGGGCCTGAGCTCCAGAGCCCAGGAGCCGCAACCACCGGGCCCGCACGCCCGGGCCCGCGCTCCGCAGCAGGAGAAGCCACCGCAAGCGGGGAGAAGCCTGGACCAGCGGGAGGGGGGGGCCCTACGCGCCACACTAGAGAAAAAAACAAACCCACATGCAGGAACGAAGACCCAGCATAGCCGAGATAATAAATGAATTAAAATTTTTAAGAAAATAAATAATATTTTGCAATGAATCTAATTAAAACCCAGGAGAGCACAATTAAAATGTGATTATCAAATGTAATATAAGCTTTTAAAGAATTCCTGAAGAAAGACATGCCTTAGAGAAAAAATATAAACCTTAAGTCAAAATTTCATTTTTGTTTGCTTGTTTGTTTAAATCCTAGAGGTTAGTTTGAGAGCAAGAGGGAAGAAACAGAGAAGTAAAGACCTACTGAAGCTCTGTTTGTGGGCAGTGACGCTGTACAAATTAATTACCCCTGGCAGGAAAACAGAGGTTCCAATATACCTGCTAAATTACAGTGCTTTACTAAACTTCTGTTTAATAAGGTAAGAAGTGCCATTACCAGTGGCCACTTTCCTTATTTGTACTATCGATATAAGAACATTTTATAAACAAACATGTATTCTCTTAGTAAAAGGAAGAAGCAAAGACACTTATAAAAGAAAGGAGTTCGTTTGAAGAGGTCGGTCAGCATAGCGTGGAAATGGGAGTCACAACACCGACAACAGTGCCACAGAGCAACACTTGGAGTCTCCTAAACACCAGGGGCTCTGCTGAGTTTTCTAGCTCAAACAGTATCAGCCCCAGCTCACAGATGCAAAGCCACTGGGCTTGGGAATTAAGAAACTGGCCCAAGAGCGCACATCTGGTAGGTGGCAACACTGGGACCAAACCCAGGAGTTTCCAAGCAGCTGGCCAACGTCTCACCAGTCGCTGACCAGGCCGACCTTCTCAAGAGGCCGACAGAGGCAGCGCCAGCCCGGACGGCCCAGACAGGACGCCGCGACTGTCCCGGGGGCACGGCCGCTCCCCGTGGGAAGACACACGTGAGGTTTTCCGCGCAACTTCCCCTGATTCCACGCTCACCAAGCCATGTCCGGTTTGCTCTGACTCCCAGCGGCCTGCCTACGGGGGCACACACACTCAGAGCCCTCATCATAATTCACGATCAGATACCGGAATTCTGTATCTCATCGTACATGACTGCACTTGCATCCTGGTTTTACAAATTCCCAATGAGCTGGGGTGACACAGGGCTTACTCTCTGAAGCACGTCTAGGTCTGACCATCTCACTCTAGACTGCAACATCCTTTCAGACACACTGCCCCGTGGGTGACACACTCTTGTCTCACACCTCCATCAAACCTTGGTAACACACACTTTCACAATTCCCCTTAAATTCTGTAAAAACTTTGACAGCCTCTCTTTAAACAGTGTTATGAAACTCAACAACATGCAAGGAATTTCAACAGCTCTGAGAGGCTGTTGCTATCCCGAACAGCAATGTTTTTCTGCAGCAATCCGCCCCCCACCTCATTTTAAAAAGCCACTTTTCACACCTCAAATACAGTGGGTTCAGAAAAAAGTTGACAATGCACGTTAACTATATTGGATATAAATATACTAACCTTTTAGGTTTTAGTTCCTTAATGTACTATCAAATATCTCACATGGTCAAAAAAAAAAAAACTATGAAGACTGACAAACATCATTTAATCACACATTCAGCTTAAGAAATAAAATACTACCCTACAGTTGAAGCTGCCAGGTATAGCGTTATAATGGTATTACTGTATAGCCCTTGTAACTGTCATGATAGAAAAATAGAAAAGTGAAAGTCACGTCCAGCTCTTTGCGACCCCATGGAATAGTCCATGGAATTCTCCAGGCCAGAATACTGGAGTGGGTAGCCATTCCCTTCTCCCGGGGATCTTCCCAACCCAGGGAACAAACTCAGGTCTCCCACACTGCAGGTGGATTCTTTACCAGCTGAGCTACCAGGGAAGCCCAAGGATACTGGAGTGGGTAGCCTATCCCTTCTCCAGCAGATATTCCTGACCCAGGAATCGAACCGGGTCTCCTACATTGCAGGTGGATTCACAATAGAAATGAAATGATATTCAACTATCAAAGAAAGTAAAGATTTATGCTACCAGCTTAAATTTGGGCAGTAGCAAAATCTTATCAGCCAAATCTACATGCTATGATTCTAGCTTTCTTGACGGGAGACTAGTGCAAGATAACAAACCATTATCTCTTGACTGAATCTCATGAGTGATGTATGGACACAAAATAAGAACAGCCGCTGCCCTGACTCAGATGATTTCTCAACAGTCATTGGGTAGGATTAGGCCTGGGCCTAAGCCACCTGTTTATATCCTACAGAGCACAGCTTCTGAAGCTTTGAAAAGTTTGCTATACAAACTAACTTTCTGACCATGACTGTACTAAAATGTTGGAAATGGTGGGACAGCCCATCGGGGGGCAAGACATTTTCTAGGGGTCACACCTGTTCCCACCTAGAGCACTCTTCCTTTCTGTTAAAAAATCACTCTCATCGTATACCCACAGCTGGATGAAGCTGCTCGTTTCTGAGTCTGATAATCGCAAATAAGGGATGGCAACTTCTCTGGGCTTCCTGACTAACAGAGAAGCAAAGCAATGCCTGTGGGTTCAGTTCAACCTGTGCTTATAAGGACTTTTCAGGTCTTAACATATTAACCAGAGTTAATTTATTGTAATTAATAAATTAACGACAGTTCTTCAAGAAATTGACTCTACTGGTTATAGGCAGACCAGGTGCATGAGAAAGAAACCACAGGGAAAAAAAAAACAAACAAAATAGGAAAAATGGGTGAAGGGAACAAAAGAGACGGGACTAAACAAACGCAAGCAGGCAGGTCCAGTCACTGAGGCGGGCTCTTCTGGATCACTTTCCCCTTCTTGGGCCGCTGCACTTCCTTTCCTTCTAAGGTTCCTCTCACCTGAGCTCCGGACCCGCGTATGCTCTGCCTGTTCAGCATCTCCAACTGGGGCGGGAAGCTCAGCGCGTCGGAGGTGAGCGGCCCACACGCCTCCGCCAACTCCCCTCCAGCCTGCTCTTCCTTCTGCGTTTCTTCCCTTGGGGGGGATCCCCACCATTTACCAGAAACCTTAGGATCCACCTAGACCCTGGCCAGTCCCTCCGCACCTGACAGGTAGATCCCCAAGATCTCCAGACTCGGCTCACTCCTCCTCAGCCCCATCCAGATCCAAGTGACTGCTATCTGCACCACAACCGCTCTTTTCAAATCATTTTCTCCAGATGCGGCACGGCTTCGTAAAAACAATCACGCCACATGCGTGTTTAAAAAACTCTTCACTGGGACATCCCTGGCAGTCCAGGGGTGAAGACTCTATGCTTCTACTGCAGGGGGGCACGGGTTTGATTCCTGGTCTGGGAACTAAAATTCTGCATGCCTCGCAGTGTGGCCAAAAAAAAAAAAATCAATTTTTTTTAATAAAGTTAAAAAATAAAAACTCTTCACTAACTTCCTAATTTGCAGGACAAGCCCCAAACCATAAGAACCCCGCACTGGGGGGGCCCTGGTCTGCAGCGTTACCTCTGCCTCCCCAGGTGCCAGGCAGATTACCTGCCTCGTATCTCTGGCCATGTGGGGCCAGTCTTTTCCAGCCCCTGACTGACCACCCCACCCCATCTTTCGGGGCCCAGCTCAGACATCACTCGCCCCAGGAAGCCCTCCCTCCGCTGCCTCTCCCTAATGTCCACAGCGCCTCCTGCTTCCTTCATCATCGCGTGCCTCATGCCTGTCTCCTACCGGTACTAACGCCAGGCTGAGCTCCTGGTACCTATATGTGCTGCTCAGTCGCTCAGTCGTGTCCGACTCTTTGTGACCCCATGGACTGCAGCAGGCCAGGTTTCCCTGTCCTTCACCACCTCCCAGAGTTTGCTCAGACTCATGTCCATTGGAATTCCCCGGTGGTTCAGCTGGTCAAGAATCTGCCTGCAATGCAGGAGACCTGGGTTCAATCCCTGGGTTGGGAAGATCCCCTGGAGAACGGAACGCTACCCACTCTGGCATTTTGGCTTGGAGAATTCCATGGACAGAGGAGCCTGGAGGGCTACAGTCCATGGGGTCACAAAGAGTTAGACATGACTAAGCGACTTTCCCCTCCCTTTCGTGTCCATCAAGTAGATGATGCCATTCAACCACCTCATCCTCTGTTGTCCCCTTCTTCTTCTGCCCTCCATCTTTCCCAGCATCAGGGTCTTTTTCAATGTGCCTGGCCCTTAATAATTGTCTTTAATACTGACTGATGCAATGATGGGATGCTCACCAGGGGCACAGTTTATCTATTCTTGACTTTTCATAAACTATAGATCAGCAGGATTTCCCAGTCAAGACTATAACATAGGCATTTAAGTGAAATAACTAGCTTTTCCATCTTTCTCTTACCCTAGAAACAGGCAGCCAAAGACCAGAAGAGACCTGGGTTTAATTAGAGCCCTTTTCTTCACAGGCCTTACATTTTAAATGCAAGACATTATGTGGATGCTTGAGGATGCCACAACTTCCTTCAGACTGGGTTTAGGGCTTTTCCAGGAAAATCCTATGATTGCTGTAACAGACTATAGTTATCGGAGCTATCGCTTTACATGCACATTAAATCACACAGTCATTCCGAGCGTTAGCATCACTGTTACCCCGTGGTTCAGATGAGGAAACCAGAGCTCAGACAGGTCACATTCCTCACCTAAGGTTAAACAACTAAACTGATGCAGAAACCACAAATGCAAACCGAAACATGTCTCTCAAAATCTGGCTTGACCTGTGGAAAACAAAGGGCTTCCCTTGGTGGCTCAGATGGTAAAGAACCTGTCTGCCAATGCAGGAGACGTAAGAGACCAGGGCTCGATCCCTGGGTTGGGAAGATCCCCTAGAGGAGGGCATGGCAACCCACTCCAGTCTTCTTGCCTGGAGAATCTCATGGACAGAGGAACCTAGCTGGCTACAGTCCAAAAGGTCGAGGTCACAAAGAGTTGGACACTATTTAAGTGACTAAGCACGCAGGAATGCACGAGCAGAAGAGTCACTGAATGCTGAACAAATGAATGAACGTGGCTACTAAATCAGGATGACCCATGTGGGGTCAATACTAGAAGGTCAGAACTACTTGGACACTCCAAAATGCATTCCTTTTTTCTTTTTTCTTTTTTTAAGTGGCTTAAAACAACTATTTTATCTTGCTCACAGTTCTGTGGGTCAAGAATTTGGGCAGGACTTGCCTAGGTGTCTGCCAGATGCCTGGGGGCTGAAAGGACCCATTTCCAAGATGGCTTCTTCACGCAGATGCCAACACGCATTCCTGTTTCATTCTGGTTTACATTTTGGGAGAACATATATACATTTTCAAAACTCAGGCATTGTGGGGATATCCCTGGTGGTCCAGTGGCTAAGACTCCACACTCCCAACCCAGGGGTCCAGAGTTCCATCCCTGGTCAGGGAACTAGATCCCACACATGGCAGCTAAAAGATCGTGCATGCTGCAACTAGGACCTACTGCTGCTGCTGCGTCGCTCAGTCGCGTCCGACTGCGAGACCCCACAGACGGCAGCCCGCCAGGCTCCCCCGTCCCTGGGATCCTCCAGGCAAGAACACTGGAGTGGGTTGCCATTTCCTTCTCCAACGCGTCAAAGTGAAAAGTGAAAGTGAAGTTGCTCAGTCGTGTCCGACTCTTCTCGACCCCATGGACTGCAGCCCACCAGGCTCCCCCGTCCCTGGGATCCTCCAGGCAAGAACACTGGAGTGGGTTGCCATTTCCTTCTCCGATGCATGAAAATCAAAAGTCAAAGTGAAGTCGCTCAGTCGTGTCTGATTCTTAGCGACCCCATGGACTGTAGCCCACCAGGCTCCCCCGTCCACGGGATTTTCCAGGCAAGAGTACTGGAGTGGGGTGCCATCGCCTTCTCCGCAACTAGGACCTGGCACAGCCAAATAAATAAATAAATGTGTAAGTATAAAAAAACAAACCTCATCTCAGTTCAGTTCAGTCGCTCAGCCATGTCCAACCCTTTGCGACCCCATGAACTGCAGCACGTCAGGCCTCCCTGTCCATCACCAACTCCCGGAGCTACTCAAACTCATGTCCACTGAGTCGGTGATGCCATCCAACCCTCTCCAGTTCTTTTAATGGGCATCCCCAAGAAAAGCGCTCTTTGCTCTGTTTCATTCCCTCCTCACAGGGAGAGGGGCTCACAAGCTCAACTCAGGTTATCCTAGCGCCTGTGTGGCAAACCACTTCAGTGGTGTCTGACTCTTTTCAACCCATGGACTGTAGCCCTCCAGCCTCCTCTCTCCATGAGATTCTCCAGGCAAGAACGCTGAAGTGGGTTGCCATGCCCTCCTCCAGGGGATCTTCCCACCCAAGGCTGGAATCTGGGTCTCCTGCATTGCAGGAAGATTCTTTACCATCTGAGCCAGCAGGGAAGCCCCAGATTATCCTGGCCAGGGAGGTACTCTGAGAAGATACAGCCAGCGAGCATTTATAGTAGCTTGGAAGGAAGGAGCAAAATTCGGCTGGAGAAGGCAATGGCACCCCACTCCAGTACTCTTGCCTGGTAAATCCCATGGATGGAGAAGCCTGGTAGGCTGCAGTCCATGGGGTCGCTAAGAGTCGGACACGACTGAGCGACTTCCCTTTCACTTTTTACTTTCATGCATTGGAGAAGGAAATGGCAACCCACTCCAGTGTTCTTGCCTGGAGAATCCCAGGGACGGGGGAGCCTGGTGGGCTGCCGTCTATGGGGTCGCACAGAGTTGGACAAGACTGAAGCGACTTAGCAGCAGTAGCAGCAGCGGCCTGCAGTTTTATTTTTTTTGCGGGGGGCGGGGGGCGGGGGGCGGGGGAGGGGGGGGAGGGGTGGCTTACCTCCCGCAGCTCCAGTCTTTGGGCCACAGCCTCCAGGCTCTCCTGGCCAGTGCTCTCCACGGACAGCGTGAACTCTACAAACTCATTGTTGAGCAGCTGGATCCGGGCAACTAGGCAGCTCTTGCTGGATACGGTGTAACGCCGCGTGCGTTTCAGTTTCAGTCCAAATGGTAGTGGCATCTTCTTCTCTCTTCAAGAGCTGGAGGGGTAAAAAGCGAACAGCACCGCCAGCAGTCCAAGGGTGGTGATGGCCAGAGAAGCGATCCCGTCCCGACAGGAAGAGCACTGCGGAGTCTCGGACTGCTCACCCAGAAGCTGCTGCCATCAAAAAGCAACCGAGTCTCCAAAGACCAGGTGATGGGAGCTCCCACGCCAGTGCTGGGGAGAGAGGGACGCTGGTTACAGGGGCGACAGCAACTCCGGCTTTGTTTTTAAAAATAAAAATCAATAAAAGCTGTATCTAAGGAATAAGCTTTATCTTCCCTCTGGAAAAAAAAAAAAGGCCTTAGAAGGATCTGGGAGGGGCTGGAGAAGTTTCACAGCAGAGGTGTGTTAGGCCCCGGGTCAGACTCCACCCCTCATTCAATTCCACAAATAGTAGCCACCACGTGCGGCTACCTTCAGGTTGAAACGAGACAAGGGCTGGCACTATAGCCCCAAATTTAGTAGCGATAATCAGTGGTCCTCTTTCCTAAAATTTTGGGGTTTTTTTCATAGTTAACTCTTTTTGGCTCCCCGATACTCCAACTGTATCTTTAGCCCTTAAGTGAGTTAATTGCCAAAAAAAAAAAAAAAAAACCTCCAAAAGAGCTGTGTTCAAGTCCCAATTAGGCAAATTAATGCCGAACCCGAATGGAATCTTCCCGTCACATGTGGCAGCTGTGAGGTTCAAATGAGGTGAACACTTAACAGGCATGTGCAGAACTTCCCGGTTTACAGATGTTTACGTCACCATTTCGATTTATTTATAAACAAACTGTAAAAGACTCTACACGCGCTGCTGACCGGATTACCAAGCAGAAGCCTGTCAGCTCTGAGAAGCCCGGCCCTCGCCCGTCTCCGGGTGGGGACGCCTAGAGGCGGTGAGCCTTCCCCGAGGCGGCGCCACAGCCCTGAAGAGGAGCGGGACGAGGTTTAAAACTCCAACCCTAGATAAAGACGCGAGCACGGCGTTCAACGAGCCCGTGCGGCTAACTGCGCCGAGGGCTCCGACTCCTCGCTCCCGGAAGAGCGGGCGGCGTTGCCCGGGCAACCGGCGGCCCCGGAGGCGCCGGAACCCTCCGTCTGCCGCCGCGTTTCCGAACGGACGCTCCCGGAGAGAGGACAGGCTCGGGCTGACGCCGGAGGGAACGCTTAAAGGACCCGCCTAGAGCCCCCGCAGACAAGCGTGCGGTTTGAGCCGGGTCCCTTTACCTCAGAACTGCCCCCCCCACACACACACACCCCCAAACACGTGACGTAAAACTTTTTTAAGCACGCCAGTTGGTGCGTTAATTCCTGGGCGGAAGCAAAACGGCCTTGAGCGGCAGCTTGGAACTTTGACACCGACAGGATTTTTTTTTTAATTCCCCCCCGCAACAAGTCGACAAAATCGCAGATATGGCCAGAATCCCGGGACAGCCCCCGCCCTCCGTCGTCTTCTGAACAGAGGCTGCCTCCGAGGACGCAGCCCTGGACTCGGTCGCAGCTGGTTACCCTGCGCCGGGGCCGGGAACCGCCGCGCGGAGGGCCAGCGTCACCCCCCGCGGACTCGGAAGCCGGTCCTCGGGAGAAGCGGCGCTCTCTCGGCCTCACAGCGGGGCGGGCTGAGCCGGGGGCGACCCCAGACTCGCCCTCCTCGGTCTCGCCTCCCCCACTGCGCCTCAGCCCCAGAGGTGATGGGCTCTCAGGGCTGGGCCGGGGTTGGGGCGGGGGTGAGGAGAACCAGCGTTTAGCTCTTACGCTAGGCTGTGGCAGACCTCACACTTTGTAATTCCATCTCACTGAAGTGTACTGCGCCTCTGAGGACAAGGCCCTGGAGCGGGCCTTTAGGCGTGTGTGCTAAGTCGCTGCAGTCCAACAGTCCTGTTGGACCCTGCGACCCCAGGCACTGTAGCCTACCAGGCTCCTCTGTCCATGGGATGCTCCAGGCAAGAACACTGGAGTGGGTTGCCATTCCTTCTCCAGGGGAATCTTCCCGACCCAGGGATCGACCCCCCCTGTCTCTTAGTTCTGCCTGCATTAGTCAGGCGGGTTCTTTACCTCTAGCGCCACCGGGGAAGCCCCCAGTGGGCCTTGTGGAGACGTCTAGTGAAAGTCTCTCAGTCGTGTCCGACTCTTTGCGACCCCGTGGACTGTACATGGATTCTCCAGGCCACAGTACTGGAGTGGGTGGCCGTTCCTTCTCCCAGGGACTGAACCCAGGTCTCCCGCCTTGCAGGCGGATTCTTTACCAGCTGAGCCAGCAGGGAAGCCCTGCTGCTGCTGCTGCTGCTGCTGCTGCGTCGCTTCAGTCATGTCCGACTCTGCGACCCCATAGACGGCAGCCCACCAGGCTCCCCCGTCCCTGGGATTCTCCAGGCAAGAACACTGGAGTGGGTTGCCATTTCCTTCTCCAATGCAGAAAAGTGAAAGTGAAGTCGCTCAGACTCTCGCGACCCCATGGACTGCAGCCCACCAGGCTCCTCCGTCCAAGGGATTTTCCAGGCAAGAGTACTGGAGTGGGATGCCATTGCCTTCTCCGAGGGAAGCCCTACAGAAAGTCTAAAAGGAATCAATTGCTAAGCCGTCCTTGCTCTTAAGCAGATTACAAGCATGCTATAATTACATACATGGCTGTATCTCTAATAAGGACCCAACCACGACTTTCTGCTCTTGTTGTCTGGGTTTGGGTTTTGTTTGTTTGAGCTCTCCACAGATAGCCAGAAAAATAAAAGTTAAAAACAGGAAATAGAGGGAAAAGGCCAGAAGAAGAAAGAAAACTAGAAGTGCATAAGCCACTGTGTTAATTTAACAGCATTTGCTGTGTACCTCTGGAAGGTAAAATAACCTTATTAAGAAGGGAATAGAAAATAGATATTATGAAAAGACATGGGCTCCACCTGCAGTTTTCAGTGCTCTTGTTTGTGTCAGGGTATAAACCAAATAGCTCGTTGAGACAAAATGAAAAGTAAAAAAAAAAAAAAAAATCAAGAAGTGAGAACTTGAAATAATAAGCTTTCAGCTAGAAAAATGCCTATGAGCCATGCATGTATAAATTTTAAAAGATTATAGATACCCTTATAGATAGATATGCTAAATACCCTATCAAGAGATAAGGTAATGAATTTAAATTTTACATACAAATTATGGTAACTGGAAACAGAACAGTTAAGTTGTACAGAGGAAAGATGAAAATTTGTGTTGGGGATGTTCAAACATAGTATTCACTTCACTGCAAATATAGAATTACGCCTTGAAGGCAATAGATATTACATTATATAATTATCAATTTAAGCTCTGATGAAGCAGAGTAAAACTTTGCTGTCCCTGAGTTTGAAATATTTTATTGCATCAAGGATAAAGACAAGCCAACGTTTTCTCTTTTTTATTTTGGTAGATGTTATATAAAAAGTAATTGAAAAAGTGGAAGGGTATGTGTGTGTGAAACAATTTACACAATTTTCAGTTATGTACAGTATTTGCTACCAAATATTGTCATAAAGTTACAAATGTTTGAATAGAGGAGTAGAAATTGAAGATGCTTTGGGGGGGTGTCTGTTTCAGGTGTAAAATAATATGAAATAATTTGAAAGGTAGCTGCGTCTGGAAGTCTTAACTGATTACTAAATAGACATTCATAATTAGCTTTTGCAGGAAAATACACTAAGATCTTTTGTTTCTCTACAAGATCACTTTGTTTTGAAATTTAAAAAATAGGTATATATTAATCATGTTCAAGTATTCAAAAGGTAGACTGAGGTATTTATTCATTTTAATGTTTTTACATCCCCTCTCAGAGGCTTCTCAAATACACTTTTAAATTCTGAATCCTGTAGTTTTCTGCTTTGTTGCTAGAGTCCTCATTACGTGTAATTTTACTAATGATGCTTTCAAATAAAATAATCTCTAAAAGTGTATTATTCTTAGAATAATGAATAGATATATAGCATTAAATCCAACGCATATTTGTCCTGAACACATTTATGCGTAAAACTCGAGAATAAAATGGGCTGGAAACAACAGACAACTACTTTCAGAATAAAATTCCTATCATATCCCAAAGTTAAAAAAAAAAAAATCTGTCAGCAACCCTTAGGCATACAGCGGTTGTCACCTGGCGCACACGGAGTATTTTGAACCCGTTTGCGAGCATACGCTATTATAAGGCTTTCTCAGCAAAAAAGAAAATAAGACGGGCATGCCAAAAGCGGCCAGTCTAATCAGGATTTGCAGAAATCACAAGTCGGAATTTGCAGACCCAAGAATTCTTCCTTCCAGAGTAAACACTCTTTACTCCAAAAGCAAAACAAGCCATCACCACGAAACAGTCCTTCGTTCCTCTCCTTCTCGCCAAAGTTATCTGGCAAATCTCGCACTTAATATTCCGAGAGGCACAAACATACCTAAGACTTTTAAAGCCCCGATGCAGAATTAAGCCGCTCACAATCAACCGAGGAGCTCCGAATACAAGTTCAAGACCCCTCTGCAAATGCCTCAAGTGGAAGAGAGCCTGGAAGAGTTTTCTCTTTGTTACGCTCGTCCGTGCCTCGGGTCTGGGCAGCCGGGACGCGTCCTCCCCGGACTCGGGGGTGCCGGCTGGCGGACACAGCCCCGCGCTCAGCCCCCGTCTCTCCCCCGCGCCCCGCGCCCTCACCTGCTCCCGCCGCCGCATCCTCGGGGCCGTGCGACCCGCTCAGCGGCCCGTCCCGCGGGGCCCCGCCGCGCTGCCGCCGCAGCCGCTCCCACACTCCAGCCCGCGCCGCGGCGCGCTCACGGGCCCCGCGCGCCTCGCTCCTGTCTCCCCGGCCCCGGCCCGCCGCGCATTCCCCCGCGCCGAGGGCGGAGGCCCGCAGCTGGGGCCAGCGGCGCCGCACGCAGAGGCCCGGCGCGGGCCGGGCAGCCGGAGGACGCGCGGCCGGAGCAGCGGGGCGGCCGGGCCCGGGCGTCCCTCCCCCGGGCCGGGCGGGCGGGCGGATCCGGAGAGGCGGCGGCGGCCCGTGACCTCAGAGGGCTGGAATGCGAGCGGGGGAGGCGCGGACAGCTGCGCCCGGCCGCGGGGAGGGGGCGCGCCGCTGCTTGTTTGAATCATATGACCGCTTATTTTAAGAGTTTCCAAATAAAGCGAGGCCTTAATAAAAATGAGAGGAGGGGGTAACATTTCGGTGCCAGGTAAAGGGTGTTATTCCCGCGTTACTAGGTGATCGGTAAAAGGGTATTATCGCCGGAGTTATTCGTTTACTCGTCTACATGTCTGAAAACTGTTCAAATAGTCTATTTCTTCTCCCTTGCTTTCGTCTAAGGGCATACTCCATAAAAAAAGGATTGATAACAGGGTGGGAAGGATTGGTATACGGGGTGGCAAAGTCCCCTTCCCCTAAAAAAGACTGTGTGAAAGTCGTTCAGTCGTGTCCAACTCCTTGCGACCCCATGGGCTGTAGCCCACCAGGCTCCTGTCCATGGGGTTCTCCAAGCAAAAATAGTGGAGTGGACTGCCATGCCTTTCTCCAAGGGGTCTTCCCAACCCAGGGACTGCGCCCCGGTTTCCCGCACTGCAGGCAGATTCTTTACAGTCTGAGTCACCGGGGAAGCCTCTAGAAAGATTGATATGCCTCAAATAACCTTTCGGTCTTCAGCAGAGCTGTATGTTCATGCGTCCAAAGTGGCGCTTTAAGGATAGGCGAACTCCAGAGTCTAGTTGTCTGGGTTCGAATCTCAGCTGCCAACGCTAACTAGCTGGAGGACCTTTGCAAATTTCTTAACCTTCTGTGCCTGCTCATGTCCTGTGAAATAATGAAAATAATCACTATTCAGCAACGTGTGTAAAACATACTGAAGTGCTTCATTCTGACCCCTAATAGCAACTTTTATTATTATATGGTATTATTACACTGCATCATCATCATTATTATTATTACTATTATTGCAGTCTACACTTAAGCCAAGGAATAACCGTGTGGTCCTAACACCATCATAATAGGTGTTTCGCTCTTACTTGGCCAGTGGTTTGAGAGACTGGAGCAGAGAAACTTCTGTTATGTAAATTTAATGTAAATTATTTTTAAAATAGCTTTGTTTCTGGAAAGCTTTGTCTTCCTTCCAGCCTGTGGACTTTTTTTCTAGTTGCAGCAGCCATCTGCAAGGCAGGGCTGTGGGATCCTGCAGCCAGGGATCTAACCCTGATGCACAGATTCATAACCACTGGACCACCAGGGAAGCCCCTGGAAAGCTTTCTTATGTTAAATTTCATTTAGATTTCATTTCTTCAACAGTTAACTGACACTTATTGAGTACTTACTCATGGTCCCTGCTCTCAAAGGACTTCTGGTTCAGTGGGTGAGGACTAACAAGGCCTAAGGGGAAAGCTTCATCCTAGAAGTGCTATGGGAGAACAAACCCCAGGCAAGACTCAGATTGGGTAATGGAGCTCAAAGCAAATAAGATTGCACGTTTCCAACTGGGAAAAAAATCGATTCTGCTTATAACTGAATTTCAGCTGGATGCCATGAGGGGGTCAATGTGTGTGCAAGGGAAGAAAAGAGAAAATGAGTCACTTTTGGGTCTCATAAACTAGAAAGACTGACATTATGTGTGAGCGTTCTCTCTCTCCATCCCCAGCCTATCCTCAAGACCTGCTTGCTACTTCCTCCTTTGAAATGTCTCAGGAATGCTTTCTTTGCTCTTTGTCCCTGAATGCCACCTCCCCGCCATCATTCTAGTCCAAACCTTCACCCCTCATCATTTTACATCTAGATTATTGCAACAAGGGTGGTCTCCACGCCTCTGGTTTCTGCTCTCTCTTCTTTCCATTGTTAATGCTAGGCTGACCTCTCCCTGGGGTTTATCACTCCCAGTGGATCCTCACAGCTAAGCTGCTCTGCTTGACCTTGGGCCTTAATTATAAACCAGCCTCAGCTTCTTTGACCATCCGCATTTCTCTCCTCTCCCCTAAGGCCCCCTGATGAGCCGAGTCTCCTGGCTCAGAGCACCTCCTGCCCGCCTTCCGCTTGTCTAAGCCTTCCGTTGCTCTCCATGCTTCAATACAAGGCTCGGCTTCCAAGACAACTTGCTCACCACTCCATTCCACAGTGATCCCCACACTTGGCAAGAACGTTAAAAATTGTTTCATGTAGGCTTCTTTCATATCTCCTAGAATTCCTAGGACACTACTGGGCAGAGAGTAGGCACTAAATAAAAACTTGTTAATTGAATCGGGAAGAAAATGAAAGAATTTTAAAAATAGAAAATGATGGTAAAACCCAAGCAATGTTGGACACAGCTGAACCTCCTCCCTCACAATCCGCAAGTGCCACTGCTGACCAAGTGCTTCAGCTTTGTTTTCCCACAACCACGGTGATTAGACAGCAATGGCCCCCGACACGGCAAGCCGTTGGAACAATGCCTTCAAAGCCAGTGGCATGAAATTATTACCTGGCTTATGTTTGCATGGAAGGAACTGACCCATTGGAAAAGACCCTGATGCTGGGAAAGATTGAAGCGGGGAGGAGAAGGGGATGATAGAGGATGAGATGGTTGGATGGCATCACCGACTCAATGGACATGAGTTTGGG
Source organism: Bos taurus (assembly GCF_002263795.3). Taxonomy (NCBI): domain Eukaryota; kingdom Metazoa; phylum Chordata; class Mammalia; order Artiodactyla; family Bovidae; genus Bos; species Bos taurus. Next base: position 100,250,253 of record NC_037337.1, read on the forward strand.
TAAACTCCGGGAGTTGGTGATGGACAGGGAGGCCTGGCGTGCTGCAGTCCCTGGGTCGCAAACAGTCAGACGCGACTGAATTGAAGTGAACTGAACTGATGGGTACCAAGATACAAGAATATTAAAAAATAGGGAATTAAACGTTTAATTATAATCTGCCTTGATAGCTTGGTGGGTACCAACTATCCCTCACTATATGAATTACCATCCTCGGAAAACAATTTAAAAGGAAAAATATTACCATCCTTTGCAAGAATCTAAGTTGAAAGAATGCTCCATTCCCATAGAGATGATGGTGCCTGGGAGGAGGAGTGAGGTGAAATCTTCAGTCTCCAAATCTTGACTGTGTGCTCTCCGTACCACACTCAACACCACCCCAGGGGCAGCACCTTTTCCACTGCAAAAGAATGAGAATTTAGGGACTTCTCTGGTTAAATAGCTAAGACTCTTTTCTCCCAAAGCAGGGGGCCTGGGTTTGACCAAAGTTCCCCAGGTCAGGGAACTAGATCCCACATGCTGCAACTAAGACCCAGGACAGCCAAATAAATAAATTTTTTTTTTAATGAAAATTTAGGGGCTAGATACCCCTGGAATCAGAGAAATGATGATGTTGGCAATATATCTGTTCAACTGGACAAGACATTGAAGACAAATATGTCAATATCAATAGCAAAAACAAGTGCTGTGACTGGAGTTCCCAACACTTAAGGACTTTTGATCCAAGGGTGGACAGGCCACATAATATTTACTAATGAAAACACTTGTTCATTCAAACTGCTTTTCTTAGAACCCAAATGCTGCAAAGAGAAAGGTGAATAAGATGCATGGCCCTGTTCCCAAAGACTCACGGTGTGAGGAACACTCAAGTCAGTTCAATCGCTCAGTCCTGTCCGACTCTTTGCAGCCCCATGGCCTGCAGCACGCCAGGCCTCCCTGTCCATCAGCAACTCCCGGAGTCTACTCAAACTCATGTCCATAGAGTTGGTGATGGCATCCAACCATCTCATCCTCTGTCGTCCCCTTCTCCTGCCTTCCATCTTTCCAGCATCAGGGTCTTTTCCAATGAGTCAGTTCTTGCATCAGGTGGCGAAAGTGAGGAACAGGGGAATATATAATTCTAGCAGGCAGGTATACTCAATAGGTAGATATTTTAAGTCAGGGTTCCCCAACCTCCGGCATCTAATGCCTGATGATCTGAGGTGCAGCTGATGGAATACTAACTGAAATAAAGCGCACAGTAACTGTACTTGCTTGAATCTTCTCAGTACTATCCCCGCCCCTTCCACCCCTCCACCGCCCCAGGTTGTGGGAAAACTTTCTTCCATGAAAGCGGTGCCTGGTGCCAAAAAGTTTGGGGACCACTGTTCTAAGTGGAGTGGGAATATCTGGTTTATCGCTATGATCAGCTTCTGGCTGAGTCTGGAAGGACAAATGTAAGTTCACCAGGCTTCCCTGGTGGTTCACATGATAAAGAATCTGCCTGCAATGCAAGAGGCTCAGGTTCAATCCCTGGGTTGGGGAAGATCCCCTGGAGAAGGAAATGGCCACCCACTCCAGTATTCTTGCCTGGAGAATTCCATGGACAGAGGAGCCTGGTGGGCTCCACTCCACGGGGTTGCAAAGAGTTGGTCATGACTGAGTGACTAACACTTTCAGTTTCTTTCAGGCATTCCGAAAAAACAGAGAAAAGCATTTCAAGCTGAAGGACACCCCTCTTCTAACCTCCTCTCCCATCGTGTGCAAAAAGGCGGGCGGTACCCAGTTGGAATTCTGCCCTGATCAGAGGCCAGAGATGCTAGGGGACCAGTGTGAAAGGACAAAGGGTTCCATGAAGCTGAGGTTGGTACTCAGGCCTCTTTGACTTCAAAACCAATGCTCTTGTTAGTCATCTTCTCTCAGACAGCCCTCAACTGTGACTGATCGAAATCTAGTCCTCATCCTATCTCCTAGAGCAAATACAGGTTTTTCCTCCTGAACCAGAGAGCTCTTCCATGCTGGAAAGTAATTCTCATTGTCCTGCTTAGTCTTTCTCAAGCTGAATACCTACTCCTAGTTCCTCTAATGGTTTTTCTCAAGCATTGTTACGATAGTCTTCCTCTGGATGCAGTGTGTTTTATGAAGACGTGTCTTAGGCACCAGACCACTGAACCCCATCAGCTCAGTGGGGTTGTCCCCTCTGTAATCCAGACAGACTCTTGAGGTCTAAATATGCAAGTTCTTAAGCAGCTTGCAAGTTTCTTTCTGCAATTTTAAATAGATTGTCTTGAAAGTTAACTCTTTCTTGAACACACTTCAATACAAGTTTTCCCTATCCTGAATAAGTTTTAGTGAAAACATTCTCTGTCTTTCAAAAAGAACAATTCAAAAATGGTCTTTCAATATTATCTACATATTGACTAAGGATTTTATGCCCAGTAATGGCAGAACCTGTGTTTTCATTCTGAGTACTGAAATGGCAGGTAAAGAGAGAGAAATAACATGCCTGTCTTCTGGATCGCGTGTGTCTTGGTTACAGGGACTCCGTCTCACTCATCCTTGTGCTCTGGTGCTTCGCACAGCATCTGACTCAGGGGAGGCATTTAATTTTTAATCAACAGCCATAGTACTGCCAGTGAGCCAGGCACAGTTCAAAATACTTCATGATTATTAACTTCATTCTGATAAGAACTCTATGAAAAGGAAACTGGTATCATACTTAGGTCACAGATGGGGAAACTAAGGCAGAGACGGGATAAGCAACTTGCCTAAAGCCTCAGAGCGAGTAACAGATCCGGGATTCAGCCCAGACAGTCTGGCTCCAGCATTCCTGTTCTTAGACACTCCACTCTGTGCCTCTCATCCATTTTGAATGAGTGCATGATCATTGGATTTATCCATGAAGAATGCTTTTGTTATTCAGGTCATTATTTTATCCTGCAAACACTTCATAAGTGCTTCCTATATGTCCAGCATCCTGAAAGAAATATGGGAGAAGTACAGACCTACCAGGAGTTTATAATATTATTAGAGAGGACAAATGCGCTTACATACACACATATACCCACAGATGAACATTGCAGAAAGGACCTTGTGTCATATTAGCAGTTCCCATGTATGCTACAGTAATTCAGTAGAAGAAAAGGATTCTGTGAGGTGAAGGACCATGTGGCCAACAGACCTCAGGTGGCCTCAAGATTCCTGCCCCTGCTGTTTACACCCTTGAGGGTAAGACAGCACCTGTGACTTGCCTGCAGCTAATGAATAGGAGTAGCCATCATGGTCAACAGAAGAGTCCGAAATGCAGTACTTGGACGCAATCTCAAAAACCAAAAAATGATCTCTGTTTGTTTCCAAGGCAAACCATTCAATATCACAGTAATCCAAGTCTATGCCTCAACCAGTAACGCTGAAGAAGCTGAAGTTGAACGGTTCTGTGAAGACCTACAAGACCTTTTAGAACTAACACCCAAAAAAGATGTCCTTTTCATTATAGGGGACTGGAATGCAAAAGTAGGAAGTCAAGAAACACCTGGGGTAACAGGCAAATTTGGCCTTGGAATACGGAATGAAGCAGGGCAAAGGCTAGTAGAGAGAGAGAGAGAGAACACACTGGTCATAGCAAACACCCTCTTCCAACAACACAAGAGAAGACTCTACACCTGGACATCACCAGATGGTCAACACTGAAATCAGATTGATTATATTCTTTGCAGCCGAAGATGGAGAAGCTCTATACAGTCCGCAAAAACAAGACTGGGAGCTGACTCTGCCTCAGATCATGAACTCCTTATTGCCAAATTCAGACTGAAATTGAAGAAAGTAGGGAAAACCATTAGACCATTCAGGTATGACCTAAATCAAATTCCTTATGATTATACAGTGGAAGTGCAAAATAGATTTAAGGGCCTAGATGTTATAGATTGAGTGCCTGATGAACTATGGACAGAGGTTCGTGACATTGTACAGGAGACAGGGATCAAGACCATCCCCATGGAAAAGAAATGCAAAAAAGCAAAATGGCTGTCTGAGGAGGCCTTACAAATAGCTGTGAAAAGAAGAGAAGCGAAAAGCAAAGGAGAGAAAAGGAAAGATATAAGCATCTGAATGCAGAGTTCCAAAAAATAGCAAGGAGAGGTAAGAAAGTCTTCCTCAGCAATCAATGTAAAGAAATAGAGGAAAACAACAGAATGGGAAAGACTAGAGATCTCTTCAAGAAAATTAGAGATACCAAGGGAACATTTCATGCAAAGATGGGCTTGATAAAGGACAGAAATGGTATGGACCTAACAAAAGCAGAGGATATTAAGAAGAGGTGGCAAGAACACACAGAAGAACTGTACAAAAAAGATCTTTATGACCCAGATAATCATGATGGTGTGATCACTCATGTAGAGCCAGACATCCTGGAATGTGAAGTCAAGTGGGCCTTAGGAAGCATCACTACAAACAAAGCTAGTGGAGGTGATGGAATTCTAGTTGAGCTATTTCAAATCCTGAAAGATGATGCTATGAAAGTGCTGCACTCAATATGCCAGCAAATTTGGAAAACTCAGCAGTGGCCACAGGACTGGGAAAGGTCAGTTTTCATTCCAATCCCAAAGAAACGCAATGCCAAAGAATGCTCAAACTACCACACAATTGCACTCATCTCACACGCTAGTAAAGTAATGCTCAAAATTCTCCAAGCCAGGCTTCAGCAGTACGTGAACTGTGAACTTCCTGATGTTCAAGCTGGTTTTAGAAAAGGCAGAGGAACCAGAGATCAAATTGCCAACATCTGCTGGATCACGGAAAAAGGAAGAGAGTTCCAGAAAAACATCTATTTCTGCTTTATTGACTATGCCAAAGTCTTTGACTGTGTGGATCACAATCAACTGTGGAAAATTCTGAAAGAGTTGGGAATACCAGACCACTTGACCTGCCTCTTGAGAAACCTATATGCAGGTCAGGAAGCAACAGTTAGAACTGGACATGGAACAACAGACTGGTTCCAAATAGGAAAAGGAGTTCATCAAGGCTGTATATTGTCACCCTGCTTATTTAACTTCTATGCAGAGTACATCATGAGAAACACTGGGCTGGAAGAAGCACAAGCTGGAATCAAGATTGCTGAGAGAAATATCAATAACCTCAGATATGCAGATGACACCACCCTTATGGCAGAAAGTGAAGAGGAACTCAAAAGCCTCTTGATGAAAGTGAAAGAGGAGAGTGAAAAAGTTGGCTTAAAGCTCAACATTCAGAAAACGAAGATCATGGCATCTGGTCCCATCACTTCATGGGAAATAGATGGGGAAACAGTGGAAACCGTGTCAGACTTTATTTCTGGGGGCTCCAAAATCACTGCAGATGGTGACTGCAGCCATGAAATTAAAAGACGCTTACTCCTTGGAAGGAAAGTTATGACCAACCTTGATAGCATATTGAAAAGCAGAGACATTACTTTGCCAACAAAGGTCCGTCTAGTCAAGGCTATGGTTTTTCCAGTGATCATGTATGGATGTGAGAGTTGGACTGTCAAGAAAGTTGAGCGCTGAAAAATTGATGCTTTTAAATTGTGATGCTGGAGAAGACTCGTGAGAGTCCCTTGGACTGCAAGGAGATCCAACCAGTCCATCCTAAAGGAGATCAGTCCTGGGTGTTCATTGGAAGGACTGATGCTAAAGCTGAAACTCCAATACTTTGGCCACGTTATGTGAAGAGTTAACTCATTGGAAAAGACTCTGATGCTGGGAGAGATTGGGGGCAGAAGGAAAAGGGGATGACAGAGGATGAGATGGCTGGATGGCATCACCGACTCGATGCACATGAGTTGGGATGAACTCCGGGAGTTGGTGATGGACAGGGAGGCCTGGCGTGCTGCAGTTCATGGGGTGGCAAAGAGTCGAACACGACTAAGCGACTGAACTGAACTGAACTGAATGAATAGGAACAGATAAAGGATTTTCTTTTTCTTTCTTTTTTGAAAGTGCTTGTCTTCCTTTCAGCTTCTCTAGTTGCTCCGTGGTAAGTGAGATCTTAGTTCCCTGACCAGAAATAGAATCTGCATCCCCTGTTTTGAAGGGATTCTTAACCATTGTACCACCAGGGAAGTCCTCTGGATGATGGATTTTGCAAATGGAATTAAGACCCTAAATCACGATTTGGGTGTCAGGCCCTTGGATATTGAATACTGTGTGTGTGCTCTGACTGACTGACTCTTTGTGACCCCATGGACTGTAGCCCACCAGGCTCCTCTGTCCATGGGATTCTCCAAGCAAGAATCCTTGAGTGGGCTGCTATGTCCTCCTCCAGGGGATCTTCCTGACACAGGGACTCAACTCATGTCTCTCGTTCTTTCCTGCATTGGCGGGCAAATTCTTTCCACTGAGTCACCTGGGAAACCCTGATTTAATCAAATAAAAGCCCTTAAAAGAAGGACTGGGCCTTCCCTGAGCTCAGAGTCTCTCTCTCCGAGCTTGATTTAGTGAGCAGCCATGTTGGAGAAGGCCATGGTAAGGAAGTGTGGGCACATCTGTGACCTGAGGGTAGTATCCAGACAACAGCTGGGAAAAAGCTGAGACCCTCACTCAATAAGCTTCAGTAATTCTGCTTACAATCTAATCAAGCTTGAAAGTGGCTTCTTCCTCAGTCGAACCTCCAGATAAGAGCACAGCCTTCCATATGGGCAGGAGAGAGACTGCTTTCTATGCTTATATGATCAAGGACAGGGAATATTAAACTGCTATTAATAGAAACAGTAATGTCAGGCACAGAAACCAATCTGAGTGGAGGAAGGGGAAGAAGAGGAAGATTTCAGTTTTGATGTGCTGGCTTTGGAGCAAACACAAATGCCTGTATTTATCTGGAATTTGGGACTAGGGTTTAGGTGAGAACTCGAGGCTGATGGATATGAGAGTTGGACCATAGAGAAGGCTGAGAGCTGAATAATTCATGTTTTTGAACTGTTTTGCTGGAGAAGACTCCCTTGAGACTCCCTTGGACTGCAAGGAGATCCAACCAGTCAATCCTAAAGGAACTCAATCCTGAATATTCATTGGAAGGACTGATGTTGAAGCTGAAGCTCCAATACTTTCGCCACAGGATGCGAAGAGCTGAGTCATTGGAAAAGACCCTCTTGCTGGGAAAGATTAAGGGCAAGAAGAGAAGGAGGCAACAGATGAGACGGTTGGATGAGATCACTGAGTCAATGGACATGAGTTTGAGTAAACTCCAGGAGCTAGTAAAGGACAGAGAAGCCTGGCATACTGTAGTCCATGGGGTCTCAAGGAGTCAGTCACGACTCAGCAAGTGAATAACAAGGCTGATGGAATATTCAACTATGATCATTACAAAGGTGAGAGTAGAAGTCCTGACAATTAAATACTTCTCCAAAGAAAGGGATTTCAGAGAGAGGAGCAGCAAGATTAAGATTTAATTTGGGGAAAAGGCCACCGAGGGATGAGGGACCAGAGAGGCAGAACCAGACATAGGAGAACCAGGGTAGTTGTGGCATCAAAGAAACGACTGTGATGAATTGGCTGTGAGGCACTGGGTATTCCATTTTTTCCTCCAAGTGTGATTATAATGCAACCGCTGGGAGGCAGCCTCTATATCACACGTAGGAAAATTGACTGGAGACCGAATATCCAAATCACTATCACACGAAACCGCAAGTGAAGGCTGGATTCAAATTCAGATCTCACACCAAAGCCAGAGATCCTTCCCTGGCACGTTTAAACGTACTTAAATTCCAACGGGGAGTGCGGGCGAGGAGAGGGAAGGTCGGAAAGTCACCCACGTGCCGGGAGAGGTGGGGGGGAAAACCCGGGCCGCCGCTCTCCGCGCCGCCAGCAGAGGGCGCCAGGGCGCACGCCCCGCGGGCTCCAGTGCGCAGGCGCAGGCGCAGGCGCAGGCGCGCGCGGCGGGGCTCGAGCCTGTGGGGGCGGGTCACGCAGGGCGCGCGGCCGGGAGCGGCGGTGGCGGTCTGGCTGCGGGCGAGGAAGCCGGCGCCGGGCCCCTGGTCCGCGGGACGCCGCGCAGTGCCCGCCGCTTGCCGCCGCGGAGCCATGGAGATCGGCACGGAGATCAGCCGTAAGATCCGGGTGAGGCCCGCGTCGGCGGGTGAGGGCCCGAGGCGGGAGGCCGGGCGGCGGCGGGCGGCGGGCGCGCGGTCGTCAGGAGTAACGGGGGCGGTGGGCCCGGCGCGGGCGCCGCGGCCTGCTCGGCGCTGGAGGCGCTCCTGCGGGGCCGCCGCGGGCCTGGGCGCAGCCGCGGCCTCGGAGAGCGCGGCCGCCGTGAGGCGGGAGCCCCCGGGGGCGCGGGGAGGCGCGGGGGGCCGGCGGGAGCCGGGGGCGGGGGCCCGGGCGGGGCGGCCGGGGCGCCTGCGGGGCGCGCTCCGCCGAGTCGGCTCCGGGCCGCGGCCGGGCTGTTGCTCGGGGCCGCCGGCCTCTCACTGGCTTGTCTGTCTTTTCGCCCGCAGAGTGCCATTAAGGGGAAATTGCAAGAATTAGGAGCTTACGTGGGTAAGTTGCTATTAGCCTACCAGACTGTGAGCGTTCGGCGAGTTTCATTTCGAGTGACCGCCTTTTTCCTGTCATACCTCTGATTTTGGACAGCCGCCCTTTTTACCTTCCGATCTCACCCTGCTGGGTGCTTTTGCTTTCCTGAGTCTTGTCATTGGAGGCTCTCCGTGCGGCGTGTTTTGTGTGTGTTTTGTAGCGTCCGCCACATCCCTTTCTAGGACGGTGTTTTGAAATTGTTATCTTCTTCTGTTGAGGCTCTGTCATGTTTTCCTTCATGTTTGCGTTTTATTTTTCTGGGTTACTGTTTTGCATGTGAACGTTTGATGCTTTTCGGTATTTGCCTCTGTCATGGTTCGTTGCCGTTTACTTTCGGGTCTCTATTTTTCCTGTCGGTTTTTTTCTTAACCTCCCCACAGTAAGCTCTTTTCTTTTTCTTTCTTTTTTTTTAATGTTTTATAATTTGAGTGTTGACTCTGGGCCAGGCACTGTGCTTAAAATTGTTTTATATGCATTAGGTCACCGTAATCCCCAGGAGAACGGTGAAAGGTAAGTGGTAATATCCTGAATTAAACAAGCAAGGAAACTGAGGCTTTGAGTGCTTGATTTGAGCAGGGTTTTATACTTTGAGACCTGGGTCTGTTTGGCTCCAAAGCTGGTGCCTCCTGTAAAAATACTTGACTTCCCTGATGGCGCGGACGGTAAAGCGTCTGCCTACAATGCAGGAGACCCGGGTTCGCTCCCTGGGTCGGGAAGATCCTCTGGAGAAGGAAATGGCGACCCACTCCAGAACTCTTGCCTGGAAAACCCCACGGACGGAGGAGCCTGGTAGGCTACAGTCCATGGGGTCGCAAACAGTCGGACACGGCTGAGCGACTTCACATCACATAAAAATAATAGCTTACACTCATGATAGTGATCTTCGAGGTGTGGGAGACCCTAAGAGTCTCTGAAGTCAAAATTATTTTCATATTAGTACTGACAAGATATTCGCTGTGCTGGCATTTGGATTGTGCGAAAGTGGTGAGTAAAACTACAGGTACCTTAGCCTGAGTCAGCATCTCAGACCAGACTTCACAAGAAATCCTAGTATTCACCACCCTTCCACTTGCAATTACAAAGAGAAAAAAGGCTAGTTTCACTTAAGAAGATAAGTGATAAAATAGTCTTTTAAACCTTGTCTTTGATTACATCTTTTTAATACGCAGTGTTAGGACATAGGGAGTACTCAAAAGTGGTTCTGCCATACAGAAGCGTGATGGATTGTCTTGGAACAGATTTGTGTGATTGGGTTGAGAACTGAACCAGCCATTTTTTTTTCATGGAATTTTTTTTTTTCTTTTTTTTTTTTTGGAACTTTATTTTTTTAAGTTCAGTTGATTTACAATATTGTGTTAGCTTTAAGCATACAGCGCAGTGATTCAATTATGTACTTTTTTCAGATTATTTTCCATTGGACACTTACAAAATTTTAGAGTTCCCTGGGCTCTACAGAAAATCCTTCTTGCTTATTTATTTTATATATTGTAGTTGGTTTGTGTTAATCACATACTTAAAATTTATCTATCTCCTCCCCCCACTTTACCCTTTAGAACATCATTTTTAACTTCTAAGAAGGACTGACATGCTAGTTCCATACATTGGGGTATTTGGCAGTCATTTTTCTTGAAAGTGAGCAAAGATAAAGAATTAATAGACTTTGTTGCCAGTGACAAAGGGTTGAGCTTTCAAATGAAAATTGGAATTTCGGGAAATTTGTGTCTTCCTCTGCAAATTTGACAGTGTGATAATATCAGCAAGTGATTCTTTTACGTTGAATAATGAAAGGTATCCACCACGGCAGTGGTTTGTATAGCTCATGGACCATTATTTTTTCAAATGACCAATGCGAGATGTTTTAAAATTGCATAGGAAAAAAAAAATTGCATAGGGAAAAAAAATTCATTGAAAGTACAGAATGGATCAATGGATTTTCATGTAACAAAATACAAAAAGACTGATAAAGTTTTGTTTCGGTATTGCTGCTAACCTTGAAAAAACTACTGCTTGTTGACTTTTGGTGTAGTGTCACAGAAAAATATCCACATTCTCTGAAAAGGCTACCAAAATACTCATTTTTCAATTGCATATCTTGTGAGATCAGATTTTCTTCACATTCTTCATGTAGGACATACAAGAGATTAAATGCAAAAGTAGAAATTAGAATTCTTTTAAACCAGATGTTTAAGAAATTTATAAAAATAACTTATTTTGCATCTTCTTTTGGAAAATTTAGTTATTGATAAATATACTATTAATATAAATAGTTTTATTGTTAATGGGATAGGTATGTTATTTTAAATGAATTAATAAAAAATTCTCAGTTTTAGTTTCTAGTATGGTAAATATTAGTAGATACATGCACATGAGTAAAAACTGTTAGGGATCATCAAATTTTCAGTGGTATAAAGGGGGCCCCTAGACCAGATGGTTGGCCACATACTAATTATTTGTTGTCAAGATTGTTATTAGACTTTAACAGATAAGAAAATTGAGACTTAGAGGTTAAAGATGAAGCTGAACCAGCATTGATTTATTCTTTTATTCATTCAGTATTTAATGGATGCCAGCTTTGTGCCAGGAACTTGATTTAAGTCAAAAAGAAATCCACAGAAAACCTGCAGTGAGAACCTTCTTCATTGTGGCACATGAAAGCATAAAGACATGTTAATTGGGTTGACCTTCAATCATAGTGGTGATTTTGATCATTTATAAAAAATCTCAACAAGAATTTTAAGCCTCTTAAAAAGCTGATTACAAACTTGCTGTAGTCCAATGTGAAATGTAGTGAAGATACCATATATTTTATAGTTTTGAAAGTATTTTCATACATTTCTGTTACCTGAACACAATGCTGAAGTGGGGATGGCAAGTAATTTACTTCTTTTTATAAATAATGAAATTAAATATTCTGGGAGAGCTAAATAAGCTTGGTCAGCAGCAGATACAAGACCCAAGAACTCAAGTCTTCCTGGTCCCTGATGTTTCTGTTATTACTTATAATAGAAACTTGATGAGCTAACAGAAGAACAGGAGTCACTGCTGTATGCTTCTGTAGAACTGATCTGTGCCAGCTGTTAACAGGTCAGCACAGCTTCTCAGGTTGTTTGCCTCTGCTTCTTAACTGGATGTTTCCTGAGGGCGGAGACATCATATTGGTTGTGTCCCAGTGGCCTAGCTGAGTGCCTAGTTTTTTTCATAAATGTTGATTAAGTGGGTAAACAGGGATCACCATTAGATATTTTAAATAAAAAGATATTTAAATAAAAAATTTAAATAAAAAGACCCTGATGTGGGAAGATTTAGGGCAGGAGGAGAAGGGGATGACAGAGGATGAGATGGTCGGATGGCATCACTGACTCAATGGACATGGGTTTGGGTAAATTCCAGGAGTTGGTGATGGACTGGGAGGCCTGGTGTGCTGCAGTCCATGGGGTCACAGAGTCGGACACTACTGAGCGACTGAACTGAACTGATATATTATTCATTTACAATTAGCTACTTAATTATTTGTATGTGTATGCATAATTGTCCTGAAAAGAGTAACTTTCTAATCCCTTTCTTTGTGTTAGAATCTTAAAACCTTTAAGGTTATGGAAATGATCCTTTAATAAATATTTGAGTATCTATTTTCAAACCATTGGGTGGGATACAAAAGTGAACAACTTTTTGTTAAGAGTTGATAAGGTTTCATTCATGTGTTTGTCCAAAATGGAATGCTTCAGGGAGGTGGCAGTTACAGCTCAGAGCAGCCTTCAGTTTATAATTTAGGTGCATAAGCTTGCAGAAACTTTCAGCATTTTGCAGTTTTTCAGTACATAGATTTCAGATGATGCTATTAGAATTTTGTAGGAATGTATCATGAACACATTTACTTTTCATTATCTTATTTTTCATATTATGAATTTCTAACATTTTTGTTAAAATATAACTGTATACCATAACCACCCATTTAAAGTGTAGTTTGCTGTGTCTTGATATGTATACATCATAATCAAGCTAATGAACATATCCATCACTCCCAAAGTTTCCTTTTGGATTTTCTTGGAGCTCCTTTGTATCCCTCCCTCCCATCTTTCCATGTCCCCACCATTTGCCAGAGCAGTCACTGATCTCATTTATATAAAATTTTATATAGTGTCAGAAAACAGCTTATTTGTTTTCATTAGTGACTTTATGAGGGAGAAAAAGTGTCAAGACTGCCGCGGCACTGCGGCTTGTTTCCCTTTTTCGGGTCACCAGTGGCAGCCTGTGGTGGGGATACTGCGTAAATAAGGGAGGAGGCTTTTTGACTGAAGTTGCCAGAAAGCAGTCGAGCCTTTCGATACTTTACAAAGAAATAATAAATGAATGGCTGCTTGTTCTTGCTTTTATCCTCAGGTTGACTTGCATGCTTCCAGCAAGTATTCTGATTTCTGTTTCCATTTGTAGATCGATCTTCACATTATATTTGTGCTTTTCTTGAACTAGATTTTTTGATGTTTCTTCTTGAAACAAATGTCTGATAGTACTTCTGAAATGAACCTTCCTACCTACATAGAAATGTTATGAATATTTAAGGTATTAAAGAATCTAAAAGAATTGTTTTTGGTAGGGATCAGAGTTCCTGATAAATGGCTTTTGCTTTGTTTTTACTGTGGTGGTTTTTTGTTTTGTTTTTGGTCTGTTAGGGTGTAAGAATGAAACAGTGAGTTGAGTAGAAATTATTTAATCTTTTTAAGATACGATTTTTTAAATGATGTAGAATTTTGGGGTCATTTTAGTTTACTTGATGTTTCTGCCAGTTTGTTACCCTAACTGAAATGTGCCTTTACCAAGGATAAAGCTGTTCCTTGAAAAATGAGTGTCATTTTGAAATACAGAACTAAACAGAACTCAATATTATTCTTGAGAAATGTCCACTATGCTTTCTGGAAGCTTGTCTGAAATTAATGAGCATTACTAAAAAGGTTAAAAGAAGTGAATGCTCTCTCAAGCTTGATACTGTGATTCAGAATATTTAGTTGTATAAGTGTTCATTAGTTATTCCTAATTCCTGTTCTTCTAGTAATTCAAAAACCTGTGGAATAAAGAGAAAGCTATAATTTAAACCATCGTAATTCCAGTAGAGCTGAGGTATTCTTTCAAGCACGTCAACTTCAAGTAGAAGAAAATATTAAGGAAAGCGTAAAAAGTCTTTATATACTTTTCCTTTTAAATAGATGAAGAACTTCCTGATTACATTATGGTGATGGTGGCCAACAAGAAAAGTCAGGACCAAATGACAGAGGACCTGTCCCTGTTTCTAGGGAACAACACAATTCGATTCACCGTATGGTATGTTTCTGAATATTTACCCTCAGAACAAAGTTTGGCATGAGCCAAGAGCAGGTATTCTGTCTGCAACGTGGTTCTTGACAGGAAAGTCAGATTTAGCCTTGTGAGGTAGGTTGTGAGCGTTGACAGCACAGCCTCTGGAGCCAGACTGCCAAGGTTGAATCCTGAATCTGCCTGTTTCCTTGGTTTTTCCATCCACGAGATGGGAATAGTAAATCACCTTTATGGGGTGGTTGTGAAAATTAAATGAGCTAATACATGTGCTTACAGCTGTGCCTGGCCCATAGCAAGTCCTCAGTATGTGTTGACTGTAGTTACTGTTTCTTTTTAAACTTCAGCGTTTTATCATTCCTTTTCCTCCACCAAAACCAGTTATAGATGTTTTTTGGACTCGGTTGACTTCCTAAATTGCTTTCTCCAATGAGCTAATAATCTAGGGGGCAAAGTTTTTTTACAAAGTTACAAATCATTTTTTTAAAGTTTGAAATTTTGAAATTGGCTTTGTGTTCAAATATAAATTAATACTATAATTTTTCAACGTTCTTTTTCAAACCACACGTTCATTCCTTTAGTTGAGCATACTGATTGAAAGCATGAGGTCCAACTTAAGAAGGGAGACCAGGTTCTTGTGTAAGGTTTGAGGTAGAGTGAGAGCTGGGGAGGGTAACGATGTGGCTGAGAACAGAGCAGGAAGGACTCTGGTAAACTGGAAACCGCCAGTTCAGCACGAGTGAGTGACGAGGGAACAAAGTTGCCTGAGCAGAGTGGCCGGCTTAATTTGAATAGCAAGAGACTGGGAGATGAGAGAGGCGAGGAGGGACGGGAAACTGATTGACTTGCCATTAAACCACAGTTCCTCTTAAAGGCGTTTTTGCCCCAGCAGGCAGCTGTGTCCTTTAAAACTATCATGAAGCTTTCTTGAAATTCCACACAGAATTCTCTGGGTTTATGTTACACATTTTCGAAGAACATTGAGTGCAGTGTACATTCCATGGGTACATTCAAGGCACGTTTTGGTCCGTGCACTCCTGCAGTGTGGGTGGCTTAACCCACTTACTACAGTTTGTCCTCAGAGTTTACCAAAAGCCTGAGGGAGGTTGTGGTGCTTTTGACTGGGGAAATTAACATTATAATGAGTATTGCTTTTTTTTTTTTTTTGATTAAAGCCTTAAGCAGTTTAGGTCCTTGTTTTGTTTCATGCACATTTTTTATGACTGGACTTTGGTTCAACATTGGATCCCTTTGAGTCCCAGTAATACGGGAGATTGACCTAGTAGATCCTTTCTCAGATAACTCGAGGGAGTTAGACAGATTTCTTACGTAAACAAGCTGAACTGAGTTTGAATTTAAAATCAGTTCCACTCTTTCATTTTACCGTAAATTTAGTTCTTTAACATGTTCCGATAAAAGTAATGGTGTCCCTCTTCTGACCCTTTTGCTTTCTTAAGCGTCCACCAGCACCAACCACAGACAGACTGTTCTCATTCTTTGGAGCCCTGCAATAACTGTGATCTTAGGGGACAGTGGCACTTGACTGGGTTCTGGGTGAAACATTATTGTAATATTTTCAGAAGGCACAGCCTCCTAGAAGGATTGTTAGGCAAATTTGCCTTGTACATAACTACTAAAATAGATTATGTTATAGGTAAGATGGTGGTTTGTTTACAGCATTAGTTTTGAAAATAATACAGTAAAATGATGATGTAGTAATTTTGAAATTAAGTTTTTCACCTTGCAGAATTAGGTTCTTCTAGACGCCATCTAAGTAGATAAAAAATAAACAGTGCTTTCAACAATTTTAGCAATGTTCTATTACATATTTATGGTATTTTGTCTTATTTTACCATAAACTACCTTGAATCTTTTGTCCTTTTGAAACAAAATACTATGCTTTGTGGATCAAGACTGTGTGGTCAGATGATATATTTGCCCTTATTTTTGCAGAGGCTAGATGACAAAATTAGTGATAAAAAAATAAGACTTTTTTTTATTATCCTACAGTGTTTATATAAAGCCTTTTTTAGAAAAAATGTAAAACTTTCTTTGAATACCATTTATCAGTATTTAACTGAAGAATTGACCTGTAATGTCAGATTTAGAGAGACAGTTGAAATCCAGTCTTTCATGATAAAAGGAAGCTTTAACATTTTGGGTTTGTTTTTTTCTTTTAGGCTTCACGGTGTATTAGATAAACTTCGTTCTGTAACAACCGGTAAGGTTCATAAAAATCATGTTTGGGTTTTTCTGGAATTTGCTGTAATGTGATTGTTTTTCAAAAGTTATTTATACTGCTTTGGGAAAAAAATCCATGAATTTGAAAACAGTTCATTTGAACTTTTTAAGGAAGCAAATGTTTTTATGAATTTAAGAGCAATAAATTTAATATAATTTGAAGACAGTTTAAGTAAAGAACGAAGAAGGCAATGGAACCCCACTCCAGTACCTCTTGCTTGAAAAATCCCATGGACAGAGGAGCCTGTTAGGCTGCAATCCATGGGGTCGCTAAGAGTCGGACACCACTGAGCAACTTCACTTTCACTTTTCACTTTCATGCATTGGAAAAGGAAATGGCAACCCACTCCAGTGTTCTTGCCTGGAGAATCCCAGGGACAGGGGAGCCTGGTGGGCTTCCGTCTCTGGGGTCGCACAGAGTCGGAAACGACTGAAGTGACTTAGCATAAGTAAAGAAAGTGAAACTAGGCAGTTTATCCTAAGGAAATAATTATAGATGTGCGCAATGATTTAGCTTCAAGGATGTCTCAGTGTTGAAAATTACTTAAAAGTGCAGTAATAATGAATTGGATAAATTTATATCACTATGGGATAATGTTCAGCCATTAAATATGTTGTCAAGCACACATATTTATTGCCTTTAAGTAATTGATATAGCTTAAAGGGACCATGTGTTTTTCTTTCTAGACCCCGCTAGTCTGAAGTCTTCTGATACCAACCTCTTTGATGGTAACGTACCTTCAAACAAGAGCAGTTTCAGTCGAGGAGATGAGAGAAGGCACGAAGCTGCAGTGCCACCTCTTGCAGTTTCTAGCACTAGACCTGAAAAAAGAGAGTCTAGAGTTTCTACAAGTTCACAGGAACAGAAAGCCACTAATGTCAGGTAAGAGTCCTGTGTAGACCTATGGGCAGATGGGTGTGTGTGACATTTACATTAGTTAATATGTCTTTTAAGTTGCTGTTTTCAGACATTTTGAAAATAATGAAGTCGTTGGGAGCAGTTTTTTGGAATAAAATAAAGATAAGACCAAAGAATGATTATATTTTGCATAAAATGTAGTAAATCAAAGTAAAAAAAAAAAGAATGCAATTTCATAGTAGTTTTTAATAGAATACATAAAGTTATTATCTATACTTTTTCGTTAAGATGTATCTGACTAGTCTTTGAATATGAATAGTGGAAGATGCTGCCTTAAACTAGTAACACACCATTTTTGGTTTTGTTTTCATTTTTTAACAGACAGACTTACGATGATGGAGCTGCAACCCGACTAATGTCCACAGTGAAACCTTTGAGGGAGCTAGCACCCTCTGAAGATGTGATTGATATTAAGCCAGAACCAGATGATCTCATTGATGAAGACCTCAATTTTGTGCAGGAGAATCCCTTATCTCAGAAAAAAACCACAGTGACACTTACATACGGTTCTTCTCGCCCTTCTATTGAAATTTATCGGCCACCTGCAACTCGAAACACAGACAGTGGTGCTCATTTAAACAGGTTGCAGTTTCAACAGCAGCAAAACAGTATCCATGCTGCCAAGCAACTTGATATTCAGAGCAGCCGGGTGTATGAAACAGGACGCTTGTGTGAGCCAGAAGTGCTTAACAGCTTAGAAGAGACTTACAGTCCCTTCTTCAGAAGCAACGCAGAAAAGATGAGTATTGAGGTTTGTATATACTTTTGAATTCTGCGTTGTTCTGCTGAAAATTGTCCGTTCTTAGTTGTAAGTTGTATATGAAATAGCATCACATATTGCAAGTTTGTTGTAAACTGATTTCTGAGCTGCTCAACATAATACACCAGTCTCATTTTCCTCTCCACAACTGGCTTCTACAGATATTTTGCATCTTGTTTATTTTCCTAGGATGCTAACATTTGAGATAGCTTTAACCTTACGGTATAATTTTGGGAGGATTTTAGGTCATGAGATCCTTCATGGCTATGGTAAACAGTTGAGGAGCTCCACTTCACAGGCTTCCTCAACAGTACTGTACGCTGCCATGTATGAATGACAGTAAAGCACTTTTTGCTTTAGCTTAAGATTGACTATTAGAGATATTACTTTTATAAGAAAGCAGGGAAATAGCCCATGAACTTAATTCTTAATATTGCTTAAGATTTAGCTTAAGATTGGTTATTAGAGATATTACTATTATTACTTTTATAAGAAAGGGAAATAGCCCATGAACTTAATTCTTAATATTGCTTAAGATTTAGCTTAAGATTGATTATTAGAGATATTACTATTATTACTTTTATAAGAAAGGGAAATAGCCCATGAACTTAATTCTTAATATTGCTTGGCTTTTTCTTTATTAAGTATTCTGTAGTAGAACTTTATCTTCTGAGACTAGGTAAGTGGAAATTTATATGATTGCAGGAAGAAAACTTTCGGAAGAGAAAGTTGCCTGTGGTAAGTTCAGTTGTTAAAGTAAAAAAATTCAGTCACGACGGAGAAGAGGAGGAGGAAGACGATGATTGTGGGTCCCGTACAGGAAGCATCTCCAGCAGTGTGTCAGTGCCAGCGAAGCCTGAACGGAGGTATCTGAGCATGTCTGTAAATTAACCTTTCATTGCCTGATAGAGTCTTCTGGGTTTCTTGAAGAGGACATCATGAAAGTACAAATTTAATCCCATGTAAGACTTCTATCCCTGGGTCAGGAAGATCCCCTGGAGGAGGGCATGGCAACCCACTCCAGTATTCTTGCCTGGAGAATGCCATGGACAGAGGAGCCATGGGGTCACAGAGTCGGACGTGACTGAGTGACCAACACACACACATGACTTTTCCATTGGTAATCTTTTTCCGTTAAAAACCGTAACATGGGTGGGAGGAAAGCTGATCCAAATTTGTTGTTTGAAAAGTTATAAGGTTCCAGTCCAGTTGGTATTTCCTAAAGACTACAGCTAGTCTGTTCCAGACCAGAGAAGGCTGTAGTAAAGATACAGTGGATGGCTAGCATGTAAAGAACTCCAATCTAAAGTTCAATTAAAATACCTTTCTTTTTCAGACCGTCACTTCCACCTTCTAAACAAGCTAACAAGAATCTAATTTTGAAGGCTATATCTGAAGCTCAAGAATCTGTAACAAAAACAACTAACTATTCTACAGGTAATTTGAATGTTTATAATTCCTGAGTAAGCTGTAGATGATTGCTCCTCAAGTGGTGATAAAAATGCCTGCTAAACATTAGGGCCAAGGCGAGAATGATTAAAAGGAGATGTGACCACTGTGAGAAACTTTCTCAACCATCAGTAGAACTTAGTTCTTTGAGCAACTGTAATGCCTTTTATTCCCTTTTTCTAATAAGGGTAAAATATATAATGGAAATCTTAAAAGGAGTTTTGGTAAATAAGAGATTTTCACGTTTATAGCATTATAGCCAACGTTAGATATACATTTATGTTGTATGAAAGGGAGCAAAATCCAGAATCGGTGGGAATTAGAAAAATTTGTATAGCATATGAACAAGTTGGTTTCTTTCCTTTCAATAAAACCTGTTAATGGAATGTGAGGCAGAGAATTGACTCATGTTCTTGCCCCAGTCCTAGTGGAAGTACTAAATGGTTTTATGAAAGATTATAAAGTATTAACACATTTTTAAAACAGAGGAGAAGAATGAGCTATAATATCTTACACGAAACCCGTCCTAAAGTGTAACCAAATGACGGGCCTCACATTGCTGTCAGGCTCGGTGCTCTGTGCCCTGTGTGCTGTGTCTAATATGCAGATTTTCTGCTAGTAAGCTGTAATGGTTATGCACTCTAAATTTTTTAATTTTAATTTTGCTACGGATTTGGTGACTGTCCTTTTAGCATTTTTCTGCTTTTCTCTTCTCTTGCATCTCTCTGTGTGACCCTTTCTTAAAATGAAGTAAACTGTAAGCTAGCAACTTTGAAGCCTGGTAGTCATCTGTACCCTTACTTCTTGTCATCCCTGATTTAACCCTGAACATAAACAGCGTTTGAATTATTAGGTAAAGGCCAACTTGACGTAACAATTCCTCTATTTACATTTTCTTTTTTGGTCTGTCAGCAATATTGAGTGTTTAGAAGGGTGAGAAATTTAGATATCACTGTGAACTTGAAATTTCCTACTTTTGTAATTGGAGAGAGTCTCAAAAGATTTTTGAGACATAGCATTGAAATTCTTTATCCAGGCTATCTAGATTATAATTTGAAATTATTGCACAACCATGAAGCGGAACCCAAACCGCATGTGGTAACAGCACGTGCGCTGCAGCGCGTTTACTCACGCAGCGCACGGTGTGCAGACGCTTTTACACAGGCGTGGGTGACTCGGTGCTGAAGGGAGACGCGCGCTGTCTGTCGGCTGTTCCTAACAACTCACATATTCTGAACCCGAGGAGGCATTTAACGTTTAATGTGATACTCACTGTTGAGTTTTGACATATCACTTCATTTGAATGTCCTTCTTTTTTTGCTTTTTATGTAAAAGTCTCACAGAAACAGACACTTCCAGTCGCTCCCAGAACGCGAACTTCTCAGGAAGACTTGCTGGCAGAAGTGGCCCAGGGACACGGCAGAGTCCCTAGGATAAGCTCTCCTGTTAAAGAAGAGGAGGCACAAGGAGGCAGTGTAGACGAGAGGCAAGGTAATAGTGTCAATGGGGTTTCGTTTTGTTAAAGAAGAGGAGGCGCAAGGAGGCAGTGTAGACGAAAGGCAAGGTAATAGTGTAAATGGGGTTTCGTTTCCTACTAGACTTTTTTCACATCACATATTTTCCAGTGAGGATTTATGAAATCTTGGTTATGCTGTGAGAAAAGGGCCCAGTAGGCCCATGAATAGGAAAAGGGACCATGAGGGGAGTCTACACACTTTTCAGAATTTAAAAAAGCATATTACTGGGGAAATTTTTAGTGTTCTCAAAAGTGGAAAGAATAGTACAGTGAATTCCCATGAATCCAGTCACCCAGTTTTTTCAGTATTTTGCCAGTCTTTAGTTATGTGGATGCCTGCACTCTTCCTTCCTTTTTGGTAATCCTAGCCCTGTTCCCTTGAACTTGAAGTCTTGCCTTTAAATCTGCCCTTTCTGAGCATCACTGTCAGAGCTGCCTCATTGTCCCGGTACTACTAGTTTATCCCCTTGGGTCTGACATACTTCCAGCTAATCTTTCTGCTTGCTTTCTCTCAGCCCCTCACCCCCGACTCTTGGACAGACTCTCCTGTCTAAGTGTGACTCTGATGCTGTGACTGCTTTGTGATAGCATTTCTGGCTCCTCTTCCCACTCTGCGTCGTCCAGGAGTGATGCCAGCAGCTTGGCCTTTCGGCAGCTTCATTCATTATCTGCCCCTGGGCCTGCCCAGCCCTTCTCCACTGCTTTCTACCCCGTTTCTTCTGTTCCCATTAGGAAAGACTCTAGTTTGTTCTTTCCCTCTTCTATAAAAAACTCCACCAAAGCTGCGTGCTAATTGTGACTTAATACTTCTACAATGCTGGAGTATATTTTTTCATTCCTCCTCAGCTGGGTCCTTTAAATTGTTCCATGGTCCTCCCAGATTTATTTGTTTCATGAAACCTTACGCTTCCATCTTACATTTGTCCCTCTCTCTCCTTTTATTTTTTAAAAAGTCCTTAACCTAGGGTGTGCAGTTTGCTGCGTCCATATGTGCGGTTCCAATAAATTATGGTCCTGAAAATGGGAAAACCCCAAAATAGCCAGTAGGTCCTGATTCAAAGAATAAATGGGCCAATTTGTTTCAAGCAGTGGAAACTGGGATTTGAGCTTTAGTTAAGGATTTGCAGTGAATTGGCGTCTGTTAAACAGGTTTGAATGTGTGATTTCATGATGGTTCCCCCCACCCCCATGGTGGTGTTTTTAAGTAAACCCTTGCTGGTGGTGGTGTAGTTGCTAAGTCGTGTCCGACTCTTTGGACCCCAGGGACTGTAGCCTGCCAGGCTCCTTTCTCCTTGGGATTCAACCAGGCAAGCATACTGGAGTGGGTTGCCATTTCCTTCTCCAAGTAAACCCTTAATTGGTCCTTTTGGAGGATAATAGATACTAATTCATTGCTGTGAGAACCAGAAAAGTAAAGTTGAGCATTTATGCTTTCTTTCCTTTAAGGGTGGTACCACAGGGTGACAGAGTCATACAGGAGTTAGTGCTTGTGTCTGTAAGCGACGTTTTATCAGACTGAGCTCTGTCCGTGTATTTATGTATGGTCTCTGGCTCTCATACTACAGCCACAGAGTTGAACAGTTGTAACAGACCATGAAATCCACAAACTTAAAATTGAAAGTATTTGCTATCCCTTTTGATATAGTAGATGAAGGGAGCATCTTTTAAAATTATTTCAGCTTTTAGAAGTGAAACAAAATGATAGAATTATAGTAGTTTCCCCCCCAACTTACAGTGAATTAGTGAATCTAGGCACTGATAATGGCTACTAAAACTTTTAAAAGTGAAAATCCACTATTTTGTGCTTCCTGATGAAAGAATAAAAGACGACCCTAGTCTTGCCAGAGGATGTGAACCTGAGTGATCAAGCCTCTGGTGCAGCAGTCAGCTGGCAGGAGATACTGAGGCGATGAGTGTGCAACAGGCAAAATGTAGTTTTGGGGGCATTATATACATCAGTAGACTTACAAAATGCAAAGGACAGGGTAGGGTGTCGTGTCTGTGTATGTACACTTGTATGATAAAATCACAAACTAGGTATTACTCCGGAGAAGGCCATGGCACCCCACTCTAGGACTCTTGCTAGAAAATCCCATGGACGGAGGAGCCTGGTGGGCTGCAGTCCATGGGGTCACTATGAGTCGGACGCGACTGAGCAACTTCACTTTCAGTTTTCACTTTCACGCAATGGAGAAGGAAATGGCAACCCACTCCAGTGTTCTTGCCTGGAGAATCCCAGGGATGGCAGAGCCTGGTGGGCTGCTGTCTATGGGTCGCACAGAGTTGGACACGACTGAAGTGACTTAGCAGCAGCAGCAGCAGCAGGTATTACTCTAAAAAGCATCTGTGACTCCTTGTGGATAGGAGTACACAGAGGGAGGCTAGTGGGGTGGCTTCTTGTTCGGTTGCCAAGTTGTGGCTGCCTCTTTGCGACCCGATGGACTGCAGCATACCAGGCCTCCCGGTCCCTCACCATCTCCCGGGGTTTACTCAAACTCATGTCCATTGGATCCAACGATCTCATTTTCTGTCTCACTCTTCTTCTGCCTTCAGTCTTTCCCAGCATCAGGTCTTTCCCATGAGTTGACTCTTCACATCAGGTGGCCACAGTATTGGAGCTTCAGCCTCAGCATCAGTCCTTCCCATGAACACCCAGGACTGGTCTCTTTAGGATGGACTGGTTGGGTCTCCTTGCAGTCCAAGGGACTCTCAGGAGTCTCCTCCAACACCACAGTTTAAAAGCATCAATTCTTTGGCGCTCAGCTTTCTTTATGGTCCGACTCTCACATCCGTATATGACTACTGGAAAGACCATGGTTTTGACTATATGGCCGTTGGTTGGCAAAATAATGTCTTTGCTCTTTAATACACTGGTTTGTCAGTAGCTTTCTTTCCAAGAAGCAAGCATCTTTTAATTTCATGGCTGAAGTCACCATCCGCAGTGATTTTAGAACCAGAGGGGAGATCTATCACTGCTTCTACCTTTTTCCCTTCTGTTTGCCGTGAAATGGTGTGATCTTAGCTTTTTTAATACTGAGTTTTAAGCCAGAGTTTTCATTCTCCTCTTTCACCTTCATCAAGAGGCTGTTTCATTCCTCTTTGTTTTCTGCCCTAAATTTAGAGTGGTGTCATCTGCATCTCTGAGGTTGTTGATATTTCTCTTTGCGATCTTGGTTGTAACTCATCCAGCCCAGAATTTCACATGTTGTGGGGTGGCTTACTTAGTTCTATTTTCTAGCTGAATAAGATTATAATGGTGTTTTGCCTTACAAGAACTCATTAGGTGTTTTTGTGAGGCTTTCTGTATCGTTTTATTTTAAAGTAAAAGGTTAAGAAACTGAAAAGGGGTGAAGTGCCTCTGCTACTGAAGACTAGTACTGCTAGTACTGGTATCAATTGTTCACAAGCGCAGAGCCACACTGCGAAATTCATTAGTGTGCTTAGTCACTGTTGGTAGCTTTGTCTCCGACAGGTTTTTAAAAATCTAAATATGCACATATAATGGCTGGAGCTGTGGGTAGTGTTCGCCCATCCTTCTGACCTCTGTATTTTAATGAGCCTAGCCACCTCACAGTGCTTTGCTTTTGTCTTGGGTTAATCTGTCGCTCAGAGTGTATTTGGCCAGTCTTGAAACATTTATCAGAGCAGCAGCTCTTGCTTTACTGATTCTCTTCTGGTGTGTGTTCCCTTTCATTGATTTTTGCTCTTACTTTTAATATATATGTCTATATTTTCTCTTACTAACTTGTGTTAGCCTGATTTTCGCAAATGTAAGCATCTAAACCCTGGGTTTCTCTCGACGCGCCATTTTTGCTGCACATCACAAAGTTTTAGTTATTCAAGTGCATTTAACATATAGAATATGGGAGTTTTGGTTTGTCTTTTAATCGTTTTAACTATATACTATGGACTTACTTGCATTGTGATCAGATAATGTGATTTGTATAATTTTTTTTAAAGTAGTTTAAGACTTAACATAGTCCATTATGTACATCTTCTATGTACATTTTGAAAGAAAGTGGATTCTAACTGTTGAATTGAAATTTCTGCATTTAGTAGTTAAAACTCTGTAGCTAGTATTATTCAAGTCCTGACCTTGCTGAGTTTTTGGTCTGCTTATCAGTGATTGAGAGGGTTTTGAAATTGCTTGTCAGGATGACAGATCTGTCTTAATTTCTCTGTACTTCTGGTAGATTTTGCTTCTTTTACTTTGAGGCTATTGAACTAGGCGCATATATATTTAAAATTGTCCTGATGAATTGAATCAGGAAGGTACATCTTCCTGATGAATTTAAACTTTTATCCTTATCTGTAACCCTCCATGTATTTAAATGATGCTTTCATCTAAAACTCAGTTTTTTCCGATTTTAATGTAGCTAGTTAGTATTTGCCTCATACATCTTGTGTTCCATGCATTTGTTTTTAGTCTTCTTTGCCCTGTTAGGTGTATGTCTTTTAATATTGTAAAGCTACATTATTGTTTTAAAATTCCGTCTGAGCTTGCTTTTTATATGAGTTTAAACCCTTCACATTTATGACGATTATTGATGGAGTTGGACTAGTTTCTGTCACTTTTTTGGGGGGGTTTTGTGTTTGCCTGCTTTTATTTTTTGACCTTTTTTAAAGATTTATTAATTACATTACATTGTAATTGTTGTTCATTGCCCAGCTTTACTTGTGTTTTTTTTAAATGGTTTTTGTTCTTTTACTGGTTACCACTGACATTTTACCATACAAATTTAGTATTCTAAAAGTCTATTCTGACCCCATCTGCAAACAGTAAATGGATCTTAGAATATCTTCGCTGCAGTCTGTACCTTCTCAGAATTTACATTGTGTTTCCAGTGCCTCATCTTGGTCCTTTTCTTTTTTTTTTTTTTTTTTACTGCATAAATTGGGTACCATTATTATTTAACCCAGGCTGTGTTTGTTCAGATTTACCAAACATATTATGTTTATTTTTTTTCTCAAATCTCTTGAATGTTACTTCAGTTCAGTTCAGTCTCTCAGTCGTGTCCAACTCTTTGCGACCCCATGAATCCCAGCATGCCAGGCCTCCCTGTCTATCACCAACTCCCGGAGTTCACTCAAACTCAAGCCCATTGAGTCAGTGATGCCATCCAGCCATCTCATCCTCTGTCATCCCCTTCTCCTCCTGCCCCCAATCCCTCCCAGCATCAGAGTGTTTTCCAGTGAGTCAACTCTTTGCGTGAGGTGGCCCAAGTACTGGAGTTTCAGCTTCAGCATCATTCTTTCCAAAGAACACCCAGGACTGATCTCCTTTAGGATGGACTGGTTGGATCTCCTTGCAGTCCAAGGGACTCTCAAGAGTCTTCTCCAACACCACAGTTCAAAAGCATCAATTCTTTGGCGCTCAGCTTTCTTCACAGTCCAACTCTCACATCCATACATGACCACTGGAAAAACCATAGCCTTGACTAGACGGACCCTTGTTGGCAAAGTAATGTCTCTGCTTTTGAATATGCTATCTAGGTTGGTCATAACTTTTCTTCCAAACAATAAGCGTCTGTTAATTTCATGGCTGCAATCACCATCTGCAGTGATTTTGGACCATCATTTTACAGTATTTGGAAATATTTTTTGATGTGTATTCTTTGGAAGTTTCTTTAGAACGGGTCTGTTGGTGGTAAATTTCCCAAGAATCTGTTTACCTACAAGCGTGTTCAGTTCCTCTTGTTCTTGTGCAGTGGCTTTGCTGCGTATCTAAATCTGGGTTAGCAGCAGTCATTTGTTCTCACCACCTTGTTTATGTTACTCCACTGTCTTCTGGCTTCCATTGTTGTGGAGTGGGCTTCTGTTATTCTCATTGTCTGTCGTTCCTCTGTAGGTGATCTGTCCCTTTTCTGGCTGCTTTCAAGATCTTCTCTTTGTCTTTGGTGTTCTGCAGTTTCACTGTGATGTGTCTAGGCATGGATTCCGTTTATTCTTCTATTTGGTATATGTTGAATAAAATTTTACATCTAAATTAAATACATTACAAAATACATGCTCACCCTGGAAAATTTGGAAAAAGAAATTGTAATACTTGCTGATAGATTAGAAGATAAATAGTACAGAGCAATTTAAAATAACAAGTGACGTATTTTGCTTCTTTATTTTCCACGCTGGTTCTCCTGGAGGCCACCTCTTATAAATGCTCCTGTTTCTTTCCTTTTCTCCATGTAATAATATGCTTGTACCACTGTTTCCTAAGTCAGCTATATGGTATGTTTTGATCTCTTGCTTCAATATATTAGAATCTAACCTGCAGTTTTCCTTGCCTCCATGCCTATATAGTAAATTAACTGTTTTTAGTTCATCGATTGATTACTTTTTATAATTTTAAGTAATATACCTATTTCTTGTGTAATTAACTGTGTGTATCAGTGTATTTTGACTCCTGAAAGATAAAGATATTTATGTCCTTAAATTCTTACGTGTCTTTTCTCATCCCCTTACTTTTTAAATTCTGTCATCTCTGCTTCTGTAGTGCTGAAGAAGATCGGATGCACAGGATGTTCTGATTTTTGTTTTGTTCTTTTGTTGTTGTTCTGCTTGTCTTGTTATTACTCTGCTTTGTAGGTTGGCTCTAAAAGTTGAGAACCAATAAGCAGCATTTAAATCTTTAAGATACAAAACACTTCTCAGGCCCAACTTTAGATCGTCTCGTCCAGTTCTTGGTCTAGGATTTCCCTGGAGTTGTTTCTTTTCTTTTCCTTGTGTTCAATGTTTTGATTTTTTTAGGTTCTTCCCCCCTTCTTTCCTTGCCCTCCTGTATTATAGTTGGTGTCTTTGGGTTTCCCTTCTTTCCTTAAGTGCCTTCCTCCTAGAACCTCTGTCCTTGTCTTCTCATCCCCCTGGTCGCTCTCTGGTCTGCTTCAAGGTTCCGTTCCAGGATTTACTCCTCCCCTGAGTTCACGTTGCATTTCCTAGATCCCCTTTGTCTTCCATTTTTGTCACCAGATCATGAAAAAACTTAGGAGAAAGTATGGGAAATAAATTTTCTTGGCCTTTAGAAATCTAGTGTTTAATTGATACTAATTGATTCAGTACAGAAGTTTAATCCTCAAAAGTTGGAAGACGTGACTTCTTTGTCTTGAGGTTTCTTTGTTTATGCTGAGAAGTTGATTGCCCATCTGATTCTTAGTCCATTATTAATACTAGGGCTTTTCCTCTGGAAATATTTAGGATTTTCTCTTTTTCTTAATGGAAGAATAGTTGATTTCTATTTCAGGTGTACAGCAAAATGATTCATCTATACATACATATATACATACACATACATACATACATATGAATTTTTTCCTTCAGATTCTTTTCCATTGTGGCTTGTTACCCTGTGTCCCTGATGTCTAACATTTACTGTGATGAGTCTAGGTACAGTTAGTTACTGTCTCTTTTGGGTCCTCAATTGTGACTTGATCATGTTCCACTCTGAAATATTTTCTTTTTTTTTTTTTTGAAATATTTTCTTGACTTTCTCTTCACTTCCCCTATTTTTTCTTTTTTTTCCAAAACGGGCAGATTTTTTAAAATTTCCACAAGTTCTCTCTTGTTTTGTTTTTCATATTATCTTGTGAATACAGGATCATTTCAAATTGTCTGAGGAACATAGAGGGTTTGAAGGATTTTTGTTTAAGAATTCTTTTTTGTTCCCCCCAAAATAGTTTCCTATCAGTTTTCATTTGCTCTTTTTGCTATTTCATTTGTAGGCTCTTTTCAACAAGTCTGATCCTAATTTAAGAAAGTGTTAGTCACTCAGTCCTGTCAGACTGCGATCCCATGGACTGTAGCCCGCCAGGCTCCTCTGTCCATGGAATTCTCCAGGCAAGAATACTGGAGTGGTAGCCATTGCCTTCTCCAGGGGATCTTGCCAGCCCAGGGTCTAACCCAGATCTGCATTGCAGGCAGATAAATTCTCTACCATCTGAGCCACCAGCAAAGCCCCCAGTTTAAGAAAAGGCAGTACAAAGACTTAGCTAGAGTTGGGCATGGGCTGGAAGCTTTATCGTTGGCAGGTTTTATTTTAAATAAAGCAGGCAAGGAGCTGCTTTATCGGCCTTGAAATTGCAGAGGAATTTCCCTGGGGGCGCCTTATACTCCCACTAGCTGCCTGGATTTTCCCCAGATCATTTGCTGAGTTTCTTTGGAAAAGAGTATTTTTTTTAATTAAAAATTTTATCATTTAAATGTTGTGTGCCTATACCATTCGGAAAACCTAGTTTTTTGTTTCATATCCTTCGAAATCTTTGCTGATTGCTCCAGCCTCTCATCAGGTGCCCCTGTGTTCATTTCATCTGGCTCAGCACTGCCAACTCTCAGCTTTGTGTTTGGACCTTGGACCTGAATTCCTATCCAACTGTTTTATATATCTCCTTGGATATATAGTGAACCCTCCTAAACTTGTCTAAAACCAAACTGCTAACATCTTCCTAGCCAATCTGTTCTTCCTCCAGCCCTCCTTGTTTTAGTTAATGGTAGCCATTCTTTCCAGTTGCTCAGGCCAGAAACCTGTGCTGTTCTTTCTTTCACACTTTCTGCCTTTCTTCCTTTCTTCAGTCTCCTTTCCTTCCTTCCCTCCTTTTCCCTCCTCGTCATCATCTACCTTCAGAATATATTAAAGTTCACCCACCCCTTATATCTCTGCGTCTTTTGCCCTCGTGAAAGCCATCGTCCACGACTTGCCTTGATGACTGTGGCGATGTCCTTCCTGATCTGTCCCTCGCAAACTTCCCTGTTGCTGTCTGTTCGCACAGCAGAGAGGGATCCTTTTAAACTGTGAGTTGGATCCCAGCACACCCTTGCTCAGAACCCTCTGTTGACTCCCTGTTATGCTCCCAAGGACAAAAGCCCTCCCCGATCTCATCACCTACCCTGCCAGGCCCCCCATTCTGTTCCTCTTGCTCTTCCCCAGACCTGCTTGGTGTGTTTCTCTTTCGGAGCATTCAGAGAAGAGCATGTGTGAGCTGCTTTTGCCCTCTTCTGGGAATGTTTGCTTCCTGTCGTCTGTAAGCTTGCTCATCTCTGAGGCCTTCCTTAGGCTCCCAGCCCCATTCTCCCTAATCCACTTTCCTAAAACTTTTTTCCTCTGTAGCACTTAACTGCCATCTTTTTTTAATCCAGATTTGGGACTTTAAATATCAGGAACATAAAATATATTTGTTTTTGAGGCTCATCTTCCCCTCACCACCTCAGTGGAAGCTCTTTGGCAAGGGCCGGGGGAGGGGTGTGTGTGTGTGTGTGTGTGGTTTGTTGGGGGGGTGTGTGTGTGTGTGTGTGGTTTGTTGGGGGGGTGTGTGTGTGTGTGTGGTTTGTTGCTCTGTGTGTGTGTGTGTGGTTTGTTGCTGTTACTGAGCACCCAGAACACGGCTGGCATGAGGTAGCAGCTGAGTAGACGTTTGTTGCCTTCGTGGGTGTGTCGCTGCTGCCGCGCTTGCAGCTCTCCCAGTGCCTTGTCTATGGCTCTTCTGCTGGGCCTCAGCCAGTATTCATGTGTGTGTGTTCTGTTTTCCAGAAGTGGTTGAAATCTCACCTGCTATAATCTGCTCCCTAACCACACAATGCTAAAGTCATTTTTCAGTCTGTACACTCAATGTATGTATTTCGTTTATATACACACACTCAAATGCTATTATTGATATGTAGGAACATGTAAAAACAGAGTTCTAAGGAGTATCGAGATAAAAAATATTTTTAATATAATAGAATTTCTGATTTCCTTTCTCCACCTTCGTGGAGGAAGTGGATTATTGTCTTGGAAACCCAATTTGAAATCTACTGCTATATGTTGGTAAGAATTTGCGCCATTTTCACGTTCTTTACTTCATTTTTATGGACTCTCCAGAAGGAGAGGCTATAAATGTATATACTTAATGTATATCATGTTGAACTGGAATCACTGTGAAGACTCCTGGTAAAAAGGAGTTTTTGTATTCAGAGAAAACAGGGAAAGTCCCCCCTCCGTCCTGCCCACCGCCTTCTGCAGAGTAAGCGCCACACTTGCAGCAGGTGTGCGTCTGCAGTCTTAGTGTTTTTAAAAATCTGTTTGTACATATCCATCCTTTCTGGGCAGAGCAGAACTCTAAGTGTATTTCTGTACACACATACACATATGTATAAAAAGAGTTATACCACATGGGTTTTCTTTGTAATGCGTTTTGTTCCATTTACTGTATCATAGAAGTGTCATAATACAGAGGTTATGAGTAGGGGCTCAGGGAGATAGACTGCTAGGGTGTTAAACCAGGCTCTGCCACTCACTCGCTGACCTTAACCTTTCTTGAGTTCTGATTTCCCAAGAATATGTGAACTTTCTCTGTTGATGAATATTTACATTGGAGTCTGTGGAAGGATCGTTGCTTACTTTGCATTCTGAAGTTGAGCTGGGCACGCATGGGTGAGCAGGAAGCCTCCAGGGGGCTCCTTTTGGGCACCTGTTTCTTTGTGACCCATCCCCTGACACCCCCCTGCTTCTCTCACTGCAGCAATGTCTGCTGCCCTCCAGTGGCCCCTGACGTGCAGGCGGTGCCGGGCCCAGGGGGTGCCACGCCACCACCGTTAGCTGGCGCTCCTGAGGAATTCCATGTGGCTCCAAAGCCTTGTTAACTTTGAAAATTATTTTCTGTATAAAGATTTTGAAGATTTAGGTTAGTTTACAGGTAAGAATGAAGAAGTAAATAAAGATTCTTATATAAATGTCAGTACTTTTTCTTTATTCTGTTACAGGGAAGCCAAAGGCTGCAGTTCTTTATACAAATTCTTTTGGAGGGGCTGTGGGGAGTCGTGTTCACCATCTTGCATCATCATATTTTGCACAGCTTATTTGTTGGCTTAGTGAGTAAAACAAAGTAAAAACCTTTCTCAAACTATAGCCATGGAGAGATATACTCTGATGCATTCTCTGAATGCAGCAGACATTCTCTTGGATCGGAGGGCTTTAATTTTGTTAAGATGATGATACTCCCCAAATAGATCTTGGATTCAACTCAGTCTTTGTTAAAAATTTCTGCTGGCTTTTTTCCAGAAGATGCAGGCTGATTCTGAAATTTACATAGAAGGGGAAAGGACTTGGAATAGCCATAACTATTGAAAAATAATAAAATTAGAGGACTTACATTTTCCATTTTCAAAACTTACTGCAGAGCTGCAGCTATGCCATCTCCTGGCACTGGCATAAGGGTGTACATATAAATCGGTCGAATCGGGGTGAGAATCCAGAAATGAACCGGTGTGCTTGTGATCTGTTGTATTTTGACAAGGATGTAAAGACTGTTTATTGGGGAAGGAAGTCTTTTCAACAAATGATGCTCGAGAACTGGATAGCCACATGCGAAAGAATAAAGTTGGATCCTTACCCTGCACCATATATGAAAATTAACTCAAAATGGATCAGATGCATAAGTGTAAGAACTAAAATGACAACACTCTTAGGAGAAAGAGTTTGGTATAACTAAGTGAAGTCGGACTAGACAGTGGTTTCTTGTATGTGGCACCAGCAGCACATACAGCTAAAGAAAAAATAGGTGAAGTTGGGCTTTATCGAAGTTCAAAGCGTCTGTGCTTCAAAAGATAACTATCAAGAAAAAGGCAACCCACAGAATGGCGAAAAGTCACCTATGTAATAATTATGTAGCAGCAAACCAAGGCCAAATCCTCATTGTCTCTGTCTTTAAATTTCCACCAGGTCTCATATCAGTACAGTTGAATTCCATCATCACCACCATTTTTAATAAGGTTTGTGTCTCATTAGAGACACATGGGTGTGATCAAAGGTCCAGTTAGCTTCCAAATAGTGTCCTATTACTATTTTCAAGGGGAAATGAAATTCAAAATACTAGATAAAACAATTTAAAAATAATGCGAAGCTTGACAGTTACAGGTACATTGATGAGCAAAAGTACATTAAGTTCACGTCATATTCAGGTATAAAGTACTTTATGTTATATTGCTTATTTATGCCTCAGGTCTTCAGTGGCCCTTTTCATATGAGGTAAATAATAGAAAATTCTTGGTGTGTCGTGTGTCTGCTTCCAGCCAATCACAAGCCAGAGTTGTTTCCTGTGTAATAATAGGGTCTGTTGTTTGGAGAGGAGCTGTAAGTAAGACTTACAGGATACAGGGGGCTGTGTGTTAAGGCTTCTCGGTTGAAGCAGAGAGAAAATTGGGTCTGGTTTGTTGAGCATTTTCAGATTTACTTTGAGTTCTGACTCCAGAAATGTACAATCCTGTCTTTTCAATTACAGGTTTTAAAAGGTTACTGATGGTTTAATACTTCTTAAAGTCACAGCCTTAATGATTGCTTTTACTTTTGATGAAAGCTTAGTGAGCTGTGAAAGAAAAATTACCAAATATTAAGGAGAGAGAATTTTATGAAAATGTCATCAAGGTTTCCATCACCATCTTTACCAATTTTCTTTTCACCTGGGCCAGTTGACTTAGGTTCAGTAACAAGTTCCTCTTGTTCACTGAATGAGCTAGACAGTATTTCCCATCTTTTAAGGAAAATATCAACTGATATCAATGAAATTAAAGGGATGAAAGCAGCAGTTTTGACAGTGGAAGCAAATCTGTTTGATCTTAATGTTAGAGTGTCACAGAATGAAGCAAAAATTTCATCTTTGGAGGTTAAAATGAATGAGTATTCAACGTCTGAAGGCAGCAGACAGTTTGAAGATCTGCAGGAGGAAGTAGATTTTGCATCACAGTCAAGGACTACTGATGTAAAAATAATTGGTTTCCTTAGAAACATTGAGAAAGGTAAATTTTTAGAATGTGGTATTGGGTAACTTGACTGTCGCTTTCATATGGAGGCAGCAGGTCACAGAGAACTTGAATTTTTCGTGGACCTTTAATGACAAAATCTTGTACATGATTTGTCTTAGAAACCTAGACTTTAGAATTCCATCCTTTTTCGTGGATCTCTAAAAATGATGTTTTGAAAAGGTTAGAGAGGTGAAACAAAACTTGAAATGTGAGAGAATGGTGGTCTTTCATCTATCTATTTGGTGAAATTACTTTAAAATGTATAATTCTGTCACTGTTCACTGTTTATGCTAAAGAGACCTGTTAGTATTTGAATTGGAAGAGCATACTCCCTGTAACCTAATCACATGTCAGTTTCCCAGGCAGCCCTTCAGGAATACAACTTGGCTAAGTATCTGTTTCGGGTCAGCTCCTGAGGATTTACTGGATTTTCAACCATGGTAATTTTGGAAGAAATTAACTTATTCTGGGGAGTAGGGCACATCATTAGGGAGTAATGTAGTGTAACTCATATTTAAAAGAAAATAGCAGATAACAATTTGGCAAATTTTAAACTTTTTTAAAAACCTCTTAATGAAACATGATAGTTGGTAAGCAGCTGCCAACTTAACATGCTTGCACTGAGTGAGTAAACTGTCCTTGTGAAACTGATGCAGTAGGTTTACTAAGCAGCAGCATGCACGCTCTCACTGATACTTCAGTAGTGTTTAGAACCCTGTCAACTGCGTCCCTTCCTACACCGTACTGTTTGGCTTCTAAATCAACAAGTGAGGACCGAGTATCTGCTAGGCTGGGGTGTTCGGAGAAGTATGACGCCCTCGCAAACCTCAACTTGAAGATAGAAAAATCAGTTCTATATCTCTGTTTTGTTTTGCAGTGTAACTGAGAAAATTGTGAATCCATTTAAGAAATAATGCTCGAGCTGTGTGTCTTTCTTGCAGGATCGCTAAGTGCTTGTCCCGCGTTCTGTGGTAGAGGGCCTGGGCTGCAGCGCTCTGAGTGTCTCCTTCCCTGTGTGCTGCTCTCTGCCCGTCCGAGCCTCAGTGTGTCCTTTGGGAACTCTGTTCTGCGGTGGGGGCTGCCTTACCCGCTGAGAGCCCAGCAGCAGAGGGAGACCTCCTCGCGGGGATCTTGCCGCCGGCTGTCGCCCGTCTCCCCGGGAGCCAGCCGAGGGCCCAGGCAGCTGCCCCGCTGGCTTCTGCAGCCCTTTGCCTTCATCACTGTGCTTCTCTCCAGTCCAAGGAAACCAGCTTCCAGACAGGGAGAACCGTGGTCATTTTTGGTTTAACCTGAGTACAGGTTTTTGTCTTACAGACGTTTGGTCTAGGATTATTATTAAATTGTATTGTGGAAGCTTTAAGTTATTTTAAAGACTTTCAATTAGGAACCCAGAAAGATTATTTTGGTCTTAATTCCTGGGAAGCACATGAGCTGCTATTGTTTGTTTTTTTTAAGCATAGTGAAGTTTTAAAATTTATGTTCTAGGAACTCAACAGAGGCAGTTGTTATCCCGATTGCAAATTGACCCCGTAATGGCAGAAACTCTGCAGATCAGTCAAGGTTGGTGCTAATATTAAATTTCCATTTGTAATCTAGCATTTTTCAGTTGCTGTTTCCATTCCTTACACCTCATTTAATGTATCCTGTGTCTCTTAGACCGTGCCCTAAGATGCTACATTAAGATCTGTGAAAATATTTTAGGGCCAGGAGTCGGGACCTGCGTTTTCTTCATGCTGAGTGGTGTTTACATTGTTCACCTCACACAGAAACTTGCTTCCTCTGACACCATCTCACCCCGGTCCCTGGAAACCGTTGGCTGTTCATGCCTCTGCTTTAGGGACCTCTTGAATCCTTACCCTGCTTTCCATTGAACTTTCTCCATTGCTCTGAGCTGCTTTAGTGTCCTCTGGCCTGTTAAACCTTATTCTCACTTTGATTTCGTGTTAGAAATGTTGTGGCCAGGTGTTTACCCAGAGCTTATCATTCTGAGAGCTGCTGTAACTTGTTTGCCTGTCTCCCTGACCCCCAGCACACATAGGCACATCCCACGGGCTACCGCAGGACCGTGGTGAGCACCTGATTTATGTCTGGTGGGACCGTTGTTGGAAGCTCTGGTTCCTCGACTACTCCGTGTCGACTCCTACTGAATTTTCCTCACCTGTGTTCAGGACTCCACAGTCAACAACGATATTCCCTTACCCTTCCTGGCCTGCTCAGAAAGGTGTGCTTATTCTCTCCAAGGATTACCTTCTACCCAGATGCCACATCATACCCAGTTGGCAAATACTTTGGTGTTGACACCCTTCTGTGACTTTGATCTCTCCCTCTCTCTGGTTTCTCCCTTCTGTCCGTCAGAGTGTTGAGATACACTGCATCCTTGATTTTGCCCTCATTTCCCAGCATTCCATCCTGCTTCTGCGTAAGTACTTTCATTCACAATGTGTGGTAGCTGCGGTCGGTGTGTTATTGGCACCGTCGGCACTTGCGCATCTCGTGTCTCCTTCGCTTACTTCCGTCCACAGTGCGTATTCTGTCTGCATCAAGCCGCTCTCCAAGGCTTACGTGTGAGCACAGCCGTTGCCTGCCTCCCGCTTTCTGTTGTTTCTGAGAGCCCTTTTGTTTCTGCGTATCCCTTTGTTTTATTAACACCCTGGCTTTATTTCATGTCCTCGGTGCCTTCTTACTTCTCTGAAGATACGAAAGGTGGTTTTGGACATTTTCTCCCCGCCCTTCTTGGTCTTGTTTTCTCCAGGTGGTTTGTTTTGATCACTGTCTTTCACGATAGAGGTTCTCAGGTGTCTGAGGATCCTTGCTTAACTTGTAATTTAAGAGCAGGGTGCTTAAGCTGATTGGCCTTTTGGGTTCATTAATTAGAGGATGAGGTAAGGGACTTTTGACTTCTGAATGCAGGTCCTGCAGTAAAAGAGTGGCTTGTCCGGCCTGTCTGCTTTGGCGGTGCTGTGATGTCTGTGTCTTTGAGTCTTTTAGGTTGGTCAGCTTTTCCAGAGAAAGATGGTTCAAGAAGTGGATTGGGTGCCAGGGTTCTGGGAGCTCAGTGGGGACAGAACTGAGGTAGGCACCTCAACATTAACTTCTGTGTAATGTTTACTACACACACACACACACACACACACACACACACACAGTTTTCAGAACAGTACTTCTTTCAACATGGCTGGCATTCATTAGTCTAGAAACCCTCTGTTTTTACCTTTTCAGGAGTCTAAAGCTCCACTTTGCTCCAGGGGAGAAGTGGTCAAAGATTATCAGGAAATCTAACTGCTTTTTACAGTTTTAATAGTATGCATTGAGTTAATTTTGCACCTTTTCTGTCAGACCATGATGCTTCATCCGTAAGCCTCTTGAGCAATGATCAACAGGAAAGCATATTTCCAGTAATTCCAAGTGTCTTCAAGGGTCGCAGTAGGGGAATAGCTGTGGTAAGGATCACAGAAAAGAAAACGGATACATAGAGTTTAGGGAGAGCTACCTGCTTCTGGATGGACCCTTGAACCTGCTTCTGCTGTGCCCTGCCTTCTCCCAGCCCCTGCCCAGGCCCCCTGTGCTGCCCACTTCTTGGCCTCGGAAGAAGCTTGGGATCCATATTATTCATTGTTAGTTGAAGACTCAGCTTTTAGAGATCTACTAAGTTTTCCCCTTTTAAAATGTGCTTATTGCCCCCGACATACCATGTACCCACTGCAGTTGACGTGTAGACTCTTAACCACTGGAACATCAGGACAGTCCCTGGTTATCTCTTCTTTTACAATTATTTTCTTTGTGAGGTGTTTTTTGTTTTTTAATTTAACCCTTTACTGACATTTTATTAGAGTTTCAGTTCAGTTCAGTCGCTCAGTCATGTCCGACTCTTTGCGATCCCATGAATTGTAGCACACCAGGCCTCCCTGTCCATCACCAACTCCCAGAGTTCACTCAAACTCATGTCCATCGAGTTGGTGATGCCATCCAACCATTTCATCCTCTGTCATCCCCTTCTCCTCCTGCCTCCAATCCCTCCCAGAATCAGGGTCTTTTCCAATGAGTCAACTCTTCGCATGAGGTGGCCAAAGTATTGGAGTTTCAGCTTCAGTATCAGTCCTTCCAATGAATAACCAGGACTGATCTCCTTTAGAATGGACTGGTTGGATCTCCTTGCAGTCCAAGGGACTCTCAAGAGGCTTCTCCAACACCACAGTTCAAAAGCATCAGCTCTTCGGCGCTCAGCTGTCTTCACAGTCCAACTCTCACATTCATACATGACCACTGGAAAAACCATAGCCTTGACTAGATGGACCTTTGTTGGCAGAGTAATGTCTCTGCTTTTGAATAGGCTGTCTAGGTTGGTCATTACTTTCCTTCCAAGGATTAAGCGTCTTTTAATTTCATGGCTGCAATCACCATCTGCAATGATTTTGGAGCCCCCCAAAATAGTGTCTGACACTGTTTCCACTGTTTCCCATCTATCTGCCATGAAGTGATGGGACCAGGTGCCATGATCTTCGTTTTCTGAATGTTGAGCTTTAAGCCAACTTTTTCACTCTCCACTTTCACTTTCATCAAGAGGCTTTTTAGTTCCTCTTCACTTTTTGCCATAAGGGTGGTGTCATCTGCATATCTGAGGTTATTGATATTTCTCCCAGCAATCTTGATTCCAGCTTGTGCTTCTTCCAGCCCAGCGTTTCTCATGATGTACTCTGCATAGCAGTTAAATAAGCAGGGTGACAATATACAGCCTTGACGTACTCCTTTTCCTATTTGGAACCAGTCTATTGTTCCATGTCCAGTTCTAACTGTTGCTCCCTGACCTGCATATAGGTTTCTCAAAGGGCAGGTCAGGTGGTCTGGTATTCCCATCTCTTTCAGAATTTTCCACAGTTGATTGTGATCCACACAGTCAAAGGCTTTGGCACAGTCAATAAAGCAGAAATAGATGTTTTTCTGGAACTCTCTTGCTTTTTCCATGATCCAGTGGATGCTGGCAATTTGATCTCTGGTTCCTCTGCCTTTTCTAAAACCAGCTGGAACATCTGGAAGTTCACGGTTTCACGTACTGCTGAAGCCTGGCTTGGAGAATTTTGAGCATTACTTTACTAGCGTGTGAGATGAGTGCAATTGTGTGGTAGTTTGAGCATTCTTTGGCATTGCCTTTCTTTGGGATTGGAATGAAAACTGACCTTTCCCAGTCCTGTGGCCACTGCTGAGTTTTCCAAATTTGCTGGCATATTGAGTGCAGTACTTTCATAGCATCATCTTTCAGGATTTGAAATAGCTCAACTGGAATTCCATCACCTCCACTAGCTTTGTTTGTAGTGATGCTTTCTAAGGCCCACTTGACTTCACATTCCAGGATGTCTGGCTCTAGGTGAGTGATCACACCATTGTGATTATCTGGGTCGTAAAGCTCTTTTTTGTACAGTTCTGTGTATTCTTGCCACCTCTTCTTAATATCTTGTGCTTCTGTTAGGTCCATACCATTTCTGTCCTTTATTGAGCCCATCTTTGCATGAAATGTTCCCTTGGTATCTCTAGTTTTCATGAAGAGATCTCTAAGTCTTCCTCATTCTCTTGTTTTCCTCTATTTGCATTGGTCACTGAGGAAGGCTTTCTTACCTCTCCTTGCTATTCTTTGGAACTCTGCATTCAGATGCTTCTATCTTTCCTTTTTTCCTTTGCTTTTCACTCCTCTTCTTTTCACAGCTATTTGTAAGGCCTTAGGGTTTCAGGAGGATGCAAATGTGTGGATTCAGCCTGTGGTCCTCACCCAGGAGGTGTCGCTAACTCTGCCATCTGTCTGCTCTGCCTGACCCAGGCCGTGCTCAGGAGTGTTGATGGGGTGACGAGAGGCTCGTGTCGAGAATAAAGCTGTTTTCTGTGCACACTTGTCTGCACTCTGTGATGTGTGGCCCTGATGTTCCCATGTTTTCTTCCATCTTCTGTCTTTTGTCTTCTGGGACTTCACTGTCTGTTCTTCCACTAGTTCCTTTTCCTTCTCCTTCAGTTCCCTTCCTCTCCTGCCCCTTAAAATGTTACCTTTATCCTGTATCCTGCCCTGAGCATTATTTTCATCTCATCCGTATTCTCCCAAGATGCAGACTAGTAGAACTGCTGTGCCTCAAAGAGGGAGAAGAGGGGGGTGAGGAGCCGCAGCCCACAGACTGCACCCTGGCCCCTCCGTCTGCTAGCTGTGCGGACACGGTGAACCAGAGCAGAACTCAGTGCAAACCAGGCGTCTGCAACCCAGGAGGGATCTGCTTCCTGGGCTGTCTGTGAGGGCTCAGGGAGAAGATAGCCATGCTGAATATGTACAGTTGACCACACGTTGTCATCTCACCATCAGCAGAGACTCTGTTTCTTTCTTCTTTCCCGCTCGTAATAATAAAATCTGAATTTTCAACTTCTTTCTGAACACCTGAGAGTCCTGCAAAGACCTCAAACTGAAGAAGCCTGAACTGGAAACGTGTCTTTGCCCTCTGTTGAGTCTGCTCTCTGCCCTGTCCTGATCGTGCTCCTCCCCCTCCTCCTACACTCATCTGCGTCTCTCCTGCCCTTGCAGGGGGAGGCAGGTTGCCTCTTCCTGGGACAGTCGTTTAAAACGCACCTGCTGTCACTGCTAGTGCTGCGTGAGTGTAGAACGTGTCTCCCCTCCTTTAGGTGTGCGAGAGGAAGGTGGCGTGGGCAGGAGCCCCGTGGCTGAGACCTGGGGCTCCAGTCCATTCCTCCCACTTTCTGTTTTTCTAAAAAAACGTGCTCATGTCACTTCACTACTTAGAAACCCTGGTTTACTTCTTACTTCTTGACCAGAATCCAGGCTCATCGGCACGGGGGCACATAGAAGACCCTTTAGGCCTCAAGCCTTCTTGCTATTCAGTCTGTTCAGCCTGCCACTGGGGTCCCTCTGTTTCTCTGCTTTTTCTTGGCGTAGCTCGCACAGTGCTCTTAGGTTTCCGTTTTACTTAACGAGTGGCCCTGAATCCGCGTGCTCTGAGCTTTGGTCTCTGTTGCCTGTTGAGGAGCAGAGCTGCTCCTGACGTTGGTCGTGACACCTGCTGGTGTGCCGGCGGTCTGTGTCCCGGGCCTCGGGTCTTGGTGTATTTTATAAAGTACTTGAGCTTGAAAATTGTATTGTCGGTGATGTGATCTGTGGCTGCTCGCATTAAAGTTCAGTGTTATCCTTGCTGTATTTTTATCGATGTCTATTCATCTTAAAATTCTTTTTCAAAGTAGTCTGTCTTCAACCAGGCAGAAACTATGCCACTTTTATTGTTTTCATTCGGGTGTGCTCTGTTCCATAAGTGTGCAAAATGAGCAAAACAGATTTTAAAGAGTTTTTTAAAAATAGCCTTTGTATCATGATTCTAGGGCACATTAGGAGTCTGTATTCTTTGTTTATAGAAAATATTGTTGTACTTTATATTGTTACTAATATCCCATTAGGTACCTCATGGAAGAACCTTTCTTCTATCTGTAGGCAGGAAGTTCATTAGAATGCCTTGGTAATACGCTGTATGAGCAAAGGAATGCTTGACTTCTTTGAAAAGATGTTTGGCATAGAATTGCAGCCTTATTCCTAAGTTGAACCATTGTAATTTTCCTTTAAAATAATTACAAATATATAAAGGATTGACATTCTTCTCACATGTGTGATGTTGGGAATGCAAGATAAATTCAGAAGTAAACATTTGTGGCCAATTTCTTTGGCTCAGATTACTATGACATGGAATCCATGGTCCATGCAGACACAAGATCATTTATTCTGAAGAAGCCAAAGCTGTGTGAGGAGCTCGTAGTGGCAGCGAGCCAGGCGTCGGGGATGGAGACTGCAGACGCCCTTCAGGCCCGCTCGGGACACCTTGTGCAGACACGGTAGATGGCCTCTTTGCTTTGTAGCTCACGTGTGTTGATAGACAGTGGAAGTTAACCGCCAGCGCCCAGCCCCCTCCTGCCCGTCCTGGCCCCAGTGTAGATGCTGTGTTGACTGAGAAGTTAGGCCGTGTGTCATAAGGCACACCCAGTTCTCAAAAATTTCAGTTCATCTTTCTTATTCAGAAATCTGTTACCATACAAGTAAGTCAGTATATGATTTAGCTCTTTTAATAAGATTATTTTCTTTATGCACATCCAGGAAATGAAATTTTAAAAGCCAGATGATAAGAATTAGGACATCTCAGTCAGAGAGTTAGCAGATTGGGTTGGGGTGATTATCGCCATAGATAATGGACTGAATGTTCTGTAAGGAAACAAACGTAGAGTTAATAAACTTAGTGTGTACAGAACGGCTGGCTCTTGTGTTCTGAGCATAGATGCTGACTTCTCCATTTGTTTCCACATGACCCTGTGAAGGTCCAGTGGGTGCCGGGGTCAGGGCTGAGGGAGAGCGCCCTGAGGGCAGCCTGAAGGGCTGGTGCCGACGCCACAGAGATTGGCCCTAGTCATCGTGCGTGAGCAGGAATCTGCTAGCCGTCCCTGGGAGTCCTGTCAAGGCTTGTTTGTTAGTGAAGAAACTGCAGACCAGTCAGGGCAGTGGTAGTTTTTTGAAGAGCGCTGTAGGAGGCTCGGCTTTTTGTGCGTTTCCCTAATTCTGTGGTATTTTCTATCTGTCTGGCAGAGATCTTGTACAACCAGATAAACCTGCGAGTCCCAAGTTTATAGTGACGCTGGACGGTGTCCCCAGCCCCCCAGGATACATGTCAGATCAAGAGGAGGACATGTGCTCTGAAGGAATGAGACCCGCACAGCACCCTGCAGCCTCACACGGGGGCCTCGCGGGCCTCCTCCACCCGCAGCGGTCGCGCGTGCTGAGCAGGCAGCTTGAGGACCCAGATGGTAGCTTTGCAAACGGTGTGTGGGGGCTCAGCCCGCCCTCTCAGGGTGCCGGCGTCACGAAGGACGTCTTTGCCATGTGTCTCTACCTCGAATGAATGTTGGTTGGAGGTCTTTTAATCGTAACTTGGTGGTGGCCTGTATACTTCTTCAGACTAAATGGCCAATTGAATTTGAAACTGTTTGTCCTCTGTGTATGCCAAAGCGGAGTTCCACCTTGGAGGCCGACAAATGCCTCTCCACGATGCTTGTTAAAGGATGGATTCTTGCTTGGTGCCTTGTTTATCCTTTTTTCCCATTTAGAAACTGTATTTGTTATGTTCCTCTTGAACCAGCAGCAGTTGGTTACTCTTGTAATTAGTAATTAACTGGACAGAAAACTCTATTTGGATTTTGATGTTATTTCTACTTCAGTGAAATTCCCTTGAAAGGAGTTTCTTATCTGATACTTCAAAGTACTTCTTGGAGGTTTAGGAAAAAACCTTGTTTAAATTAATATAGAAACATTGTAGTAGAGATGAACTCAGTTCAAATGGTGACATGATTTTAGGCAGATGGACACTTCTTAGCAGTGCTTCTCTCACTGGAATCAGTGGCCAGTGCAGTGCCTTGAGCATTTTCATTCTTGATAGTGAATACCAGTCATATTCCTCACAGCTTACAAAGATTTTAGGAACACCTTCATTGGTAAACCAGAGAGACAATTACTGAATATTAAATATGAAGAGCCTCAAAGAAAAAGCAATAATGGGTTCTGAAATTTTCCCACAGTAATCCTCTTCTTGTTAGAGATACGAAAATGT
Source organism: Bos taurus (assembly GCF_002263795.3). Lineage (NCBI taxonomy): Eukaryota > Metazoa > Chordata > Mammalia > Artiodactyla > Bovidae > Bos > Bos taurus. The sequence goes on from NC_037337.1 coordinate 100,293,349, forward strand.
ATTAAATACCTTTTTTAGTCACTAAAAATAGCCTTTAGGGGGAGATCGTCAGTGAGCAAAGGACATATTGCTGCTATCTTGAACAAAGTGGAGTGCTGTGAATCAGTTCTGATTGGTGGAGTGAGTTATAAAATCTTGACTTTTCTTTCAAAGGAAGAAAAATTGTACGTGTTAATAACAGAGGTGATAACTGCAGTAGTCAGGCAGTTCAGATTTCTTGACCCCGTATATTTTGTTTAAAATATGAGAAGATTTCAGTGTTTTAGTACTTTGGATTTCAGTTTGGTAGTTTAATTTTTGGTACCTTAGGGTCTTGTTTAGTTGCCAAGTCGCATCTGACTCTTTGTGACCCCACGGACTGTAGCCCCCCTGGCTCCTCTGTCCATGGGATTCTCTAGGCAAGAATACTGGAGTGGGTTGCCATGCCCTCCTCCAGGGGATCTTCCCGACCCAGGGATGGAACTGGCGTCTCCTGCACTGGCACGTGGATTCTTTACCCCTGAGCCACGCGAGAAACGCAGTTTCAGGTCTAATTTGGTTTAAACGTAGACATGCGTGTGCAGCTTTATTGGTGTATGCGCCACAGCAGTGACCCTCTGGGTAGCGGAAGCTGTTCCTCAGGCTGCGCGGTGCTGTGGCCGTCACGGAGACGCCTGTGATGGGGCGCTGCCTTCACGGCTTTGACCCGGGCCTCTCAGTTTCTCGCTCCTGCTCAAAGGCAGAGCTCTGTGGCGGAGGACGCAGGGAGGCCGAGAAGGCCCCATCAGGAGGCTCTCGTCCGGCCTGCTCTGCCCGCCCGGGTGGGGGTTTGACACTCGGTAGTTGCTTTCCTGTCCAGTGTTTCAAGGATGCCACCAATCGCAGCGGCTGTTTTAAGCCACCCTGGCTGGCCTTTCACGGCAGCCCAGATTTTATACTTTGCGATAAAAAGTGAATTTGCCTCTTAAAACTTAAACAGGAAGAGTGTTCATAGCTTATGAAGTAAACGTTAGAGAAAACCAGAGTTGTGAACTTTGTGGCGTTTCCTCACTGTGGGTGGGGTTGTACGGGTGGCTTGTCAAGGTTTCCTGGTTAGGGAAGCTTGTGTGGGTGTTCTGGTGGGTGGAGCTGGATTTCTTCCCTCTGGAGTGCAATGAAGTGTCCAGTAATGAGTTATGAGATGTCAGTGGGTTTGGAGTCCCTTTGGGCAGCCTGTATATTGGCGCTCAGGGCTGTGTTCCTGTGTTGCTGGAGAATTTGCGTGGTATGTCTTGCTCTGGAACTTGTTGGCCCTTGGGTGGTGCTTGGTTTCAGTGTAGGTGTGGAGGCGTTTGATGAGCTCCTGTTGATTCATGTTCCCTGGAGTCAGGAGTTCTCTGGTGTTCTCAGGATTTGGACTTAAGCCTCCTGCTTCTGGTTTTAAGTCTTATTTTTACAGTAGTTTCAAGACTTCTCCATCTGCACAGCACCGTTGATAAAACATCTCCTTTCGAAGACACTGGGCTGCCTTTCTGGGTGCATACTGTCCTCTGCCGGCATTCAGAAGTTGTTTTATGGATTTGCTCAGCATTTAAATGTTATTTTGACAAATCTGTGGGGGAGAAAGTGGTCTCCCCGTCCTCTTCCTCCGCCATCTTCTGAACTTTGTGTATGTATGACATTTTTTTGTCAGAAAGATACTGTCCTTGTCCAGTGTCTAACTTCTTAGTGTTGCTCCTGAGAGCTGTCAGGAGCTACTTTACTCCGTTTCCAGAACACCCTGCTCTTGGGTATTCTCTTAATGTCTGGGTTCTCATGTATATGCCAGAGTTTAAAGCATGTTCTTTAGGAGGGGAAGGTGAAACACATTTTCTCTGCAGGAATTACACATCAAAAAAAAAAATTAATAATTGGAGAAAACCCTTCCTTCCAGACTATCGTAATTTGAGACTAAGGATACTTTTCTATCCTGGAGCTAGATAATGACCTTCACTGAGTTTAAAGGCACGTGGGCGCAGTCTTGGCAGTCTGGGGGTGCTCGTGGTAGGCTTCAGGGCCAGGCTCTGTGCCGTGTTCTCGTTCTTGAAGATGGAGGTGGGCGCGCTGGAGCAGGAAGTACTCCTTAAACTGGCTGTGGAACTGCCTTTGATCGATTGCCTGTGCTACGTTCTTGTTTCCATGGAATCACAAAGCTCTAAGGAAGACAGTTTCTCTTGGTTTAGATGAGGAAACAGGAGTTCGGAGATGTTGGAGCACACGCCCAGGGTGTCTAGCTCAGCCGGTCAGCGACAGAGCCAGGTTTGAGCTGCAGGAGGACTCGGTGGTGTGGTTGAAGTGCTGTTTGCTCTCATAAACATGAATGAGAAATTTGTTAGTAAGACCCTTGGGTTTTTTTCCTAGGGTGTCGGATCAGTAGCTGGCATCTCATTATGGTCTTCAGGTGTTACTTGGTTTATTCTGTGTTTTAAGTTTCAGTTAGTTGCTGTCATTTAAAAATTAGATGGCATAGGGGACTTCACTGACCGTCCAGTCGTTAGGACTCCCAGCTCCCACTGCAGGGGCCTGGGTTCCCTCCCTGATCGGGGAGTGGAGATCCTACATGCCGCACAGCTCAGCCCAAAAACAGAGTAGAGTTTAGATCCCAGACGAAAAGGTGTTTGCTTCCTGAGTCGGGCACAGTCTGGTGGCACGAGTACCGTTTGCTGACATCGGCGTCGTTGAGGGTGTCGTTTGACGCGCCCGGGAGGGGTGGTGCTGAGCAGCACCTCGGGGTCACACGTGTGCTCTCCCCACCGCTCTTCTGAGCAGGTTTCCTCCGTGAGGCTTTCTTCCATCGTCACCTCACATCTGGACAGCCTCACGCTGATCTGTTAAGTGATCCTCTGGGCCCCTCTAGGTCCTAGGACATTTGTGACGCTTTGGGCAGAATCTTTGCCTTCCTTTGTCCATTGATGTGAATTTATCACCTGTACCTAGAAAACTGCGCATGCCTCGGCGAGTGGGGACACTTGTTTGTAGACACTGACTGTCCTGACCTGAACATGAGAATTCGTGCACGCTTTTATCTCCTCGTGTTTCCAGTTCCCATTTCATTTTATTGGTTCCCTAGTTGACACTCTTTTCTCTTTTAATCTTCATTCAGCTGAAATAATTCTGAGAATTGGAGTTCTTCAGGGAGAACTGACTCTTGTTGAGCGTCCCTGTCCGCTTTCCTCTTCCCGTTGAGAACACTAGTCTACATCCTAGTAATCTTTCTAAGATTCTAGTTGTATTATTTGGACTCATTTGTTTCGTGTTACTGTAGACATGGAACGTAAGGCTCTAAGACTGGGTGTTGAGGGAAGTTTACTAAAGGGGTCACGTCCTGAGTTGGTTATAATAAGTGAAAGACTTTTGGTTCGTTCCCCTCTGTAGCTGAGATGAGCGAGCTGAGCGTGGCGCAGAAGCCGGAGAAGCTGCTGGAGCGCTGCAAGTACTGGCCTGCCTGCAAGAACGGGGACGAGTGCGCTTACCATCACCCCGTGTCGCCTTGCAAGTGAGTCGCAGCAGCTCGCGCCTGGCTTTCAGGTCCCTTCCTCGGGAGAGCCTCCTGGCGCTCCTGTGACCAGGCGTGGGCTTTGTAACTGCGTGCAGCGGAGGCACTTGTGAGCCCTCCAGGACAGCGCACACTGGTGTCGTCTGAGCGCGAGGCGGCAGGGGTCGCCTCTGTGCCTCTTGAGGTGCTTAAACTTCTGGGTTTGAGGATTCTGTACATTGAAGGAGTAACAGACAGGTTTGGCCTTGGGAGTTTAAGATGAAGCAGGGCAAAAGCTAACAAGAGTTTTGCCAGGACGCACTGGTGGTAGCAAACGCCCTGCTGCATAAAGTGTTAGAGAGACCTCAGTTACAGAGTAGACGGTGTCTCTTCTTGTCCCAAGAAACACTTCTGTCTCTCATGGTGACTTGGCTTGAGATGAAAGTCTGTGATTCCCCCAGGCCTTGAAGTAGGCATTTGTGCCCTGTTTTGATGTCTGGCGTCATTTAGAAATGGGAGTTTGCTTTTTTTTTCTTGTTACTTCAGTGTTTCTCAAAACAAGTAGTGATGGAATTAAGAGCACAATGGACCATCTCTACAAAAAAACCATGTATTTGGGAGATTAAATGTGAATAATACGTTTTATTTTGTTTTATAGAGCCTTTCCCAATTGTAAATTTGCTGAGAAGTGTCTGTTTGTTCATCCAAATTGTAAATACGATGCAAAATGTACTAAACCAGACTGTCCCTTCACTCACATGAGCCGAAGAACCCCAGGACTGCCTCCAAAACCAGGTCAGTGACTGCACTTCTGCATTTGAGTGAAGAGGGGAAAGTTTTGTGACTGTGAACTGAATTAAAAAGAAATAGTTTGAGGTCATTGTGTAAGAATCAGTTAACTAGTTTTACAGAACAGGTGTGTCCATTCTGTAGCATTCTAAAGTGTTGGATCTTGAGTAGTGAATATTATAAATGTCCATTTTTTAAAGTAGTTCCCATAAAAACATCCACAAACTGCACTGAAAATTATTTTGCCAAATCTCATCTCTGTCCGCAGTCACAGCACCAGCACCGCCTTCCAGTAGTCAGCTGTGCCGCTACTTCCCAGCGTGTAAGAAAATGGAGTGTCCCTTCTATCATCCCAAAGTAAGAACTTTCACCTTCCCAAAAAGGAATTTAGTGGCAGCTTGTTCACTAGCAAACTATATGTTGTCTTCCTTTTTTTTTCTTTCCCAGTTTAACTTTTTTGTTAAAAGTTAACGTCATGGTTTTTAAGACCTTTAAGTTATTCCCTAGTTGTCCCTGAGCCTGTGTGTGGCCCGTTAGGCCCAGTTGTCTGAACTGGTTTAATGTTAGTAGACTAACCTCCCGTGGGCTCAGACGGTAAAGACCCACTTGCCAAGCAGGAGACCCGGGTTCCATCCCTGTGTCAGGAAGACCCCCTGGAGGAGGGCATGGCAACCTACTGCGGTATTCTTGCCCGGAGACTCCCACGGACAGAAGAGCCTGTGGGCTGCAGTCAGTGGGGTCGCAGGGACTCGGACACGACTGAGCGGCCCAGCGCAGCAGCCTCCCGTCCCGGGAGAGGGGCGCTCCCTGCTGCTCGTCGGGTTCCGCTCTTCTTTGCCCCAAACGTGTGTCCCCCTCCCCACCCTCATGCCAGACGGGAGGCGCTGAGGCGCAGCGGTGCTCAGTGACGCCATCTGTAGTCCACACGGGTACCCGCAGTTGGTCGACGCGTCTCTAGCTGTCTGGCTGCTCGGCATGAATCACCTTCTCTTTGAAAGGCAGCCTAGTGGCCACGTGAGAGGCCTTCAGTTCCCCAGCTGCAGTCGGACGCAGATGAGGGTGAAGATGGGGGGTGCTGGGCAGGATGGGCAAGTGGTTATTACAGGAGTGAGAGGAACTCTGTTATACGCTCAGCGTCCTTTTGAAGTTTACCTTGTTGTTATTCGATTAGGATTTTGTCTTGGTGGGCGTGCCTGTTTGAGGGCTTCAGTAGTAGTAAAGGAAATGTGAACAGTCTGTGTCTGCTGCCCCGTTGCCCTTCCAGGCTGGCTCCTGTCACCCCAGGGGGCTGTGGGTTTCTGCGTTAGCTTTGCAGGTGTTGTTGAAACTGCTCTCTGTCTTCAGCATTGTAGATTTAACACTCAGTGTACGCGGCCTGACTGTGCGTTCTACCATCCCACCATCACCGTACCACCACGGCATGCCTTGAAATGGATTCGACCTCAGACCAGGTAAAGGTTAGAAGTAGTTTTCCTAATGTCATTTCAAATGCTTTTCTAGTATATGTAGTACTTTCTTACATTTGTAAGCATACAAATTTGGGGGGAGCATCACTTTTTGTCTGCTGTTCACTTAAGGGTCTTTGGCAAAATAATTTACTACATAAACCAAATTTTGTTTGATTCAGCAATTGCTTGTTTGCCTCAGACTTTAACTTCTGAACACACTCTGTGAGCTCAAGGCCTTCAGATCACAAACTTTCACATCAGTTTTCTTAGACATTGTTAAACGTTGAAATTAAGTTTCAAAATGTTTTACTGTGACCCTTACATTTAAATGCATATATTAGTATCTTTTATGTACCTTATATAATTTATTCTTTTACAAACTTTATCTTTACATTGTAATCTGTAGAGCAAATGTCTGAAAATACTCAACTTCTATTAACTGACGTTAATTAAAGCAGCTAATTGAAAAACTTTTGGTTTTGTTTATTCAGTGACTGACACCCAGTCCTGCCTGACAGAAGAGTGTGGCGTTTGAGAGTTTCCACCTGCTGATGAAAGACATTCTACAGAATTTGTCAAATCTTTGAAACTTGGAATATATTGCTTTCATAATATGAAGTTTATTGCCTATCTGAAGTGTCTAATTTTTCAAGTTTGTAAGTTTATTAAGTGATTTTAACATTGGGTCTTTTTTTGTTGTTTTGTTTTGACTGCAAAGACAGTTTAAGGAGAAGCTGAAATCTATTAAAACACTTGAGGCGCGTTTGTACTCTGTGTTCAGGTATCAGAATTTACAACGTGGTGCCTTCACTGTTGCTACTGCTGATCCAGCCGAGGCCCAGCAGTGCAGTGTGGAGAGTGCTGTGTGAGGGGAGGGTCCTTATTCCAGAAGTTGGATGGCTGCTCTCACGTTCCGACTCCCCAGAAGACAGGAGTGGCCCAAAGTGCTGAGGTGGCATAAAACAGTTATTCAGTCCTGCTCTTTAAAGTGACTTTAGCCTGAAAAGCATGACTATGAAGGCTTTTTGAGTTGAGTGCTGCTTTGGTGAACGGCTCCCAAATACCTGCTCCCTTGCTTCTGAGAAAGGGTGAGTGAGGGGGGTGTGCAGGATGAACGTGGTTGGAATGGCAAAGGCAAAAAATAGGAACAGCTCCTTAAAATGCTTGCATTTACTGTTAACGTATGCTTTTTAAATAAGTATTTTGGGGATCTACATTATCACAAAATTATACAAAAATTTTTTACAAGTATATACATAAGGTTATCAGAACAAACTTTAACTCACAAGATGACAGCTATACATACATATTCTCACATTCTGAAAAATAACATTCTCAAATAACTCCACAGAAAATACAATTACTGAAGATAGTTTTTTAAATGTAAAAATTAGATTTAAATAGTGTATTTGAAATGACAGTCTATAATTACAGAGATCAGATGGGTCAGCTGCAAAACAGGACTAGGCTTCTGGGAACTGAGTGAAAATGCAGAGTTTTGTGTGTGTGGTTTTAGAATTGTTAAGGCAAGAAGTGTCGAATGCTTTAGAATTAAATAACAGCTCACTGATTTTTAAAGACAATGTAACTTTTCAAAAAGTAAAACTAAAAGTTGGTTAGAAAAAAAGAGTTAATGCAGAAAGGATAGTAAAGATCAAAATATTCTAAGGACCAAATTAAACTATATAAAAAAAAGTTGTTTGACATGCTTATTAGTCATACATCCAAGAGATAAAGGGATAATAAACTACATGTGTGTAAAAGTCCATGTTTCAGATGCTAAAACCTGCAGCCTTGTGGCCAACTCTTTGCTGTTGGAAGAAGAAAGAATTAACCAGTTATTAAACCATCTTCTAAGTTGCAATTTGCTGAGCTTATAAGACTTGAAACATCAGAACAAGCAAGAGAGTACACAAGGGCGTACGTAAGGCTCTCGTGTTGGTAGCCTTGGCTGAAATGCAATGCCACTTCATTCTAAAAAGTTTACTCCACCGAATCTAAGGTATTTGTTCATTCGAGTGTTGACTTGAGATGCTTTATTTCTGCAGAAGAAATTTGTTTTAAATTGTATTTACAGAAATTTAAACAGACTTTTTAGTATCAATGCTCATAAATGGAGTATATTTGTATTCTCATAATTTCACTGTAAAGAATGTAAGCGGGAGACAAGAGCTCAAGTGATTTAGTTCAACCGTTTTGTGAGGAAATAATGTGCTGAAATCAGATTTTTTTCTGTTTAAGGAGACACATTAAGAGTTGCATCTTTCAGCCGCTATGCTTTATGGGCAGGCAGAGGTTCACTATAACTTGGTCCAAAATGAACCACCATCAAAAAAGTTCACAGAAAAAGAAGGGAGCAGAGGTGGCCGTGAGTGGCACCAGGATGTCTGGGCATGCGTTTCCCTACAGAGAGGCAGCCAGCGGTGCCAGGGGAGGGCTCAGTCAGTATTGCACACGGGAACAACCCTTTGGGTTAAAAATAAACGGTGTAATGCACGCGGCCTGTCCCGGCTGTTCACCTGGCCTCAGTTGATGGTTGGTGTGAGGACGGCGGTTGTGGGCTGACGACTGAACTCCGTGGGACCACGTCAGGACTCGGACAGCAGGGATTGAGGCCGCCGCCCGCGGGGAGAAGGACGGCGCAGGGGAAGCAGGTCATCTTCCTGCTTGCTTAAAGCAGGTCATCTGTGTGGTTCCACGATTACGGCTGGAGTTTCTGCCTGCGCTGTAATGAGACTGAAATTTCTCTTCAGGCAAAAGCAGGTAAACTTGACCCAAGGAACATTTGAAGCTGCACCCGCCTCAAACAGAGGGGGGAGTGTGCTTCAGGGGAATTTTTAGCTTTAACTTATTGACTGCTCCTATAGAAGCTTTAAATATTAGTGTTTCATCAAATTGGGCTTAATTTAAGAGAATCCATTGACACGAAAATGAAAGAGAATGATCTTAGGGTTTCAAGCTTCTTAAACGAACACCCCAGTCAGTCCTTCAGACGCAGCTGTTCAGAGCTCTAAAGCCGACCAGGTTCAGTCACTGGTTGGGCTTCCATGATGTAACTCGGCCTTTTCTGGTTTTAATATTTACAGGGTATTGCACATAGGAGACAGATGACCAGAACCCGAAAGGCTCTATTGCACACACAGATAATCACACGTGAAAATAAAAATCCACAGGACCAATAGCGCATCTTAAACTTCTTCATACTTAGAAAAATATATTTTTAAATAGCAGTCTGCATAATTTCCAGTCCTCAGGAAACTAGAGAGAAGCTAAATAGGAAGTTCCTGAATGGCAAGTACTGATCTTTGGCAGCATTTAAAGGGAACAGGAGTAAAGACCTAAGGTTCAGCCCCAGTCCACCAAGGAAGAATTGTAGACGAGTTATATAAGTGGACTGATACTCACTGGAAGTCCGCCTATGGGGTGGCATACATTAAACAAAATTTTTCCATAGAAAAAAAGGCTATAAAAATTTTATTTCAATAGTTACTAAATTGTGTAACTTTGTAAATGTGAATTTAATGCTTTAGTTTCCATGTTAAATGTTTCTATTAGATTGCATCTTTAAATACTCAACATTCTCTCCCAGTTAAATAGTACTACTGTCTAAAACCTTAAACTGTACATCACTGGAAATGATGTTTATCATACTTTTTCATTAATGAGGCTATAATCACGTTCTACTGTTTGAGTTACAGAGATGAATTCTGCATGTTAAGAGTGACAGCTCAGAAATGAAAATGTAGTGATCGTATACTACTGCCTTGGGATTTGTTCTTGAATTTAAAACTTGCAGGAGAAAAATGTCCTTTATTAACGCTTAGGAAGCATTATATTCTCCAGTAGACCTCCTGTATGTTTTCTTAGGGAAAATAATGTTTGCCTTTTAGAAACATCCTTTTTAGGGTGATGGTATATTTCCTTATGTAAACCAAGGATAAAATACTAAACAGTTGAATCTTGAAAATAAAAATTCAAAAAAATTTTTGCTAAAAAAGAGGATGAAAATTATCCAAGTTGGGTTTTTAAGGTTTTGGTTCGTTTTTTTGAGGAGCTCTGTCTCCCAAACCTCCCCAGCAGGGCTGCCAGATCTGCATACTCCCCAGAATGGAGGCTGGCTGTCACCATCAGTTCATTTAATCCTTTCTTGACATGGGATTACCTGGCAGTGTGTGGATTATGGACAGTTACCTTGTGCATATTAGAAATATTTTGAACCCATCAGTCTTCATTTTGACAAGTTTGGGCATTTATCCCTGTTTCAGTCTTAAGTTAGCACCACTTGACTGCGCAGGGCTTGGTTCTGATTATTTTTTCCGCTTGTGTAGTCCTGCTTTTCTCAAGGCTGTTAATTTACAGAATCTTCTCAGCATCCGTATCTTTCAGTGAGGCATATGTACACATTTCCAGACAAATAAACTGCAATCAGAAGAAACAGCAGTGAGTTCATGATATTTCTAGATTCTCAGAACAGTTTTTCAATTAAGCTTTCAAATCATACATGCATAAAATCTTTCCTTTTAAAGTCCTTTTATTCTCTATTTACACAGTATACAAACTCCAAAGAGCCATCTGGTTTTGCTACCTTAATGATGTTGACTAGCTGAGTCCATACAATGAACCTGTCAGAAGAAGTGACATTAAATCTCTTAACTAGTAAGCTGGCGTATCTTGGGCTGAGAATGTCACCAACCTGCAGTCATCACCGCCAGCACTAACAACGTGTCGATCACCGCTGGTGAATCGGATGTTCGCCACGTGGGGTGAGTGCCCCAGGAACCTTTTGTGTTTTGCCTAAAAAACAATAAAGACCAAGGCTCAGCGTGTGTGACAGACACAGAAGTCAAAGTTCTTTCTGTCAGGAACCACCATCTCCATCACAAAGACTGGAGAGGAAGCAGTTTGGACCGCAGCTATTGATTAAATGTTTTTTCAGAATGATGGGTCTGCATTGAAAAGCACTTGCAGTTTGGTAACAGGTGGATTAAAGCTGGTAAAAGGCTGAGTGCAGCTTTGTTAGGGTTGTCTGAGAGACGGCGTGACTTGAGGGAAGGGGAGATGATTTCTAACCGCTTTTATTTCAGATTAATGGATTTAGGAAGCTTGGAACAAAGTTTAGAATCACAAATTTCAAAATATTTTCAAATCATGAGAGGACAATATATTTTAGCACATAGTATGTGGGAAAATGTACTAATGATTAAAAGTAAATTGGGGGTAAAGTTACATAAAATACTAAACCCAAGATAAACTTACAAATTTTTCAGGACATGGGAAGTCAAATAACTTAACCATGCCAAAGTCATCTCCCGTTACCAGGCTGATTCCTGAACGAGAGACACAGGCACAGCTGACATCTGCTTTCTCAGCGTGTCTGGACCAGATTCCCATAACTTCATCTCCTAGAATACTTCAGAGAAGGAATAAAAAAAAACCCACCATAGCAAACACAGGTTTACCATACTGAAAAAGTTTCATGGTAATTAATCTCTACCTAATTACATTATGTAGATATAAGAATAAATTATGAAAAGGCATTACCTGGAAGCCTGAATTTCTCCTGGGATGTGAGTCCCCCACACATACACCTTTTCTTTTTGAAATTTTACAGTTTTAAGGGTTTATAGACTAAACAATCTTTCAAAAATTCAATTAATACTTTACAGTAGCTGACAGAACTATTTTAAAAATTAAGTGTTTATGTTATAGGAATTTGATGGCATCTTTCATTTTCACTGATGATTACTGATGGTTAACTTCCACAGCCAGCAACTTTGAACCCATTCATAAGGTTTCATTTCTAACAGCTGCTATCAATAACATTCCTATAGAAAGAGAAATAATACTATTGCCTAAACCTATTTAAGGAAATATCATGGTATCTTTAAAGTCACAACTTTGATTTCCTTTAATTAAATGAACTGACATAGAAATATACTTGATCAAGAGGGGTCCCACCCTGAGTATATCATTTTCTTAGGAAGAATTCAAGATGGTAACAAAAACTTAAAACTCAGTTACTTTCCCTCGGCGAATGGCTCTAGCTGTTCAGAAATAGGATTTTCTAACTTTCCTGACTTTCAGTTAGTTCTTCCCTTCTGAAGACACGAAATATTTACCTAGTCCATGTAGCCCAAGTGATTCTGTCAATGGCAGCCTGATCCATAAGGTGTTTTCCTGAAGGCACTTCATAGACATGCCGTTTATAGCAACCAGTGGAGACCTTTCATAATATTAAAATGGAACAAGAATCCCATCATGTGAGAAGTAAAAATCCAGAAATAGTTCATAGTATACTGGCAAAATGCTACTTGATTTACACTTCAAATGTAATTAAGACTAAAAGATGACTATAAAAATCTGAGCAAAAGGACTCAGAAGAACAGACTGGTAAGGAATTATGCAGAAACTGCGCAGTGGTAGTGAATGAAAGGCAAGAGCTGAGCTGGGAGCAGGAGTCTCAGAAGCACTAACCATGGAAAAGCGGAACTACTCAGAAGTGCAGTGTGCGTGCTGTACCTGGAGGTGTCTGCCGTCTGCAGAGAAGTCCATCTGAATGACGAAGCTTGGGATGTCTTTGCAGTAGCTGATTCTGTTAAGGGTGGGGCCCAGTGTTAGGTCATAAAAATCCACTGAATTCTCACTGGAACCCACTGCTAGAAACCGGGAATCTGGACTAAATCTGAACATACAACAAGAGATGACATGCAAAGACGCATTAGACCACATGGAGTACAGCAGTGTAAACATTGACGGGGCCTCCCTGGTAGCCCAGGGGCCGAGAATCCACCTCCCAGTGCAGGGGACGCAGCTCAGATCCCTGGTCTGGACACGAACCCACATGCCTCGGGGCAGCTCAGCCCGGGCGCCACAGCTCGGGCCCCTCGAAGCCGCATTAACTAAAACCAGCTTAGACCAGTGGCTTCCTGCTTAGTCCTTAGTAAGTATTCAAGACGAGAGTGTGTGATTCGGCCTCAGATTTACCTGATAGGCAAAAGAGATTTTGTAGACTGATACCATATTTGTTTTATATGAACAGGTTTATATTTTACGTCAGTGTTAAGTGGTTCCTGATTTTTCATCTGATTTCATCTTTAAAAATATCTCAGCTTTTAAAAAACCACTAACAATTTACATATATTACTAAGTTACATAATTCAGTAAGATAGGATTCTTTTATCTGCGAAGACTGTATCTTAACAGCAAGGGACACAGACCAGCTTAACTCATGTCAGGCTATTAGATGAAGGGATGCAACTTGGAGCTTGGAAGAAGTTATTTTTAAATAAAATACTATCTGCCACATAAATACAGAAAGTACTATTTGCCTAGTGATCACGTGAAGCCATATGGTTTGGTGTTTTGAAAGTGCTCCATGGTCTTGCTGACATACCTTCGGAACACTGGAGGGCTTAGAGAAGCCATAATTACTGTTTTATATACTGACATCCTGAGGAAGGTGTCAACTGTAAAAACGGTCTTACTGGTAAAAAGAGTGCAAGTTCTGACAGACCTGGGTCCAGTGTTCTGTGTTGATCACACAAGTGCTCAGTAAACAGTGTGCACGCGTGCTAAGGTCACTTCAGTCGTGTCCGACTCTGCGACCCCGTGGACTGTAGCCCACCAGGCCCCTCTGTCCATGGGATTCTCCAGGCAAGAAGACTGGAGTGGGTGGCCATGCCCTCCTCCAGGGGATCTTCCCAACCCAGGACCAAGCCCAGGTCTACACTTCAGGCACTTACCACTAGCGCCACCTGGGAAGTCCCGGGTTCAGTAAACAGTAACCACCGGTAACAAAAGCTTAAGCACTGAAAAAGGCTCCAGAAAAATTTTAATGCAGATTCTGGAGCACAGATGTTCAGTGACAATGGATTAAAGGAATGAACTATATATTCAGTAGAGATTAAGAGAAGTAAAAGGTGTTTGCGGTTTAAAGTTTTAATTTTCTAGTCTTTGTAAGAGATGTTAGGGGTTTTCATTTTCCAGGTTTTTTTCACTGTGCCATGCTGCTTGAGGTACCCTAATTCCCCGACCAGGGACTGAACCCAGGCCGTGGCAGTGAAAATGCCCAATCTTGACCACTGGGCTGCCAGGGAATTCCCGAACTTTGCAGGCTTTCAAAGGGCAGGTGAAAGGTAAGGCTTGGGGAGATGAGCTTGCTGGACACGTGTTCATCGAGCATCCCCGAGGACTTGCTGCCACAAGGCGCTGTGGCCCAGCAGACCCGTGACTCAGAACGGAGAAGCAGGCACGCACATGAGCAGCCAGGTCTCAGCGCCCAGTTTCTGGGGGGTGAGATGCTACAGGCACTAAGGACCTTTTCTCCAAGTTCAAGCTGGACCAGTTAGAGAACACCCTAGACACCCCATTCCGCTGGCTGACTGACCTGATGTCATGGATCGCACACCGTCTGTCTCTCTTCTTTCCCCATATCTTTAGGGAGCTCACAAGTAAAATGATAAATTCTCCGTTTTTCATCCCAATGGCCACCATGTCCCCTTCCGGACTGTAGCATACGGTACGAGCGGCGTGTCCCAGATTCACTTTGTTCAGCATCTTCTGCATCAGAACCAGGGGGGTCAGAGAGAATGACATTAAGTAGAGAGCTTACAAAGTAAACAGTCTCCCCCAAATTCTCCACACAGTTGTGAACTTGCTAAGTGCAATTTAGGACTCTGCTGCTTAGAAACCATAACATCTTTGAAAAGCTGCACGCACTCTGTCGGCAATGTCCCAGAGCCTCACTGTCCCGTCTTCCGCAGCGGACAGGAAGAAGTCCCTGGAGGGGTGGGTGGCGAGTCCCCACACAGGGCCGTCCACGTGCCCGCTCACCAGCACACTGCACACCGCGTTCTTCTCTCCAACTTCAATGATTTCAGCGCTCCTTGTCCCTACCAGTATCTTGCCCTGAAACACAAGTGGGGCCAAAACAGTTACTGGACCACCACAGCGGCCGCTCTCAGCAACCCCAGGATGGCCTGCCGACCTCTGCGATGCTGCGACCTGCAGCAGGAAATGCACACACCCTCCTCAAGCTGCAGCGGGGCTGCCTCTGATAAGCCCGTCGCAAGGTGAAAATGTCAGAAGTGCACTTCACACACCTAACCTACCAAGCGCGACAGCCCGGCCTGCCTCACACACGCAGGACGCTTAGCTAAGCCCATTCTGTAGCAACATGCTGGACGCCTCGCGTTGCTCACTGAGTCCTGTCCTCAAAGTGAAGAACAGTGTGACTGCCTTGGCACAGACAGTCGCTGTAGGGGAACTGCTGATCCCGGGACTGCGTGCTGACTGGGAGCTGTGGCTGTGCTGCCCTGCGTCACGAGAAGACTGCACCAGAGGTCGCTGGCTGGGGAGAGCAAAACCAAACATCCGAAGCATGCTTTCCACTGAATGTGTATCACTTGCATTACCTTAAAATCGAAAAACCTCAACTTGCAGACACTCAGTATGTCTGGTCTTGTTCCCAGTTACTGGCATAAAGCTCCTGAAAGTGAAAGTCTGACTCTGCGACCCCGTGGACTACAGCCCGCCAGGCTCCTCTGTCCATGGGATTCTCCAGGCAAGAAGACAGGAGTGGGTTGCCGTGCCCTCCTCCAGGAGACCTTCCTGAACCAGGAATCAAACCCAGGTCTCCTGCATTGCAGGTGGATTCTTTATCAGCTGAGCCACTGGGGAAGCTTCTACAACCCTTAGAATTCCCTGGGTGATGAATAAGATAGGTATCTTTTATGCTAATCAGGTGACACCTGGACCTCACGTAAGGGGGTGGTTGACGGCAGACCCGTGTGCTTAGAGACAGCCTGGCACTTTCACTCTCTCTTTCCCACACCTCGGCGATGGGAGAGGGGCTGATGTTGACCGATAGTGAAAGAGTTAATCAGTCAAGACTGCGTAAGAAGCCTCCACAAAGGCCAGGGTTTGGAGCGCTTTCGGGCTGGTGAACAAGGGGAGATGCAGGCTGCGGGTCTGAAGCTCCACACCGCTCCATGTACGTCACGCCGGGCAGCTCCACGTCTGGCTGTGCCCGAGCTACACCCTTTACAGTAAACTGGCGACCCAGTAAGGAACACGTCTCTGAGTTCAGTGAGCCGCTCAAGCAAGTTAACTGAACCCGAGGAGGGGCCGTACAACTCTCTCATTTATAGCCCGTGGGTCAGGGCACAGGTGACTGACTGGTGTCTTAAGTCCAAGAAGAATTGTGGGAACCTCCAAACGACAGCTGACCAGAGGTACAGGCAGTAACAGCTTGGCATCTGAAGGGCTGTGGGGCGGGCCAGTCTGGCAGGACTGAGCCTCCAACCTCCTGTGGAACCTGAGGCTTTCTCTGGTAGATACTTTCAGGATATACTTGAATTATGGACGCTGGAGAATTCCTTGGTGCTGTGTGGGAAGCACTCCTGAACTCAGCACCCACACACTGGATCTGCATCCAAGCCAAAACCACCTGCTCTCAGAGAAGTCGTCGCCTGGACTGATCTAGCAGCAAGCCAGGCACCAGCTCACGCAAAGCTTTCTATGGCCAGACGCGCACCCCAGGGGCACTTGGCCAGGCGCTAGGCCACGCTGACCGCCGCAGGCCTCGCTTCTCCAGTCCTCCAAGTTTTGACGTTGACTGTGTATCGCAGTCTAAAAATCTCCAGGAGGAGTAAGTGCATTGGGATATGGGAAGAAAGTACTGAATTTTAGTTAAAAGTAACTGTAAATGAAAGTAAGCATACCTAATATTTAATAGACTAAGGATAACACATATATGCATTTCATAAACACACTGTGAGTGCATGTGTAGTCAAAGGGTTTTAGAGCAATGTGTGGTTTTTCATCAAATGGAGACAGCTGCCTTAATCAAAACGAGTCAACTGGCAAAGAAATTCAACCGTCTACCAGAGTGGGTTCAAGAAAACGAGGCGCTATATAGATACAGAGCTTAGGGGAGCAGCAGCTTGTCTTTCTGCAAACCAAGTAGCAGAGAAGAGGCAGGGAAGCTGGACGGCGCGTCTTTGCAGCGCTGTCCCGCGAGCTGCGGGGCGAGAGGCGCGGGGCGCACCTTGCCTCTGCACACGGAGCGCACGCAGTCACTGGCCTGGCCCGTCTCCAGCCGGAAGGCACGACACCGCCTCAGCTCCTGGTCCCACAGCTTGACAGCTCCTCCCTCCTTTGACCTGAGAAAAGAACCGCCCAGACCAGAAGACGCACTTACTGTTGGCGCTTACAGATACTTTTCATTATAAACAGACTACAAGCAGAACGCTAAAAGACACTCCAGTCTTTACATTACTCTAACTTTCTATGGCAATTTTAAAACACACTGGGTCTCAAGCATTCAGTTCAAGCAAATTCTATGGAAATTAATGTTTCCGATGTCAGCATAAGCCTGCTTAGTCTGTCCTCGCCATTTGTACCTTTTACTCTCATAATACTTTTTACCAAGGAAATGCGCGAAATGATTCTTTTTTTCTGGCCATGCCACGTGGCTTGCGGGATCTTAGTTCGCCCACTAGGGATTGAACCCAGGCCACAGAAGTGAAAGCATCAAGTCCTAACCACTGGATCTCCAGGGAAGTCCCCAAAATGACTCAATGGTAGGAGGAAAATGGAAATGTAAGGTTAGATAACAGGATTAGCACTGCTATGCTACAGAATATATTTTCAGGGCCAAAAGGGCACATTTCTTTCCGCCTATTATTATTAGATATGCTACAGTTTAATAGGTTACTAGTGAGTAGGAGTGTGTGAGGTTAGTTAAGGTATGGAAACACCAGTGTCACGGTAATATATGCACAAGATTAAATACAGCCTATTTACGGTTTTTCTTTTGGAAGAGGTGGAAAATATATTCCTTTATTTTCTTCTAGACGAACTGTCTTAGGACAAAACCGTGCTCCCACAGCACTGTCACACGGTCCTCCTCTGTGTGACAGGCAGACGCTGCGCGTTTGTGGGCTCTTTCAATGCTGTGTAGGAACGCACTTATGTCCTGGTCCCATATACATTCCACTTTAACGAGGATATGAAGGTATCAGTAGAAAATCAATGGTAAGTATCTTGTTTCCACTGGGAGATTTAAGTCACTGAGCAAAAGGCCTTTCTTCAGACTTAATTTTGAGGTCTTGCCCTAACTTTATCTGACAAGTCTGCCTTGAGCACAAGCAAACAAGGTACAGTCTATTTCTGACAACCCCTCGTCCTTTTCTAGTCCAGCAGTACGCATCTTATCCCTTAGTATCCAGTCTGAACAAAACAGAAAGCAGTCAAGATGCATCCCAAACCCAACGGCAAGGATCCCCGCAAAGGTCACCAGCAGAATTCTACTCAGCAAATATTTACACAGGCAGAGAGACATGAAGAAAATTAATTCCTAACCTGCAGGATAGCTACCCATGAATATTTCTGAAAAATGATCACCCCAGTTGCTGGACCTTAGATCTACCTACAGTGTCAAAAAAACTGGGAGCGATTTAAGGCCAGAAATAAGAATCATCACGAAGGCACTTTTATAAAAGGCAATAAGGAGAAGCACTTGAGGAGGAAGGTCAGAGAGGCTAATCCCCGTGACCCTGACGTAACTGCGAAGCACAGCATCCTGACGCAGGGTGTGCAGTGAAGCTGCGAAAAGAAAGGGGACTCACGGTTTCTCCTTGCCCCCAGTGACGATCAGCCCGTCTCGAAGGGTGGTGTACATGGCAAACACAGGCCCGTTGTGAGCTCTGGCCACGATTCTACACAATATGTGGTCTTTCCACACACAGACATCTCCACTGATGGTACCTGTAAACGTCAAGTTATTCTGAAAAGGAGTGGGGAAGGGGAGATAAACTCATCAAAGGTTCAGGCAGAGTCAAACAGCAATTCTCTACGTAAGCGTGAGCTGCGGTCACCCTTTTGATACAAGGAGCACGGATGGCAGGAGGAACAGTGGGGTCAGGTGTCAGAAAACCTGAACTCAAGGCTGTTAGGGCCACTTACTTTTCCATGTCTGTTGCCTATTACCTGGAATAACCTTGGTCAAGACTTCTAACCCCCACCAATATCAACTTTTTCATGTGTAAACTGAGAACATTCACACTCTCTGAGTTCCCTTTGAATTAACAATGCTGTGATCCTGGTTTATTTCACCCCTTTGAATCGCTTCCCTCTAGTTCCCCAAGGAGTAACTTCAAAGTCACTAGTAACCCAGAGTGAAAAAAAGAACAGGAAGTGAAAATAACTTTCATAATAGTTTTGATAGGTTTGATAAAATATTTTGTCATGAAGGTGAAACTTATCTGTAGCAAAATAGTAGTCTTGCAGTTGTATATGAAAATTAACATTTCCCATGATTTCTTAAAATATAAAAGTCAATGCATTTCTGCAATGAATCCAAAATAAGATAAATCTGTTAAGGTACCAAAAGTTTAAGAACGCTTTAGGTGATCTCAAGAATTTCGGTCTTGATATAATTCATTTACACAAAAACAAGAGAAATCAAATCCTGCATTATGTGCTATTCTGTCTCCATTTAACTTCCTTTTTAGAGCTACTTGTATAAGATCCTGCACCGAAAACAATATGGAAAGAACCAATCAGAAAATAAGATTTGAATTATACCAAAAAACAGACTTTCTTTAATCTTTCTGAGAATACTAGTTTGTATGTTTAATTTCCCTGCAACAATTTAATACTATTTCAAATTCCTCATATTTATGCTTAATCTCTATAACTCACATTTAGAAAACAATGATGATACTTTTCATACAGGAGCATCTTTAGTTTATGCCTTATCTGCGACTGGAATGTAAACACTAGCATTTTACTTGCCCTGCTCTTCGCATAGCCCCTAGCGTAGCGGTGGTTTAGTGGTTAGGTGGTTTCCAACTCCTGCGACCCCTTGAACTGTAGCCTTCCAGGCTTCTCTGTCCAAGGGGTTTTCCAGGCAAGAACACTGGAGTGGGTTGCCATTTCCTTTTCCAAGGGATCTTCCCGACCCAGGGATCAAAACCTGGGTCTCCTGCATTGTAGGTGGATTCTATACTGACTGAGCCACCAGGGAAGATTAGAGCATATTCAAAAAGGCTTAAACTGAGTCAGTCCAGTTCAGTTGTTCAGTCGTGTCTGACTCTTTGTGACCCTATGGACTGCAGCACGCCAGGCCTCCCTGTCCATCACCAACTCCCAGAGCTTGCTCAAACTCATGTCCATCGAGTCAGTGATGCCATCCAACCATCTCAGCCTCTGTCGTCCCCTTCTCCTCCTGCCCTCAATCTTTCCCAGCATCAGGGTCTTTTCCAATGAGTCAGCTCTTCGTATCAGGTGGCCAAAGTATTGGAGCTTCAGCTTCAGCATCAGTCCTTCCAGTGAATATTCAGGACTGATTTCCTTTAAGATGGACTGGTTGGATCTTCTTGCAGTCCAAAGGACTCTCAACAGCCTTCTCCAACACCACAGTTCAAAAGCATCAATTCTTCAGCGTTCAGATTTCTTTATAGTCCAACTCTCACATCCATACATGACTGCTGGAAAAACCATAGCTTTGACTGGACGGATCTTATTTGGCAATGTCTCTGCTTTTTAATATACTATCTAGGTTGGTCATAGCTTTTTTTCCAAGGAGCAAAAATCTTTGAATTTCATGGCTGCAGTCATCATCTGCAGTGATTTTGAAGCCCAATAAAGTCTGTCACTGTTTCCATTGTTTCCCCATCTATTTGCCATGAAGCAATGGGACCGCATGCCATGATCTTGGTTTTTTGAATGTTGAGTTTCAAGCCAGCTTATTCACTCTCCTCTTTCACTTTCATCAAGAGGCTCTTTAGTTCCGCTTCGCTTTCTGCCCTAAGGCTGGTGTCATCTGCATATCTGAGGTTATTGATATTTCTTCCAGCAACCTTGATTTCAGCTTGTGCTTCATCCAGTCCGGCATTTCACACAATGTACTCTGCATATAAGTTAAACAAGAAGGTAACAATATACAGCCTTGATGTACTCCTTTCCCAATTTGGAACCAATCCATTGTTCCATGTCTGGTTCTAACTGTTGCTTCTTGACCTCCATACAGATTTCTTAGGAGGCAAGTAAGGTGGTCTGGTATTTCCCATCTCTTTAAGGATTTCCCACAGTTTTCTGTGATCCACATAAAGGCTACAGCATAGTCAATGAAGCAGAAGTAGATGTTTTTCTGGAATTCTCTTGCTTTTTCTCTGATCCAACAGATGTTGGCAATTTGACCTCTGGTTCCTCTGAGATCTAAATCCAGCTTGAACATCTGGAAGTTCTTGGTTCACATACTGTTGAAGCCTGGCTTGGAGAATTTTGAGTATTACTTTGCTAGCGTGTGAGATGAGTGCAATTATGAGGTAGTTTGAACATTCTTTGGCATTGCCCTTCTTTGGGATTGGAATGAAAATTGACCTTTTCCAGTCCTGTGGCCACTGCTGAGTTTTCCAAATTTGCTGGCAGATTGAGTGCAGCACTTTTGCAGCATCATCTTTTAGGATTTGAAAGAGCTCAATTGGAATTCCATCACCTCCACTAGCTTTGCTCGTAGTGATGCTTCCTAAGGCCCACTTGACTTCACATTCCAGGATGTCTGGCTCTAGGTCGTGGTTATCTGGGTCATGAAGATCTTTTTTGTACAGTTCTTCTGTGTATCTTGCCACCTCTTCTTAATATCCTGTGCTTCTGTTAGGTCCATACCATTTCTGCCCTTTATCGAGCCCATCTTTGCATGCAATGTCCCCTTGGGATCTCTGATTTTCTTGAAGAGATCCCTAGTCTTTCCCATTCTGTTGTTTCCCTCTATTTCTTTGCACTGCTCACTGAGGAAGGCTCACCTCTCCCTGCTGCTCTTCAGCACTCTGCATGCGATGGGCGTCTCTTTCCCTGCCTCTGTCTTCTCTGCCTCCTCTTTTCTCGGCTGTCTGTGGGGCCTCCTTTGTGCCTTGCTTTGTCTTGGGGGTTGTTTTCATCATCGCCTCCAGTACAACGTCACGGATCTCCATCCACAGTCCTGCAGGCACTCTGTCTATCAGATCTAATCCCTGGAATCCATTTGTCACTTCCCCTGTATAATCATAAGGGATTTGATTTAGGTCATACTTGAATGGTCTAGTGGTTTTCCCTACTTTATTCCGTTTAAGTCTGAATTTGGCAATAAGGAACTCATGGTCTGAGCCACAGTCAGCTCCTGGTCATTTTTTTTTTGCTGACTGTATACAGTTTCTCCATCTTCGGCTGCAAAGGATATAATCAAACTCATTTCAGTATTGACCATGTGATGACGTCCATATGTGGAGTCATCTCTTTTGTTGGAAGAGAGTTTTGCTATGACCAGTGCATTCTCTTGGTAAAACTCTGTCAGCCTTTGTCCCGCTTCATTCCATACTCCAAGGCCAAACTTGCGTGTTACTCCAGGTGTCTCTTGACTTCCTACTTCTGCATTCCAGTCCCCTGCGATGAAAAGGACATCTTTCATGGGTGTTAGCTCTAAAAGGTCTTGTGGGTCTTCATAGAACCGTTCAACTTCAGATTGTTCAGTATTAATAGTTGGGGCATGGAGTTGGATTACCGTGATACTGAATGATTTGCCTTGGAATCGAACAGAGATCATTCTGTCGTTTTTGAGATTGCATCCAAGTACTGCATTTCAGACTCTTGTTGACTATGAGGGCTCCTCGTTTCTTCTGAGGGACTCCCGCCCACAGCAGCAGATGCAATGAACACCACCCATTTTGTAACAAAACATTTGTGCTGATTTGCACTGTTGCTTCAAACATAAAAAAGTCAATTAGGACTAAAATGCTTATCTTCAAGTTTATTTTCCATTAGGAATGGGCAATTGATTAAATAAGGAATTTTGTATGTGAAGAAAGTTAATGTATATGGGCATAATAATGTCAAGCATTTGAGTGTGTACATTTTTCATCCAGAAAGGAAATTACTGGTCTTGTATTAAGAAACTCCATGATATTTAGCTGAAGTTTGACATGGCATACGAGCATTTTCAGTGGTGGTTTTCCTCAAAAATGTAAGTTTTAAAATTTCAGAATTATACTTTTCTTCCTTCAAGTATTACACACCCAACATAAATACGTAAAGAAAACCAACTTAGGTTTTTGATGCACCAAAGGATTGAAAAAGCCTGGCCAGGACAAGATATTAAAGGAAAGACAAGTGTCTTGTAAACCTGAAGTCCAAGTGGCATGGGGGGTGGGGAAGAGACGGCCCTGGAGCACCCTTCCTAGGAAGCCAGGGCAGGGCTGTGCTCGCGCTGGTGAGACACGGGTCCCGAGCACTTCCAACCTCAGGATAAGCAGTGAGTTAAGATGACAGGAAGCACAGGAAATCCTAAACCAAGCACCCTCTTAAACACTGGAAAGTCATATGTCACAATATGTCTTTTATTCTGACAAATTATTAGGGCCTCGGAAACGTAGGGTGACAGAAAGTTAAGGCCAGCTTTTGGGAATGGCCACGGCCCAAGGACTCAAGTCTCCATTGTAACCTTTCTCCCTCGTTCACTTTCTTTCCCACTCCCTGACTCCTCAAAGTATCAGAACTGGAAAGATGAAATACAGGCAGGACCGGGACACAGGCTAGAATTAGTGGACTACAGTGCCATACACCCCACGTTCGTGTGGCTCATCTATCTAAGGCGAAAATCCCCAACAGTCCAGTCTGGGTAATTCACAGCTACACGACCACGGGCAATTGAAGAGACATACTGCACCAAACGCAACAGCAAGCATGGTCTGCATCCGCGCGTCCTCCAGAGTGCTCAGGAGCCCCTTCTTGCTAAGAAGAGCTCTTCCTGCCAGGGTCCAGAACTTGACATGCTTTACTCCCACAGAGACAAACTGGGAGTCTGAATCTGGTCGGAATTCAGCCACAAAAATACGCTGGTTGTGACCAGCTCTGCTGGCAATTTTGGCACCTAAGAAAAAAGATACAACAGAATTTTCCAGGTGAGTATAAGAACTAAGTTGATTTTTTTTATAGGATTAAGCAGTTATTGAAAACATACAGTTCAAAAAACAAATGCTTATGGAAAGAAAGTGCAGGGAATTCCCCAGCAGTCCAGCAGTTAGGACTCGGTGCATTCATTGCCAAGGGCCCAGGTTCAGTCTCTGGTGGGAGAGCTAAGATTCCACAAGCCTCGTGGTGCAGCATCCACCCCCTGCCCCCTACACACACACACACACACGGGGCCTGTCCCTTGCACTGCTATCTAGCAATCCTGCGCAGACGATTACTAGTGCCCAGGGTCCTTTTTACACACTTTGCAAGTGATGTAGGATTCAAGGAGAGCTTCATTATAATTGAAGGGGCGTTTTAGATTGTAGGAACCATTCTCTCTTTTCTTTTCTAGGCAACTCCATGACTTTCACTTTTTATTTTTTCACAGTTTGGGTCTTTGTTCTCTCTGCGCCCATCAGGTCATGAATTCACAGGGAATGGGCTCCCGCAGCTCAGGCTCCTTTCCACTGGTTCTCAGGAAGTGTGCTTCTCTGGGTGGACCAGCTGGAGCTTTGGCTGAACCCAAGTCCCTTTCTCTCTGGCTTCCTTCTTCTGATCATTTTCCTTCAGGCATTTCGGGAAGCTATCTTGGCTGCCAGTGTGTTTAAAATGCTCAATGCACACATTAACTCCCTTGGCAGGGATCCTGCCCCTGTTTGTTCACAATAAAGCCAGACAGCATGCTGGGTTACACTGCAGCCTCTCCCATTGTGCCATGGTGTCATTTGTGGGGCGTTCCATTTTAAACAGTATCTGTTCCCTTGATGTCTACACTATCACCTTTATCCTGGATTTGCAAGTATGTGGCCAAAGGACCAATGCAGGGCCATGCTTTCTGAGAGCCAGAGAACACGCATTAGGGGCTGCTCCTCTTGCCCTTCGTGCTGGTCACTCTGGCGAACTACTGGAAGATGGCAGTTCTGGCTGAAAGGTGAATTTCACTTTTTTTTAACAGCTCTGTAACAGCAAAGTTTTGTCTGCAGTGTATTAAAGTAGCATTACTTTATTGCTCTTCCATTATCACTTACAACATAATTCATTTCCATTCTTCAGTAAGATACTTTATAACCAACCAAATAATAACTACAAGACCCTTTTATGCACAATTTCTTACTGAAAGGAGAGAGCAGTGAATCATTTTTAATATTAGTAACTCATTAATTTATGCTTTGTTTACAATTTCACTGGGTTTTTAAAGTGGAACCCACCTACAACAGCTTTGTATGTGTGCTGAGTAGGGCTGTAATGAATAATGGTTTCAATCAAGAAGTTAATACAAATATGAAATAGAAAATTCATTTCACCCTATATTTATTTATTTATTTAAATTACAAAGAGAAAAATCCTACCTTCTTGCCATCTCCAAATGGTAACTGTATGCTCTGGGTCTAGCCCCACAGAGAGCAGGAGTTTCCCAGTAGCACTGAAACTCACTGAACACACCCCCTTTGAATGGTAGCATCTTAGGATGGACAAAGTCTGCTTGTTCACGGCATCCCAGATGTGAATAGATGGAGCTGTGGCTAAACAAAGACAGCATCCAACAGCTGTGATACACCTGTTACAGACGTTTCCATTGCTAAGGCTGACGCATACTTATGTCTGAAACATGGAAAAAATACATACCAAAGGACTATATACTTAATAAAAAATAACTCAAAACTAAGACTAAATTTAAAAAAAAGGAAAGGAAAGAGAAAGGAGAGACAGGGAGAAAAATACAGACTACTTCCTCAGGCTATAGTCCAACTGCACTTTTGAGAAAATAGATTTTAGACAAATTAGGCAATCACAACTCTAAACAACTTTTCAAAAAAAAGCGTGTTCTAGACACATGTTAAGTCTTTGTATAATTATGTATATTATGGAGAAATATACAAACATTACACAATAATTAAATACCAAGATATATTTAGTACTTATGTTATATGAAGAAGAGAATGAAAGTGAATACAAATTGAGAAAGGCAATAGGTAGGAAATCACATGACTAGATCACAAAGGAAATTTTCAACCGAATAGACATACATCTGGTAAAAGCTAAGTACATATCACTCTATAAGACGGTATTTTTTTTTAAAAAAACAGGATTTTATGGGAGAAATACTACTGCTTATCCTTTTAAAATTATACTTTTTTTTTCTTTGTAGCCATTTTTACTGGCTAAATATAAATTAATTTATATTTAATATATAAACATATATATTTATAATATATAAATAACTGGCTAATATAAAAAGATTTTGAATTTTCTAAGTTAAAAAACCATAGTTTTGAACTGTTCTTTTTTCATGTATTGCACCCTATAAAAAGAAACAGATTTATGTTCAGTCTCAGAACACAAGTACTTTTAGTAAAATAATTAATACATGAAAGTGCATTTGCTTCAAATTATAAATCTGCTACAAATATTGCAAAAATAGAGAAACAGTACATCTTGACAAGCTGTCTTAAAATCACTTGATGCAGAAAGAAATTCTAGTCTCTAAAGAAAACAGTCTGATAAATTTAGACTATATTTTACACCATCTACAATTTATAGTATACAATGACAAATTAAAGCTGACAGTTATTCAAACAAGGTTATAATATATTAACCCAGGGAGTTAAATTTTAGTATCATTAGGTAAAAATTATTCAAAGATTTATGCAACTGTAAAAAAATAAAACCAACATGGAAATAGACATAAAAATTTACCACATAATAGAGCATTTATGTGTGAAAAATTGATCACAATAATTTAAGCACTGGACTAAAATTAGTACATTCCTCATTCAATAAAAGTGAAAGGATATGAGGAATTGGTAAACTTAATTCAGTAAGAAATGCTAGATGATTTATACATGCACACACACACACACATATACTGGAGATCATTCTATAATTTTTTGCCAGTGACAAATATTAAACAGGTCTTCTGTAATACAGAAATGCTTTTATATCTATAAAAAGAAACTCTGGGCAATCCATACACTGTATTTGTCTAAATGTGATGATGTAGCTAATGGATTTTTAAGAAAGAACACTCAATATTCTCCAAATTTAATATTTCATAAATTACAAAGCAAGTAACTTTCAGTAAACTGAATTCCCGAACTTTTCAAAGTTGTATTAAAAAAATCAAATGAGATGGTAAGAACTTATACCAA
Organism: Bos taurus; assembly: GCF_002263795.3. Taxonomy (NCBI): domain Eukaryota; kingdom Metazoa; phylum Chordata; class Mammalia; order Artiodactyla; family Bovidae; genus Bos; species Bos taurus. The sequence goes on from NC_037337.1 coordinate 100,320,198, forward strand.
GAATTCACGTCTTAAAACATATAGGTCTGACTATGTTATGAGACTGTTACACACTTAGAGTGCTCTAAACGTACATCAGTAGCAATATTTAGGACTTAAATTACTGGACATTCTCAAGGTCTACCTTACAAAAGGTTAAATTGTGTCGTTTGACTTTCTCCTGTAATTTGAAAGTGGTCATGCCTGAAGCTGGAGTAGCTGAGATCCTACTCCTGCTTCTGCCCTTCCTGAGGTCACCAGAGAGGCACGTCTCATGGATTTGGCGTGTGACCAGGGACATCTCGTCCTTGCCAATCCCTGCCTCTGGGCGGTTCTGTGTTCCTGTGGACTCAGGCTCAAGAGAAGTTAAGTGCCTTGCCCTGGGTCCCACACCGCGGTGTGGCAGAGCCAGCCTCTAGAGGCGCGTGCTGTCAGCGCCTAGCTGCCACATTGACTTTCTCTGGAGAATCAACCCTACCAACGATTAGTAACCATTCTTCACTCTCCATCTCCAGGACACAGATGCCACAGGGTCCCTCTCTCTCTTAAGTAACTTATTAGTTTATTTACGGCTGTGCTGGGTCCTCGTGGCTGCACAGCGCCTCTCTAGCTGCGGAGCACGGGCTCTTTGCTGCGGGGGCCTCTCTAGCTGCGGAGCACGGTCTCTAGGCTGCGCAGAGCTCCAGGCCCTTCAGCAGCGGAGGCACATGGGCTCAGGAGTTGCGGCTCCTGGGCTCCAGGGCACAGGCTCAGGAGTTGTGGCGCCTGGGTTTACTTGCTCCATGGCCTGTGGGATCTTCCCGGACCAGGAGTCGAACCTGTGTCTCTTGCATCAGCAGGTGGATTCTTTACTATGGAGCCACCAAGGGAGCCCATAAGGGTCTCTTAAAATTACAAATGGATTTCATAAGAATCAACGTTTTAAAGGATTTTTTTTTCATCCCCTAGTTTGCCTTGATGCAGCATAGTAAACAGTGCATTTTAAAAACAAGATTTTAATATGGACCATTAAGTGTACCAATGGCTGAGATGGTAAAAAGCATCTGCCTACAATGCAGGAGACCTGGGTTCAATCCCTGGGTTGGGAAGATCCCCTGGAGGAGGAAATGGCAACCCACTCCAGTATTCTTGCCTGGAGAATCCCATGGATGGAGGAGCCTGGTGGGCTACAGTCCACGGCGTTGCAAAGAGTCGGACACGACTGAGCAACTTCACTTCTTCTATACTGGACAACATCACCACTGACGTTGGACCCAGCACTCCTTCCTCCCTTCTTAATAAAGCTCTGATTTTATTCAGGAATCCATGCCTCCCTCATGCAAATACAAGCAATTCAGGGCAAAGACACTGCGTAGTCAACTTAATAGTCTACGCCCATTGTGGTAAGACCTCCACACATCCTACAATCCTTCTCGTCCCATCCCCTCACCCCCTGACATCAGTGATTCAGTTCAAGTCTTTGCTCACATCTTAAAATGACTCACTCAGGCTAAAAGGCAGTACTAATTTTATTATTATTTTTTAAAATATTCATTTATTTGGCTGCACTGGGTCTTAGTTGCAACATGTGGGATCTAGTTCCTTAACCAGGGCTCAATCCTGGGCTCCCTGCATTGGGAGTGAGCGGTCTTAGCCACTGGGCCACCCAGGGAAGACCCAGGGAGCACTGATTTTAGGTCGTGGTTTTGAAAATGGATTTTATTCTCTTTCCCACTTGATGAAAAGGCAAGGAAACATATAACTCCAACCCTTCTATAACACAAACACAGCCTCGTGGGTGAAGCCAATGCTGTGGATGGCAGAGGGGAAGGGCCGGGAAGCACACTGGGGCTCCTGAATCAGCAAAGGCAGGTGGGCGCCCTCCCTCTGCACTCCAGGGCAATGATCAGTTTCCTTCTTTTCGGTCATGAGAGGGTCCGTGGAAGACCACTAAGTCATGTAATGAACTGCCTATAGGGACAAACAGGGACCTATTCCAGACAGAGCTCTCTCTCCTTGCCTTAAGGATCACAAGTGTCAGATTCTTACCTCCTTACACAGTCTTAGGTGGGCTGAAAACACTCTGCCAGAGACAAAAGATGTTCCCTTAGGGTCTACTCAAAACACAACTATTGTACTCAGATGGTAATTAGACCATACCCTCTCTAATACACACGTTTATTCTCCCACATTCCAAAGTGAGACTTTTGAAACTTCTCCCACTACCTCAGCACCGCCTCACCCTCAGATGATGAAATATCAACAGAAGCATCAGAGAGGATCTTCCTTATTTTCCCACCTCCAAACCTACCAGTTTTCCTGCATTTGAACCTACACTCCCTTCATTCCTAATGACTGCAGATAATTTCTTCCTGCCCAACTCTCTCTCCCAAAGTATTGCGCTATCTCATTTAGCCAGCTGCTCAAGCAAGAAATTAAGTTACTCTCTATTCCTTGCTTTCCATCATGCCCTCAATCCACTCTATCAGAAAGACTGCTGGATCTACCGCTAAAATCTAAGCCATCTTTGCCTAGTTCTATTTTCACTCCTACCACCCTGGTTTAAAATGTCTTTTGCTTGAACTACTGCAAGAGCCTCCCAATTTTCTGGAGGCTCTTTCCTCTCTGTATTCTTAGTAGTGCAGAGAGTGATGTACTCAGAGTATAAATTAGATCACATAAACTCCCTTGCCTACAACTCTCTGGTGATGGACTCTGTACTTAGTAGGAATGCAAACTCCTCTCTATGACCTGCAAAGCCCCACGTGACTGACCCAACCTCTTTCAAAGTTCATCTCGGAGGCCTTACTCCAGTCACACTAACTTTCCTGTTTCTTGATTCAGCTTTAGGGCCTCCACAGCAAAAAGTTAACACAAGCAGGACTGAACTCACCATCACTAGAATGGCCTGCTTGCCAGCGTGTAAGAACCTGACTTGTGAAATGTTTCCTGTGTTGATAAGGCCATTCTGTCCATCTGGGGCACCGAGCACCCGCCTTCTGCTGGGAGCATGCTGTTTCAGTCGTTGCGGCTCTATGTCTATGCGATCAGCCCCCAATAACGAATGTTGGTCTCTGAGTCTTCAGGGGGCTGCCCTGGGCGGAAGCTGGTAGAAGCAGGTTGTGTGTGACCCCCGGAGCAGTGCTTTGAAAGAGACACAGACCCAGGACCACCATGCCTTGATCCTCTAGGACCTCTGAAGGTGTGGGTGGTCTAGGAGTCTGAAACCAGGCCTGAGTCTGGAGCCCCCAGACCGCCCTGTGGCCGTCACTGTTTAGTACCATTTTTGGCCTAGCTAGGTCTTACCACTTCTGAAAAACCACTGCTTTGTTGCTATCACCCTGTTGTTTTTTTATCATGTTGATCACCGTCTTAGATCATGCTGTTTTTAAAAATGTACTTATTTATTGCCTGTCTCCCTCTAGAGTAGGACTCAGCAAACTGTTACTGTAAAAGAGACAAAATTAAAGATATTATGCAGGTTCTTATGTAATATAAGAAAACAATTTTCTTTTGTGGAAAACAAATTTCCACAAAATTTTTATTGATGAAATTCACTGAGTGAAAGTTTTTATAATATTGATCTACTAATGCGAATTCATTTTCTGAGGGGGAATATTAATTCACTTAAGTGGGGTTCAAAGTCAATGTTCTTTATTTTTAAAAAAAAATTATAAATGTTCATCTGTTAATGATGACCTATAATGATTTTCAATTCTGACAATGTCTCACAGATAGGTACTGTCAAATACGAATATCAATCCATAAGCAAATGATTTTAACTGAATATGTTAATCACTTGGAAGGCATTCAGAAAACTGTATTAGAGTTCTGGCCTGATGTTTGTCTTTTTAGCATGTATTATATTGCAGAATAATAACTATAAATTGAACATTAGGTGGAAGTTCCTCAACTGTACAGTTAAACAGATTTTTTAAATATGGCAATTTTCTTTACACTTGTATCAAGATCTAAAAAAAATGCTGCTGGAACTGAAATTTGAGCCCAGAAAATATATTTGCTGCAAATTTGTGTGGGAAAGGAATCTGGTGTCTTGTCTTAATCTCTGACGGATGAGACACACACAGCGCAGTTTGGCATGACTCGTGGCTCAGAGGTCAGTTGTCTCCACGTGCCCTTCCTGCAGCGTGAGTCTCACGTATAAGCACTGTAATTTCAACGTATGTGACTGTGATTGTAGTTTCCTGGTAACTTCAGGTTGAATCATTAAGAAACATTAACAAATCTGCAGCAAAAACTAATTTCCAAAGCCATTCAGTTTTCCATAATAGAGACTGAGAGCAGTTAGTCTCAGAAAAATTTCAGTCCTGGCTCTGAGTGACGGAAATTGCAAAGAACAACAACAACAAAATGTTACGACTGCTAAACCACTAAACTGCTGTGGTAGGGCGAGTCCAGACATTCACCTTCTGTTTCTGACAGAAATTAATAACTGATGATGGTTAAGGCTATGAGAGCAAATAAAGTTAACTGCTGACTCTCAAAAACAAAATACGGAGGTTCAATTATACATGATAGATTGAAATATTTTTCACAAAGCAGCTGCTGAGGAATAACACAGTGAATAAACCATAGGCTTCAAGTGCCTTTAAAGTTTATAAGCCTTGTAAATTTTACAAACTATCCTCTTTTCTGCTCTAGCTCCACACATATTTTTACCACCCTCAGTTCTAGTACATCTTCACAGATTCTACTTCAGGTTGTACTGAATTGATGTTTTCTTAAGTTATTTGAAAATATTATCTTTTCAAGTTGTTCCATGGAGACCATTTATAGAGGCAAACTGTCACTTAAAAGTCAGCACTGATTCCTCCAGTAAACAACTGGCAACACCTGTCAACCTATCAAGAACCAAGGGAAACCACTCAGAATCACCCGCCCCCTTTTTTGCCTGTTTTTAGTGACTACTGATGTTCGCAAAACCCTCAACTGTTTTAGCAATGGTTCTTGGCAAAAGATCTTAAACAAGTTTACTTTCTCTGGACACTCATTCATTGTAGTCAAACATGACTTAATTAAGCCAGCAATAAACAGCCTGTCTTAATTAGCTAACAAATGAGTCATTCAGAACCTTACTTAGGTTTTAGCCACATTTTATTTTTATTTTTTGAAGAAACTCTGTTGTGATGAGATATTGTGTTTTTTAAATAATTTTTAAAATTTTATCTATTTATTTTTGGCCACACCACACTGCATGCGGGATCCCAGCTCCCTGACCCGGGACTGAACCCAAGCCGCCTGTGGTGGAAGCCTGGAGTCCCAGGCACTGGGCCACCAGGGAAGTCTCAAGATACTGTTTTAAAGTTCCTAATTTTTCTGATTTTTGCTTTCCTGTGACCTGGGGATATTGCAACAAAGTCAGTATGGAAATGTTGACATATACTGTATTCTTTCAGCACAGCTACAGTATCACTGCATAAAAAGTACAATGTTTTACCATCTCATTTGACAACAAAATCCACACTTAACTGTGCCTTTATAGTTTGACATTCAGTCTATTTTTCCTTTCCCCTCTCTTGTTTTGCCATGATAGATATGCCATGGTTAAAAAAACCAAATGGCAGCAATGTGGATACACCTCGAGAATGTTGTATTCAGTGAGATAAGTCAGATAAGACAAATACTGTGCGATATCACTCATATGTAGACTCTAAAACACAACCCACATGAACGCATATGCAAACCAGAAACAGACGCACGGATGCAGAAAACGAACTAGTGGCGACCTAAGGAGAGAGGGAAGCGGCTGGGGCAGATGAGGGGTAGGAGATTAAGAGATACAAACTGTTTTGTACAAAGTAGGTAAGGACATATTGTATAGCGCAGGGGAATTGTAGCCATTATCTTATAGTAGCTTTTAGTGGTATGTAAGCTATAGAAATTGAATCACAATGTTGTATACCTGAAAGTTACATGATGCTGTACACCAACTAGACTTCAACAACAACAAAATGTTGTGGAATACAGCAATACATGTAGCACTCAAAACCTGTCAAGCTTTAAAACAGAACCACTGCGATCTGTAGTGTGCCAAGCTGCACGGGAAAGCAACGAGTGTTAAAACAGTCTCTGCTGCAACCCTGCCATGAGGGCACCATAGGTGCCGTGGCCAGTACGTGACTGAACAGGCAGGGCCGTGCCAGAAACCTTATCTGTGGACACTGAAATCTGAATTCCATACACTTCTCATGTTTTCTGAAATTTTAGTCCTTCTTTGATATTTTCCAACTATTTTAATGACTAAAAACTATACTCAGGCGGTGAGCAGATCTGGCCCATGGGTTCTAAGTCTGCTAACCTCTGCTCTTGGGTGTAGCCTAAGAGAGCAAGGCCATTGTCTGCTGTGCTGAATACATTTGTGGTTAAATAGTCAAATTACAAAATCATGCTTTATCCTGGAGGAGAAGGAAATGGATACAAATCACTGGGAAATGTTTTTTTATCAGACTGTTAATACTTACTACATTATATGAACTGAAATTGAGTTGAAAAAGCCTAGCTATTATAATATCTAAAAACAACTGACATGCATTTGTTCATCTAAGAGCTTTGTAACTTCACAAAGTCATGGTCAAATTCAATAATAAAAAGTTATTTTCAAATCTTTAAATGTTCTGTTGATCTAACATATGCAATAATTTTGATGATTATATAAAAATAGTAATTGAAAATTTTTTATTTCTAGGCAATAAAATGTACTGATTCATACTTAAGATCAAATTTTAGCCCCACCATTATTCCTACCAGATATATGATTATGGCAAGTTAATACCTACTATGGAGAATTCTTGTGACGACTAAATAGGTAATACAAGTAAAGTGCTTACAACAATTCTGAGTATACTAAGAAAGTCAAAATTCAGTTAAAAAAAATTACTGTAGATTGGGCTCAGTATCATGACATTATAATGATGTATTCTTGACTTTTAAAAAACCCAAAATAGTTCAGCTATCTTATTACTCTGTAAAAATGTAGGCTATCACTACTTAAGAGTATGAGTAAAGTAGAAAGTGATAGGTTTCCTTACCTGACATGTCTGCCGAGTCACCTACAATGGAAAAGCAGCAGAGAAACAATGATCCAGAAACAGCATCAACACCATACGCAAAACTTAAAAAACCCAACCACCAGAAGGTAATTTTAAATGGTTTAAATAGTTGTGTCATATATAAAATTACGTAAAATTGAGTTATACTGTAAGTGAAGCCACTAATTTCAATTATATATGCATATTAGTATTATATGCATATGACCTTTCAATCTTTAGATCAGTATTTTCTTTAGTGAGTTACATGAAATTATAAAAACACTTAAAATAGTACTGATATGGTTTAAAATTGATATGAGTTTATTTTGGTTTACAAATGCCCTGCTAATAGATCCTTCGGGCTTTCATGTAGCACTACTTGAAGGGAAGAATCAGATCTAAATCACCTGAAAGAAATGATGGTAAAAGCTGGCATGTAACTCAAGGAAAGGAAGGCTCTTAATTCAGGCCACAAACGAACCCCTTTCTTATTTTTTTAACTAAACATTTTCTGAGTAAAAGACTGCCAAAAAAGAAAATATGAAATTCATTGTATTTACAGTAGAAATATTTATTAATCAAAATTTTAGAGTCAATAATCTTTAGCAAGAAAGAAAGCAGAAAAATTTAGAAACCTTTTTTAGATAGACGATTGTTCTCTGCTTTATTAGAACTTTATGTCCCTGTGTGCTTCAGTTGTGTCCAACTCTGTATGACCCCATGGACTACTGCAGCCTGCCAGGCTCCTCTGTCCATGAGATTTTCCAGGCAAGGATACTGGAGTGGGTTGCCATTTCCTTCTGCAGGGGATCTTCCCAACCCAGGGACTGAACCCACGTCTCTTACGTCTCCTGCATTGGCAGGCGGGTTCTTTACCACTAGCGCCACCTGGGAAGCCTATGAAATTATTGTTTCAAGGACATATTGATAATGTAGATGTAGTGTCCTGACCTGGAATATGAGAGAAAAGGCAATAATGTACTTGACTTTGCTGAGAAGACCAGTCAGGATATACCACTTTTAGATTTGAACATGCTCTGATGACAACTAAATGATGACAGTACTTGAAACTATGTCACATGAAGAATGGTTTAAAACTGAGGGTTTTGGTTTTGGAAAACAGGCTTATCCTGGAATGTCTGTGGGCCTGGGGCAAAATAAAGAGTACAGATAAAGACCTAACCATCACAGGTCTAAATATCTAGGTGCCCCCAAATGAGGACCGGTGAACTACAATGAAAGAGAAACAGATTTCTGTTCTATATGAGGAAGCATTTTACAACAGAGCTTCCTAAGGAGAGGTTAGGAACACTTACATATAATAACATTCCTTCAGGCCCATAATAGATAATTGTTTTTCCTAAAGTCATAAAGTCAGAGAAACATTAATTGATAAAAGTAAAATTACGCAAAGGACACATTCTCCAATGGTTTCTTAGGTCAATTTACAAAGGCAATAGAAATAAAAAGCAAGAATAAACAAATGGGATCTAAGGAAATTTAGAAGCTTCTGCACAGCAAAGGAAACCATAAATAAAATGAAAAGACAACCTACAGATTGGAAGAAAATATCTGCAAATAATTTGACCAACAGGGCTTAATTTCCAAAATATACGAACAGCTCATAGAACTGAATAACAAAAAACAAACAACCCAATCAAAAATTGGAAGAAAACCTAAACAGACATTTCTCCAAAGAAGACATACTATTCAATATCACAAATTATTAGAGAAATGCAAACCAATCACTTGATACAGGTCAGAATGGCTATCATCAGAAAGCCTACAATTTTTTGCGAGGGTGTGGAGAAAATCGAACCTTTCTACACTGTTAGTACGTATGCACGTGTTAGTCCCTCAGTCGTGTCTGACTCTGCGACCCCATGGACTGGAGCCCGCAAGACTCCTCTGTCCATGGATTCTCCAGGCAAGAATACTGGGGTGGGCTGCCATTTCCTCCTCCAGGGGACACTGTTGCTAGGAATGTGAATTGGTGTAGCCACTATGGCAAACCATGCAATTCCTCAAGAAACTAAGAACAGAGCTGCCATATGCTCTGGCAACCCCACTTCTGGGCATATATCCAGAGAAACTCGACTTTGAAAGGACACGTGCATCCTAACGCTCACAGCAGCACTGTTTACAAGAGCCAAGCCATGGAAGCAACCTAGACGTCCATCAGCAGGAAGCGGTTAGAGAAGATGTGGTACATATGCACACGATGGAATAGTACTCAGCCATAAGAAAGAATGCAACAATGCCATCTGCAGCAACACGGATGGATCTGGAGATGAGCATACTAAGCGAAGCAAGTCAAAAAGAGAAAGCAAATCCCGTATGACATCACATACAGTGCAATCTAAAACAGGACACAAAGCAGCTCACTAATAAACAGAAGTAGACTCACAGACAAGGGAAAGGACACGGCGAGGGAGAGACCGAAGCTTGGGGTTAGCGGATACAAACTACCATATATAAAATAGATGAACACCACGGTCTTACTACATACCGCAGGGAACTCTATTCAATTTTCTGTGATGACCCGTAACAGAAAAGAACTGAACTACCTGCCGTACATCAGCATCTAACACATCATGTATCAACTGTACATCAACAGGATGTAAATAACTAATAAATCCAAAGCTTAGAATATTGTGTGTGTAACAGGCTAAGAACTGACCTACTTTCTTTTTAAAAGGAGAAAATTTTTACAGAACGGAAGAAAGGTCTTTGTGGCATAACTCTAGAACTAATAGATAACAGAGAACAAGTTTCTAACTGATCATATTAAAGCATAAATTATCTTATTCAAGAAGGAAAAAATGCCTGGAAAGTTGCCTTAGCCATTGAGGCTCACTGAAATCCAATAAACCCAATGATTTTGATCATTTTTACAAACTATACAAGGGTTGTGAAGATCTCACTGATCAGGTAGGTCTGTACGTAGCAGTCACAGTGATCAATTACTGGTAGATTTGTCCTAAAGAGACTTGCCACCTGCTCATCATTTTGCTTGTGGAGTTACGACTTTTGTCAAAGTTTTCTAGAGAGTTGAAAGAAAATAGCAAGACAGGGGATTTCAAAACCAGGTGGCAAATACGATCACCGCCAGAGGAAAGGGCAGAAGGGCTCACCGGCAGCACAGGCTCGGCTTCTCCGCTTTCCAGGGTGTCCCCTGCTGAGGCAGAGGCTCTGCCCGCTCACCAGTCACTTCTCAGCTCCTCTTACTTACCACTCCCGCCTCAGACTCTTCCTTCCTGCTTTACGTGCTATTAAATACAAACTTTCTGCTGCTCATAAATTTCTGCTAAAGGATTAAATCCAACTATTTCAACCACTATAAAATACAATGCTCTTCATTCTGAACTGTCTGAACCAATACAGATAAACAAAGTGAAAAAAAAGTGCCTGGAAGCAAATAATATGGTAAAACTGGACGTGCGCTTCATGTATAAATGCGTTTCAAACAATACACAAAAATGTTTTAGTCTTTTCCCCTAGGATACTGAATTAATTTAAAGAAGACAATTACTTAATACTATTTCTTTTTAAAATACAGAAACATACCTACTTGGCCAGTTGCCACTATGTTGATGAATTTGGGGTGCTGATTTACAGTGAGGCACAGAATATCATCATTATGTTCCTGATAAAAACTCTGAGTCCCTATAAAAAAAGAATTTGAAAATTAAATTTGAAAACGTAAAACGTGAAATAGTCAAATGCACTTTACTCGGAGTAATAAACTGCTGTGTTCAACTTCCTTGCTTATTTAACATATATTTTTTGAGCATAGTATATATCCTGCATCCTAAGGATGTAAACGTGACTGACAAATCCTTAAAGTAGCGAACCCTGAGAGGCATAACCATGTAAAACCAGGCTGGAGACATCAAGTGCCACAAGAGAGTTAAAGATCAAAGCGCTGTGCAAATACGCAGTGATCCGTTCTTCTTACGCACAGATGGCACTCCTGAACTGACAACAGACTCTGGAAACGTGAATGTGGCTGGGGCACATGTTTCAGGAAGAGGAATGCTTGAAGCAAAGATACAAAGGCAGGGAAGCCGTGGGTATGCACACAGATGGCTCGTTTGGCTGAAATACAGGGTAACAAAAAAGAAAAGTGAGAAATACCGTTGGACAGGCAAGTTTGAACTAGAATTACAGAGGATTTTGAAAACAAGCCTATTATTAAATTTTATATTTATTCTGTAGTCAGTGGGAGGGTACTGAAAAAATTCTGATCAAAGAAGTAATCTGGTTCATCTTGTGGCAGCGACAGTGGAGAGGCCCTGGCAGACCGTGGCTGTGCAGGAGGCAAGGAAGGGAGGCTCCTGCAAGCCAAACAGAGAGGCGGGGACGAGGCCAGGCTGGCAGACTGGGCCCAGGCTACGGAGCACTGTCGACACTAGGTCCTCCCAAGAGCAAAACGAAACCAAAGGAAAACATTTTAAAATAACGTTTAATATATCTAACATTGCTTTTGAACTTCTTCTCAAAGTAAAATGTGCTTCATATTTCCCAGGGCTGAGTTCAGTTAAAGGAACAAACAAATAATTATATATGCTACTGACTAAATCAATAGATTAATTAACACATCAGGACTTCTTGGACTATACACACAGCAATGTACCTGCAGAACGGAGAGAAGCCACTGGGGCAGGGGCTTGGTCATCTCTCTACCCCGGCTCTCTGCTGCTGCTGCTAAGTCACTTCAGTCATGTCCGACTCTGTGCGACCCCATAGATGGCAGCCCACCAGGCTCCGCTGTCCCTGGGATTCTCCAGGCAAGAACACTGGAGTGGGTTGCCATTGCCTTCTCCAATGCATGAAAGTGAAAAGTGAAAGTGAAGTCGCTCAGTCGTGTCCGCTCTTAGTGACCCCATGGACTGCAGCCTACCAGGCTCCTCCATCCATGGGATTTTTCCAGGCAAGAGTACTGGAGTGGGGTGCCATTGCCTTCTCCGATCCTGGCTCTCTAGATCCCATCATTAGGAAGCTGAGTAACTAAAAACCAGGAAACTGAAGCAAACTACAGGTATAAATATGCAAGTGTGTTTACTCTCCCATCCTTATGTAGTGTGTCTTTTCTTATCTTCTATATTCTCTGTGAAGGATAAATGAAGCCTCAAAGAGGATTTTCTATTAATAAGAGATATTTTGTAATGACCTAAAGTATTGAATAGAAAATTACCATTGATTTGTATAATCTTGATGAATCTTTTTCTTAAGGAAACTAAAACAGATATACCATATTAATGATTAATACTGACCAGGGGTAGGGGATTATGACTCACATAATCCATTCTATCTAATTAGAGTGAAGCTACCAGAGGGAAAAAAAAGCCAGAAATGTTTGTACTAGATAAACTGTATCTTCAATGCAAACAGTGACAGACTATTTTGTTGGGCTCAAAATCACTGCAAATGGTGACTACAGCCATGAAATTAAAAGATGCTTCCTCCTTGGAAAAAAAGCTATGACAAACCTAGATACTGTATTTAAAAGCAGAGACATCACTTTGCTGACAAAGGTCTGTCTAGTCAAGGCTATGGTTTTTCCAGTAGTCACGTATGGATATAAGAGTTGGAACATAAAGAAAGCTGAGCGCCAAAGAATTGATGCTTTTGAACTGTGGTGTTGCAGACGACTCTTGAGAGTCCTTTGGACTGCAAGGAGGTCAAACCAGTCCATCCTAAGGGAGATCAGTCCTGAAAATTGACTGGGAGGACCGATGCTGAGGGTGAAACTCCAATACTTTGGCCACCGATGCAAAGAGCTGACTCATTTGAAAAGACTCTGATGCTGGGAAAGATTGAAGGCGGGAGGAGAAGGGGACGACAGAGGATGAGATGGTTGGATGGCATCACTGACTCAATGGACATGGGTTTGAGCAAGCCCCAGGAGATGGTGAAGGACAGGGAAGCCTGGCGTGCTGCAGTCCGTGGGGGTCACAAAGAGTCGGACACGACTGAGCAACTGAACAACATTCTGACTTTATGAAGTTTATAACTTTACGTAATAAAGCAATTCAAAATTAATAAAGAGTATTACTAGTAGGATTATCACATCCTCGGTCATCAAATGATGCTTAGAGAACTTTTTCAACAATACAATCAGTTAAATAGACGTCAAGAAATATTTTCCCATCTCTTGGATCTAACAGACATCATCAGTCAAGTCACAGGCAAGCAGCTTTCTTAGTTAACCTTTTTGGCTTTCCAAGCCCTCAGCAGGAACACTGCCACTCCATCGCCAGTCCCTAGCTATCACTCACCCAACATGTTCCTTTCAATCACTAACTGTCAGAGACAACCACTTGCGAGGAAACAGAATAAAGTTATCAATGTTTCTGCTGTGAAACATGCTTTCAACACACAGTCATCCTTCACTTCTAATCGAGATCTATAAGCACTTTGCATTATGAAGTCCTTTTCTGCTGTGCTATACTCTCAAGATTGTAAATTCCTTAAAATATTACTAGGAAGTTCTACAGTATGAAATATTCATATTCAAGATTCATGTATTTTAATTATTTATATTTTTAACAGAGTTTTAAGATGCTAAGTCAGAGAAGGCAATGGCAACCCACTCCAGTACTCTTGCCTGGAAAATCCCATGGACGGAGGAGCCTGCTAGGCTGCAGTCCATGGGGTCACTAAGAGTCAGGCACGACAGAGCGACTTCACTTTCCCTTTTCACTTTCATGCATTGGAGAAGCAAACGGCAACCCACTCCAGTGTTCTTGCCTGGAGAATCCCAGGGACGGGGGAGCCTGGTGGGCTGCCGTCTATGGGGTCGCACAGAATCGGACACGACTGAAGCGACTTAGCAACAGCACCAGCAAGATGCTAAATAAAAAATATTCAATTATAAAAAGAGGGGAATGGAGAATTAGGGTTTCCTACCTGTAGCAACATTGTGAAGAATTCCAACAGATGCGGTGTGATAAATTATATCATCACCATCATTTAAATAGTGAACATTATTCCTGCAGTCTCTGCCTCGATAGCCAAAAACAAGCTCCAACACAAGGTCCTAAAACAATGATAAAACCATTACACATTTGCTCATGTCTGAATGTTCACCATTATTTTGTTGCATATAGTACTGGTGGTCTTCAAACTGGAGGATGCATTTTTGATTTATAAATTTCAAACACAAAACTAAGCTAGATGTGCCTCTCGAAGCTTTTTTGAGCAGCTGAAACACACATTCCATACTTTTCTACATAAATCTATAAAAATGAAAAGGGAAGCATACTGTCATCTGACTCCAAGAATTTTAGTTCTTAAGATTTTGTGTGTTAAACACCGAAATACTTTGTGTCCAAAAGAAAAATATATCGATTTGTGTTAACTGTTAGTCAAAAATATTTGATCTGTATATATAACTGAAGATAAATTAGGTCCAAGTGATATGCTTCCAAGGATCCAAAGAGTTTATCAGCTTCATGTACTAAGCATGCCGTCTCTGATAACTCAGGCTAAAGATACTTCTGTGACTCCAAGTGCCCATTTTCACTGACCCTGTGAGGCTGAGTGGGGCAGGAGGTACAACAATCACCCTCCCACAGCCTTACACCTTGCTTTTGACCTCACAGAGCAGTCTGCTTAAGGACTTCCCTGTAGCTCAAATAGTAAAGAATCTGCCTGGGTTTGATCCTTGGGTCGGGAAGATCCTAAGAATTCCAAGAACAGAGAAGTCTGGCAGGCTACAGTTCGTGGGGTTGCAGAGTCAAACACGACTGAGTGACTAACACACACCCAGCAGTCTGTTTGTTATTGCTGATACTGGGATTATGAAATTATGAAATGTGGAAGAACTTTTCTCTTTTGCTCAATTATTGTGGAAAGTTTCTTTGCTTGGAAGCAGGGCTGTTATTAAACTCTACAGTGAATATATCATGGGGTAAAAGCTCCTGATTTAGTATAAATATTAAATCCTTAACTTATAAGTTCAAACCACTAAGTACAGGACACTCTAAGGTGACTATGCTTCTTTAAGCCATAGATCATTCCATACATTTACATTTAGAAGTTCTCTGAGATATGGTTCAATTCAGTGTATTATTCATAGAAAACTAAAATACTAAAAAAAAAAAAAAAGGGAACAGAGGATGTCAATCCAAGCTCAGACTTGACAGTTAGGCAATCAATTTTTACAACTGAACAAAAAAGAACACTCAACACACTTATTTTCATAAAGAATAATGGTAAGATCTGGGTGTTCTACAAACAGGAAACAGAATAAGCCCTGGACACATTCTAAGGTGCAAGTTAACACCGGGGGTGGATTTTCCTCACCTCTATGGGCCTCTTTTTCTTGCCAACGTTGTTGGTCTGGAGTTTTTCTGGTTGTGGCGGGGCCCTGCTCACCGGAGGCCTGAAACAGAGAAGCGGGAGAGAGGAGGGGAAGCATCACCCGGCGTCCTCACCCAGCTCCTCTCAGCCCTCCAGAGAGCAATGTCTCTGACACTCCACCCCAAGAGTGAACCCCATCTGTGTTTCTCACTAGACTCCATCCTCTATATCTTGGCATCTTCTAAGGCAACAAGGTAGAAAGAAAATGTCAGAACTTCTGTTCACTTTTCTTTTAATTTCTTTGATGTATGTTCCATAAATGCAACTAATACAACAGCATAAGAACAGATTGGTGATAAAAATATACAAATGTTAGTTTTACAAACTCAAAAGCTTCTTGACGGGGTGCGTTACCAACAACAGCCTAGATTACTGCTCTAACGTAGCTATCTCAGTATCTTGCACATGGCAAGTACTCAATATATTCTTCTTGAATTTTGAAAATATTTCTATAAACTTTCCATACTGTTGGCGATGTAAATCACATCTGAGTTCAAAAGTGTGCTCATCACTGGGTCCTCTGTGCCCTTTATCTTCTCCTCTGAAGTTCCTAGTGTGTTTATGGCAACACAGTCAGTTAGGCACACAAGACATTTTACGGCGACTCTGTAAAAGGTTATTACTATTGCCTCCAATTCCTCTTCCCTCGTTTTCACTATTTGCTTCATATTTTGCAAACTTACACAGTAGCTCTCAAATCTATTCCTCTCCCTCTGTTTCCACCACTAAGTTCAGAATCTATTTATAATGTGTCATTAGGTATATGGAGCTCCCATTCTCAGCTATTTAAATGTGGCAACTCTTCCATAAAGAAAGCCTTTTGTTTATTGTTTTTTTTAAACCCACATCATTTAGTTTAAACTCAGATAGTCATTATTCAAATGTTTAATAAGCTGAACAGTGAATCTTAATCAGTCATATATCAACTCACCCTTCAAATTTTAATATTAATTGAGTAACAACTAAATCAGAAAATGATACAACTTTCCAGTCAAGAAAACTCTAACATTTCTGAATAAATTCATAAAATGAAAGGCATAACAATATATTTGCATCTTCAAAGTGATTTTCAAGGTACACACCTATAAAAAGTAAATAAAGTGTTATGTCTTGAACATGTGATATAAATGTGTATTTTCATACACATGTGAAGCAGTATGTAGAAGTATATAACCATGACTGATGACGTACAAGTTTTGCACTTGCAACACTATATGAAGGGCTCTTCACATTATCACAAAGATTTTTGATTCCAAACCTTTTTCATATACTTTTAAAATGTCTATACGTAATAAATATAATTAACTTTATATTATATAGTATTTTAAAATCTTTCTGCTAAAATCATTTTAAAGAATGGGAGCAGCCTTGCCTTCTCCTCCAAGTTCTTGACCTTTATTCAGTGTTATTGTCTGACAGCTTTAATAAGTATGTAATTTTTATCTCTAAATCCTGTATAACAATTAAGCATATTTTAATTTTTGTAAAGATAATTTATATAGGATATATTATTGCTTAAAATTATACAACTTGGAAAATTACACAAGTCAAATGGATTAAGTTTTAGTAAGGCAGTTACTTATATGTTATGAATCCAATTATTAAAGTGAAAAAGTCACGTCCGACTTTTGTGACTCCATGGACTGTAACCCACCAGGTATGACTGCAATTACTAAGATATAGTCATTTCAGGGATAGTAATTTCAAAGGAGAAAAACATGGAAAGCTGTGAACAGAGGTAAAGAACATAGCTCATTAATGGTAAATATCAAAGATAATAAAAAGACAACATCAGGCCTCATGGACTAGAGCAAAGAGAGAGGGTTACCTGGAGCCTCTTTCCAGCAGCAGATAAAAAAGGGAAAAGATTACAACACAAATCTGAATTTAAAATAGTAGTAAAATATGTCCTGTAATAAAATACTTTTACACATTTAACCCAGATAAACTATATGGTATATAGTAAAGGCCTATTGTTTTTATTTATTGCTGTATATAAAAAAAAGGCTTAAATTATTCCATTAATGGCAGGGAAATCAGAAGAAAAAAGATGAAATGGAAAAGAATTCAACATGTTCTATGTTGTATATAGCTTGCCACTCTTATTTTCCACAGTGCAAACTGAATTTCAAATAAAATATGGAAGCTTATTTAATGTTTATTAACGTAAAAGGCTGGTAGCACTGCACTGCTATTAAGGACTGTCTAAGGAACTGAACCTCCCCCTCCTCTGACCCCAGAGGGATTCCCAGTCAGCCAATGTAACCAAGCATGCAGAGGGAGTCTTGAGACCATGTGGTATTTGGGACTGTTCCAACAAAGGAGGTAACTATAAAAAAATTCCCCACAGCAACATAATGGCTGAACAGAACTGGAAGGATCATAGCTGTTAATCTCATCCCCCCTCCCAATGAAACCAGAATTCTCTTACATGTCTAGAACATCCCTTCACAACCCTGATGACAAGTGGGCATTTACTAAACCCTGCATGAACAACTGCTTGTAAGACGGCAATTATCTCTCCACTTAGTTTTCTTTTTTTTTGGAAATGCAGTGATTCCAAAAACGATGAATTATCCTTTATGTGAAGCGGCCACCCAACTTTCCTTTACCCTGTGTTTCTTTTTTTTTTTTTTTTTTTAACCCTGTGTTTCTTTCTAGTTCACTGTAAATTGTCAAGGTCCCTTTAAAATGCAGAGCTCAGTCCTGAAGAAGCTATTCCAGGTCTGATGCTAGGTCTGAATGTTTTACTTCCGATAAAATAGTGTAAGATTATGCAGGCCTTTTCAAGAAGTCACATCACACTCCAGACTCATATCTTTGCACACATCACCTCCTACTTAAAACAGAGTGAATTCCTGCTGCCTGCCAAATTAACTAAGGAGTACCTAACATTTGAAGTTCTGCACAATCTTTCTCAATTACTTGTTCATCTTATCTGTCAGCATTTTCCTGCTGGCGCCTTTTTTAACTTCCAAAACAGACGAGGCTTTCCCATACTGTCCTGTTTCAGAAACTGTCTGAAGACACTTTTATTTGACTAAAGGCAGCTATCAAACGACCCCAAAGAGTCCTTTCTGGCACATATAATTTTATTAAATGTGTAAATATCACTATTGCCCTATGTTAATGTTTTGAAATTAATGAATATATTAAACAAGTATGACATGAAACTAACAGCTTTGCTATCAACTGGAAAAGTTTTCACAGATAAATATGTGTGATTACTGTTTTTACAAGTCTTGAAATTTAAGGAAAAACTAAAACTATTAGAGTACAGGCGTTTCTGAAAAGTCATCTGTAAAAACACTGATTATAAGGAAGACCCTTACAACAACACTTACATATTGTATCTTCAAATGCAACTCTTTTGTAGGATTTGTGCTCTTTCATTTTCTAATTCTTTCTCAGCAAAACTAGTGCAGTGTTTTATAAGGAAAAAAATCAGTACCTTAAAATACCACAAAGACCAAACAGAAGAATAAATTTTTGAGTAAAATATTCTCTTAAATAAAATAACTTACCTTACTACTCCCTGCCTTCAAAAGAAGCAAGAGAAAAAAGTAAGGAGATGAACAGATATGAAAATTGATTATGAATAAAATATATCAGTTTAGTAGACAGAATAAAGGTAACATGTCAATAAAATTCTAAGGAAATACAATAATGCCTAAATTTTATGTCATGTTCTGATTTATTAAAAAAATTGGAAATTTGATTGACAAGTAACTACTTTAAATACATTAAGACTTGTCATAAAAATACTTAAACAGAAAAAGAAAAACATAAAATTATTAATGTCATTTAGGAAAAAAGAATCCACAAAAAAATCAACTAAATAAAGTCAAATTGTCATCAGAAATATTTTCCTTTTAAGTAGATATTTGACAAACATTTGTTTTGTTTATAAAATGTTTTGTATTTGATGATGATGTATTTTATTTAAAACGGAAGACAATTATGTATACAGACCATTTAACCTCTTCACAAAAGTTCAAAGTTGATGAAAAAAAAAACTTCATTTTCATCTCCTTTGATTCTTGCATTTGATGAAAATGAAGACTCATAACTGTGAATCACACTAACGACTTTTCTGCCTTGGCATTTTCAGGAGAATTTAGTAGAACTAAATTATAAAATAATTTGAGAACAAAATGTAAAATAAATAAAAAATAATTTTGAGAATACAAGTTAACAGCAAAGATTACAATTATGACAGTGTCAACCATTCTTTGTGAGCAGTAAAATATTTCTGTCAGAACTTGGGTCACTTCCACAATGAAGGAGGAAATTTAAGTGTTTTACCATGAGGGATGGTCTACAGATTAAAATTAGGTCATATTTTCTGACATACTCCATTTATCTGCTAAATGATAATATTTTCTTTAAAAATCAATATAATAAATGAAAAATAATAATGAGAATATCTAGAGTTTCTTCTTCCCTATATTACATTTTTTATTATGTGAGATAATTTCTTTTAGGGAATATTAAGTACTATACTGAAAATATTCTAATTATGAACATCCACATTTGCATACTGAGTACATCATGAGAAACGCTGGACTGGAAGAAACACAATTTGGAATCAAGATTGCCGGGAGAAATATCAATAACCTCAGATATGCAGATGACACCACCCTTATGGCAGAAAGTGAAGAGGAACTTAAAAGCCTCTTGATGAAAGTGAAAGAGGAGAGTGAAAAAGTGGGCTTAAAGCTCAACATTCAGAAAACTAAGATCATGGCATCCGGTCCCATCACTTTATGGGAAATAAATGGGGAAACAGTGGAAACAGTGTTAGACTTTATTTTTGGGGGCTCCAAAAATCACTGCAGATGGTGACTGCAGCCATGAAATTAAAAGACACTTACTCCTTGGAAGGAAAGTTATGACCAACCTAGATAGCATGTTCAAAAGCAGAGACATCACTTTGCCAACAAAGGTTTGTCTAGTCAAGGCTATGGTTTTTCCTGCGGTCATGTGTGGATGTGAGAGTTGGACTGTGAAGAAGGCTGAGCGCCAAAGAATTGATGCTTTTGAAGTGTGGCAAAACTGAACTGATGGCTCTAATTAATAAATATACAGGTAGTATTTATTACTCTGTGGATATTTAATTTCAGTACTAAAAGAAAAAGCTCTTAGGGAGTTCCCTGGAGTCCAGTCGTTAGGACTCAGCACCTTTACTGCTGTGGTCCTGGGTTCAATTCCTGGTTGGGGAACAAAGGTCTCGCAAGTAGTGTGACATGGCCTAAACTACAGTAAAAAAAAAAAATTTTTTAAAGGAAGTCTGTCAGTATTAACCAGATATCTCCTTAGGTTACTTTGTATTTTAGTCCAAGAAAGGGGTAGTGGAGAATTACTACCTAAATTCTTTATATACATTACTTCATTTCATGAAATACTCCATAAACTGTGGATTATAATATTTATTTTACCTCTGAGGAAATTGAGGCTCAGAGAGAATGAAAAGTTTCTCAAGGTCAACAACTGGCAAATAATAAAAATGAGTATTTTAACCCATTTGCATGCTAAGTTGCTTCAGTTGTATCCAACTCCGTGTGACCCCATGGACTGCAGCCTACCATCTCCTCTGTCCATGGGATTCTCCAGGCCAGAATACTGGAGTGGTTGCCACGCCTTCCTCCAGGCAATCTTCCTGACCCAGGGACTGACCCTGTGTCTGCCTGCATTGGCAGGTGGGTTCTTTACCATTGGCACCACGTGGGATCTTATTCCAAAAACTATGCCCTTTGACCTGTCTTCAGAGTCGTCACCTCAACCTTGAATACCGTACAAGTATTTAGATCATGGTATGTTCAGCATTAAAAAAAAAAACATACCTCTAGTTTAATATTCTGCCCCTTCTTATGCCTTTATGGCTTCCCTGATAGCTCAGTCGGTAAAGAATCCACCTGCAATGCAGGAGACCAGGGTTCAATCCCTGGGTCAGGAAGATCCCCTGGAGAAGGAAATGGCAACCCACTGCAGTAATCCTGCCTGGAAAATCCCATGGACAGAGGATCCTGATGGGCTACAGTCCATGGGGCCACAAAGAGTCAGATACAACTTACACCACAAACAGATCATCACTGTTCACCCCCGTTTTAAGTGACTCTATGCAGTTTACTGATCCATATGCCTCTTCACTGTTTTCTATCTTCTCTAATGATTTTAAAAGCATCAGGCTCACAATTTTTCTCTTGATCTGTCATTACACTAAGATACTTTATTAAATGAAGTTCTCTTTCCTCATAAGACTGCAGTGCACATAGCCTTATTTTGATTTGCCAATTCTTGACAAAGACCAATAATTCCCAGAGACAAGCTATACTTCAACTTGCCTTTTTGGAAAAAATTTAAAATAATGACTTTCTATCCTTGATCAAATGCACATGGATAAAAAGGCCTTTTCAAAACGTAAGCATCTCTCTGGTTCATGTGCCTCCTAAAACATACTAGGTATTAGATTCAGTTTGTATTATTTCTTGAAACCCTACCACATATATTTATAAAAGTTAGCAAGTAAGATTCCTTTAATCATACAGACTTTATATATAGCATCATTCCCTAAGCTACTTGCAAAGGACAGCGTCATTACCAAAAAGTATTTCAGGACAAACATGCTTTCTAAGAGAAGCTGGGGCTGTAACATGCAAGAGCACCACCAATACTTATTTTCTACAAAAAATTCATTCAGTTAAACAATTCAATTTCTAATACTGATAACTTTTTCTTCATCTAGTTTTAAACTTGATTGTTACCTCTCATCAGTTGAGGGTTCTTTTTGTTGTAAATGAGGCTTGATTCCAAACATTGGGCGAATATTTGTTGATAAGGCTCTGATGGTGTAACTGATTTCATTCTCCCTTGTGACATCACTGTCATAGCCTAACATCAAAATATAAGAATTATTCTCTACGTTATAGCTGAGGATCTCAATTATGATCTTAAAAATCAGATACAAGGACATTAAACAATATGAAATAAGTTAAATACATCGTGTTATAGTCAAATTATGAAATAACAAACAGCCAGTAAAAATGATGTAGAAGAATATTTAGTGATAAAGAATGCTGATTAAGTGATAATAGCAAGCTACAAAAAAAAAACCCTCAATATGATGCCATTTTTGTAAAAAAAAAAAAAAAAGATAATTTATATAAATACACATACCCCTATGGGTAACATCCCAAATGTTAACAGAAGTTACCTCTCTGAGTGTTCAAATTATGGATGCTGTGTTCATTTTTTTATTGCAAAATGTACTTTCTAACTTTTCTACAATGAGTGGGTATTACTAGTATAATAGGAAAAACACAGAATTATTTTAAAGGATGAGGTTCAATACTATAAATTTATTTTAGTAGTGCTTCTTTAAAGTATGATTATCACACACTGCTAAATGAAGAATAAGTCATCAGTATATGCCAACCTGTTATTTTAGAGTCGCAAAAAAAATTCTGGTGTTAAACAGACCAAAAAGACTGAAACGATAATTATTCAAGCATTATTATTACTTATTAAACTTCTGCAGTTTAAATCAGTTGTGCTAAATTTTTTCTATGTTTTTGTTAAAATACCTTAAAATGACATACCCCCATCTTCTTCAGAATCTATATCAGATTCTTCGCTATCACAAGGTCTTTTTTCTCGATAGCCCTCCATTTCATTTGTCCAAACCATTAAAGACATATCTGCGCCTCCTAAGGTAACCAACATGCTGTCATCGTAAGTCCAGCGAACATTTGTGACATGTGTACTATGGGCCACGTACCTCTTAAACTTTCCAAATTTTCCCTAAAAATTAAAAAAAATTCAAATTTCTGAGAAATTTTATTACTTGAAAAGTTTTTATAATTTTGAACTTCTTTCTTAATCTCTGATTGGAAATTAATCATTGCAAAGGCACTTTGTTAAAAAAAAAAAAAAAAGAGAGAAAATACTGAAACTCACTAAAATAAAAAGTAACCGCTCCCAAACTTAGTGAAGATAGGATAAACTAGTATTTTTGCACTCTGCTGTGCTATGGGCATAACTCTTTTGGAAATCAACTTGGTATTCTACATTGAAAAGTATGAAAATGCTGACCTTTGTCTCACCATCCCTTTTTAAGAGTATATGCTAAGGAGACCTTATCTATACAAAAAACATTCGCCATAGTACTGACTTACAGCAGTGAAACATTTTATTTTATTTTTTTTTGAAACATTTTAAATACTGTAAATATTCAACATAGTAATAGTTAATTATGGTGGATATCTTTAAAAAAACTATGGCTATGCAGACATATTATTGTCAGAAAGAAACACAATAACTGGGAAAATCAGGATACGAATGCCTATGTACATACAGCACGGCCATATTAACAAAAAGTAATTAGCAAACATTTCACTATATACTCATGTACATATCTTTCATTGTAATTCACTAGTGTGTTTGATTATAAGCAGATGTTACACACAGTAGTGTATTTTTCTTTTAAATATAAGGACAAATCCAAGATACTGATAACTTTTAAATCTAGAACACTAGCACTACTGGATTACATAGGTAAATTTCAGATCAACGTGTCATAAGCAGGTTTTATATGGACATCTTCTCAAGGGTGTTAAAATAAGACATGTCTTAAATAAACAAAACGTGTTCAGTCGCTCAGTCGTGTCCAACTTTGCAACCCCATGCATTGTGGCCTGCCAGGCAAGTATACTGGAGTGGGCTGCCATTTCCTTCTCTAGGGAAACAAAACATAGTAATAGTTAAATCAGTGGATTCTTTGGAAACGAGGAATCAATAAAATCAGCTGAAATCGAAGAGAAATCTGTCATGAAAACACCAGAAGAAGATCATTTCCCTACGATTTTCTGGTTCTTGCTAGTAAGGAGAAGAAGAAATCTGTGGACCAGCATTCTAGAACATACTCTTAGGGCTTCTACACCATCTAGAACACTAAGAGTGAAGCCTTTATTAATAAATGTCTTGTTGGAACATTTGTGTCAAGTAAGGTTCTACAACTTCAGTGTATCTAAAACAAGGACTTGTGAAATATTTTCTTGGGTACCTGAGTTCTCTATGGGAATTTTTAAAACTCACAGTTTCATTTTAATGCTGAAATGAATTAATTAAGACCATCATGCACCGAATATCATGATTTCAGTGCCATATTTCAAACTTATATATATGTTCATGTTGGTGCTAGATTATAACATACATCTGAATTTGTGACAAGGAAATGCGTATCTATACTTGATGTCATGAATTTTATTTTTGTGCTAAGTGAAAGCCTAATGTTTCCCAGTAGTTTGAACAGAAGAAAGCAGTAAAAGGATTCAGTCATCACATAGCACACAGTTAACGTGGGCACGTACACTTCAAAGAATCTCTACAGTTTGGTTTTATAAAAATAGCATTATTCATCACATTAAACCAATGTTGTTTACTTTGATTTTAGAGGTATTATAATTTATAGTGTTTTACATTTAATCAGCGGAGAAGGCAATGGCACCCCACTCCAGAACTCTTGCCTGGAAAATCCCATGGGTGGAGGAGCCTGGTAGGCTGCAGTCTATGGGGTCGCTAAGAGTCGGACACCACTGAGCAACTTCACTTTCACTTCTCACTTTAGTGCATTGGAGAAGGAAATGGCAACCCACTCCAGTGTTCTTGCCTGGAGAATCCCAGGGATGGGGGAGCCTGGTGGGCTGCCGTCTATGGGGTCGCACAGAGTCGGACATGACTGAAGTGACTTAGCAATAGCAGTAGCAGTATATTTAATCAGAACATTTTAAATGTTAAAGTTGTAAATATCAAGAGTTTGTATTTAGTGTTAATGATATATATTTTATCATACGAATACTAAAATTATTTAATATTAGGACTAAAAGAAGGATTCTTCTAAAAGGAATATTTATACTACTCAATACTCAGAAACCATACAATATAATATGTAACTTAAGATATGGGATCATAAATTATAATACTACTTCTAGATAAAAGCTATAAACATGATGTCAAGAACAGGAAATAAATTATGAACCTTTCATATTACAACATTATGTATTCCACATGTGATATTCATATTACAACAGTGAAACGCTATGAAAGGGCATTACCTTAACCATTTTTATAGTTATGATCATTAGAATTAAAGAAAAACACATACTTTAGCAGGATATCTAAATAACTTCACAAATCCCAAATCGTCCCCAGTAGCTAGGACTGTTTTGTCACTGGTGAGGCAAGAGGCAGTTACGTCCGTGACCTCTCCAATTACTGGCCAAATTGCCTCACAGCAGAAACCAAGCACACTTGTCCATGATGCCCAACCAATTTTTTCTGCCTAAAAAATAAAAAAAAGACTGCTCTAAGTTTATAATATCTCACTCTAAAACATTAACAACAAAAAACTGAATATTCTTCTTTGTAATTAATTATAGATCTCACAAGTAAAATTAAAAGTTTAATAAAAACAGTGAAACAAATTATTAGTTGCTCTGGTTCTGTACCTTGCCAAGTCCACTAGTTCCTGCAGAAAAATTTTAACATAACTTCATTCAAGATTTATTTATCCACTGTGTATTCTAGATGCTGAACATACAGTGACAATATAATAAATAGGACTTTTTCTGCTCTTAGAATATCAGAAACGGATTCTTTCATTTCATGTCTAAACTTCTACTAGTACTTTTATAAGCATGTTTTCCAATTAATCATTATTGGAAATTAAGAATCTGACTTACAATCCCTCTCCTTACTAAGCCACTTTCAAATTAAATTTAGTTTCTCTTCCTTGGCCGTGTCAAAAAGTTTTGCTAATAATGTCAGTCACAAAACCACACACACATTTTTTTTTCTTTTTCTTTTTTCCTTAAATAGAAATTTGCCAATAAGCATCTTAGGTACATGGGTTCCAAAAGATTCGACAGAGATGCAGTAATCCAGTCTTAGACGGCATGTCTTTTACGTGCTATTGTATGCTTCTTGTCTTTTAAGTAAAGTAATTAGAGAAGAGCCAGCCATACAAGTAAGCAATTTATTCCTTTTCTTAACATAGCATATTTTCCTGTACCCAGACAGGCATCTGCTTTCTAACCACTATTAGTCATATCAACATTACAAGCACTACTATCTTCCTACCTCTCCACTGGGAATGGTTTGTTTTTTCCCTCTGGGAGCTTCAAAGAATAACTGTTCTTTAGCACCAGTGTTGACCTGTAAAAGCTTTCCTTAAAAAAATTAAAAAATATACACATATATAAAATATAAATACATACACAGTTAGTATGATGTTTAACTTTTTTGGGAAAAATTTAGCCTTAACATAAAACCATTTTCCTTTGCATCAACCATAATAAAGTAATTAATATGTAATAAAGTAATTAAATTCCTAAATGGCTTAATGTGTGTGTGTGTGTGTGTGTGTGTGTGTGTGTGTGAGCACGCGCTTCCCAGGTGGCTCAGCAGTAAAGAATCTGCCAGCCAATGCAGGAGACGTAAAGAGATATGGGTTCAATCCCTGGGTGGGGAAGATCCCCTGGAGGAGGAAATGGCAACCCACTGTAGTATTCTTGCCTGGAAAATCCCACGGACAGAGGCTCCTGGTAGGCTGCAATCCATGGGGTTGCAAAAAGTCTGACACAACTGAGTGACTGAGCATGCACGTGTGTGTGAATAAGTTATTTCTGTCATCATGCATATAAAAATCCTAGAAATAAAATTTGAAGTATCATTTAAAATAGGAAAAGGAGTACATCAAGGCTGTATATTGTCATCCTGCTTAGTTAACTTATATGCAGAGTACATCATGAGAAACGCTGGGCTGAAGGAAGCACAAGCTGGAATCAAGACTGCCGGGAGAAATATCAGTAACCTCAGATATGCAGATGACACCACTCTTATGGCAGAAAATGAAGAGGAACTCAAAAGCCTCTTGATGAAAGTGAAAGTGGAGAGTGAAAAAGTTGGCTTAAAGCTCAACATTCAGAAAACTAAGATCATGGCATCCGGTCCCATCACTTTATGGGAAATAAATGGGCAAACAGTGGAAACAGTGTTAGACTTTATTTTTGGGGGGCTCCAAAATCACTGCAGATGGTGATTGCAGCCATGAAATTAAAAGATGCTTACTCCTTGGAAGGAAAGTTATGACCAACCTAGACAGTGTATTGAAAAGCAGAGACATTACTTTGTCAACAAAGGTCCATCTACTCAAGGCTGTGAGGGGTTGGACTATAAAAGCTGAGCACAGAAGAATTGATGCTTTTGAACTCTGGTGTTGGAGAAGACTCTTGAGAGTCCCTTGGACCACAAGGAGATCCAACCAGTCCATCCTTAAGGAAATCAGTCCTGAATATTCATTGGAAGGACTGATGCTGAAGCTGAAATTCCTATACTTTGGCCATCTGATGCAAAGAGCTGACTCATTTGAAAAGACTCTGATGCTGGGAAAGATTGAGGGCAGGAGGAAAAGGGGACAACAGAGGATGAGATGGTTGGATGGCATCACTGATTCAATGGACATGGGTTTGGGTGGACTCCGGGAGTTGGTGATGGACAGGGAGGCCTGGCGTGCTGTGGTTCATGGGGTCGCAGAGTCGGACACGACTGAGTGACTGAACTGAACTTTTAAAATATACATTTTAACTGTATTTGGAAAAACTAATTTACAATACCATATTTACAGAGGTGACTATCTGAAACAACAACCCCTCAAAATGGAGCATTTAAAATATTAACCTTTATTCAAATTATTAACACTGACATATGCCACACATTCTGCTAAAAAACAAAGATATTCATTAAATCCTGTATGTTAAACAACTATGATAATTTTAGGGAATGTATTTTATTGAATGCTGGGGAAATTACATTAAAATTAGGAATTCCCTAGTGGTCTACCGGTTAGGACTCCGGGCTTTCACGGCTGTGGCCTGGGTTGAGTCCCTGATCAGGGAACTGACAGCCTGCAAGCTGCAGAGCACAGCCAAAAAAACAAAGAAAAAGGTCAAACACTGCTCTTAAAAAAACCCTAATTAACAGAACTCTTTTCTAAAATTTCAGTGACTATTTATATCAAACTTATCTGGCAAAAACTAGGACAAATGACTAAAAAAGAATAATATTTAAATTACTTTACAAATTAAGAATCTATCACTTACTGTACTATCATTTGAATTATATTAGACGAGGTATTGAAAAGTCTAAACTCCCAGCATTCATCTTTAGATATGAAATAAAGTAGTGAAAATCATTTTGAGAATAATGTTTCTTTTTCACAGTGCTTTTGAACTCATCTGTCGAATTATTTGTCTCTAAAGTAGCTGTACTAAATCAATGAAACTTTATCAAACAGTAAGTTACTGAAATTCTTACCTCTAATATCCCAGTCGACATGGGTTATGTAACTGGTAGCGCCTTTGCATATTCCTACTCGTTTACTGCTCATGACATTGTATATATCTATAAAGCTATCATGTGATGCTACAGCAAGATATTTCCCAGAACCTATAATAGAAACATAATTGCTTGAAATTTTCTACAGTTAGAAATATTTTTTATACTGTACAACTAGAGTTAATTTTCTTAATTTTTTTGGAGGAACTTTAGGTGTTTTGCATTTTATAAAAAGACATATGAGTCAAGCAATTAATGGTAATATTTTTCATATATAATTAACACAATGAAATAAAATTTTAATGTAGTGAGGTAGTGTGATGGAAAGAAAATGTCAAAAATTATACACAAAGTAATTTTGATATTCTTTGCATTTAACAAAACTTTAAATTTAGGAAAAAATATAAGTAAGCTAACATAAATAAAATTTGCCTTAACATTAGTAATTCCATAGTAGGTTTTGTCATTAGTAATGAATACATGGAAACTGATAAAGCAAAATTAATGTAATTTCAAAAGCATTAGGAATACAATGAAAAGTTATCTAATCCCTCATGTTACAAATGAGGAAAAGGAAGCTCAAAGAAATGCCTTGGCCCAAGTCACACAGAAACTTTAGTGACAGAACTGGCCCTAAACCAGATATTTTGCCACTGATCTACAGTGCTTTCACCTCTCACTATACTGCCTCTTCTAGTAAAAAACTAAAATTCCGAGATAAAATAACAGTAAATAAAAAATCACACATTGAGATATTCACTGTCATACTCAAATTAATAATCAAATATGATTTCAATGAGATCTTACCTGGTGAAAATCGAATATCTGAAATAACATCTTTTCTGTGGTGAAAAGAGACAAGATCTTCTAGAGTATCTGCATTTGCCATTAAGAAACTTCCATCATTGAGACCTACAGCTAAAGCTTTACCATCAGGAGAAAAACAGCAACACCTTCCACCTAAAAAACAAAGAAAGCATGTATCAGGGGATTTTCCTCTATTAAAAAAAGTATATGCTTAAGAAAACTTTGATTTCACAGAGGAGGATTCCTATGTTTATTATAGCTTCAAATCAATATTAGAAATAAAGACGCAGATAATAAAGTTTTTTATTGAGAACAATGGTACAGAATTCCAAGCATTAATTAAGACAAACCATTCCTTTTCTGAATGTAGGAAAAGTGAGTACTGATAGTGACCTTGAAAGAAACTAAGCTGATGAAAAGAATGAGAGATTTTTAACTACATAAAAAGCCAATAATATAATATATGTGGAAATTTTGTTGTTTCTGTTAGGGGAGTTTGCTACCTTTGCAGTTTCTATCCAACAAACAAGACATTTAAGAAATAAGGTCATCTTTATAAAAATGATTTCAAATTTAAAAAAACCTGAAAATAGGCAATTATTAGTTTAAGCCAGGAAGATTTATACACATTTTAAAACTATACATGAAGAAATCATAATATTAATATTATTAACTAAAAAAAATAAGGGTTAATGCCGAACTGGCAAACACAAAAAATGGGCTTAACCCAACAACAAAGGATGTAGCAGGCAAACTCATAGCCCTAAGGCTTTTGATATCTTGCATAAACTCTGGAGTGGGACAGATAAGGTACAGCTGTTACAGAATGAAAAGTTGTAGAATGAACTGAGAATAAGCAGTCACTTTAATCAAGCATACATTAGAAATCTAGGATGTGATTTCTGATATTTAAGAGTCAAGAGATGATGGTGACCTGAAGCAGAGTAGCAGCAGTGGAAGTAGTGAGAAATGGTAGGATTTGTATACCTTTTGAAGAAAGAGATGGCAGGACCTTGACCAACTGGGAGTAAAGCAGGAAACAAGAGAGAAAAGTAGAGGCTATGTTTTTTGTTTGAATCATGATGTTATTTACTGAGATAGGAAAAACTAGGGGAGGTGTGAGTGTTTGTGGTTTTGTGCCCTTAAGAATGCCTGTGAGAAATTCAAATGAAGACATCAAGGAGGCATTTTGTAATATTAATACTTCTCTGGAGCTCAAGGGAGAATATAGGGCAGGGATATATTATACATAAAGGAGGTAGCGGTTATAGCCATGAGACTGGAGAAGGACTGTTATTCATTTACTGCCTCTCAACTCCAAATCCGCCCTTATTTTTCCTGCTCTCTGATTACTGGGGGCTTCTCAGGTGGCTCAGTGGGTAAACAATCTGCCTGCAATGTAGGAAACACAGGAGATATGGGTTCGATCCCTGGGTTGAGAAGCTCCCCAGGAGGAAAGGGCATGGCAACCCCCCCCCCCCCCGCCCCGGCCCCAGCACTCTTGCCTGGAGAACCCCGTGGACAAGAGTAGGTTGGTGGACTACAGCCCACGGGGGCGCAGAGACACAACTGAAGCGACTGAGCGTGCACGCACTGACTGGGGCTGGACCCTACAGATGTTTTTCCTTTGCCAGCAGAGGGTGCTGGAGGGAAGGCCAAAGAAGAAGGAAGACCCTTATCTTCCTTCCGATATGCTGTAACCAGAGGGTTAATGAGGGGACAGGAGCTGGGGGTAGGGGGGTTTCTCTGCCTTCCTAGCAGAAGATCTAGATCAGCCCGAGGGCAAGTTTCTTTTCTACTGGCAGGCAGTATGTTCCTGAGGCACCTATACCTTTTCCAAAGAGATCTGAATCTCTGCCCCAGGGAAGAGGGGAGGGTTCACCCTTTAAGTTTATTCCTTGATCACTGTCCATAGCCCTATGGGTGGCAGCTGCTTTCTGCAGCTGCTACTTCCCCTTAGAATCCTCTTTCACATCTTTTAGTAGTTAAATCACCTTTCATTAGCTAACAATCCATATTAAAATTTCCCTGTTCAAATTACTGGGGTGGTTTCTGTCTGTGATTGATACACAATAGTACTGAAGTGGCCAAAGGAGGCATATTGTTAAAGATAAGATTTGCGGAATTGGTTCAGTCATGCGTTTGGGCTTCAGCGTAGTGCTGGGTCCCTGCCAATGGGAAATGGGGTACAAGCCATCCAGGGTGTGCACTGGCATAGCAACAAACTAAGCTGTGCCCTGTGGGTGACTGAAGTACCCACTGCAGAAAGTGCCTGGGGAGTCCGAGAAGCTGCTGCCCTTCACCACGACAACAATGACGATGACCACGAGCTCGGCACTGTACAGAAGATTACACTGAACGCAGAGTTAACAGAATGAAATAACAAGCCCAGGTCCTTTAAACTCTCAGCGTGAGTCATGGTCTGAAGAGAGAGCTTCCGTGACAAACCTAAATGAATTTCTGACGGGGCCGATACTGCCAAAAACCTAAATGAATTTCTGACGGGGCCGATACTGCCAAAAACTTACAATGGTAATTGAATTCACAGACTCGCCAAGTTTTCTTGTGTGAAAGTGAGGGCACTGGTTGGGAAAAGAACTCTTCACCATGGACTGGGAGCTCCTGGCCGGACTTCGACAAAACTGAGTCTTGATCTTCTAAGTTGTTTGGGGTTTCACTGGCAGAGCAGAGAGCTTCCTCTCCTGGAAGACTCACCTTCTGCAACAGATGCTTGCAGAGGATGTCTAACCTCCTGAAAAACCATCACCATCATTCCTTTGCCGTCACTAGACCCCTAACTTGGATCAAATCTCAGCGTGCTCTAAGGCAGAGGTTGGCAAACGTCTTAAAGGACCAGAGAATAAATATTTTCAGCTTTGCAGACCACATCAGCTCTGTCACAACTACTGAACTCTGCTCCTGCAGTGCAACAGCACACGGAGACAACACGTGAAAAAACGGGCATGGCTGGGTTCTGACAGAGCCTGACTTACAAACTCAGGAGGTGGAGTGGACTGGATGCATGGGCTCACCTCTGACACAGAGGAAGGGATCCTAAACCTCAGGGAGGTAAGGATACTGGAGAAGATCTTTCACATGCATCCTGCATACCCTCCCATCAATTACAGATCCCCTGAAGAAGTCCAGAAAATAGTCCCTTCACAAAAGCATTGAGAGATACATTCATTAAGGGCAGCATCTGCGTCACTGAAAAGCTCTGTGTCCCCCACTTAGAGGTCAGGAAGTGGAAATGTCACCACAGGCTCCCTGATGAAAAAGACACTCCTGGAGAAGCAGACGCCAAGCAGCAGTGCTTAATCAACAAAAACAAGGTATGTTCTTTCACCAGAAAGGGCAGGAGGGATGTACTACTAATCACAATATTTTGGCTTGTGGAGATTTCTGTTGGTGGTTAATTAATCACAGGGTCCCCAGGAATGAAATAAGTAAGTTACTAGATTAGTGTTTGATCTACATAATAGGAAAAACTCCAGACCTGGTGGCTAAAACACCCGACTTAAATCATCACAGTGGAGAGTCATAGACTCCCAGCAACTTTTCAGACCTAAGCAAATCCATATACTCAGAGTCCCCTGACTGAAGGGAAGGCCAAGTCCCAGTGAGGAAGAACTATGAAGCACTGCTGCAGGTATGTCGGTATGTAGCAAAAATCTTCCTCCAAGGTTTGGGGGCCACTTAGTAGAATGACTATGAACTGAAGAAAAGGAAAGACCCAAACTTCTAGGAATTACTAGACATGGGCTCCGCAGTGACACTAGTTCTTAAGAACACAAAATGCTGCTGTTGTACAAGCAGTAAAAGTGGGGCCTTAAGGTGATCATGTGATAGACGGATTCTAAGTCCAATTTCAAATCACAGTGGACCCCATCCAATTCCTGAAGTGGAACAGATACACTTGGCAACTTGTAGAATGCTCTACGCTGGCTCTGTGGATCCAAGGGTAAGGAAGAACTAAATGAAAACCCGTGGAAATTTCTCTGCTACTAAGACAATAAACGGAAACAAAACCGCAAGCCTGAGAACTGCAAAAATCAGTGATATTACCTAGGACATGAAATACACAGGAATAATAATTCCTATCATATTGTCATTGCTTGTTTGGCCTGTACTGAAGTAAGATGGAGTTAGCTAATAACTCTGGATAATAAATTTAATCAGGAGATGATTCCAATTGAAGCTACTCTTCCAGATCTTTACTAGAACAAATTACCATAGTCCCTAGCATTTTACAGCATTTTACAAGCAGCTACGGCCCTGGCCAATATGCCCTTTTATCTCCATACCAATTGTAAAGACCACTAGAAGCAGTTTGCTTTTACCTGGCTTGCATCTGTGGACACCTTCAAATCCTTGCCTCAGGGCTATTTCAACTCTCCTGTTCTCTGCCATTGGAGAAGAAAATGGCAACCCACTCCAGTGTTCTTGCCTGGAGAATCCCAGGGACGTGGGAGCCTGGTGGGCTGCTGTCTATGGGGTTGCACAGAGTCAGACACGACTGAAGCGACTTAGCAGCAGCAGCAGCAGCAGCAGCAGTTCTTTGCCATAACAGAGTCCCCAGAGATCCTTATCATCTTGACACTCCATAAAACATCTCAGTGCTCTACTACACTGATGACATTATGCGGAGCGGATCTGGGGAGCAGGAAGCAACAAGTACTTCAGATGTCTTAGTAGGACACAAGTGAATTAGGACAGTGGCAGATAATTTCCACAAAGACATAGGAACCCTGTCACCTCAGTGATGTTTCTGGGGATCCAATGATCTTGGAATATGTCAAGCCATTCCCTCCACCATGAAAGACAAATTGCTACACCTCCCATCACCTACCACAAACACAAGGAGCAAAATGCTTGCTAGGCCTTTCGGGAAGCAACACAGCACATCTGAGTGAGCTGCTCTACCCATGTATCAAGGTGCTTATAAGCTTCCGGTGGGGGCCAGGACAAGAAAAGGCAAGCTGACCTTCCGCTCTGATCTTAGGATCAAGCAGATTTAATGACCTTCAAAGCATCTGCGGCGCCTCTGGAAAGGTCCCAAAGGAACATACCTCAGATGGGAGAAAGGCCACATCCTTCACAGGTAACTATTTTCCTTTTGAGACGCAGCTTCTGGATTGCTACCAGGTCTCACTAGACAGCAAGTAAATGCCTAACTATGGGATATCGGGTAACTGTGTCCCGAGCGTCCTTTCATAAACTGAAAATGACATGACCAGGCAAGTTACTGACTGGGTGTTCAGAAGAGCAATCTGTCATCAACTAGACACAGAATAGAAAAGACCAGGCTTGGCGAGATCTGGAAGTTACAAGTAATTTGTATGAACAGGGGGCTCAGAATCCTTCAGCAATAAATCCTACTGCAATGTCTCTTCTCTCTCTCAATCTGTACTGATGGCCTCAGAGGGGTTCATTATGATCAACTGAGTGAAGAAGAAAAACACTGAGCCAGATTTTCAGATGTTCCTACATGGTATGTTAGTCTTGATGAAACTGAAAGAGGAGAGTGAAAAAGTTGGCTTAAAGCTCAACATTCAGAAAACGAAGATCATGGCATCTGGTCCCATCAGTTCATGGCAAATAGATGGGGAAACAGTGGAAACAGTGGCTGACTTTATTTTTTGAGCTCCAAAATCACTGCAGATGGTGACTGCAGCCATGAAATTAAAAGACACTTAATCCTTGAAGGAAAGTTATGACCAACCTGGATAGCATATTCAAAAGCAGAGACATTCCTTTGCCAACAAAGGTCCGTCTAGTCAAGGCTATGGTTTTTCCAGTGGTCATGTATGGATGTGTGAGTTGGACTATGAAGAAAGCTGAGTGCCGAAGAATTGATGTTTTTGAACTGTGGTGTTGGAAAAGACTCTTGAGAGTCCCTTGGACTGCAAGGACATCCAACCAGTCCATCCTAAAGGAGATCAGTCATGGGTGTTCATTGGAAGGACTGATGCTGAAGCTGAAACTCCAATACTTTGGCCACCTCATGCGAAGAGTTGACTCATTGGAAAAGACCCTGATGATGGGAGAGATAGGGGGCAGGAGGAGACAGGGACAACAGAGGATGAGATGGCTGGATGGCATCACCGACTCGATGGACATGAGTTTGAATGAACTCTGGGAGTTAGAGATGGACAGGGAGGCCTGGTGTGCTGCAGTCCATGGGGTCGCAAAGAGTTGGGCACAACTGAGCGACTGAACTAAACTGAACTAAAGCATCACAGCCACACTAGGGGTAACCCGGAGGGACTGTAGTAAAACTCCCCAGTGGGCAGGTCTTCAAGCAGTGCACCTGGTTTATCACTTCTGTAGTGCGAGATGACTACACAGACAGATTTATACTGATTTATTAGCAACTGTTCACTATTTGAATAGATAGAAACTGGAAGAAACAGGATGGGACGATGAGAGGAAAGGAAATCTAGAAGATAAACGTGTGGGTAAAACTCTCAGAAAGGGCATACATAGGCTGTGAAGATTTTTGTGTCCAAAATAAAGTCCAATACGTGTACCTATTGCAGAGGAAGCTCTCAATAATCAGAGGGACAAAACAATATGTTTTATGGACAACAGGCAGCCTCTTTTCCTAGCCAGCTAGCACTTGCTTAGTGGGTCAAAGGTGGCAAGGGCAAAGTCTCTGCTTGGGTTCAAAACCACAGACTTTTCTTTACCACAGCTGGTCTTGGTACTG
Source organism: Bos taurus (assembly GCF_002263795.3). Taxonomy (NCBI): domain Eukaryota; kingdom Metazoa; phylum Chordata; class Mammalia; order Artiodactyla; family Bovidae; genus Bos; species Bos taurus. The sequence goes on from NC_037337.1 coordinate 100,356,480, forward strand.
CTCAATCTGCTAACAGTAGAGACCTACTGAACCTCTGATAAGGAACCAGTCCTCAGGGAAAATAGCCCAGCATCTGGTGGCAAGCTGATTACACTGAGCCTCTTTCATTACAGAGAGGACAGAGTCATCCTCAGTGGGACAGACAGGACTTTTGGATTCACCTTCCCTGTCCACAGAGCTTCTGCTAGCACCACTATCCATGGCCAGGATACCTAATCCACCATCACCAAATTCCAAGGTTCTGATCAAGGAACTCTTTCATAGTGAAGGCTGTGCAGCGTCTGGCTCATACCTACGGAATTAGCTAGTTTTATCACATACCCTCATCTTCCACAGAGGGCTACTAACAAAATGATGGAATGGCTTACTGAAAACTGATGTATAGAATCTTTTGCAAGCAATATCCTGAAAGACCAGGGTTTTGTGTTACAGGATGCAGTATATGCGTTAAAGCACAGATCATTATATGGTGCCGTCTACCTCAAAGTCAGAATCCATGGGTCTAGAAATCAAGAAGTGGAGGTGGGAGTCCCTCTTCTCACTATTATATCTAATTGTGTCAAATATTTTTGCTGTAAGCTACTTTGTCATAGACACTCTGCCACAAACATATTCACCACATAACTAACTGATTATGAGGCAATTTTGCTATAAGAGATAAAATAACTAGTTGACAGTCTGGTTTGACATATGCAAAACAAAAATATGAATGATGATGAATTCTTATTTTGAAACAAACTACACCAGATGAGAAAGAGGCTGAGGGCCTACAAGGCACAGAGTTGAACCCACAGATCCCATGGAACTTTAGAATGTTTATCAACAGACATGGGACAATCCATGTTCATTAGTAAAAATGTCCACCAAAGCAATCTAAAGATTCAACACAGTCCCTATAAAAATTCCACTGGCATTTGTCAGATACAGAACTAATCATCTTAAAATTTGGATGGTACTACAAAATACTCCAAAGCCAAAGCAATCTTGAGAAAGAGCAACAAAAGTGAAGACCTCTCTCTCTCTGACTTCAAACTATATTACAGAGCTACAGTGATCAAAACAGCATGATGTTCGCATAAAAACAGACACACACAATAATGGAAAAGAACAGAGCCCAGAAATAAACCCATGTACATATGGTCAGTTAATTTACCAAAGAAGTCAAGAATGTACAATGGAGAAAGGAGAGCCTCTTCAATAAATTGTGCTGGGAAACTAGAATGGCCACATGCAAAAGAATGAAACTGGATCACTATCTTACACACAAACAAAAATGAACTCTATAAGGACTGAAGACTTGAAATGTAAGATGTGAAACCAAAGAATTCCTAGAGGAAAACTTAGGTGGTAAGCTCCTTGACATAGATCTGGGAAATAATTTTTTGATCCTGACAACAAAAGCAAAAACAACAACAACAAAATAAACGAGTGAGATGATATCAAACTATAAAGCTTCTGCACAGGAAAGAAAATCAGCAACGAAAACAAAGCAACCTACATCATGGGAAAAAGAACTGCAAATCATATATCAGATAGGGGGTTATACATCCAAAATGAATAAAGAACTCATAAAACTCAATAGCAAAAAATCCACATTGGTTTAAAAATGAACAAATACTGAAATGATATTTTTCTAAAGAAGATATACAAATGGCCAAAAGGTACATGAAATGATACAGAGAACAGACAGCAGCTACAAAGGGGTGGTGGGATGGGCTGGGGGTAGTGGAAAAACATTCAGGTTTGATTATAATTAAAAGCTAAAGTCACAGATACAAGTTTTAAACAGGACATTCCCAATATATCCCTATACAGAAAATTGCAAAGGCTGGCAAATATTTATTTTACAGATATTAAGAATACAGACATTAACTCATGTTGCATATTAATACTTCTGGTTATTTTTATAACTAGTTACCATAAAACTGAATTATTTGGCAAAATTCTAGTTTATATTAACTATAATGTTAAGCCCCAGGATCATAATATTTGCATATTCATTTTCTGAAGAAAACTGTATTTGCTTACTGAATGTTTAAAAGAAATAACTGTGTTTTACAATATTTAAACCATTATGATATCAGTATTTTGTTATAATTAAGTCAATCAGCATAAAACCACATGCCTCTTTAAAGTTATGAAAATCCACTTGTTTTTCTCTTGAATTAATGAAGAAGTAAAAATAAAAGTTATTACAGAAGAATATTTAAGAACAAAAATACAGTATTATGACTCTTCTAAACAACCTAATACAAAGATCTACTTCTAGAAGGAGCCAGTAATACCGGTAGACAATTTTTCTGGTCTAATACATGACATAAATCCAAAGATTCAGAAAAGACAACAAATCCTAAATAACAGACCACATACATGCACAATGTTATTAAACCTCGAAACTATAGAAAAATGTAAAAGAGAACAATGAAAACCACTGAAATAATAACTCTGAGTTAAGGACTCTAGAAGCAGTTAAATTAGCATTCAAGAATGAGAGTTACAAAACAAACAAAACACGTTCAGACTGCAGCACACCAAGGGCAGGGCAGCGGCAACAGCTCACCCCAAGTGACACTCTAACGCCAGTCAAAGGTTTAAAAACAACAACGAGAAGCTGCATGAAACAGATCTGCTTTTAAAGAACTGCAGTATCAGTGATAGAATATTTCTGTTAGAATAGGCCATTCCCACCACCCTGTTCTTATATACTACTGGTTCATTCAGAAGACGATGAGAGCACTTCCAACCAATCTTCATTATGGAAATTCTAAAACTCTATTTCAGAAGAAAATGACAGAAGAAAATGTTTGAGATACAAGAAAAAAAGGTGAACAAACAAATGCATATGCATAGATAAATCTAAGTAACACTGACTGCATGAAATGACAATAATGTCCACTTGAAGGGAGGTTTAAAAAAACAGAGATCCTCAAAAAAATTAAAAGTAGAACATCATATGATCCAGTAATTACATTCGTGGGTATTTATCTAAAGAAAACAAAAACACTAACTCAAAAGATACATAAACCCCTATGTTCACTGCAGCATTGTTTACAATAACCAAGACACAGAAACAGCTTGGTTGTCCATGAACGCATTAAAGTGAAAGAAGTGAAGCTGTGTGACCCCATGGACTGTACAGCCTACCAGGCTCCTCCATCTATGGAATTTTCCAGGCAAGAATACTGGAGTGGGTTGCCATTTCCTTCTCCAGGAGATCTTCCCAACCCAGGGATCGAACCTGGGTCTCCCGCACTGCAGGCAGACACTTCACCATCTGAGCCACCAGTGATTAAAGGATAAAGGAAATGTGGAAATGTGGTATAGATGTGTCTGTATGTATGTACATATACATGTGTACATATACATGCACACTAACATATTCAGCCAGTAAGAAGAACAAAGCCTTGCCATTTGCAACAACATGGATGGACCTGGAGGGCATTATGCTAGGTGAAATAAATCAGACACAGAAAGACAAGACTATATCCCACTTACACGTACAATCAAAGGAAAAAGCTCCAAGATACAGAGAACAGACTAGGCTGCCAGTAGTGGGGGGGGGGCGGGGGGACTGGGTAAAACAGGTAAAGGGAGTCGAAGGGTGTCAACTTCCAGCTACAAAGAAAGTAAGTCATGGAAGCGTCATGGACAGCATGGCAACTACAGTTAGTAATACTGCACTGCGTATCTGGAAGTTTCCGAGAAAACAGGTCTTAAAAGTGCTCATCATAATACGAAAATTTTTAAGTATGTGTAGTGATGTTATGGTGATTATTTCACAATATTTGCAAATACTGGATCAATATGTTGTATACCTGAAGCCAAGGTAAGTTCTGTGTCAGTTATATATCAATGTAAAAAAAGAAAGAAAATCTGATGGCAAGTGTGTTCTGAATTTGACTGGTCAGGACAGCCAATGGACTTGGGAAGGAAAGAATTTTTTGACACTGGTTTTCTATGCACAAAGATGAGATTGTGGTTTTAGACTCTAACTATAACTGTTCACATTGAAAGTTCATGTATAAAACCACTGGCAATTCTCACTAGTTTCTGAGAAAAAATAAAGAAATACAGTATGTGCAGGCACATGCATACACACACGCCAGAGAATGAAAATGCGAGAGATCAGTAATTAGCAGAAACGGGTGTGGGGGAAGGACAGCGCCTGGCACTCTGGTGCTCCACAGACTGTGAGTAACTTCAGGTGTTCAGTTAGGCATATAGGATAGCAGCACGAGAAAAAGAGAACTGACTCTTTTAAGTCAACAGAAGGAGGGAAAATAAATCAGCTGAATGAACTATAACAAGTTACCTAATTTCAACTTGGTTCTCATATTGCCAGGTAATTCCTTCCTTGATCTGTGTACTCTATCATATTTCTTAGTCACAATTCCCAACTTTTTCAGCTAGAGCTCCTCCTAAAATATATCCATGCTACAAATAATATTCTCTACCACTTTCCCAAGAAATCTGAAGCTCATCTAGCCTAATAGTAAAAATTTTGCTCCAACAATTGAACTCTTTGTTGTTCTGTATTGACAGGATATCCTACAAATGTTCCCTGGCAGTCCAACTGTTCAGAGTCCATGTTTCCTACGCAGAAGTTCCAGGCTTGATCCCTGGTCAGGGAATCCCTGCCCACATGCTGTGCAACATAGCCAAAAAATAACAATAAAACAAAATAAAATTAAATATCCTCCTCTCAACTCTGCTACCCCCTTTTAAGCTAAGGCTTTCTTAGTTTCTGATTCTAAACTACATATAATCTACAGTCATAAAGGGTAGAAAGCTTAGTTTCTGTTTCCTTCCTATATTCTTTTTTCCAAAATGATATGGAAAACTGACTCAGGATAGGCATGAGCAGAGAAGGTCCCATAAAGCAAAGACTGAATATAACTCATTTTATTTATATACCATTATGAGCAAGCAGATACAGAATAAATACTTAAAGTATTTTTTATATATTTAGTATAGCTTTCTTACATTTGTGAGGGTTAGAAAACTGTGACAGTTTAATCTATGCTCAAGTCAGTGAGGCACTTACCTTTTTTAAGTTTCCGGACGGCCAGCATACAATGACTAGGAGAAAGATCCCATATTCTCAAGGTCTTATCATCACTTACAGTAGCACAGATGGGCAGATAAGGGTGTGTAGCCAAACCCCACACCTCTCCTTCCATGTGTCCCTGTAAAGAAAACATAGTTAAGATCATTTCAACCTAAAGATATTTGTGTTTAGAAGAAAAATAAAAACATTCAATAATATATGATAATGAATAATAGATAACTCTAGTAAAACTTCTCTTTCTTTGGAATATACCTTAAAATATCTTTGTAACAACTTTATCTTCAAAGTTACAATTTAATCCAGTTACTATTGAAACTAGCTTCAAAATCTTATAACATGTATGGTGGTGGTTTAGTTGCTAAGTCATGTCCGACTCTTGCAACCCCATGGACTGTAGCCTGCCAGGCTCCTCTGTCCATGGGATTCTCCAGGCAAGAATACTGGAGTGAGCTGCCATTTCTGTTCCATATAACGTGTACAGGGTAGAGAAAATAGGAACTGGCTGCCCAGGAATGCTAATGATTGCCGTAGGTGAGGGACTTCCTGCATGACAGAGTAAATAGTACTGTAGACTGGTGCACCAGTGAAACTGATAGAAATTGTTTTTTAAAAATTAAGTCTCTGGAAATGGTTTCAAGAAGATAAAACAAAGGAAGAAACATTTACCTAAGAAAATCTGCTAAAATTCAGTAAGAACAGTGAGAGTTTGCTGTATCTGAACTGAGATGCACTCTTGTCCTCCCTGCTCAGTGACACGGACACTCCATACCAGATGGAACCAAGAACAAGGGTGTGCTCTCTCCCCAGCCACGAGCTGGGAGCCTCCTCCCACACAGGGCAGGTGTCCGTGTCCTCCACCTGCTCCCGGCTCCCTGTTACTCAGGCTAAACTCCGGCGATCGCTGCTGAGAGGTGCGAGCTCCCCCCTCACTCCCGGTTCTGAGATGCAGGCTCTACCTCAGGTGCAGTGGCCGGTGAGAACACAGGGCCTCAAAGGCAACCCAAGAAGGGCTGAGGCGACCGCCTCCTCCACACGAGTGGGCACTCACATCTAAAGCAAAGGACACTCAGAAAAACAGAAGCATTCCACTATTTTCACCCTCAACTCCAGACCCCTGGATCAGAAATTTTTCCTGAAGGGAGAAGCAAGTCATAACACAGCATCCAGCTTCTTCTTCATTCACTACAGTGTGGAAAAGCTGAAGACTGAGGGTGCTCTCAAAAACAACAGAGGTTGTGATGAAAGGAAACTGGGAAACAACCGAGACTCCCTGGACATGGCTAAACTGAAGTCGAGGAGAAACAGGAAAATCTCATAGATGGGAAGAGACTGATTAAATTCAGAACAGATCTGGATGCTTCTTCCCTAAAATCAGAAACAAGACAAGGATGTTTACTCTCATTACTTTTGTTCAACACAGTACTGGCAGATCCAGGCAGGATAATTAGGTAAGAAAAATAAATAACAGGCATCTAGATTGGAAAGGGAGAAATAAAACTATCTCTATTTGCACATGACATAATCTTATACAGTATGCAGAAAATCCTAAAAAAATTACCAAAAAAACTCTTAGAATATATGAAGTTATTTAAACAAAATACATACATGTACACTGAAAACTAAAAAACATTGTTGAAAAAGTTTAAAAAGATCTAAATAAATGGAGAGATCCATGTTCACGGATCAGAAGATTTAATATTATTAAGAGGTGCTAGCAACCCACTCCAGTACTCTTGCCTGGAAAATCCCATGGACGGAGGAGCCTGGTGGGCTGCAGTCCACGGGGTCGCTAAGAGTCAGACACGACTGAGCGACTTCACTTTCACTTTTCACTTTCATGCATTGGAGAAGGAAATGGCAACCCACTCCAGTACTCTTGCCTAGAGAATCCCAGGGATGGCGGAGCCTGGTAGGCTGCCGTCTATGGGGTTGCATGGGGTCGCACAGTCGGACATGACTGAAGCGACTTAGCAGCAGCAGCAGCAGCCCACAAACTGATTCACAGAACACTGCCGCCACAAACACGGTTGAACGTGGTTTTTTGGTACATACAGGAGTGCACTTGTGTGGTATACGTATATTCCCACACTTTAAATTACTATAGTTTTATATTATCTTTATTTCTAGCATGGAAAGTTTCCCAAAAAGACTTTTTGACTACTTTTAAATAGTTTCTCTTCTAGATGATTAAAAAAAATCTTTCCAGCATTTGTGAAAAATCTCATTAGGATATGGATTAGGATCATACTGAATTATTTACTTGTAACTCTCTTACGTCTTTAGTAAAATAGTATAGCTTTCTTAATACAGGTCCTGCATTTTTTACCCATCTTTACTTCTGGTTACTATGCAGTTCTCTTTGTGAGTACCGTTTTTGTGCCATTTGTTTTAGCTGGTCATTGCTAGACCAGCTAGACCACGTAGAAGTACTACTGACTTCTACATGCTGATTTTGCATAAATGCTTACGGACTTAATTAGTTATAGTAATTTTTCAGTGTATTCTCTTGTCCAAGGCATAAGGTTATAACACCTTACAATACTGACATCCATCCAGTGTCACCCATGTGTTTCTAATACATATACCTTTTATGTTTTGTTTTACTGGATTGGCTCAGACCTCACACACAGCGTTGGAAAATAGTGGTGAGACCTGGTATCCTTGTCTTGTTTCTGACATTTAGGAGACAGTAGATATTTGAAATCTTTAACTCTATAATAAATATTAGAAAACAATAAGATGTCATTTATTACTTCTAAAAATCTTTTCTTACAATTATGAAACCATCTGTATTTTTTAACAAGCCCATATATGGATTCATCTGTAAAAGTGTATCTGTGTAACTATTTTCCAGGAGATCATAAATATTTGAACACCATGACTCCAACATCTTTTTACTTTAAAGGAATATCATGTGACTGAAATTAAAGAGTAAGACAAGAAGGTTTCACAGGTAATCTACCATACACTGTTTTGCTCTTTGCTCACAAATTCTCCTTGTTACAGAAGGACAGCCTGTTAACGTTAAAGCACAGTGTTTTCATCTACACGTGCTCTTTGGTGACTTAACAGGAATGAAGTAGGGGTTGGAAGAAATCAGTCTGCATTAAGAAAGAAAACAATTCTTTTTCAGGGTAGAAGACAAAACTCAAAGGGTGTTACTATACACAGTTGCATGAGGGCAATTTTCCATTAGGATAGATCCTACCTCACCTGCTATGCCTTATAGGATCAATACCCATAACATACATAGGAAATGTAAACTGAAAAATTAATATAGCATTCCTGATAGAAATATCAAGGATTAGCTAATTCTGCTATTTCATTTATATTTCTACCACACAAAGTTTGTACTTCTGGATTTTCAAAATTATTAACATATTTTCACTCATAAATGTTTTCAGGAGTAAAATTTTGGCACACATTCAGTTTTTGCTTTTCTAAGTTAGAAATTTGAGAAAGAATGAACTAAAGAGTTTCATAGGAAAAAAACTGCCTTAGGTTCAACAAATATATTTCAAAGAAATAAAGTATAAAATAAATGGACTGGGTTAAATTAACTACAACTAGCTTTTCTTTCTACTGGTTTGTTCTGTAATAAATTACTGAAAATATTGGTAATTATTCCACATGATAATGTACCTATTATTTACTGATACTACTTATTTAGCTATAATTAAATTTAATTTTTTTTGCAAATATTAACAAGTATTTCCCTAAATAATTTAACAGTATTTTTCACCACTGTCAGCTTTTGGTTTTTATGTATTAAACTCATTATATACAAAGGGGGAAAAAACACATTAACATTTAAAATTACCTGGACCAGAAGTGTTATTGGGCCACTTTTATCCACTTCTAGTATTTCACCATTCTTTGTGCCAACTAAAATATGACCATGTCCTAATGATATGGCACGTATAGATGGGTTATCTTCCAAGAGAAGACCTAAAATGTTAAATGGAGATGTTCTTCTAGGTATGAAGTTAATATAATACAAGGATGTATATACTGCCAATGATGCTATTTTGACAATGCAAATCATGTTACGAAATTGCTTTCTCCTATATCTTAAATATTCTAATAAATGTATCATATTTTTCTCAATCATTCAATTTACTAATCTCAAAAGTGAGAACCACTTACATACTACAATCCCATTATTATATATTATCCCAGATCCCCTACTACCGGTCTGACAACTGTTTCTTTTCCTTTTATATTTGCTCCTCACCCACCTCCTGCCCCTCTTAGAGCATGTACAATATTCTGGTTCGTAATTTTAATTCAATTTGACTTAAGATTAATTCATTTATGTTTATTGTGCCCTAGGCAGGCTTCAGAGATATACTGGTAAATGTGACACAGCCGAGTGCCTGCCCTCACAGAGCATACAGAGAGGAAAACAGATCCTGTGTGAGGAACATATTGAAAAGGGAAAAAAGGGAATTAACCCTTTTTTGAGATGGGAGCGGGTGGGAGTATAAGGAATCATTCTAGAAGAAACAGTGTTTGAGATCTGAACAATGAGTGTGCATGTGTGTGCGCTGTCATCTCCGACTCTTTGCAACCCCATGGACTCCTCTGGACCACAGGCTCCTCTGTCCATGGGACTCCGCAGGCAAGAACACTGGAGTGGGTTGCCATTTCCTTCTCCAGGGGCCTTCCTGACCCAGAGACTGAACCCGGGTCTCTTGTGTCTCCTGCACTGGCAGGTGCATGCTTTGCCACTGTGCCGCCTGGAAAGCCCCAAAAATGGTACATGGCCAGGTAACTGGAGGCAGTGGGAGGTGGGGAAAGGGGAAATTCTAGGACAAATGATAGCAGACAGACAGGCCTGGAGGTCAGAGACAGAACGCTGCAGTGCCTCGATGCAGGAAGGGTGAGAGAGGGAGGGTCAACAAAACTCTACGGCAAAACAAAAGGCCAAGTCTGAAAACACATCCCTGACTGGCGGTAAATGTGACATCCACATGGCGACTTTCTTTGAAAAATTACAAATGTTAAAAACAACCGCCTTGTATTTGTTTACATTTTACTATGTGTATCACTGAGAATAGATTTTGAAAGGACAGCCATGATTCTGGGATCCAGATAAGTAGTTTCTCTTTTTAATATTGAATGCTGACGCATGTTTAGTAAAGAAAGAAAACTGTACCCCATGTGCTCCACCTCAGTGATCACCATGTTAATGAGCAATTAATCTTTTTTCCTACAAACCGGCAAATCTCAAATCACCTTTAGATCCTGGGGCCAAAGCAGCTCTTTTTATAGCGTAGGTCTTGAGACATCTTTCAAAGGAGTCATCCCAAAGAGCAACTACCCCATCTTTCCCTCCAGTTACAAACCCCTATGAAAGTGAAAGGTTTAATTATGTTAATAGAAGTCTAAGTATTTTTAGAATAATCATCTTCCTTTATAATGAAAAACTCTAGAGGAAACAAAATTTACAGCCAAAAATTATAGCATGTGAAAAACAAACATAGAATCCATTACATTTTTTAAACATCAACATGGAACCTGCAAAAACATTTACAGTGACACAAAACATTCCAGTTTCAGATGAGGACTTTAAAAGCAGTTTCCAGTCTGGAACCATAACGTAGCTCTACCACCTTCACCTGGAGGCTTCATAATTCCATCCTTTAAAAAGAAGGGACAGTAATAGTAGCTACCTCACAGGATACGGTGACAACATATAAAACACTTAATTTTCGACACATAGTAAGTGATTAATAAATACTATTAATAAGTTAAAAATTTTTTAACAGCAGACATATTCTATTCTGGGTTCAGGAGTTTGAACTCAGACCTTACTTTAGGTCAGGAAGACTCCAGCTCACGTATCATTACTGGGTAGCTCAGCTAAGGAGAAAGGCAGTGCTCTTGTACTTGTGAAAATGTTTTACATTCCATAGTCAAACTATGTTTAATTCAGAATTTAAGTGACTTACTTTTTCCAATGCATGCATACTGAACACTGGTCCATCATGTGCTTTAACTGTCTTTACAAGAAAGATGTCTCGCCAGATACACACGTCTCCTGTGGACGTTCCAGAAAAAGCCATGTCCTCGGTCCGTCCGTATACTGCACACATCATGGTGTCACTTTTCCCCAGGGTGCCCATGTAGCCTTTTCTTCCAATCAGTCCTCCCCCTGGTTCAGAGAAAATATTATGGAAGTGCAACTTTCAAAACGTGTAAAATACAAAGCCATAACATTTCTTCTCTGCTATTTTTCTTATTTAAAGAGAAAGACATGTAACAGTAAGGGGAGTTAAAAAAAAAAAATACAGGTCTCTCAATCGGTGACCTGGACAACATCTTGCTTGGCTGAGGCAACCATACCCACGGGTGCATGAGGTCATAGCTTTTGGATAAACAAAAATATATACTAAAAGTCAGTTCAAATCCATCTCTCGATAAATTTTTAAGAAAACTATATATCACAGAGTTGATACAAAAAGTCATAAAAAATACAACAAACTCGTCTATATCCATTATCAACTTACACAAAATTACTACAACAACCAAAATGGGTGCTGACTGCATCTCCTTTTTTCTCCTCCTATTCTGGATGTGATGATGATTATTCTCACACATTCCCTTACACATATTTTACTACTTATTTATGCATCCTTAGGTAATAGATCTTTTTTCATGTTTAAAACTTTCCATAAATATCATCCTATATGCCTTCTTTTGAAACCTACTCTTTTTACCAATGATTTGCTATGGAGTTTTACCCCTAGAAACCTCATTTTCATAACTATATAGCATTCTATCATAACATTTTATATTCCATATAACATTTTCCTATAAATGGGGACTGAATAAAGTCGTTTCCAAGATTTGGCTATTGAAAACAATGCTGCTCTAAACATTCTTGCAAGGGCCTTTTCTATAGAAGTGCAAGAAGTAAGCCAGAAGGAAAAACACCAATACAGTATACTAACGCATATATACGGAATTTAGAAAGATGGTAACAATAACCCTGTGTATGAGACAGCAAAAGAGACACTGATGTATAGATCAGTCTTATGGACTCTGTGGGAGAGGGAGAGGGTGGGGAGATTTGGGAGAATGGCATTGAAACATGTATAATATCATATATGAAACAAGTCGCCAGTCCAGGTTTGATGCACGATACTGGATGCTTGGGGCTGGTGACCCAGAGGGAGGGTATGGGGAGGGAGGAGGGAGGAGGGTTCAGGATGGGGAACACAGGTATACCTGTGGCGGATTCATTTCGATATTTGGCAAAACTAACACAATATTGTAAAGTTTAAAAATAATATAAAGTTTTAAAAAAAGTGCAAGAGATTGTCTAGGATCGCTTAGGAATGGTCAGAGAATATCTGCAAAAAAATAGCGCAGAGATGAGAGCTATCATCTCTGTCGCCAAACTGTCCTCTAAAGTTGATATAACAATGTATAGTCCCATTAATGGTGAAAAGAGTTCCTCTGCCTTCTCACCTTTCAAGAACACTTGGTCCTTATTGGTCATTCATTACCTATTGATATGTTTTGCCCATTTTTCCAAATGAACTCATTATTTAATCACTTATTCAAGTAATACATATGGGCTTCCCTAGTAGGTCAGTCAGCAGAGAATCTGCCTGCAGTGCAGGAGACCTAGGTTCAATCCCTGGGTCAGGAAGATCCCCTGGAGAAGGAAATAGCAACCCACTCCAGTACTTTTGCCTGGAAAAGCCTATGGACAAAGGAGCTTGGTGGGCTACAGTCCATGAGATCACAAGAATTGGACATGACTTCACAACTAATCCACCACCACAATATATATATATATATAAATATATATATATATATAAATATATATATATATATATAATGACTTCATTTGGAAAAACGGGCAGAACATATCAATAGGTAATAAATGACCAATAAAAGCTCATTAACAATTAGAGAAATACGAATTAAAACCACCATAAGGTTTAATCGATATTTTACACCCCCAGTTTGGCACAGGAGAAGCCCAGGACTCTCCTCGTCATTACTGGACTCTACGCTGTTGTCTCAACTGCAGAGGACAGTGTGGCAACAGCAGCGCTGTGAGCATTGTAAGGATTTAACTTTTACTCTAAATGAAATAAAAAACATTTGGGTAGCGGCATGGCAAAACTCTGCATATCACTTACTACCAGGTTCATTTGGATTTCTGTGTTAAGGGTAATTTGAATAGTGGCAAGGATGAAAAGAGTTAAGCTATATGGATCATCTGGGCAAATGATAACAGTGGTATGGGCCTGGTGGCAGCACAGAAAAAGACGAAAAGCAATCATATTTCAAATGTATTTGAAAGATTGTCTTTTCTTAACATAGCAGCCAGAATTTTGAGCGCACTTGCAAGGGCAGTTAAAGTCAAGTGGTGAGGGGGAGAAAACAGATTACACTTCTCTCAAAAGAAGGAGAAGATAAAGAGTAAAGTTAAAGTGTAAATAGGGGCTTCCCTGGTGGCCCAGTGGTTAAGACTCTGCACTCCCAATGCAGGCAGCCCGGGTATGATTCCTGGTCAGGGAACTAGAGCCCGCAAGCTGCAACTAAGATCTGGTGCAGCCACATAAATTAAAAAACAAACAAACAAAAACAGTGTATGAAGTGTAAATAACTATTGGACATGTTTTAGTAGGTAGATTAGAAGAGAAATCGATTAGCAACTGGAGGGTAGAGCTGAAAGAGGGTTCCTGATTTACTTATTTAAGATGGAGCAATCACACCCAAGTGTATGCTGAAGGGAAAGAGCAGAGAGGGAAACTGATGGTCCGGGAGAGACAGCGAAGGAGAGCTGGAGCGATGTCCTTGAACGGATGAGAGACACGTTCTAGTGCGCAAGCGGAAGGGACTGGCTTTCACTAGAGCACACTTGTCCATTCAGGGCAGGGCCAGCAAACTATGGGCTGTAGGGCAAATCCTGCCACCACCTGCTTTTGAATGGTGCCCAGAGGAGCACAGCTGCAGGGACGATGTCTGTCCTGCTCTGTTCCCCAAGACTGCCTCCCTAACCTTTGGCTGCCAACTATTGACTGCCGTGGCCCTGAGCGGGTCACCATGTGTGAGCTGAGAACTTGACTACGGCAACCGCTGGGCCCTTCCTTAGCAGAGAAATCACAGTCCCAGAACTGCCTTGCCTCTGGCCATCTGCCCAACTGAGAGGGCAGTGCTTTCCAGAAGAAGACGCACGAGAATCACTGTCGCCAGGGCAGGGTGAGGCTGGCCATGGTCCCTCCAGCCCAACCTGCCAGTCCTGTTCACCACTGGTCTTACAGGGAATGTCTCTAGGTGACGGCAACTGGGTAGAAACTAGGGAAGAAAACCTACCTGGGTAGGAGTTTTCTCTCTTGTCCTGTAAGTTCCTACATCATATTCTTGATTTTTGTCTCTGGGTCTGAAAAGCCTAAAATATTTACTAATTTGGCCAGTTACGGTGTTTTCCACCTCCGCTTTAGATGATCATTATTGAGTTTCCTGACACACACAGCATAGAATGTCCATACTGTACAAGTTCATGTCATTGCTGCATTTAAAAACTTCCAGTGGCCCCGGCCCCACCAGCCATGGAAGACAGTGCAAGCTCCGTAGAGTAAACTTCTCTAAGATTGTGTCTGGGACAGGAGGTAAGACGCCTTTTCAGTCTCAGTCCTAAGTCATCTTTAACTTCATGTACATAAAGCTATGCATGTAGAAGATAGTCAGATGGCATTTATTCAGATTAATAAAGTGGCTACTTGTTTCCCAGTTGGCTAGTGAACTCTGAATCAGAACTGCAAAAGTGAGAAATGCTGAAATGCACCAAAATCTTAACATCGATCCTTTCCTGGTGCAGTTTCAGGTCTACTTTATGTCTATTCAAAATTAAGGAAAAAACATATTCAATGGCAAGTCTTTTCAGTTTAAATATATGCTTTCTTTAAGTCTCTTATTTCCAACAAATTTACAGTTTAATTTTTTTCAATATTGCAATAATAAGCATTACTTGCCTTGCTGGGTATTTGCAATTCCAAGTTACTAAGATACTTAAAAGTTTTGTCTAAACATATGGGAATGAAAATTACAAATGTGAAACTACTTTTCACTTTGCAAATGTATTAGTAGAACACTATGATACAGTGAATTTGTGACAAAGTATTAAATTCGAATCTGAAAATCGACTCACGTTCAAAGCAGTTAACAATCTGAAAGCTAGTTCACCCTGGGAAGTACCGTCACCAACCCTCTTCTCTCCTAACCTGCGCTTCATCCTCTCTGTAACTTCACATCATGTCCAAAAAGTTTAAGTGTACTGAGACTTTGTCAAACTGCTGGAACTTCTAAGTATACTATATGATTTGGAAAAGAGACTTTTTAATTTTAAAATGTGAACTTCTACTATCAGTAATTTACTAAATTATTAAGGTAATAAAACATTCTATTTCTATATCATTTTATAGCACATAAACAATTTTGAGAAAATTTTTCATTTTTAGTTAGGACTACAAAACATGTCTTTAATAGAAGAAGGAAGTCTGGACATCAGTTGATTAATTTCATAAATTACATTTTTTTTTGCAAATATGAACACTATCAGTGCAGCCAATAAATGATGATAAAATATTTGTTTAAAATGTATCAAGAAAACTGTGGATTGTTTTTTAAAATAAACTTTATTTTGGATAATTTTAGATTTTCATAGAGGATGCAAAGATAACACAGAGTGTCCTATATACTTCTCACCCACCCAGCTTCCTGTAACATTAACATCTTAATATACTGTAGCTACTTGTCAAAACTGAAAAACCAACATGTTTGATACATTACTACTGACTGAATTCCACACTTCAATACCACATTGCACTTTATCAAATCACTTTCAAAAGTAACACTTACTTAAAATTTCAAAGGGAACAAAACAGAAGCACTTCCTTACCTGCTCTACGCCAAAATTTCATGTGTTTAATTCCAGCTGTAATTAATTTATCAGGCACGTACGGGTTCATTTTTACAACAAAAATCTTATCTTTACTTCCCCTGAAATAAATACAGAAATGCTTTAACACTAAAGATAAATTTCTCCTGTAATAACCTTTTGCCTAGTCCATACCCTATCTTGATTACTCCATTACTAAATGCTTGGTCCACCTGGGCTATGTGATCATGCTTTTGTACATTTGCTATTCTGTCATTATTTTAATCTATTAACTCTTCCCAACAGAATCTTAAAAGGAACAGTAAGAACTGAACTTGTTTTGGGTAGCATCTACTATAGTACTGTGCAAAGAGAATGTCATTTGTGGCATAAATGAGTTAAAGAAAAAATCTTTAATAGTACTCAGTTATAGCTTAATATAATCTTTACAAAGTCCTCTTAAACTATCTTTTATCTGGGTACTGTTTACATAGTATGAGAAAAGTATTTATCTATATTTTAAAAATGCTTTATGTATCTCTTTAGGGAACTCAAAGTTAAAAAATAGTCTCTGACACTGCTGACTATTTCCTCCTTTAAAGCAACTGTTAATATTTTTACTATTACAGAAATAATAATGCTCACTGTAGAAATTTAGGAAATGAAAACTACAACAGAAAATAATCTATAGCTTCTTTGTGATATGTGTATATGTATCTCCTTTCACTCAAATACATGAGCATTTTATCATGTTTTCAAATGACTACAGATTAGCTTATCTTACAGTGAAATTCACTCTATCTACCTATAAGTGGACATTTTAGATAATAGGTACTTCCAATATCATATTATAGTTACATTAATAAGTGTGTTCATAAAGGATAAACCTACAAATGAATTCTGAAATCATCTGTCTTTTTACCACAATTACACTATTTATTCAATGGTAATAAAGGCAGCAGCAACTAAAGATGTAACATGTTTACTTCATTTCAAAACTGTTATAATTAAAAAAAAATTTAAGTCCAAAGGAATTTCAGTCTTTTGCCAATGTGATAATCAAGTTTCTTTCCCTACCTTGCTACTGAAAGTTTCTCTCCTTTCTTCCAGTCCCACAGCACAACAGTGTGGCTATCATCTATTCCAACTGAAGCCAAACGTTTCCCATCCGCTTTGAAAATTAACCAGAGAAACAAACTGACCATTAACATTCAGAAGATAAAAACAGTATGTATTCTGTCACCACAGTGCCATATTTAAAATTTTATAAAATAATGTTAAATGGTAGGCATGCATATAGCTGGGCTTTCCTGGTGGTTCAATAGTAAAGAATCCACCTCCCAATGCAGGAGACTTGGATTTAATCCCTAGGTTGGGAAGACCCCCCTGGAGGAGGAAATGGCAACCTCCTCCAACATTCTTGCCTGGTGGGCTGCAGTCCATGGGGTCTCAAAAGAGCTGGTCATGACTTAGTGACTAAACAACAATGCACATAGCTCTGAAAAAAGCAGGATTCATAAGGGGGAAGGGTAGTTTCTCAGTGCATTTATCTGCTGACTTTTCCTCTGATCTCATTTACCTCATCTATCTATCAGCCTGGGATAGGGGAAAGGAGGAAGATAAGGAAAGTGGGGAAAAGGTATTTAAAAGATGAGAAGGAAAGAGAAAACTAAGAAAGAAGGAAGAAGCGATACACACCAATGAAATTCACCAGAGGAACTCTACTGTGATGAAAGAAGTCATAGGAATTATAAAACGTAAGTCAAGTGAAAAAGATACAGGTTATAACTTCTCATATAGCTCAGTCAGTTAAGAATCTGCCTGTGATGCAGGAGACCCGGGTTTGATCCCTGGGTCGGGAAGATCCCCTGGAGAAGAAAATGGCAACCCACTCCAGTATTCTTGTCCAGCGAATCCCACGGACGGAGGAGCCTGGCAGGCTATAGTCCATGGGGTTTCAAGAGTTGGACATGACTTAGTGACTAAACCACCACCACAACTACATATTGCCATTAATATGATTGTTGTGAAAAAAAAAATGACTTAGTGAAGATCAATTATGTTAGTTGTTACTACTGTCAAGTAACAAGTAACGGATATTAGACAAGTGATTGAGCTAAGTCAGCCACACTGCAAGTGTGCATGTGTTTAGAAGTTGGAAAGATTCAATCTGTAACAAAATGTTTGCCACTCTGCCATACTTTCTGCAAACCTTAATTGGTTTGTTATCGCTACCAGTTGTAATTTTCCCGTTGACTCCGCTATAATTCCGTTTCCTAACTTTTGGCAGATATGTGTACGTGTAAATACATTCCTTCCCAAACTCTACTATGAATAATTCACCATCTCTTCAGACAGAGCTGCAGAAAGCACAACTTTACTGTTTTTAATATAAAATTCTCTATTAAAGGCATTTCACCCCTCTTTCCCTACTGGCGAGCTGCAGTCCATGCAGTTGCAAAGAGTTGGACACGACGCAGGGACTGAACTGACCCCTCTTTCCAATCAACACCCTAGCCTTCACTGTAGATCCAGGTGTAGTTGTTCAACTTTTATATGTGTAGCAAAGACTTAACTTTGAGACCTAAAGTTATTCCTGTAGGACAGATTAGAACTGTCACTTCAAAGAAATGTTATAAAACAAGTATTTTAGTTTTCATCTCTTTCTTTCTTAGCTTTCACCCTGGTGGTGGTGGTGGTCTAGTCACTAAGTTATGTCCGACTCCTGTGACCCCGCAGACTGTAGCCCACCAGGCTCCTCTGTCCATGGGATTCTCCAGGCAAGAATACTGGAGTGGGTTGCCATTCCCTTCTGCAGGGGATCTTCCCAACCTAGGAATCATCGAAGGCAGACTCTTAAGTGACTGAGTTATGAGGGAAGCCCTGCTTTCACCCTGAACATTTTCAAAGTTTACTCTGTGACTGAAAAACATTAAGGGAGATCAGGGTTTGCCCAAGTGGGACACATATACCACTAGAAGTATCTGAGACGTCTCCAGAGTTTATATAGACAAACATCTTTTATTTTAATAAAAACATCTTTATAATAATGGGTATTAAAATTACACTCATTACATTATAATTATAAACCAGCTGGCAAACCCACACTTTCATAGTCTTGATAGGCTACGATCACAGTATACACACTTGATAATTGGTCTTTTTTTTAAAAATGCCAATCAGATAACCTTATTCCCTTCTTTAAAGCTCCAGTGACCTCTCATACATTTAGAATGAAATTCACATCCTAGGTCTTTTACAATGTGATCCATCTGCCTTCTTGATAGTCTCTCATGAAAGTCATTTTTAAATGACAAGTTTAGGCAACACTGATTAAGACAAAAATACTGTATACTGCCTCTGAATTTTGATCATTCTTATTGAGACAGAAATTCCCTTACCTGAGAAATCAACAGCACAGACACCATATTGGTGGTAGCCCTTTAATATCGACAATGGTTTAATGGTTTCCGTGTCCCATATGTGAATTGAGGGATCCCTACCTACCTAAAATAGAAAGAATGATAAAAGTCATTTTATGCAATTAAACCATTTATTTTCATACCTACAAAACAAAATAAAACAAGATATTTTGCAACTTTTGTCATATTTGCTACAGATTTCAAGTAAAAAATATAAAGATTATGTGATCAACATTTTTCCCATACGTTTGTTGAAAAGCTAATGAGACTAGGTTCAGGGTTTATAGGAATGTTCTAGAACTATATAGCTCCTAAACCTTATACTCTACTTCATCAATAGAGATAATGCTTCCTGAGCACCTACTACTGGCAGTGTTAGCAACCTAATGTATGCTAGTGTGCACTAAGACAATTAGATAAATTCTGCAAACTCACTGGGAAAATAAAAACATCTGGTATGTGCTTAATGAGGATGAAAGGCTGTAGAGAAAATCTTCATGGATATTATCTTACTTGTCCTGGGCCTTCAAAAAGTGTAAGTCTTGGACAAAAAGAGAAGCAAGCAAGTACATTACAGGCTAAGATAATGGTACAAACAAAGATGCAGAGAGGTTAAAGCACCAAGCAGGTTCAGTTCAGTTCAGTAGAGTTCAGTCACACAGTCATGTCCGACGCTTCGTGACCCCATGAAGTGCAGCACGCCAGGCCTCCGTGTCCATCACCAACTCCCGGAATTCACCCAAACTCATGTCCATTAAGTCGGTGATGCCATCCAGCCATCTGATCCTCTGTCGTCCCCTTCTCCTCCTGCCCCCAATCCCTCCCAGCATCAGAGTCTTTTGCAATGAGTCAACTCTTCGCATGAGGTGGCCAAGTACTGCAGTTTCAGCTTTAGCAACATTCCTTCCAAAGAACACCCAAGACTGATCTCCTTTAGGAAGGACTGGTTGGATCTCCCTGCAGTCCAAGGGACTCTCAAGAGTCTTCTCCAATACCACAGTTCAAAAGCATCAATTCTTCAGCATTCAGCTTTCTTCACTGTCCAACTCTCAAATCCATACATGACCACTGGAAAAACCATAGCCTTGACTAGACGGACCTTTGTTGGCAAAGTAACGTCTCTGCTTTTCAATATGCTGTCTAGGTTGGTCATAACTTTCCTTCCAAGGATTAAGCGTCTTTTAATTTCATGGCTGAAATCACCATCTGCAATGATTTTGGAGCCCCCAAAAATAAAGTCTGACACTGTTTCCACTGTTTCCCCATCTACTTCCCATGAAGTGATGGGACCAGATGTCATGATCTTCGTTTTCTCAATGTTAAGCTTTAAGCCAACTTTTTCACTCTCCACTTTCACTTTCATCAAGAGGCTTTTGAGTTCCTCTTCACTTTCTGCCATAAGGGTGGTATCATCTGCATATCTGAAGTTATTGATATTTCTCCAGGCAATCTTGATTCTAGCTTGTGCTTCTTCCAGACCAGTGTTTCTCATGATGTACTCTGCATAGAAATTAAATAAACAGGGTGACAATATACAGCCTTGACGTACTCCTTTTCCTATCTGGAACCAGTCTGTTGTTCCATGTCCAGTTCTAACTGTTGCTTCCTGACCTGCATATAGGTTTCTCAAAAGGCAGGTCAGGTGGTCTGGTATTCCCATCTCTTTCAGAATTTTCCACAGTTTATTGTGATCCACACAGTCAAAGGCTTTGGTATAGTCAATAAAGCAGAAATAGATGTTTTTCTGGAACTCTCTTGCTTTTTCCATGATCCAGTGGATGCTGGCAATTTGATCTCTGATTCCTCTGCCTTTTCTAAAACCAGCTTGAACATCTGGAAGTTCACGGTTCATGTATTGCTGAAGCCTGGCTTGGAGAATTTTGAGCATTACTTTACTAGCGTGTGAGATGAGTGCAACTGTGTGGTCGTTTGAGCATTCTTTGGCATTGCCTTTCTTTGGGATTGGAATGAAAACTGACCTTTTCCAGTCCTGTGGCCACTGCTGAGTTTTCCAAATTTGCTGGCATATCGAGTGTAGCACTTTCACAGCATCATCTTTCAGGATTTGAAATAGCTCCACTGGAATTCCATCACCTCCACTAGCTTTGTTTATAGTGATGCTTTCTAAGGCCCACTTGACTTCACATTCCAGGATGTCTGGCTCTAGGTGAGTGATCACACCATTGTGATTATCTGGGTCGTAAAGCTCTTTTTTGTACAGTTCTTCTGTGTATTCTTGCCACCTCTTCTTAATATCTTCTGCTTCTGTTAGGTCCATACCATTTCTGTCCTTTATTGAG
This sequence comes from Bos taurus, assembly GCF_002263795.3. Lineage (NCBI taxonomy): Eukaryota > Metazoa > Chordata > Mammalia > Artiodactyla > Bovidae > Bos > Bos taurus. The sequence continues at coordinate 100,378,173 of NC_037337.1, forward strand.
CCCATCTTTACATGAAATGTTCCCTTGGTATCTCTAATTTTCTTGAAGAGATCTCTAGTCTTTCCCATTCTGTTGTTTTCCTCTATTTCTTTGCATTGATTGCTGAAGAAGGGTTTCTTATCTCTTCTTGCTTTTGGAACTCTGCATTCAGATGCTTATATCTTCCTTTTCTCCTTTGCTTTTCGCTTCTCTTCTTTTCACAGCTTTCACCAAGCAGGTTAACAGGACTTAAACTTTAATTATTCCTTTGGACTCAAGTAATCACTTTCTCTATACAGATTAAGCTATATTACATAATAACTTTGTCTATAAAGGCAACTCCTGAAATAATAGGGCTGCCAATTAGCATTGATTTTGAGGTTCGTTTTCTATAAATATATAACAAAAAACAACACTGTGATCAGTCAACGTTTCACTAAGTTATTAAACACTTTCCTCTGTCCTGACGTTTCTCTTCAGATCTACTATTTTCTATATAAGCTGGAATTCTAAATCACCATTTTGAGTTACTTCTGGTTTAGGTTTCTTCCAGGTGATATGAATTGCTCCTGTTAATGGCATAGGTTGCCATTCCCTTCTCCAGGGGAATCTTCCCAACCCAGGGATCAAACCCAGGTCTCCTGCACTACAGGCAGGTTCTTTACCATCGGAGCCACCAGGGAAACCTGGTCTTTTTGTCAGAATCCCAGCTAAAAGTCTAGGATAGGAAGAGGTAAGGTTTTCCTCCCCTACACTGGTTATCCAGGGATATCCTGTGGGCATCCTGACTTTTAATTTAATTTGGCCCACATTCCCTAAAATGCCAGAATCATGGTAGTAAATGACCAGTTTTTACAGTCTTATTCCAGGAGTATCAGAATAATGTCCAAACTCCTTCCTACAGCACTGCAGGTGATCCTTGCTACACACAATAGGCACATAACTGTGTGTTAAGAGGAACCTTGACATAAACTAGCAGTGAAGGTAAATGGTACCCCTGAGGCCCCCGCTAACCCACTTAATTAGTTCTCCCACTAAAGTCCACCAATAACTCTAAGATTTGTACTTTAGGTTGCTCACAGTTATTTAAAGAAGCTATGTTTTATTTCAGTTTTTTTTTTCTTTTTTTTCTTTTGCTCCACTGTTATACAATAAAACAGAAAACCTTCCCCAACCTCCCCTCTGTCAGGTAAACTATTGAGTTCAAATGGCACCATCTCTATGAGGGTTTCCCATTCCATTAGGCATGATTAATCAGTCCTATATTATATTTCAAGAGGGCTTTATACACACCTAATAGTGGGTCTCAGCAGGGGTGACTTTTGCCTTCCAAACGCTGTCTGGAGATGTTTTTGTTTGTCACAAGTCGGGGGCAGTGTGATTGGCATCTACTGCACAGAGGTCAGATACTCTGCTAACACTGTGCAATGCACAGGATTCCACTGTGCACAAAAACCCAATTATTTTTACAACAAAAAATTATCTGGCCCCAAGTGTCAACACTTCCAAGGTAAGAAGCCCCGATCTATACTTCTGACCTTGTATCACAATTTTCTTGCATGTTTGCCTTCCCTCACAGATTATTAATGTTTTACCATGGCAAGAAGATGTTTTATTTATATTCCCAGAGATTTTCCTGGCACACAGCACATGCTCTATGAGTGTTTTTGAATGAATGGAAGAAAAGGGGAAGAAAAGGAGGAAGGGATGGGAAGGGGAGAAAAAAACAATGAGGGGAGATGCAAACCCAGGGAGGGGAGATGGGAGAGAGAAAGAGTTTTCTCACTTTTCAAGGAAGCTACCTGGGATGATGCAAGCTGCCTGCCCCTGCCCTCAATATATCCCCGAAGGTATCCTTAACCCAGTGTTCAAAGCCAGACAGACTGAGGATGTTGGGTTTTTACCACGTATTAGCTGAGAGATTCGGAGAAGGCAATGGCACCCCACTCCAGTACTCTTGCCTGGAAAATGGGGTCGCTAAGAGTCGGGCACGTCTGAGCGACTTCACTTTCACTTTTCACTTTCATGCATTGGAGAAGGAAATGGCAACCCACTCCAGTGTTCTTGCCTGGAGAATCCCAGGGACGGGGGAGCCTGGTGGGCTGCCGTCTATGGGGCAGCACAGAGTCGGACACGACTGAAGCAACTTAGCAGCAGCAGGAGCAGCTGAGAGATTGGAGAAGGAAATGGCAACCCATTCCAGTGTTCTTGCTTGGAGAATCCCAGGGACGGGGGAGCCTGGTGGGCTGCCATGTATGGGGTCGCACAGAGTCGGACACGACTGAAGCGACTTAGCAGCAGCTGAGAGATCTTTGAGAAAATCATGTATTTTCCTTAAACCTAAAATTCCTCATTTATAAGCTGGGGGCAAATGGTTTCACTCTCATATAGGTGAGGTGAGAATAAAGCAAATATACATTAAGAAATTAGTAACATGCTTACACAGAGTAAAGTGCTTAAACACAGTGAGAATTTATAGGTACACCCCTTCCTTTCCTTCTCTAAGAATAAGAATATAAAGAGGTGTATCAGTTATGACTTTTCTGTGTTTTCTCCCTTGGTAAACCTGAACATGTTACTATCATGATAGAAAAATAGAAACACAGTCGTCCTATTTGTTACAGAACATTTCTTAGATAATTTATTTTAGATAATGAAAAAATCAGACTTCTTACCTTAATGTTACTCACAGATTAAAAAAAAAATATTATTCTGACAGAAAGAAGTGAACCCTGAGCTCACCGTTCAAAATTCAAATTATAATAATAAGTAAAACAATAAAACTCTAAGGAAAACTATAATAAAGAATTTTCATTTGTAATATGAAAATAAAATCCCATTCTAAAGAATTCATTTCCAAGAACACAAAAGGAAAAAAAATGGACTAATCTAACTTTAAACCCGAAGGTCTAGCCTGTCTAACCTGTTATCACATGGTCTTTCAAAGGACCTACCTGGCCTGTTGCCACGTAGTCTTTCAAAGGATGAAGAGCCAGGCAGAGAATGTCATCATCGTGACCCAGGTAAAAACGCTGTGTGTTCTGCTGGCGATTATAAATGACACCCACTGCTGCCACATGGTATACAATTTCACCAATTTGAGTATAAAACAGATTACTTCGACAGTCATAACCTCTGTAACTAAATATAGAAAATATATCATATAACATTAACTTTGGTCTTTCACTGGTAAATACGGACTATACAGAGGATGTTTAATTTCCAGTTTTACAAGATATTAAATAATTTTAAAAAATACAAATATCTCAGATCCCAAAACTTTTGTGAACTGCTCTGATTACAGACACCTAAATCTAAGGTACAATACTCAGTGAAATAAAGTACAGAAAAGTGTATATTGTACATTACTATTTGCATAAATATAAATACTAAATTTAAATATTATAAAGCAAAAAGTTGCTTTTTTACAAGTGAAAGGGTATAGAAAAGAATGTACATTTTTATTATATATAAATACATATACATAAAATGTACACTTGTATTATACATAAATATTTCTGAAATTAAGTAAAAGTAATTCCCTTTGGGTAAGATGGAATGATAGCTGGGAGGGCAGATGTAGGGAGAAGATCTTCAGAGTGTATCCTTTTACACACATTGTTGAACAATGAAAATATTATATATATATATAAACAAAAATAAGTTTAAACTACGATTTAAAAATAATATATACGTCCAGAAAAAAGTAGCTAGGTCCTCTAAAAATGACCAATATAATTCCATTTATAGGAACCTGATTTGCACTTCAAAGAAACCCAATTCATAAAACCTAAGTGCAGAGAAATATTGCCATTTGAGTCATTTGCAGTAACATGGACGGACCTAGAGACTGCCACACTGAGTGAAGCAAGTCAGAGAGAGAAAGACAAATATCGTGTACTGTCACTTACATGTGGAACCTTAAAACATGGTACCAGTGAACTTACTTACAAGACAGAACAGAGTCACAGATGTAGAAAACAAACAGGTTACCGGGGGGAAACTGAGGGGAGGGATAAACTGAGAGATGGGGACTGACATACACACACTGTACGTAAAGCAGGTAACTAATAAGGACATACCGCATGACACAGGGGACACCACCCAATACTCTATCATGGTCTACAGGGGAAAAGAGTCTAAAAAAGGGTAGACACATGTGTATGTGCAACTGATTCCGTTTGCTGCACACCTGAAACTAACACATAGTGAATTAACCACACTCCAACAAAAATAAACAAAAACCCCCAAATGCTTCCACTGGAGGTAAAAAAGCTTTTACTAAATAAATCTGTTTTCAAATTCTTAAAAACATTATAAGCCAGGTAAGAGGATTACAAGGTGAAGGGAAGGAAAGAGCTGGATTGGAGACTCTGGTGTCCCAGGATGAAATGTGAGCCCAGGATTGCCAGGTGTTCTAAGAGAACCCAGAGACAGTATTTTATTGAAATTAAGACATGAAGGCCAAATTGCTTAGGCTAAAACAAGCCACAATATCATTCCAAATTAGACATATTTAGGGGAGCAGAGAAGGCAATGGCACCCCACTCCAGTACTCTTGCCTGGAAAATCCCATGGATGGAGGAGCCTGGTGGGCCGCAGTCCATGGGGTCGCTAAGAGTCGGACACGACTGAGTGACTTCGCTTTCACTTTTCACTTCCATGCATTGGAGAAGGCAATGGCAACCCACTCCAGTGTTCTTGCCTGGAGAATCCCAGGGACGGGGGAGCCTGCTGGGCTGCCGTCTATGGGGTCGCACAGAGTCGGACACGACCGAAGCGACTTAGCAGCAGCAGCAGCAGGAGAGATGATAATCTCTTATATTTCACTTATTTTTTCTTGTTTTAAGATAGATCAATTTCTTATAAATACTAAATTTTCACAAGACAATTTTTTATTTAACAAATACTTATATAGTGCTTATTATGTGCCAGATAATGCTCTAAGTCACTACAAGTATTTACTTATTTACTCCTCACCAGAACCCTATGAAGTAAAGCACTGTTATCTCCATTTTACAGATGGTGAAACAGAGACAGAGAAGTTAAGTGACTTGCTCAAAGTCACACAGCTGGTAAATGTGAACCAAAATTCAAACACATAAATGAAAAGTAGTTGTTTTGTACCCGTGAACAAAGTGTAACCGAATACTATTTCCTGGAGCCCGCTCTCTTCTTTTAGAAGTACCACTTTTTTGTTTCTCTTTGTATTGTTCTTTAAGCTGAGGTAGATCTTCTTTGTAAACCTTTAAATAATGTACATAAGTAGAAATATTCTTAGAATATAAATTAATAAAGGTGTTGTAGATTCCTAATGTAACTTCAGACATTGCGTAACTATGATCACTAAACTTTTAATAACTAAAATAGGAAGGTTCTTTTTGAAATTTACTTCCTTGGAAAGACAAACTAATTTACATTGTCTAAGTATCAAACTGACAGATACATATTCAGTTTCCGTGAATTTTTTATACTTCGTAAGAGAACATTTTAAAGGAAATCAATGTAAGTGTACTGTGACAAAAAGCACATATATTATATAATAAAACACAATACAGGCACAGTTAGTATATCAAGCACTTAATATAAATAACATTTTATACAACTATACTTTAACTCTGAAAGAGGGAAACAGCCATACATTTCTTGGAAACTTACAAACCACGAAAGATAACAATAGATGAGTAAACAAGGAGCAAGATAAAGAAGAAATTTTTTCAGGAAAAGCTCATGTGGTAATAAAAATTACCTGCCGACGGTAAGTGAGCTGGGTCTCTTGCTCAATTTCAGAATCCAGTTCTGGAACATCAGACAGGTCTGAATCTGATTCATCACTATTAGAGTCTGCAAGACTTTCTGTAATTTATAAAAATGCATCATTACTTGTTTAAGTAAGATTCACTTTCAAAACAGCACAATAAAATTAAGGATTGCGAGCTGACTGTGCCAACTGACATGGAGACAGGCTATGAAACAATCAAATGAAATGACCTATTCAAGTGACACAGATGTCAGTAAACTGTACTACATATTCTCTTCCTCTCCACTCACTGCAAACTCAATAGTTCCTTTAAATCCCTTCACTGGCTCCCCAATGACCGCTACATCAAATTTAAATCTCTGTGCAAATATAAGTAAATATAACCTATAATTAACATGAAAAACAGCTAGAAAAAATGACACGTAAGAGAGGAACTGACATTAGATCATTTTTCTTGTCAAAAAAAAAACCAAAAACAAATATAAAACCCATCTCCCAGAGACTATATTAAATATTTGCTTTATTAATGGATGTTTTTCACTCATCAGCTAGATTAAAGTGTAACCAAAGTACTTTGTCGTCCATGCTCTGTGACATTTGACTTTAAACATATAGACTTAATATTTTAATTTAAAATTTCCACTAATAATAATCTGTACTGTTAACATAAGGCTAGTGTACATTTCAATGGTAAAATCATTATTTGGGAGTTACATGAAGAGTTATTTGCCAGAAAAATTGTTCAGGCAGTATGTACTACTCACCTTGGGGTGCTATGTGAAGAGCATCCTTTAGTTTTCTTTCAGGAATAAATTTCCACTGAAAGACAGAGTGATCTGCTCCACCAATAGAAATAACCCACTGATAATCATGTGACCATCTCACATTCGTTACATGAGCTGAATGGCCAATATATTTTTTAAACTTGGCCCCTATAACAAAAATATACCTTTAAATTGATAAACAAATGCCAATACACACAAAAGCCAATATAAACAATAATTTCTCTACCTGAACCAATGCCTCCTACTTCTATTACCTTAGTTATGATCAAAGGGGAAAAATATTAATTCAAAAACTCAGTGAACAAATGAATGAGTGTACATGAAGGGTAGAACTCTTTGCTCTATTGATTCACAATATAATTTGGTAAGAATCACAAGGGTTGTGAGGCATTATCTTACTGCTTTAAGAAATGCCTGCAGCAACTAGAGTTTTCATTTCACAATGTTTTCATATTAGGATATTTGAATGTTTTGGCCTGAGGCCTTCAGTCTTAAGTGACATTGACCAATCTAATCTTGCCCCACTATTCTCAGCCCTAGCTGAGGAATATCCTGTTAAAGCTTAAGTCATCAATAAAATACACATAAAAAGGACTACACACCAAAACTAAATGGGATTTATGCCAGGAATGCAAGGTTGGTATAGTATACAAAAATCAATGCAATATACCATATAACCAAAATAAAAAATGTTCAGTTGTCCTAACAACTGTCTTTTACAGTCATTTTTAAACCTATATATTCTGTATAATGTCTTTCAACGTGGGTTTGCCCACTGTTTTAATGACTAGATTCAGATGTGATTTCTGCACAGACAGTGGCGTGTCCTTTTGGATACATCACTCCCAGGGCACAGTTCTATCGTTAGTGATATTAAGTAGCAGCATTCGGAAACGGATTTCTCCAATTGTAAACGAGTTGTTTAACTTTCTGGCTAATTTTTAACAAAATCCGTGTGATGATGGGAACCATTTTTGTGATTCTAAAGTTCAGAATACATTTTCTATATTCTGCTTAGATAAACCTGATATTTGGCAACATGCCCATGTCCCTGTGAGAGTACAGTAAACAGAATAATGTTTGACTTCATTTTGACAATGTTTTAAAAGCTTTATATGAAGTTATATAAGGCCTGTATTTCAGTATGACAAAGATCCATCAATTATAAACTTCAGAAAAACTTTCACCTTGGCCATGAAATTAGGGATAGCCATCTTAATCAAAGAATAAATGTTTTAACCAAAACTATAAGAATTACAATTTACTTCTACCCAAGAGAAATGCTATTATTTCAGGAATCAATTTTTTATGTAGCTTAATAGAAGTCAGTAACCTTCTAGATGGGTAACTTGCCACAATTCACTCCACAAAGTCTGGTAAGTTAAGACTGAGTCCCATCCTTCTTATATGAGAATGCATTATTTGCCTGTCAAGAGGACTTTGGTTATTACTTCCTTTGATGGGGCCCTTCACATACTCTTGGGCACCAGAGCGTTCTAAACATTAAAGCCAGAAATTTTAGCAAATAAATTCCAAGTTTTTTAAATGTACTAATTTTGTTATGTTTAGAGCAAATGAAGAAGAGTTATTCGAGCACCTATTCTATTTAACTGTATTGGGTTAACAGCTCCAAGAAAGGTACAGATAATCCTGTAAGGTTTTCCAAGTTATTTTCTCTGTGACTTTTCTAAGATAAATTGCTCTGGAAGAACCAAGGCAATTCAACAAGGAAGCTATGGAATAAGTTTAAGAGAAGCCAGCTATTTCTAATCAAAGTATTAGAAATACTTTGACTGTATTAATGACTATTCAATAACCAATACTGTTTAACTATGATAAACAGTTTATCTTAAAAGTATACCTTAGATATCCTATCTTTTAAGAAGTGACCCTGACTCACCAAGACCAACGACATCCTCTTACATGCTTCCAGAATTCCCAGTGATTACCCCATGTGACTATGACACTGAAATACAATAGTCTATTTACTTGGTAACCCTTCTAATAAACTATAAGCTCTTTGAGGATAGGATGGTATCTAATTTATCATACACCTCTAACGCCTGACACATAGAAATGTTCATTAGGTATTTGAAAAAGAGAAAGAAAGGAAAAGAAAAAAAAAAGATTCTATTTCCCCTCACTCTTGCCTATACACTTGAACTGAAACTCTAGATTTAGAGGAGGCAAGAAGAGTACTGAGAGGGCATGAACTCCAACCCTTATTATGAGTCATTAAAGGGGACAAAAAGTCTGATGTAAAGAATATTAGAGTTGAAATCAAAAGACTAGAGTTTGAGCATTATCTTGATGACTTAAAAGGACAGGAGCTTGAGTACATCATTTAACCTCTCTTAGACTACATTTCTATTTTAGTATAAATTGGATTATAAGCTCTCAAAGGCCCTTCATTATTAATACTGACCTATGATAAGAAATGATTAAAAAAAACAGGTAAGACCTAAACAGTATGTCCTCAAATAGGACTAATATCTCAGAGAAAAGATTTACCAAGAAAAGCTAGTATGGTTACAGAAGCTTTCATAATTTAAATGAGAAGAGAATGACAATTCTTGGTGAGGATAAAGCAATATACTGCAATATTTATGTTTCAGTGATCTCATTTCTTTTCTCATTTATTTTGGGGTGTATTTTAACACAAAGTTAACACAAGCTAAATCTCTTCATTAAATTGTAGTAATGTGACAAAAGATTTTTCCCATTTAACAGTGTTTTGAGTGTTTGAGTGTTTTGAGTATCTTGAGAAATCTGTATGCAGGTCAGGAAGCAACAGTTAGAACTGGACACGGAACAACAGACTGGTTCCAAATAGGAAAAGGAGTACGTCAAGACTGTATATTGTCACCCTGCTTATTTAACTTATATGCAGAGTACATCATGAGAAACGCTGGGCTGGAAGAAGCATAAGCTGGAATCAAGATTGCCTGGGAGAAATATCAATAACCTCAGATATGCAGATGACACCACCCTTATGACAGAAAGTGAAGAGGAACTAAAAAGCCTCTTGATGAAAGTGAAAGTGGAGAGTGAAAAAGTTGGCTTAAAGCTCAACATTCAGAAAACGAAGATCATGGCATCTGGTCCCATCACTTCATGGGAAATAGATGGGGAAACAGTGGAAACTGTGTCAGACTTTATTTGTTTGGGCTCCAAAATCACTGCAGATGGTGACTGCAGCCATGAAATTAAAAGACGCTTACTCCTTGGAAGGAAAGTTATGAGCAACCTAGATAGCATATTGAAAAGCAGAGACATTACTTTGCCAACAAAGGTCCGTCTAGTCAAGGCTATGGTTTTTCCTGTGGTCATGTATGGATGCGAGAGCTGGACTGTGAGGAAGGCTGAGCGCTGAAGAATTGATGCTTTTGAACTGTGGTGTTGGAAAAGACTCTTGAGAGTCCCTTGGACTGCAAGGAGATCCAACTAGTCCATTCTGAAGGAGATCAGTCCTGGGATTTCTTTGGAAGGAATGATGCTAAAGCTGAAACTCCAGTACTTTGGCCACCTCATGCGAAGAGTTGACTCATTGGAAAAGACTCTGATGCTGGGAGGGATTGGGGGTAGGAGGAGAAGGGGACGACAGAGGATGAGATGGCTGGATGGCATCACTGACTTGATGGATGTGAGTCTGAGTGAACTCCGGGAGTTGGTGATGGACAGGGAGGCCTGGTGTGCTGCGATTCATGGGGTGGCAAAGAGTCGGACACGACTGAGCGACTGAACTAAACTGAACTGAATAGTGTTTTGATGACCTTAAAACTTCTAGATGTAAAATATAGGAGAATATCTTTTTTAGCTCTAGTAAAAAGGCAGAGGAACCAGAGATTAAATTGCCAACATCTGCTGGATCATCAAAAAAGTAAAAGAGTTCCAGAAAAACATCTATTTCTGCTTTACTGACTATGCCAAAGCCTTTGACTGTGTGAATCACAATAAACTGTGGAAAATTCTTCAAGAGATGGGAATACCAGACCACCTAACCAGCCTCTTGAGAAACCTGTATGCAGGTCAGGAAGCAACAGTTAGAAATGGACATGGGACAAGAGACTGGTTCCAAATAGGAAAAGGAGTACGTCAAGGCTGTATATTGTCACCCCGCTTATTTAACTTCTATGCAGAGAACATCATGAGAAACGCTGGGCTGGAAGAAGCACAAGCTGGAATTAAGATTGCCAGCTGCTGCTGCTGCTAAGTTGCTTTAGTTGTGTCCGATTCTGTGCGACCCCATAGATGGCAGCCCACCAGGCTCCACCGTCCCTGGGATTCTGCAAGCAAGAACACTGGAGTGGGTTGCCATTTCCTTCTCCAATGCATGAAAGTGAAAAGTGAAAGTAAACTCGCTTAGTCATGTCCGACTCTTAGCAACCCCGTGGACTGCAGCCCACCAGGCTTCTTCATCCATGGGATTTTCCAGGCAAGAGTACTGGAGTGGGGTGCCATTGCCAGGAGAAATATCAATAACCGCAGATATGCAGATGACACCACCCTTAGGGCAGAAAGTGAAGAACTAAAGAGCCTCTTGATGAAAGTGAAAGAGGAGAGTGAAACAGTTGGTTTAAAGGTCAACATTCAGAAAACTAAGATCATGGCATCTGGTCCCATCACTTCATGCCAGATAGATGGGGAAACAGTGGAAACAGTGGCTGACTTTATTTATCTGGGCTCCAAAATCACTGCAGATGGTGACTGCAGTCATGAAATTAAAAGACGCTTACTCATTGGAAGGAAAGTTATGAGCAACCTAGATAGCATACTGAAAGCAGAGACATTACTTTGCCAACAAAGGTCCATCTAGTCAAGGCTATAGTTTTTCCAGTGGTCATGTATTGATGTGAGAGTTGGACTGTGAAGAAGGCTGAGTGCCGAAGGTGTTTTTGAACTGTGGTGTTGGAGAAGACTCTTGAGAGTCCCTTGGACTGCAAGGAGATCCAACCAGTCCATCCTAAAGGAGATCAGTCCTGCGTGTTCATTGAAAAGACTGATGTTGAAGCTGAAACTCCAATACTTTGGCCACCTGATGCAAAGAGCTGACTCATCTGAAAAGACCCTGATGCTGGGAAAGATTGAGGGCAGGAGGAGAAGGGGACGACAGAAAATGAGATGGTTGGATGGCATCACCGACTCAATGGACATGAGTCTGGGTAAACTCTGGGAGTTGGTGATGGACAGGGAGGCCTGGCGTGCTGCGGTCCATGGGGTAGCAAAGAGTCAGACATGACTGAGTGACTGAACTGAACTGAAAAAGTAGAATTCCTTATACACAAAACAGGATTGTTCAGAAAAAAAGGAGAAACTGCCTTGAGTACACTGAAAGGAAAACTAGTCAACCAAAGATATCATTAAGAAAATAAAACGACAAGTCACAAACTCAGAAAAGACATTTGTAATCCATAAAAATTACAGATCATTTGTACCTAGAGTATATAAAATTATTTCCATTAAACAATAAAACAAACACCTCTAAAAATAGGCAAAAGATATGAACTTGTGTTTGATAGACAAGGAAGTGCAGAAAATTAAAAAATATTGGGAAAGATGGTCAACCTTATTATAAGTAGTAGAGAAATGTAAATTAAGACAATGTGACATCATTTACACCAACTAGATTTACAAGTAAAAACTATGGTGGCCAAGTGTGGAAGAAGATGTATTCAACAGGGTTGTGTAAAATGGTATAACTATTTTGGAAAACAGTTTGGCATCTTCTTATAAACTCTCTATGACTCAGCAATTTCACTCCTAAGTATACATCTCTGAAAAACTTGTAGTTATAACAAAAGACTGCAGAGAACCCACATGTCCACACAGGAGAATAAACACGGGAACTGTAGCTTGTCTCACAGCAGTTTTTACAGCAATGAGAGACAAACACGTAGCACGCTGCGCAGCAGCCTCTCAGAATCTGAGGCAAGCAAGTGGTGTTTGGGAAGTCTCTGTCACAGAGCTGTTTTATTGTTCGATATTTGTTTTTCCAAAGAAGTTTCTCCTGGAATCTAAAAAATTTTTTTTCCCCAATATAAATTTTCATTTGTCAGTAAGTATGGAAAGAGTCTTGGCAAGTATTAACGGTGATGAAGGGGTCAGACTAAATCACCCTGCCTGCACCTCTCCACCCGTCGCCACCCTGGCCTCCTCGCCCTCTACCACAGCCTCAGCGCTGCCGCCTGGGAAATGCCTGATCATTTGAGAGGGATTATGGTCAAGAGCAGAAGAATCCAGAGAGAAGGGGATAATAATAGACAGAAAGAAAGAAAGAAAAAAAGAAGAGTAATGCTTTGGACTGGGATTTGAGGGGGCTGGGCTTCCCTGGCAGCTCAGACAGTAAAGAATCCGCCTGCAGTGTGGGAGACCTGGGTTTGATCCCTGCATTGGGAAGATCCACTGGAGAAGGAAATGGAAAACCACTCCAGTGTTCTTGCCTGGAAAATCTGGACAGAGGAGCTTGGCAGGTTATAGTACATGGGATCGCAAGAGTTAGACACAACTTAGTGACTAAACCACCACCAAATTCTGGGTTAACTTCATTTTATGTTTCAATTACAATGATTCTATAACATAAGCAACTTCTATTAGTTAACTTCTTTCCACATTTTGTAAAAGCTTTACTCCTTAGATTATAATGGATATTACCTAAGTGGTTAGCTAAAATACATTAATACATCAGACACAGTCTTTCCCAAACTTAAGTTGGATCAATGGTACAACTTACCACAATGAAGTAATGTACAACTGCCTAACTAATCTAAAAAAAAGATCCTGCCAGCTGTTTCATCTTGCCCATTTCTTATATAAAAAATTTCTTTTTTCTATAGTGATACTACTAGCTTTATGCTAGTTTGTAAATTCAATAAATACACAATCTTAAAATACTTCTACTAATCTTTTAAATGTGCAGTTGTTATGTTTTGTCTTCTCTCCCAATTACCTACCCACAGTCTCAAGCTGACTCACAAATGCCTAGAAATAAAAACTCTTATCATAAAACAAATGTCTAACAAAAATCTAAAAAAAGAGAAAATAAGAAAAACAATTTATACTTATATTCTTGAAGTAGTAACTGAAAAGACTAACTTTTCTTAAAGACTTTGATAAAATATTCCTACAGCAATTCAGAAAACTACTACATATTTTATAAATGAAACAAAATTATCAAGCAATAAAAATACTATCTTCTCTGTTGCAAAAGATAAAACTTGAGAGTAAATCACATCCATTTGATTAGGAAAATTCAGAAAATTAAAGTACTATTTTTTCCTGCATAGAGGTCACTATATGAAACAATGAGTTGAAGCAATGTCTAAGACGAATATTATCATGATTAATCTTACTAAATCTCATATCTTCTAAATAGGCAAGTATCATTTGAATCACAATAAAACTTGTGCCCAGTGACTCTCATGTCCTGGCTATGTGGTAGAATCCAGAAATAGGTTACTTCAATTGCTAGAGATTTAGCTAGCCTTTAACATCCTCAGCATTATTCATGGAGGCACTTTCACAGGCATCTGGGAAGCTGACACTGGCAGGCAGAAATGGGCAAGATGAAACAGCTGGCAAGATCTGGAGCTCACACTTGACTGCAGAGGCACAACAAATACCGATCTAGACTTCTGGGAAATGTGGGCCCTTAACCTTAACATCAGTGGACTACCTAAACTATTTGAATAAAACTATTTCTGCTGTTTCCAAAATTACCTTTTACTAAATTCCATTTTAACATTTTTCCAACCACTTTTATTAACATCCAGGTGAAAATTATGACTGCATCTGCTATAGATGTTGATACTCTTAAGAATATATTCAACTGTACCTAATATAAGGCCCCATACTATAGGAGAGAGGTCTTAGAAAACTAAATCTGAGAAGAAACTTGGCTTTCTCTGAGTAGCATGGTTTTATTTTTTTTTAAATAGCTACAGTGAAAATTATTCTGTGCTTTACTTTATTTTTGGTTTCAGGAAGCTCAGATTCAGTTTTGATGTTTGACTACTGTCAATTTCTTTATCTGACTTTAACATGGTATTTCTATTTCCCTTGGTATGAATTCTTTACTTACATAATTATTTTAGTGCTGAGAGACTTGCCATAAGCTGACTCAAATACTTTCTGGAACAAGGCATGGAACAAATGAATAATAGAGTATTTCATGTAATTATCCTCATGTCTATTAACAGATCGATTAATATCATTTTAAAAGACACCCAAGAAAAAGAGGTCGTACATAAAATATGTAGAAAATAACCAGTGATAAGACCCCTTAATTTTCTTCCACTGCCAGTTATGAAAAATAAATATCAGAACAATATATGTTAAGGGTTTAAGCAAAAACACTTTCTCAAAAACCAACAAACAAACCAATAGACTCCAAACTGTAACTTAAGCTTAGACAGCTGGCTACTTCATCAGAATTCTTAAGAAAATGTCAGAAAAATGTCTCATAAGAGATATACGTTCAGCAAGTTAAATGAGTAAAGATAACAAGTCATAAGAAAAGTATAACTATCATTGTATATTCTGACTATATGAAATAATTCTGGAAGTAGAAAGAAAAAATAACTTTAAGAAGAAAGAGGTAAAGTATTAGCCCATTTATAATATATGAATTCAAAAATAACTTTCTAGTACAGCCACTATGGAGAACAGTGTGGAGATTCCTTAAAAAACTGGAAATAGAACTGCCTTATGACCCAGCAATCCCACTGCTGGGCATACACACCGAGGAAATCAGAACTGAAAGAGACACATGACCCCAATGTTCATCGCAGCACTGTTTATAATAGCCAGGACATGGAAGTAACCTAGACGTCCATCAGCAGATGAATGGATAAGAAAGCTGTGGTACATATACACAATGGAGTATTACCCAGCCATTAAAAAGAATACATTTGAATCAGTTCTAATGAGGTGGATGAAACTGGAGCCTACTATACAGAGTGAAGTAAGCCAGAAAGAAAAACACCAAGACAGTACACTAACGCATATATATGGAATTTAGAAAGATGGTAACAATAACCCTGTATGTGAGACAGCAAAAGAGACACAGATGTATAGAACAGTTGTTTGGACTCTGTGGGAGAGGGAGAGGGTCGGATGATTCGGGGGAATGGCATGGAAACATGTATAATATCATATAAGAAAAGAATCACCAGTCCAGGTTCGATGCAGGATACAGGATGCTTGGGGCTGGTGCACTGGGATGACCTGGAGGGATGATACAGGGAGGGAGGTGGGAAGAGGGTTCAGGATGGGGAATACATGTATGCCCGTGGCGGATTCATGTTGATGTATGGCAGAACCAAAACAATATTGTAAAGTAATTAGCCTCCAGTTACAATAAATAAATTTAAATTAAAAAAAAAACAAAAAAAACTTTCTAATAAAAACTTCATATCCAAAGATAAAAGTAATAACATGACAATAATTTCTTAATTGCCAAAATATTGTAGCTATTTCTGTTCACTTTCATGGTATCTTTCACCAGAGAGTCACCACACATATTTTAAAGAGTATAAACCCTCTTATTTATCTCAAGACTAATTTTCTGTAAGAACCTAAAGGTCACAGGTATACAGGATTCATTTTGATATTTGGCAAAACTAATACAATTTTGTAAAGTTTAAAAATAAAATAAAATTGTAGTTGAAAAAAAAAAAGAACATAAAGGTCTTTTGTAAGAGAGAGGTGAATTAATACTATTTTGAAAGAAAAGATACCTTTTCTTAAGCAAGGATATCGAAATAATTTTACAATTCCATAGTCATCAGCTGTAACTAAAACTTGGCCAATATAATTCCCATCTACTGAGTTTATATCATTAATATCTGAATACTTGGGCCAAATTCCATTTACTTCAAGGCCTGAAACGCATGTCCATGAAGCCCAATGAACACCTTTTATTTCTTCTTTACTTGCCACTTCTTTTCCTCCTAAAAATAAATTAATTTAATTAATTAGTATTAATTTAAGAAGTTACTTCCTTTAATTTTTACTCAAGCATAAGTTATACTGATAACATGGTAAATTCCAAAATTTAAGGATCTTTCCAATCCAGTTAAAGGAGAATACATGAATAGGTAAGTGACTACAGTAAGGAAAAGAGAAAATTAAGTGCAAGGATAAAATTAAAAAAAAAAAAAGCCACTACCAATATTATACTGATTCAAAGAAATATAGCTCTGATGATGATGTAGCTTAGCAGGGTCACCCATGTGGACAATAAAACTGAACTATATTAAAGTCATGCTATAGATTAGTCACAATGGGGTAACTTCGAAGGAAAAGTAAAAGTTATAAGAAAGTAGCAAATCATGTATTAAAAAAGAAACCTAAGAAGATACATAGTTGAGGAAAAAAAAGATAATTGAAAGGATCATAAAAGAAGGATGAATGACAAGTAATACATTTACATTAGGCAACATGACTTCAGGATTGGTCAGTCTTCGTAAGATACAGACTGTTAACAAAAACTGAGTGATATATTAATTATGCAGCTAGTCTTATTAAATAAAGTACTGCAATATAGTTACTAATTCATTAAGCATCATACTAAAGTACTGAGAGATATTTTGATGATTCTGTCTTTATTCTTCTCTTTTTAAAGCTTTCATGAAAAGTCTGTTTTTCAAAATTAGTTTGTTAGCTACATTATTAATATTTGCAAAGTTTGAGATGATAACAGAAGACAAAACAATTTATAGTCAGACATTTATACCCATTATATTTAGTTAATTAGCTGCATCCATTAAAAGTGACATTTTGACTTTCTAATACATACTAGGACTTCACCATATGCTACTCGTACGGCATGGGATTCAACATAAAATAAGTATGTCTTAGATCCTCCAAACGAAGTTTTAATTAAGAACCAAAGGATTTCAAATGATAAGGCAGACTTGTAGAAGAGATCACAATGCCTCCAATATTAGCTCAGATTTTCTTTGATGTCCTATACTCAAATGTAACTGACACTCTGCCTCCAGCAAAATCTAAGATATTTTAAAGGAACTAAAAATCTACAAATTGTATAAAATTTGCAGGGTTTTTACCTGGCATCCTGTAGAGAAGTCTTTTACCGTTCCCATCATTCGTCTGTAAATACCTACTGTCTGAGGACCAGTCTAGGTGAGTGATGAAACTAAGTGACCCAACACACTCCCCGAGCTTCTTGTAGCGCTGAGCAACCCCATAAACATCGACTGAGCTGTCGTTGCAGCCGACGGCAAGGTAAGCTCCGTCTGGTGAGTACTTTAACTCATGAATTGCCTCCTTCCGATCTTTAATATGCACAACTTCTGTCATATCTCTATAAAGAAAAACAAGAGAGACCATGGGGGAAAACGTCACTACAGAATTAGTTCAGTTTTCCAATGTGTCTAAAATGACTGTATCAAGTATTTATAAACCATAAAATAAATATAAATGATACAAGTAGTGTTAATTCAGGAATAATTTTGCTGAACAGAAATATATGAGGACAATACATGCTAGAAGTAGAGAAAAATGCTAAAGTTCAGTTCCTAAATTACTTAATTTTAAGTAGTTCAGAGATTCATATTAAATTTCCAAAGTAATACAAAAATAGAAATCAAGCCATGGGATTTTTATGATGAAGCTTCTTACAAGTACTGAGCTTATAAAAAAAATACTTAATTATAAACACCATGATATTCAAATTAAATTTTTGTAATGAACCAAATGTACAAAATTATACCCAGGAAATAAAGGAGACATTGATTTCAGTAATATACTTGAATATATATCTGTATATAGCTACCATGTTATTTTTAGTTCAACCTCTCTGACCTCTTTGAATAGAACACAATTCTTCCCAATTAGCGATCATTTCAGTCAGCAGTGTTAAACATTTTTTTTAATGATGCCTTATAACTGACTCTCCAGAATAATACAGGTATTGGTAGTGGCCATAAAAATGGATCAGCAGCTGAATACTGCTGAGTTTGAAAGCACATGGAGGTGGTGGAGAGGCAGAGAAGAGGGGGAGGCAAGGGAGGGGCAGGGGGAGGCGAGGGTCTTATTTCCAACTGTTGCCACAGAGTTTTTTCCAAATAAATTTTGCATTACCCATCTGAAATGCTCCCAATAGATAATTCCAAGAATAGAAGTTTAAATGGCTATTTCCCAATTTTTACAGTTCCCAAATAGACAATTCAAAGTAATAAAATTCATATTTCTTTCAGAAACACTAAGTATTTAACTTTGTTTTAGACTCATGGGGTATGAATATGAACTCATCTTCTGTGAGAGATGGAGACAAAGTAATTATACTTCATAGCTAAGAAAATGCAGTGAGTGCTCGGAAGGTTATGCATGAAGTTCTGTAAGAAACACTGAAAAAGGGTTCAGACTACAGGCAGGAAGGGAGTAAGGAAGAGTGATACCTATTTGAGCCTAAAGCCTGAGGGGCTGGCTAATTAAAAAAGAGGAGTGAAGGTTTTCCAGAAAGAGCACACAGCACGAGCAATGCCAAGTACACGGCACACATGAAGAACAGAGCTGCCCAGGTAGCGCTAGTGGCAAAGAACCCCCTGCCAATGCAGGAGATGTAAGAGACGCGGGTTTGATCCCTGGGTTGGGAAGATCTCCTGGAGGAGGGCATTGCCACCTATTTCAGTATTCTTGCCTGCAGAATCCCATAGAGAGAAGAGCCTGGCAGGCTACAGTCCACACAGGGTTGCAAAGAGTAGGACAAAACAGAAAGCAACTTAGCATAGCACAGATAATACAATGTGGAAACAAGGTAAGTGGGAAAAGTAACGACCTGATGGGGTTAAAGAGACACACTGAAGACAGTGTGTAACGGGTCTAATATGTTACCAAGGAACCTGGGCTTCATCCTGGTGTTAATCGTATAAAACAAGAGATTAAAATCATCTTCTTAACTATAAAAGGGAGTAAGAACAAAACAAAACAAATGAAGTGAAAAAAAAAAACTTTTTAAAAAAAGCTTTCCTTGTCAACATCACTCTTGCCTTACACTCTGCAACTTGCAAGGCCCTCTTCCTAAGCATAAATGAATGTATTTTTAGCTACCTGTACCTTTCCAGTGACTTCTTCCTTTAAGTTCTAATTAAATTCTTACATCTTATCTCCCTTTCTCCATACCCATTCATCCATCTATCCACCCAGTTCAGTTCAGTCACTCAGTCATGTCTGACCCTTTGTGACCCCATAGACTGCAGCATGCTGGGGTCCCTGTCCGTCACCAACTCCTAGAGTCTACTCAAACTCAT
Source organism: Bos taurus (assembly GCF_002263795.3). Taxonomy (NCBI): domain Eukaryota; kingdom Metazoa; phylum Chordata; class Mammalia; order Artiodactyla; family Bovidae; genus Bos; species Bos taurus. The sequence goes on from NC_037337.1 coordinate 100,397,969, forward strand.
TTCCATTGAGTTGGTGATGCCATCCAACCATCTCATCCTCTGTCATCCCCTTCTCCTCCTGCCTTCAGTCTTTCCCAGCATCAGGATCTTTTCAAATGAGTCAGTTCTTCGCATCAGGTGGCCAAAGTATTGGAGTTTCAGCTTCAGCATCAGTCCTTCCAATGAATATTCAGGACTGATTTCCTTTAGGACGGACTGGTTGGATCTCCCTGCAGTCCAAGGGAATCTCAAGAGTCTTCTCCAACACCACAGTTCGTGGCTCAGCTGGTTCCACCTGCAATGCAGGAGACCTGGGTTCGATCCCTGGGTTGGGAAGATCCTGTGGAAGAGGGAAAGGCTACCCACTCCAGTATTCTGGCCTGGAGAATTCCATGGACTGTATAGACCAGGGGTCACAAAGAGTCAGACACAACTGAGCAACTTTCACTTCCATCCACCCATCCACCCACTAATCCATTCATCTAAATCTGTATGGAGTAAGATTTTTAAGAAAACATCTAAAGCACAATTTGATAGCTTCTATTTTTTGTATATTATTTATTAAAGATACGATCATTCCAATATCAACCACAAACATTAGTTAAATTGCTCATGGAAAGTTCTTCAGAGTTATTTTGTCTTTTTTTAAAGCTTTTGTTCGAGAGATTTATCTTGCCCAGTTAATGAGAGAAATGTGTGGATATCTCAGGTTGTCTCCTGCTCTCTACCACTACGCCCCTGCCAACCAACCAACACTCAAGCACACGCGCATGCACACACACACACACACACACACACACACAAAACCAACAGTGATGAAAAAAGAGATTCTGATTGGTTTTATAGTATGTATTATGTTACTGTGCTAAGTCACTTCAGTCATGTCTGACTCTTTGTGACCCATGGACTGGAACCTGCCAGGCTCCTCTGTCCATGGGATTCTCTACACAAGAATACTAGAGTGGGTGGCCAAGCCCTTCTCCCACAGATCTTCCCAACTCAGGGACTGAACCCTCATCTCTTGTGTGTCCCGCATTGGCAGGTGGGTTCTTTACCACTACTTAACGTGATTACATAAATCACAGATGGTGACTGCAGCCACAAAATTAAAAGACGACTGCACCTTGGAAGAAAGTTACGAAAAACCTTGACAGCACATTAAAAAGCTGAGACATCATTTTGCCAACAAAGGCCCATAAAGTCAAAGCTAAGTTTTCTCCAATAGTCATGTATGGATGGAAATTAGACCGTAAAGAAGGCTGAGCACTGAAGAATTGATGCTTTCTAACTGTGGTGCTGGAGAAGATTCTTGAGAGTCCTTTGGACTGCAAGGAGATCAAACCAGTCCATCCTAAAGGAGATCAACCCTGAATATTCATTGGAAGGACTGACGATGAAGCTGAAGCTCTAATACTCTGGCCACCTGATGTGAAGAGCTGACTCACTGGAAAAGACCTTGATGCTGGAAAAGGCTGAAGACAAAAGGAAAAGGGCAGAAGAGAATGAGATGGTTAGATAGCACCACCAACTTAATGGATATGAATCTGAGCAAACTCCAGGAGACAGTGGAGGACAGAGGAGCCTTGACATGCTGCAGTCCATGGGGTCACAAAGAGTTGGACACGATTTAGCGACTGAACAGTACAAACAGCAGGATTAAGACCAATTAGAAGTCTACTATAGATGGTGGTGGCTCAGAGTTCAGAAAGAAGTGAAATGATTTGAAACATACAATAGTAATCCTTACTGGTATATATATAATATATAGTATATATTAAAGATATTATAATTCTAACCTTATTCACAAACCTTTATCAAAATGCTCCTAGAAAACTCATGAGGTAAGAAAAATCAACAAGATATGGTTACTGGATTAGAAATGATAGTTAGAGAGGTATCAATGATAAAGCCTAGTTTTTTGACTTATTCAAGAACATGGACTATAGAGGCTTTTGCCAGAATAGTTCCCTGGTGGCCCAGTGGTTAGGATTCTAGGCTTTCACTGCCATGGCCAGGAGTTCCATCCCTGGTTGGAGAACTGAAAGTGCACAAGCCATGAGGCATATATTTTTGAGTTGCTAAAATACTTATTAGAGATAAGAAATTATTCACCTAGTTTCTTTCAGACAATAATGAAAGGGTAAGTAAATGTATAAATGAAAAAATAACCATCACTATTTTTAATGCATAGCAGCTTTTTGATAGAAATTCTTAGGTGTTTTACATGCATTTTAAATTCCTGGTTGGGAAACAATGCAAATGTACTTAATGAAACTAAATTTTACTCATAAAAATGTTTAAATGGCAAATTATATATTATGTATATTTTATCATAATAAAAAAAAACTAAGAGAAAAATCTCAGCATATCTCATTATAGAAACCCACCCCAGAATAGTCATATCTATAGAAGCTCAGAAGTATAAAAGCTTGATGAATTAGTATCTGAGGAAGTGAAAGATATTTTATACATGTTAAAAGAAAGACACTGAAGTAGAAATAAACAGGCTGGAGAGATGGGCACAATAGGCTTTGTCAAGAATTATAAACATCATCTTAGGGATAGTGCAGTGCTTTTATCATCCTTTAGAGAGAGGAGGAATGCAAACAAACATGTTTGAAAAGGCGTCACTCTAAATGGAGAGTGGGAAAGGAGCCTGAGGAAGCAGGAGATAGGGAGACCAGATGAGATGCTATTTCACCAATCCACCAGAAAGAAGTTAGGAAGTAGCAGAGGTCAGTACAAGAGTACAATGGTGAAAATGAAAGGAAGCAGATTAATTTGAGAGCTACTTAAGGAGGTAGGTTAGTCAGAATTCTGTGATTAATTAGACATGAGAGACAAAAGAGAATGGTTTCTGGACTGGGCAACTGGGTGGACGGTCCCATTATTCAGTAAACTAGATATGAAAAATATCATAAATACTTACTCTCATGAACACGTGTGGCTCAACAGCAAATTTTTAAATGACTGTATAGAAGTCAACTGACTGCACCATATCTATAGATATTCAACACAAGATGTTAACTGCTTTAACAATTTCTTTAAACTTTCTGACTATCCAAGTGAAGGAGGAGATGCAGGCACTTTTTTCCAAAGCATAAAGCTGCAAACAGCAACAAAACTATTCAGTCATCTTTAACTGTTTCAAGATCTCCTTCTCCCTATTCTATGGCAGAAGATCATTACTGAAAATCAATACTACCAAGAAATAGAAATCAAGACCCAAACTTGTCTCAAAATTTTATTCATTAATTTACTAAGCAGTCTTAATCTTCAAAACCAAAGTTTGAGTTAATTTTCTGACAAAGCCATTTTTATAAACATATTTTTTTATATTTCATGAAACTAATATCTGAAAAATATATTAATAAGGGAGAGGGAAAAGTGGGTAAATGTAGGCATTACAGACTCCATCTCACTTAACAGAAGCTTGTGTTCCTATTTCTTCCCTAACACGTACCTTACTCTCAGCACAGTGAACGAGCCGTCCTTCATTCCAAGGGCAAGGTGGATCCCATCTGCGTTCACAGCTGCACAACGAACTGGCTCCTCCATGTTACACCTTGCTATTAGTGCATGGTCAACCAGGCTCCATATTCTGTAACATTTAATTAAAAGAAAAGAGGAGTTAGCCAATGTGTGCTTTAAAATGTTAGAATATATGAAAAAATGTTGGTTAAAATAATAATTTCATTTTAAGGAAGAAAGATAAATATAGGTTTATAACTGTATGCTCTGTAGCAAAGAATTCTTATCTACAAACTAGAAATACTGTTAATACTTAAAATGACAAGTGTTAATAGAATCCTTTATTTTTAAGACAATGTAATGACATTAATTTTTTCTAATCAGTTATTTTAGATAGATGATTTCTACCCTGATAAAAGGGGACATCTATCTATCTATCTATCTATATATATATATAGTATACTGACATATGTATACACCATATTTATAGTCTTTTAACTTAAGAGTGACACTTCAGATTATGCAAATTCAGTCTTTTCCAGACTCTAATGTTAAAAAACTGCAACAAGTAGTAAAAAATACCCATTGTTTGAAAGTTAAGAATTATACTTCCAAATAACCTGAACAAAGACCAAAATTACCAATGAAAATTAGTAACATTTTGAATTAAACTATAACAAACTTTTACAGATTATATCTCACTTCTAGTGATTGGTCTGTTCAAGTTTTGTTTCTTCTTGACTCAATTATCACAGTTATGCCACTAGAAATCTATCCATTTCTTCTATGTTGTCCAGTTTGTTGGCATATAGATGTTCACAGTATGCTGTAACAACATTTTTTTGTATTTCTGTGGTATCAGTTATTTTTTCCTGTTTTTCATTTCTTATTTTGTTTGGTTGGGTCCTTTCTCTTTTCTTCTTGGTGAGTCTGACCAGAGGTTTGTCAATTTGTTCATCTTTTCAAAATATCAGCTCTTGGTTTTATTGATCTTTTCTCTTAAAAAATATTCTCTATTTATTTCCTATTTGGTCTTTATTGTTTCCTTCCTTCTGCTTACTCTGGGTTTTGCTTGTTCTTCTCTTTCTAATTCTTGTAGGTGGTAGGTTAGGTTGCTTGAAATTTTTCTTGTTTCTGGAGGAAGGCCTCTATCACTATAAATCTCCCTACTAAAACTGCTTCTGCTACATCCATAGATTTGTAAAGTTGTATTTTCACTTTTGCATGTGTCTACCTAACTCTATGATTTCTTCTTTGATTTCATCATCAACCCATCTATTTTTTAATAGCATGCTATTTAGTCTCGGGATCTACCAGCCTGGGGCTGCCCTGCTGGCTCACTCAGCTGATAAAGAATCCACCTGCAACGTGGGAGACCTGGGTTCGATCCCTGGGTTGGGAGGATCCCCTGGAGAAGGGAAAGGCTACCCACTCCAGTATTCTGGCCTGGGGAACTAACGCCATGGACCGTAGAGTCCATGGGGTCATAAAGAGTCAGACACTACTGAACGACTTTCACTCACTCACACTATTTAGTCTCCAAGTGGTTGTTCTTTTCCAGTTTTTTGTTCTATGGCTTATTCCCAGTTTTATACTGTTGTGGTCAGAAAGGATGCTTGAAATAATTTCTAGTATCTTAAAATTGCTAAGGCTTGTTTTTTGACCTAGTATGTGATCCATCCCAGATAATGTTTCAAGTGCAATTGGAATGAAAGGGTATTCCAGCCTTTTTTTTTCCTTAATTGGATATCAATTAAGTCCAACTAATCTATTGTGTAATTCAGAACTTCTGTTGCCTTGGTAGTTTTTGTCTGGATGATTTGTCCACTGATGTCAGTGGAGTGTTAAAGCCTACTATTATTGCATTACTGTAAATGTTTCCCTTCATGTCTGTATTTGTTCTATATATGTAGATGTTCCTATATTGGGTACTAGTGGTAAAGAACCCACCTATGTGGGTTCTATTTCTAGGTTGGGAGAATCCCCTGGAGGAGGGCATGGCAACCCACTCCAGTGTTCTTGTGTGGAGAAATCCCATGGACAGAGGAACCTGGCAGGTTACAGTCCATAGGGTTGCAAAGGGTCAGACACATCTGAAGCTTACCATACATGCACATGTGCACATGTTGGGTACGTATATGCTAACAAATGCAATATTCTCCTCTTATATTGATTTATTACTATATGGTGTCCTTCTTTTTCTTTATGGCCTTTGTTTTAAAGTTTATTTTGTCTGATATGAGTATTGCTATCTCCACTTTCTTGCTGTTTCCAATTTGCATGAAATATCTTTTTCCTTCCCTTCACATTTTCCACTCTTTGTGTTTTTTGCCCTGAAGTGAGTCTTCTGTAGGCAGTATATTGGAGATTTTTTTTTTTTTTTAATTCAATCTGCCACTCTGTCTTTTAACCAGAGTATTTAGTCCACTGACATTATGCAAAAATACGGAATGCTGGCTGGATGAAGCACAAGCGGGAATCAAGATTGCTGGGAGAAACATCAATAACCTCAGATATGCAGATGATACCACCCTTGTAGTGCAAAGTGAAGAACTAAATAGCCTCTTGATGAAAGTGAAAGAGGAGAGTGAAAAAGTTGGCTTAAAATTCAACAGTCAAAAAATGAAGATCATGGCATCCAGTCCCAAAACTTCATGGCAAATAGATGGGGAAACAATGGAAACAGTGAGAGACTTTATTTTGGGGGGCTCCAAAAGCACTGCAGATGGTGACTACAGCCATGAAATTAAAAGATGCCTGCCCCTTGTAAGAAAAGTTATGACCAACCTAAACAGCATGTTAAAAAACAGAGATATCACTTTGCTGACAAAGGTCCATCTAGTCAAAGCTATGGTTTTTCTAGTGGTCATGTATGGATGTGAGAGTTGGACTACCAAGAAAACTGAGCACTGAAGAATGGATGCTTCTGAACCGTGGTGTTGGAAAAGACTCTTGAGAGTCCCCTGGACTGCAAGGAGAGCCAACCAGTCCATCCTAAAGGAAATCAGTCCTGAATATTCACTGGAAGGACTGATGCTGAAGCTCCAATATTTTGGCCACCTGATGTAAAGAACTAACTGCTTAGAAAAGACCCTGATGCTGGGAAAGACTGAAGGCTGGAGAAGGGGATGAGATGGTTGGATGGCATCACTGACCGGATGGACATGAGTTTGAGCAAGCTCTGGGAGTTGGTGATGGACAGGGAGGCCTGATGCGCTGCAGTCCATGGAGTCACAAAGAGTCAGACACGACTGAACTGAACTGACATTAAAAGTAATTATTGATAAGTATGTACTTATTGCCATGTTAATAAATTTTCCAGTGATTTATGCAGTTCTTCATTTCTTCCCTTTTTGTTTTTCCTTTTGTGGCTTTATGATTTTCTTTTGTAGTACCTTGAGTTCCTTTCTCTTTGGTTTTTATGAACCTACTGTATATTTTTGACTTTTCATTACCATAGAGTTCAAGTATATTAACTCATAACTATATCAGCAATATTCAAGTTCAAACACATTCTATAAGATTTACATTTTTATAACTCCCTCTCCAACATTTTGAGATTTTGATATCTGATGTCTTATTTTACATCTTCATACTTATCCTTTTACTGTTTATTATAATCATAATCACTTCTACAATTTTTTTTGCACACTTCTACAATTTTAAACTGTTTTTAAATTTATATGTGGTTTATTGAAGTGACCGTCAATCCTTACTATATATTTGCCTTTCTTATTGTGATTTTTCCCTTTCATACAGATTCTTGATTCTTTTCTGTTTACAGAATATCCTTCAATATTTCTTTCAGGATAGGTGGAGTACTGCCCAAGTCTTCTTTGTCTTAAAAATTCTTTATCTCTCCTATTCTAAATGATAATCTTGCTGGACAGAGTATCCTAGGTTGCAGGGTTTTTTTCCCTTTCAGGATTTTGAATACATGTCATTCCATTCTGGCCTGAAAAGAGTTCACAGAGAAATCAGCTGTTAGCTTTATGGAAGTTCCCTTGTAATGGACTCTTTTTTCTCTTGCTCTATTTAGAATCCTCTTTAACTTTTGTCATTTTAATTATATGTCTAGGTGTGGGTTTGTTTGAATTCATTTCATTTGGGACCCTCTGTTCTTCCTGTATCTGTATACCTGTTTCTTTCTTTAGGTTTGAGAAGTTTTTAGCTCTAACATCTTCAAATACATTTTTTATCTCCTTCTCTCTCATTTCTCCTTCTGGAACTCCTATTATACATAGGCTGGCACATTTTTCTTTATCCTATAGGTCTCATATATTGCTCTTTTTTCCATTTTGTCTTTCTGTCTGCTGTTCTGATTGGATGATGTCCATTATTCTTTCAGATCACTTCTTCATCCTTCTGTGTCGTTTAGTCAGCTATTGTTGCTTCTAGATTGCTTTTTGCAGAGAAGGCAATGGCACCCCACTCCAGTACTCTTGCCTGGAAACTCCAATGGACAGAGGAGCCTGGTGGCTGCAGTCTATGGGGTTGCTAAGAGTCAGACACGACTGAGCGACTTCACTTTCACTTTTCACTTTCATGCATTGGAGAAGGAAATGGCAACCGACTCCAGTGTTCTTGCCTGGACAATCCCAGAGATGGGGGAGCTTGGTGGGCTGCCATCTGTGGGGTCGCACAGAGTTGGACACGACTGACGTGACTTAGCAGCAGCAGCAGCAGATTGCTTTTTATCTCAGTAACTGACTTATCTATTTTCTGTGTTGTCTATTTTTGACTGGTTCATCTTTATGGTTTTTAATTCCTTGTTACAGTGATCTGCATTCCTATCAATAATCTTTCCTAATTAATTTAGCATTTTTATTTCACCTTTTTGTACTTGGGGTCTGGTAGACTGGTGACCTCTGTTTCATTATTTGTAATCTTTCAGGGAATTTCTCTTGTTCTTTTAATTGGGAGTAGTTCATCTGCCTTTTCATTTTACTTTCTTTTTTAAATTTATTTTTAATTGGAGGGTAATTGCTTTACAATACTGTGCTGGTTTCTGCTGTACAATGTGGATCAGTCATAACTATACATATATATCTCTCCTCCCCCTAGAGCCTCCCTCCCACTCTGTCTCTATAAATTTAGAAGAAACTGTTTTATACTATAATCTTATAGAGCTGTTTTTAAGATGATTGTATGTGTGAGTGTCCCTGTGTAGACTATGTGTGTCCAATGCCTTTGGTGCGAGGGTTGGCTTTGGGATGAATGCCAGTCACATCTTTTCCCAGGGTATGCTAGCCATTATCCCCTTGACAGGCAGGCAGAGGTGCTGGAGGATCTAAAGCCTGTTCAGGGAGTATAGCAGGACTTCCTCTCTGCTCCATGGCTATTGCCACTCTGTCAAGGACAAGACTGCCTTCTCAGCTGTTGCAGTAGAAGCCCTGATGATTGGGTTTGACGAGGCTCTGTTGCCGTTGAACATGTGCCCTGCCCCAAAGGAAGCGAGTGCTGAAGCAAGTGATGCTTGTGCACTCACAGAGGACCTACATGCAACCTGTGCAGGCGTCCATGGCTCTGTTTAGAAGCAGGCTGAGATTACATCCCTTCCTCTGTTATCTTCAGCCCAGATCTGTTACAAGGCTGTGGTGTGGAACAGGCTGAGGCTGGGCATCAGGGTGTTGTGGCTGTAGGAACTGAGGGGCTGCACTGCTGCCAGAGATCTGGGCTGCCTCAGTGGCAGTCTTTGCCCAGGATCTGTCTGCCCCAGGTCGAGCACGAATCTGCAGTGTGCAGTAGGTGGGACCAGGGAACACTGCTGGGAGGCCAACTGCTGCATGCTCCTGTGTGTGATGACAATGGTTGCTACCACCCTGAGCCCCGTGGTCTGTCTCTGTGTCATTTCCCAGGGCCTGGTTGGCCTAAATCTTGTGCCAGGCTGTGGTGGAGTGAGCAGGGCCAGGACGTTTGCTCCACTCAGACTGAAGAGTGTGGGTGTGGTAGCAGCCACCAGCACAAGGCTCTCTCCATCTTGGCTACTGGCAAGTCAACATGTGCCCACTCCTTCAAAATGGAGTCTAGACTTGAGGCCTCTGTCTGTCCCAGTGGCTGTCCCAGAAAGCAAGGGGGCTTATCTCCTCTGCACTGGACCCCAGAACTGGTTCGGCCAGATTGTGGCTCAGCCTGCTCGCTCTCCAGGGCTAGGTCCTCCCATGCAGACTGACTCCTTTCAAATCCCTCCCAGGGGTGCAGGTTCCAACCTGATACTTTCATTTCCATCCTACCAAGTCACATGAAGATCTTTCTTGCAGCTCTGGTTGTATAGGAGTTCTGCCAGTTTCCAATTAGTTTTCTGTGAGAATGCTTCCATATGTAGACATATTTTTGATGTATTTGTGGAGGGGAGGTGAGCTCCACATCTTCCTACTGTGCATTCTTGATCCCCCTCATTTTTACATTTGTAAATGTTTGAAAAAAATTATCAAAGAATAACATTTTGAGTCATGAGAAAATTATATGAAATTCAAACTCAGATTCCAGTGTCTACAGATCAAGTTTTATGGGAACACAGCCACCCTGCCCTGTTTTCATACTGTCTGTGGCTGCTTTCACACTGCAGAGGCAGAGTTGAATGCTTACAGAACAGAGGCAGATGGTGGCACTCATCACTTCGTTCGGCTCCTCTGATGCACTACAAATTACACTGACACTATTATAACCCGACAGAATCTCAACTGCTACGTGTATTGTCACATCATGGCGTTTTATTATTTTTTATCTCCAATACATACCCATCACATCATAACAAGAAAGAAAAAAGAGAAAACTGAATGAATGTTGTGTTTTAAGGCACAGTAGAGTGTGGATTACGCAACTACTGAATTAGATGATAAAGCACTATGTTTATTATTCAATGATATTATAGCTATCCTAAAAGAGTACAAAGGTACATTAACATTACCAGACTAAGCACTTATCATGATATTTTCAACTCACAGGAAAGCAATAGTCAGAAAAATTAGAAAATTTAAAATCTCATTGTAGCAGAATTTCTTTACACATTCAAAAATTAAAATGAGGTTTTACTTTAAAAAACCTACGAAGAAAGTAAAAAAACCAAGTGGCTCATTTTTTAGACAAGCAAAGAAAGTTGCTTATTGGTAATGGATTAACTAAATCATTTTGGATTGCTGCAGCTGAAGAACTCTCTCCAGAAAAAATAAATTTGTTTAAGACAATTAGCCATTGGGTGAGAACAGTTGCTTACAGAGTTGAGGGTTTGGGAATAACACCAACAGTTAATTAAAAACAAGGCAAATACTTTTTTAATTGGAGGCTAATTACTTTACAATATTGTATTGGTTTTGCCATACATCAACATGAATCCACCACAGGTGTAAACGTGTTCCCACTCCTGAACCCCCCTCCCACCTCCCTCCCCATACCATCCCTCTGGGTCATCCCAGTGCACCAGCCCCAAGCATCCTGTATCCTGTGTTGAACCTGGACTGGCGATTCATTTCTTATATGATATTATACATGTTTCAATGCCATTCTCCCAAATCATACCCCCACCCCCACCCCAGAGTCCAAAAGACTGTTCTATACATCTGTGTCTCTTTTGCTGTCTCGCATACAGGGTTATCGTTACCATCTTTCTAAATTCCATATATATGCGTTAGTATACTGTATTAGTGTTTTTCTTTCTGGCTTACTTCACTCTGTATAATAGGCTCCAGTTTCACCCACCTCAATAGAACTGATTCAAATGTATTCTTTTTAATGGCTGGGTAATACTCCATTGTGTATATGTACCACAGCTTTCTTATCCATTCGTCTGCTGATGGACATCTAGGTTGCTTCCATGTCCTGGCTATTATAAACAGTGCTGCGATGAACACTGGGGTACATGTGTCTCTTTCAATTCTGGTTTCCTTGGTGTGTATGCCCAGCAGTGGGATTGCTGGGTCGTATGGCAGTTCTATTGCCAGTTTTTTAAGGAATCTCCATACTGTTCTCCATAGTGGCTGTATTAGTTTGCATTCCCACCAACAGTGTAAGAGGGTTCCCTTTGCTCCACATCCTCTCCAGCATTTACTGCTTGTAGACTTTTGGATTGCAGCCATTCTGACTGGCATGAAATGGTACCTCACTGTGGTTTTGATTTGCATTTCTCTGATAATGAGTGATGTTGAGCATCTTTTCATATGTTTGTTAGACATCTGTATGTCTTCTTTGAATTGTCTATTTAGTTCTTTGGCCATTTTTTGATTGGGTTGTTTATTTTTCTGGAATTGAGCTGCAGGAGTTGCTTGTATATTTTTGAGATTAGTTGTTTGTCAGTTGCTTCATTTGCTATTATTTTCTCCCATTCTGAAGGCTGTCTTTTCACCTTGTTTATAGTTTCTTTTGTTGTGCAGAAGGTTTTAATTTTAATTAGATCCCATTTGTTTATTTTTGCTTTTATTTCCAATATTCTGGGAGGTGGGTCATAGAGGATCCTGCTGCGATTTATGTCGGAGAGTGTTTTGCCTATGTTCTCCTCTAAGAGTTTTATAGTTTCCAGTCTTATGTTTAGACCTTTAATCCATTTGGAGTTTATTTTTGTGTATGGTGTTAGAAAGTGATCTAGTTTCATTCTTTTACAAGTGGTTGACCAGTTTTCCCAGCACTACTTGTTAAAGAGATTGTCTTTTCTCCATTGTATATTCTTGCTTCCTCTGTCAAAGATCAGGTGTCCACAGGTGTGTGGGTTTATCTCTGGGCTCTCTATTTTGTTCTATTAGTCTATATTTCTGTCTTTGTGCCAGTACCATACTGTCTTGATGACTGTGGCTTTGTAGTAGAGCCTGAAGTCAGGCAGGTTGATTCCTCCAGTTCCATTCTTCTTCCTCAAGACTGCTTTGGCTATTCGAGGTTTTTTGTATTTCCATATAAATTGTGAGATTATTTGTTCTAGCTCTGTAAAAAATACCGTTGGTAGCTTGATAGGGATTGCATTGAATCTATAGATTGCTTTGAGTAGTATACTCATTTTCACTATATTGATTCTTCCGATCCACGAACATAGTAAAACAAGGCAAATACTTTTGAGTGGTTTTCCTAGAGTCTTGATAAGTCAACAAATGTTATTGGTACTACTAAGTGGTTTATTTGAGGAGTCAATGCCAAGTTTGAAGTGATAAATAATTAGCTTTTATGAATAGTTTGCATGGAATAACTACAGGCTAGAATATCTTCAAAGACACTAGTGAGAAAGCAGTCATCCAGCACAACATCAAGTGGACTCAGACTGGGGTAAAAAATATGTAGGGGGGATTGGCTTATAGACAAATTATAAAGCCTATAAAAGTTAAGGTGTTTAAAGCCTTACAATTATTCACCATATTATTTCTTCACAATTTTGCACACATACACACACAATCTTGAATCATGTCTTTTAGAACCAATAATGTTAACAGTGAACTTCATTTTCTCCAGTGGATTTAACCATTGTTGGTTCTGAGTTTTTGTTAGGAACAGAAGCTAAAAATCCTGACTTGCCCTATAACACTTTCCAATTAAAACTTCCCCACTTTTGCTATTTGGGGAGATGCTAGTTTGGGAAAGATCCTGGTGTTCTTACGTGTTGCAGGTAGTAATACATCCTTTCTTCTCTTGATCTTTGCTTTGACTGTGTCTTTTGGTTTGACACCCACCAAGAGGTGAACCCAGTTTTCAGGCAACACAATTACTTTTTAAAGGACCAGCTGCCCTTTTTATGAAAGCAGCCAGTACCAGCTGTCCTCCTAAAATGGAAGAAACTCCTAGCAAATCATGTGAGTCAAGTGTAGCCCCACACCAAGTTTCCATGTGGACAGTGCTATGGCATCTTCTATCTACATAAAACCAAGTAGCACAAATATAGTAAGTGGCATGATTGATTAACATACCACTTAAAATATCAGTAGTTACCTGGAAAGAATCAGGTTGCATCCCTATCTCACTTCTTACACTGAAGTAAATTTTACAAAGATTAGGAGTTAAACATAAAAAATAAACCCACTAATACACTAGAAGAATATACTAGAAAACTTTTTAACCTTAGGGAGGATTTCTCTGTGCTAGAAAACTCAGAAGTCATAAAAGAAAATGTTGATAAATTCAGATGCATAAAACAAAATAACAACAAAAACCTTTTTCATGACAAAAGATCTAAGCATAATAAAGAAGCAAGTAACAAGGTGGTGAAAAGTATTTGCAACTTACATTCCAAAGGTTTAATATCCATAATATGTAAGGAGCTGCTAAAAATAAAGGAGAAAGATATCTACAATGCACAAAAAAATGGCAAGAAATGTGAAGAGGCCATAGAAAGGATTCTATGGAACCAAGTATTTTTTACTTGTAAATATTAAAGAATTATGCACTTTTCTGCTTTTCCTGTGCAAATTTTATCTAGGATAATCAAACAGTTAATGAGGAGAAATTCTTTTTATACAAACATGGTAGCTAAAAAATGAATCATAAATGAAAGAGTTAGAATACAACTACTTGAAACTCAATAACATAACAGATTTAGGTCACATATTCTCGACAGGGGTAATATTGCCCCTCAAAAGCTAAAAATTAGTTCTTAGGGGTGAAAATCTTAAATATTACAGTAGTTTGTGGCTCTCTTAAGTGCCACAGTACAAATACATATATGTATATATACATACACACATTCATATTAATACATTCATACATACAATTTTTTGTGGTGCTAAAATTTCACAGGGAAGGAGTGCAATTAGGGGGAGCAATGTCTTAGTCTCATTAGGAGAGCAACAATTTTTAAAAAGTTTGAGAAGTACTGATCTAGATAACAACCATCAATGGCTGCAAATATGGCAAAAAGGAGACTACATATTACCATCAAACAAGGATACACATTACTACCTAGGAAATATTCTAAGTGAAAATTCCTAACTGACTGCATCTCATCAAACTCTAGATCTAACTATCAGTTTACAGAATACAGGGAAGAGGGAATGCATTAAAATATACTATAGGTATTCAAATCCAGAATGTGGAGAACTCTAAAGGGCAAATATTAAGTTTCTTCAACAAATAAACTGTAAAGAGAAAAATCAGAAAGCGAAGAAGGGAAGCTATAGAATAAAAGAGATTCAAAGGACATATTAACAATTGCAATAAATGGACCTTATTATAAGTCTAATTCTAAGAAGCAAAAGGAATACAGTGATAACAGTGTTGTGGTGGTGTTTAGAGTTATCTTTTAGAGATACAAATGGAAATATTAATACAGATGAAATGGGGACAAAAGACAGTATCAAAGTGGGAAAAGTATCTCAACTGATATCACTGATCAGTGCTTCTCAAACTTTAGTGTCTAGAAAATCCTAAATTGGTGGATTCCTTATACAAGGTCCTGTATAAGGCATGATAAATTTGCATTGCTTACTAGTTCCCTTGTAATGTTGATGAGGCTGGTCTAGGAATCACACTTTAAAAACCAGTCATAGACAAAAGGCTAATTGCTGCTTGCATATATAGACAGGTATAGGATCCTATATTAACATAATTAGAAAAAGACCAATGAACTAAGAGAAAATATGCAAAGAGCTTGAACAAACAAGTCAAAGAAAAGGAAATATAAATGTCCTCTAAACATATGAAAACATACGTTTTTTGATTTGTATGTTGATCATACATTTGATCATACAATTGATCAACATATTGATCCCTCAATATGAGAGAAAAGCATATTTTAAAATATAACAAGGTATCATTTTTCACAGTTTGGGGTGATTAGTGCTGGCAAGAGTGTGGGAGAAAAGGCTCTGTCACACATTGCTGACAGGTGTGTAAATTGTTATTGCCTCTGTGTAAGGCACTATCTATTAAAATTTAAAATGCATGTATCTTTTGAACACTAATAAGAATTTATCACAGAAATATTCTTATTTACACATGGACTAAACAGCAAAGGTACAATGATATTCACTGCAAGCACTGCATTTAGAAGTACAAAACTGGAAGAACCTAAACTTTCACCAAATGATAGTTTAACTGAATAAACTATAGTACATAGGGGACTATTACACAGCTGTTAAAAGAGGAGGTAGTTCTGTATATTTTTATATGAAACAAACTCCAACTTAGGCTTTTAAGAGAAAAACCCAAATCTTATAAATAGTTGTTAATGCTATACACTGTTGGCATCTGTTATGTTCATTTGTTATATCAAAGCTGATAAAATTTAAAACTAAGGTGTTTTTTTTTAAGTTTTTCTTCCATTGCTCTAAGGACAAATTCCAGCCTATGCAATTACTCTGTGATTTGCTTACCTGACTGAACGGTCATCGCTTCCAGTCACGGCCAAAGGTTTAGTAGGATGGACAGCAAGTGCCCACAGCTCGCCTTCACAATGCCCTTGCATAATTAGGAAAGGCTTGTTTCTTTCATGAACCACAATTTCAAAAATTTCGCCATCCTGTGTTCCAACTAGAATGTGGTCTCCTCGCCAACACACACTCCTCACAGACAAACCTAGTCAAAATGGAATTGTACTTAAGATCAGTACTGTAATAACAGAATGCTAACCTGCCTAAACCCCTATTAATTTTTGTATCTTTTATGCCTGAGGTGTAAGATAGAAGGAACACATTTTCTTCATTTATCCATGCTGTTTTCTATGTGAAATATTTCTTTTTATATACCCAGTTTCTACCCATCCTTCAAGACATACACTCCTCTTCCTCATTAGTCAACATCAGTCGTAGTCTGATCATTTCCTCAGTCAACGTCTTGTAACACAGTGCATGTCATCCAGAGTAATTATTCAGGGGCTACCCTCATGTGCTTAGTCACTCAGTTGTGTTTGACTCTGCAGCCCAATGGGCTGTAGTGCGTCAGGCTCCTTTGTCCATGGGGATTCTCCAGGTAAGAATAATGCAGAAGGTTGTCATGCCCTCCTCCAGGGGATCTTCCCAACCCAGGTCTCCTACATTGCAGGTGGATTCTTTACCATTTGAGCCACCAGGGAAGCCCATAACTACCACCATGCTGCTGCTACTGCTGCTAAGTCACTTCAGTCGTGTCTGACTCTGTGCAACCCCATAGACGGCAACCCACCAGGCTCCCCTGTCCCTGGGATTCTCCAGGCAAGAACATTGGAGTGGGGTGCCATCGCCTTCTCAAACTACCACCATAGAACTGTTTTATTTTTCTCTTAGAATAATCTGATTTTTATGTGTCTATATTTCATCTCTTCAATGCGCTCATAAAATCATTAAGAAGAAAGATTTCTACTTTTTCTGTATACAATCCCTTTTGCAACCTCAGGAAAGCTGGTGTCTCCCTCAGTTTCCTCATTTATATAGTATGGTCAGCAATGAGGTACTGTGTAACTTACAGTGTTATGAGAATCAAATAAGAAGTGTCAAATTATTTTATAAACTTTACAGTACAAAAATGCTCAGCAAAACTCTTGAAAACAGTATAACAGCTAACATTTACTGGATGATCATTATGTACCAGACACTCTCCTAAAATTTTTACATATATTAGCCCATTTAATCCTCTGAGATATTTCTTTTTCTCATTTTACAGATGATGGTATGCAGCCCAAGGTCACATGTCTAGTAAGTGACTACAATATGGCATAAACATAGGCCTGTGTAACTCCCAATCCTACTCCTACAATACAACACTAGTGGGTAATACGTTTACTTTTGTAGTGAAAGACTGTTTTATTACATCAAATTTTTAAAAATCCTCCAAAGAAAAAATTATATCTTGGTTGCTGACAAATTTGGATGGAGGAAAAACTCACATATACTTAAACAATCTTAAATTAAGTTAAAATAAGTTAAGATTGCACTTAATCTTAAACAAAAGTTCCTCTAACTCTCAACACATTATTTTCAACAGTTTATTTGCTAAAGTTACATTTAGCATTCAAATAGTAAAATGTTTCCAAAATTTAAGGTTACCAAAGTAAGTACTTATCACATCTCTCTGTGGGTCCCATTATAGCTGGCATTAGACAAGAAAAGGAACTTTGTCATAACAGTAAACCTACACAGTCTTCAGGCAAAATTCCTCATCAGCAGAAGGATTTTAATTAAATGTATCCAGTATGCAGGAGTGAACATAAGCCTCATTTACATTTATAAACACACTTTGAATCTGCGGAGAGAAGGAGACCGCCCTTGACACACGAAGACTCTGCCTGGTGACGAGGCACCTGCTGTGTCATTACCTTTGTACCCCTGGTCTGTTTCCCTGAGGTCAATCACAGTAATTGGTTTAAAAGTTAAATCCCAAAGACGAATGCAGCCATCTCTGCCGCCAGTAGCAAAGCCTTCTTCACAAGCATTCATACTAAAAATTCCTGCCTAGAAGAGGGAAAAAAATAATTTAACAATATATGCTTTTTAAGAAAATACACTACATGTGAGACTAGAACTCCACATAAAGATTTTTTGATATGGCAAAAGAACAGTGAAATGATCAGAAAATACAGATGATGATCCAGAAATAAATCTATGTATATATAGGAACTCATATATGACCAAAATGGTAATTAATGATATAAGAGAAAATGAAGTTAAAACTATAACATATACAAAAATGAATCAGACAAAAGCAAAACATACAGACAAAATTCTAACTATAAAAAAAAAAAAACAAATATGTTAGAAAAGAGTCAGAAGAACACTTATGTAACTTTCGGCTGTGAAAGAACTTTATATAGTACGGAAGTTATCCACAAGCCATAAAGGAAGATTTTTAAATTTTTCATATGAGAAAAGATATAAGTAAAAACAAACAGACTGAGGAAATATTTGCAATGTGTTCAGTTCAGTTCAGTCGCTCAGTCGTGTCCGATTCTTTGCGACCCCATGAATTGCAGCACACCAGGCCTTCAGTCCATCACCAACTCCCAGAGTTCACTCAGACTCACATCCATCGAGTCAGTGATGCCATCTAGCCATCTCATCCTCTGTCGTCCCCTTCTCCTCCTGCCCCCAATCCCTCCCAGCATCAGAGTCTTTTCCAATGAGTCAACTCTTCACATGAGGTGGCCAAAGTATTGGAGTTTCAGCTTTAACATCATTCCTTCCAAAGAAATCCCAAAGCTGATCTCCTTTAGAATGGACTGGTTGGATCTCCTTGCAGTCCAAGGGACTCTCAAGAGTCTTCTCCAACACCACACTTCAAAAGCATCAATTCTTCGGCGCTCAGTTTTCTTCACAGTCCAACTCTCACATCCATACATGACCACAGAAAAACCATAGCCTTGACTAGACGGACCTTTGTTGGCAAAGTAACGTCTCTGCTTTACAACATGCTATCTAGGTTGGTCATAACTTTCCTTCCAAGGAGTAAGCGTCTTTTAATTTCATGGCTGCAATCACCATCTGCAGTGATTTTGGAGCCCCCCAAAAACAAAGTCTGACACTGTTTCCACTGTATCCCCATCTACTTCCCATGAAGTGATGGGACCGGATGCCATGATCTTCGTTTTCTCAATGTTGAGCTTTAAGCCAACTTTTTCACTCTCCACTTTCACTTTCAACAAGAGGCTTTTGAGTTCCTCTTCACTTTCTGCCATAAGGGTGGTGTCATCTGCATATCTGAGGTTATTGATATTTCTTCTGGCAATCTTGATTCCAGCCTGTGCTTCTTCCAGTCCAGCGTTTCTTATGATGTACTCTGCATAGAAGTTAAATAAGCAGGGTGACAATATACAGCCTTGACGTACTCCTTTTCCTATCTGGAACCAGTCTCTTGTCCCATGTCCAGTTCTAACTGTTGCTTCCTGACCTGCATATAGGTTTCTCAAAAGGCAGATCAGGTGGTCTGGTATTCCCATCTCTTTCAGAATTTTCCACAGTTTATTGTGATCCACATATTCAAAGGCTTTGGTATAGTCAATAAAGCAGAAATAGATGTTTTTCTGGAACTCTCTTGCTTTTTCCATGATCCAGCGGATGTTGGCAATTTGATCTCTGGTTCCTCTGCCTTTTCTAAAACCAGCTTGAACATCTGGAAGTTCACAGTTCACATACTGCTGAAGCCTGGCTTGGAGAATTTTGAGCATTACTTTACTAGCGTGTGAGATGAGTGCAATTGTGCGGTAGTTTGAGCATTCTTTGGCATTGCCTTTCTTTGGGATTGGAATGAAAACTGACCTTTTCCAGTCCTGTGGCCACTGCTGAGTTTTTCAAATTTGCTGGCATATTGAGTGCATCATCTTTCAGGATTTGAAATAGCTCAACTGGAATTCCATCACCTCTACTAGCTTTGTTCGTAGTGATGCTTTCTAAGGCCCACTTGACTTCACATTCCAGGATGTCTGGCTCTAGGTGAGTGATCACACCATTGTGATTATCTTCGTCGTGAAGATCTTTTTTGTACAGTTCTTCTGTGTATTCTTGCCACCTCTTCTTAATATCTTCTGCTTCGTTAGGTCCATACCATTTCTGTCCTTTATCGAGCCCATCTTTGCATGAAATGTTCCCTTGGTATCTCTAATTTTCTTGAAGAGATCTCTAGTCTTTCCCATTCTGTTGTTTTCCTCTATTTCTTCGCATTGATTGCCGAGGAAGGCTTTCTTATCTCTTCTTGCTATTCTTTGGAACTCTGCATTCAGATGCTTGTATCTTCCTTTTCTCCTTTGCTTTTTGCTTCTCTTCTTTTCACAGCTATTTGTAAGGCCTCCTCAGACAGCCATTTTGCTTTTTTGCATTTCTTTTCCATGGGGATGGTCTTGATCCCTGTCTCCTGTGCAATGTCACGAACCTCAGTCCATAGTTCATCAGGCACTCTATCTATCAGATCTAGGCCCTTAAATCTATTTCTCACTTCCACTGTATAATCACAAGGGATTTGATTTAGGTCATATGTGAATGGTATAGTGGTTTTCCCTACTTTCTTCAATTTAAGTCTGAATTTGGCTATAAGGAGTTCATGATCTGAGCCACAGTCAGCTCCTGGTCTTGTTTTTGTTGACTGTATAGAGCTTCTCCATCTTTGGCTGCAAAGAATATAATCAATCTGATTTTGGTGTTGACCATCTGGTGATGTCCATGTGTAGAGTCTTCTCTTGTGTTGTTGGAAGAGGCTGTTTGCTGTGACCAGTACATTTTCTTGGCAAAACTCTATTAGTCTTTGCCTTGCTTCATTCTGTATTCCAAGGCCAAATATGCCTGTTACTCCAGGTGTTTCTTGACTTCCTACTTTTGCATTCCAGTCCCCTGTAATGAAAAGGACATCTTTTTTGGGTGTTAGTTCTAAAAGGTCTTGAGGTCTTCATAGAACCATTCAACTTCAGCTTCTTCAGCGTTACTGGCTGGAGCATAGACTTGGATTACTGTGATATTGAATAGTTTGCCTTGGAAACGAACAGAGATCATTCTGTCGTTTTTGAGATTGCATCCAAGTACTGCATTTCGGACTCTTTTGTTGACCATAATGGCTATTCCATTTCTTCTTGCAATGTGTATGACTGTCAAAATGTGTATGTATATGTCAATGTGTATGACTAACACACAAATAAAATAAAATCCAACAACAACAATAACAAAAAAAAGAGCAAAGGATAAGTAAAGTCGATTAATAGAAAAGGAAATTCAAGTACAGTTGACCCTTGAACAATGCAGGAGTTTTGTGGAGTCAAGAATTCTACTGGAGTCAAAAATTCTAGTATAACTTAGAAGTGAACCTCCACATCCAAGATTTCTCCATATCTGAAGTTCCACAGTAGCAGTGAATTTAACCAACCACAAACTGTGTAGTACTACAAAGCTATGGTTTTTCCAGTAGTCATGCGTGGATGTGAGAGTTGGACCATAAAGAAAGCTGAGAGCCAAAGAATTGATGCTTCCGAACTGTAGTGCTGGAGAAGACTCTTCACAGTCCTTTGGACTACAAGGAGATCAAACCAGTCAACCCTAAAGGAAATCAATCCTGAATATTCACTGGAAGGACTGATGCTAAAGCTGAAACTCTAACACTTTGGTCACCTATGCAAAGAGCCGACTCACTGGAAAAGGCCCTGATGCTGGGAGAGACTGAAGGCAGGAGAAGAGGGTGACAGAGGATGTGATAGTTGGATGGCATCATCAACTCAATAGATATGGGTTTGAGCAAACTCTGGGAGATAACACACAACTGAGCATAAGCGTGCATGCACGCGCACACACACATGCAGTATTTACTACTGAAAATAATCCCCATACAAGTGGACCCTTGAGGTTCAAACCTATGTTGTTTAAGGGTCAACTGTAGTCAGTAAATATAAGAAATTTCACAAATAGATGGGAAAGAAAATTAAAACAAATAGTTAATATTTTTTACCCAGAAGATAAGCAAAAATTTACAATAGTGATCACATCCTGGGCTAATGACTATGAGGAACAAACTGGTATTTTTATACTGATGGTACAAAATGTGAAATGCCACAACTTTAGCTAGAATCTGCTATTTCTGGTCTTCAGACATTTTGCTGAAAGCAACACCTGCTCTAAGCAGTTCTTAAATATAAGTAACACGAAATGTATTATATATTTAATAGTGATTCATATTAATATGTGTGTGTGTGCTCAGTCAGACATGACTGACTGACTCTTTGCAACCCTATATGGACTGTAGTCCACCAGACTCTTCTGTCCATGGGATTTCCCAGGCAAGAATACTGGAGCAGCTTGCCATTTCTTTCTCCAGGGGATCTTCCTGACCCTGCGACTGAACCCACGTCTCTAGTACATCCTGCACTGGCAGGTGGATTCTTTACCACTATGCCACCTGGGAAGCTCTCATGTTTATATGTTTAATAGCTTTTCTACTTGAGATGTTCCTGATAACAATATGGTGGCTCTATGTTCTCTAGTTCCCTTCACTATGTGAGGGACCCAACTGCTAAAAGGACCAAGTCAAAAAACACTAAAAGGTTTTCTTTTAAAAAAATTTGATCTTGTATTAGAGTATAGCTGATTAACAATGCTGTAATAGTTTCAGGTGAAGAGCAAAGGGACACGCATCCATTCTCCCCCAGACTCCCCTCCCATCCAGGTTGCCAAAGAGCATTAAGCAGAGTTCCATGTGCCATACAGTAGGTCCTGTTGGTTACCCATTTTAAACACATCAGTGTGTACATGTCCTTCCCAAACTCCCTATCTCCTCTCTCATTCTTCCCGCCGTGACTTCACTCTCTATGTCTGTGAGATTCTTTCTGAAAAAACACTGAAAGGTTTTAACAACAGATCTTTTTTCCTGGTTTGGTAACTTATTATATGAAAATCTCATGAAGTACAAAAATTTGTCACTCACTCAATCAATGATATTAAAATTAAAAAGTTAGTATTATTCTAGTACTATCCCCAAATTTCCCACTGGTAAATTAGCCACAAAAGCACTAGTTTTATTCTAATGTGGTTAATCTAGAATTCTTCTAGGTTAAATTTAACAAGCTTTTTCCAATAATGAAAAAGACACCATACTAAAACAATGGTTTGAACAAAATACTAATTATACTAGTTTAATTGCATAATGTTTGTTCATTGAAATCTTGAAAACAAATAGACAAATTAATTCAATTGTAATAGCAGTTTTCAAGTAACTGAATTGATTAGAATGTCTGCTATATTATGGAACTTTTCATTCTAAGACAAGGAAGTAAGTAATTAATACCTAAAAGTACTCAAAATATTTAAATATACTTACAGTATGAGCTCCTTGTATTGTTCGTATAAGATTGATTCCTTTCCAAACATATATATCCCCATTGAGTGCGCCAGAATATGTTAGTTCATCCCTTGCACAGGCCAGGCACAAGATGGTCTGAAGGTCACCAGTCTTCCCAAAGACCCCTCGTTTTGGGGTCAGAGCATTTCCACATAAACTCCAGAACTAAAAAGTACACAGTATAATCAAATGACCATAGAAGGCTCCTAATATAAATACCTCCAGTACTCTGTGCTATATTAGAGCAGGAGACGAGAAGCTACCCGTGAAGCCCCCTTATGATTCCACAGCACTCAACGTCCACCTCCTCATCCTAGTGCTGCCATTAGCCTCAATGTCACAGCAGACAGACACTGGCTTCAATCCTCACTGTAAGAACAAAGGGGGCTGAACTGGAATATTTTTAAAAATATGCTATTTCCCTTAGTTTTCTGGGAGAAAAAAACTACATAAACTTAGATTAAAAAGTTGGGAATAGGTTAGCAATGAAAGCGAAGCTAATATTCATTTCCTCAGTCACCTTGGTATTTCAAATGCTCAAGAGCCACATTTGTCCAGTGGTCACTCTATAGCAG